>NC_091479.1:97939498-98634294 GCF_036971445.1 Narcine bancroftii | reverse complement strand
TGGAGAATGAAGTTCGACAAGAGGTCTTCAACCTGAAATATTAACTATATTTTTTCTGCTCCACCACCGTTCAACCAGCTGAGTATTTCCACCATTTTATGGTCAATAATTGGTTATCTTACCCTTGTTTTGTGCTGTTTGTTCTCGATATCCAGCAGCTAATTTATTCCTGCCTTGATCTTCAGTCAACCTCGTCATTTGCTGGAACAAGGCACTTTCTTTCCAATTTGTGTTTACCTAGTGTGTCAGCTTCCCTGTGGGAAAGGTGAGGTTAGGGTGAATAGTAAAATTAGTAATGTGGTACTATCTGAGGCCGAAAGAGTGCCTTTTAATCGAGATATTATATTCAAGTGGGTACAGAGGGAATCAGACCTGGGGGATAGGGTGAGAGAGCCAGAAAACATGGAATGCTCCTTTCAGCCCAACATCCATGCCAACCAAGTTGGCAATCTGGGCTAGACCAATTTGCCTGCATTTGGCTTCCATCCTCTTAACTCTTCCCGTCCATTTTTGTGCCCAAATGCATTTGAATGTGGAGTGTGGATTGTGGTGGGTCATGTGGCTTTTCTGTCTAGAACATGGTGGGAATGTAGATTATGGAAAGTTACCTGATCACTCCTTCTGGAACCTACTCAGAAGTCACATTACCTGCCAATCACTCTGCCCACCTATTAGTGCACACCTGACCATTGGCCCTTTTAACCACCTAGGGATTACCTGGGCCAGATCTTCCAGCTCACTGTACTATTAAGTCCAGCACATGCAGTAGCTCTTTTTGTTTGCTCTTCCGTCCTGAGATGAACCCTGCACCAGTCTAGGTCATGAACTGTGAACAACGCTTGACGAGCGTTGGTGAGGTGTGCACTACATCGGGATTGGTGTAGTGCTGGAAAGCATTGCATTGGGCCCACATTAGACAAAAAGTGGCAGGTAGTGTATTATAGTCCTTGGTTGTGATAAACCTGTACCAACAGTTGCAAAATCGGTAGTATCCATCTGATGTGACTGGGTTGTGCTGTGCTTGTGAGAGTGTAAGCACTTACTGATATTGGTAGTGTTAAGTGACTGAGTTGCAATACGTTGTGTGTGATTGAGAGTGCACTTTGTAGTGTGCTATCCCAGTGTGATCCCCTTACACGTGTTTCAATAAAGATTATTTCTGCATTCAGGCTGTATCCAGACCCATTTAAAAGTCTGATAACAGTCGGGGAAAAAAAACCTGTCCTGCATCTAGAGATATGTTTTCAAGTTCATGTATCTTGTATCTTCTGTCTGACAGAAGGGAGAGAGAGAGAGTGATCAGGGTGGGATTATTCAGGCTGAACCCACCAAACCTTTCCTTTCTGATTCAACAGAACATCAGGATTTACACAAGTTTCCTCTGAATGCTTGTTCCACTTATAGACCACCCTCTGAGTGAGAAAGGTGCCCTTCAGGTCCCTCTTAAGTTTTGCTCACTGAAAACGTATGCCCTCTAGTTCTAGATTTGACAAGTAAGGGAAAAACAGACGAGGAGCATTCACTTTATCCACACTGTTGATGATTTTATACACCTCAACTTCCATTACTCCAGGGAAAAATGACCAAGCCTATTCAGCTTCTTCCTATAGCTCAAGCCTTCAACTCTCTATTCCATTCTGGCGAATCTCTTCTGCCCCTCTTCCAACATCATGACGTCCTTAAATGTTATATTTTGAAGGAGGTGTCGAGCAATGTTGCCCAAGAGCAGAGGTGATGGTAAAGGCAAAGAAGGTTCAAGGCTCTCTTAAAGGGTAATCCTGACCTACAGCAAACTAAATTGTAGAAATGCTGCCTCAGAAGTCCAGAGACCAGAGTCCAACTTTTTTGAAGGAGGGTTAAAGGGACAATTTACCCATTTCCCTATTTTAGTTTGATCTGATTTCCCATTTATTGTCTGTAGCCTTAAGGCTCTTCAAGATGCTTCTTAAATTTTCCGTGGCTTTCTGCTTCTACTGTTTTACTGTTCTCTCTGTATTTTGCAGTGTGTTTTATATCCTGCACTTATGTATGGGTTGACTTGCTGGATAGCATACTACTCAAAGCTTTTCACTACTCCCCTGGATGCGTGAGCATAAGCTTGAATTTTGCAGCATTTCCATAGAACACTACAGCACAGAAAATAGGCCATTTTGCCCCTCTTGTCTGTGCCAATCACTATTCTGCTAGACCCATTCATCTCCTCCCTCTCCATAACCCTCCAGACCTCTCCCATCCAGTCTATTTTTAAAACTCAATATTGAGCCGTCATTCACCACATCAGATGCCAACCCATTCCACACTCCCGGCACTCTCTGAGTGAAGAACTTTCCCCTTTCAGCTCAAAACTATGACTTCTTGTATTTATCTCCCCCATTCTAAGTGGAAAAAGCCTACTCGCACCCATTCTGTCTGTGCCTCTCATCATGTTGGAAACCTCGATCAACTTTCCCCTCATTCTTCTTCGTTCCAAGGAATCTTGTTTAATCGTTCCCTGTAACTCAACTCTTGAAGACCTGGCAACATTATCCTGAAGCATATTCACCACTCACCACAACTCCTTCTACTAATTAATTTAAAATTTTGTCCCTAATTATTGTTCCTATTGCCGAGAAAAAAATTGTTATTTTTGTTCATCTCATCATTTAATATGCCTTCATTAAATCTTCCTTCAGTTAGCTCCATTGTGAAGAAAATAAACTCAGTTGAGCCCGATGTTCTATTAACTCTAATGCTCCAACCAAGGCAGAGTAATTGTAAATCCCTTATACTCCCTCTCCAGGACTTTTACATGATGTTGACGAAACATACAGAATAATGTCACAGAGGGTTGTTCGCATCTGATCATTTGTGATGAGTAAATAATGAAAAATTGGGAAGGTCTGTTGCTCAAAGGAAAGACAATCTGACAATCAAGAATAGAAGGTGTCGTGCCATTGGATGTAGGTGTTACTGGCAAAACCTGAATTTAATGACGAACCCGAATAGTCCGAGATGGTGAACTGCCTCTTTGAATTGCGATGGTCATTTAAGTCAAGAAAGCGCACTAATGACTACTTGCTCAGAAGTCGGAGGGAATTTGTCATGCCCAATTTTTACAGATAAACCATTGAAGGTATCCTGTTTGGATCCATGGTATGGGAACTCCTCTGCCTAAGACCATATGAAATCGCAGAGAGTAAAGTCTGCAGACACCGTGATTAAAGTAAAAACACACAGTGCTGGAGATGTGTGCTTTTACTTCTGAGTTTCTGTATGTTTTCACTTCAATTATGATATCTGCAGACTTTCATTTTTACTCTTGTCTATTGCAAATCTCTGTGAAATCTCTTTGAGTGATGCCTACCCTGAAGATGTTCTCTTTTGCTCTCTGAAAGGAGGTCTGTGCGATTTTCTCTCACTGCTCCTCATCTGTAATCCCTGCTGCTCTCAAGCTTTAAGACTCACCCAAACTCACTTCCACAGCCACGTTGCCTTCCTCTCTACTTATCCATTTATTACCTTCTGCCTGTGGGACTGTGGTCCTCTCCCTGCCCTTCCCCCTTCCCCACAGCCATTTTGTTCTGCTGCCTGCCTACACTTTGTCCATACCTTGATGAAGGGCTCACAGCTGAAATGTGGTTATCTTTCCTATACAATGTACACTTTGATCTGCCTAGAATTTCCAGTATTGTGTTTTTTACTGAAATTGCTGAGAGTTGTTAACGCAACTCAGAGCCATCGCGCAAACCAACCTCCCCTCCATTGGCTCTGTCGATGCCTCCTGCCATCTCCACGGTAATGGAGACACATGAGAGACTGCAGATGCTGGAGTCCAGAGCAAAGAACAACCCGTTGCAGCAATTCAGCCAGTCGTGGGATCCGTGGGAGAACACGAATGGTCAATGGCAGCCAAAATGATGACCATTCTGATTTCCCACTGATGCTGCTTGAGTTCCCCAGCAGATTTTTTTTTTTTTGCTAAATATCAAAGGAGTTAATCCCACCCTGATCACTCTCTCTCTCTCCCTTCTGTCAGACAGAAGATACAAGATACATGAACTTGAAAACATATCTCTAGATACAGGACAGTTTTTTTTCCCGACTGTTATCAGACTTTTAAATGGACCTCCCATTAGTTAAAGAAAGTGCCCTTCTACTTTTCTCTATACCCTGCACTTTGTCTTTGTAACACTATACCTTCCACTCTTTGACTCACTGTAAAATTACCTGGCATATTTTTGGTTATATTATTGCTTCACTTGCTGTACTTATACAAGGGTTGACTTGCCTGGATAGCACTGAAAACAAAGCCCTTTCAACGTATCTCTGTACTTGACAATAATCAATTAATTTCAGAGAATAAATGGTAATAAATTTCCAAAGTAATGATAATGTTGAGAGGGTGTTGTTGAGCTCCTTGAATTTTGTTGGAGATTTACTCAGCAGTTTAAGTGGTGAGTGTTCGACCAACAATGCAAACCTTGCAGATGATTTGTACTGTTTGCTATGTAAATCTCGGCACACAATGGATTGTGGCCAGTCTAAAGAAACTTCTGGATTCTGACAAAACCCACCCTACCCTGCTTCACCTCCTCGCCAACACAATTTGCATTCTCTAAACCCTTGAAATGTTGATTGAGGGGATTCATACATTACAGTAGAATGAAATGTGAAGGGAAGGTGATTAATGCCCTACTTTTGAGAGAAATTATGGTGTTAACTACTCCAAAAGCAAAGATAATCAGAAGTGACAACATTGCTGATAATTTCACCAAAAAAAATTGTAGTTCCATCGCCTGGAATTGGAGGTAGGATTTCCAGAAGGCAATTTCATTTGAAGGGAAAAGGCCTGACAAGTTTGAAGTTTATTAATACACTTAGCGATCAGAGGAAATGTGAGGAACAAGTAAATTAGCAGAATATATTTTGGACCCAGTGGTTATGAAGAACAGACTAGATCCTTGGCTTCAGATGTGTTAGAGCAAGTCACAGGACATGAACTGAAGAAGGGTAAAAGTAGATTTCCTTTTATTGGGTGTCTGGGAAAGTTATATCAGCTCATGCAAGCTAGCTTAATTGTAATTTCCTCAGTTGGATAAACTTCTTTATGATGGTGTATGAGGCATAACCGAAATGCTGTTTAAGCAAGTTTCCAAAGGAAAAGAGAACAAAAACAGCTGCAACCACTAGAAAGTAGAAAAGAACGGTCTTAAGAAGCATTTACTAATTAAATCTTTGAAAAGGAGGGGTCTTAAATTTAAATGTGAACATACAGCTCAGTAACAGGTCCTTCTAGTCCATGAGCCTGTTCACCCCCCCCCCCCCCCCACACTAACTGACAATCCCTGTACAGTTTGAAGGGGCGGGAGGAAACTGGAGCATCCGGAGGAAACCCACGCAGACAAAGGGAGGTCGTACAACTTACAGACAGTGGCGGATTCGATCCCAGGTCACTGGTGCCGGAATAGCGTTGTGCTAACCGCTACGCTAGCCTTACCTTCTGGCCTTTGTTTTTGACATTCTAACAGTTTTGCTCCACTCTTTGTGACAATAGGTTGGATCTCAACGGGGACACTAGATTCACAGTGGGGAGAAGTTTTAACGGTGATGAACAGTAGACTTAGGTAGGTACTGTAACACCGGGTTCATAAAGGGGAGAAGGTTTAACGTTGATGTACACTCGACTGGCAGAAACTGTGAGACAGGATTCACACAACTCCCACAACTCCCTCTCATAAGCTTGTAGACCTCATCAAGTCTCTTCTCATCCTTCAATGCTGCACAGTGAAAAGTTCCAGCTCTGCTAACCTTGCCTCATAAGACTTGTTTCCCAATTCAGGCAACATCTGGTAAATCTCCTCTGCCCCTCTCCATAAACCAATGATGGAGAGGTTAGCTTAGGCATGTGCTGCAGTTCATTCTTGGCTGCATAGTAGAGCCTGCTGCCTCACAGTGTCAGAGTTCTGGGTTCAATCCTGACCTCTGATGCTGGCCTTTGGAATCTGAATGTTCTCCCCATGCCCACGTGGGTTTACTCCGGGTGCTCTGGTTGTGAGGGTTGCTGGGTTAATATCCCACTCTCAATTACCCCCAGCGTAGATGAAGAAAAGTTGGAAGGAGTGTAATGCTAATTCACCAAAACGTGACCAGATATGCAGCTTATAAAGGAAATAAAAGTACCAGGCTTGTACATTCTCAACAGAGGATGATTTAAATTTTAAATTTAAATTTAGACATACAGCACAGTTACAGGCCCTTTCAGCTCATGAGCCTGTGTTGACCAATTATACCCAAATGACCTTCAACATCTGGTATATTTTTGAATGATGGGAGGAAACCGGAGCCCTGGGGAAACTCAAGCAGACACAGGGAGAACATGCAAATGACTTACAAACAGCGGCGGGTTCGAACCACAATAGTGAGAAACTACTGTTTGTAGGGCAAAGAAACAGGTATTTGAAATACAACCCAGGTCATTCAGGACAAGACTGAGCTAAAAGAATGGAACTTTCTCCCATAAAGAGCTGAAAATACTAATTAATACTGCTAAATCTGAGACTTATTCTGTTTCCATATTCCTTCTGCCACATGTACAAGGAAGTAGGTGGATTAACTTGCTCTGGGTGGTGAAATGGCCGAATGGCCTACCATTCCTCAGAACTTGCTAGGTTTCTAATTTGCATCGTTTAAACCTATTCTCTGGAAAGGATGGTTGCATTGGAAATGAAGATGGCCAATCTACACATGAAGACATCCATACTTATGTGACTTTATTAAAAAGTCTCCAAAGTATTATTTTTCACTTTAAATAAAGGTAATGTGTATGAGGGCATTCAAACAAAAGGAATTTTATCCATTTGAGTTCACGTGATGTTGCTGTATGATGGGATTACCCACAGGGTGTGCTGTTGTTGGTTTTATTAACACGGAGTGGGGAATTTACAGCTCTGTGGGCAGTAGGAAAACAGAACTGATTTTTTGACCCCAAATCTCACATGAATAAGCTTTTGTCAAGGTAGACAAAGGAGTACTCAAACTCACAAGGGCAATTTGACAATTAACAAACCTTTACAAATTGGGGAGTGATGAGGTGATTGGGAAACCTTTTCTGTGATCTTGATGGGGAAAATCAAATCTACTTTTACACTGAACCTGATCTGATATCCTGGCTCAATCAGAGATGCAATTGGTTACCACGGTCCTCAGGGGAATAAAGGCAGCTTCATTCCACTGGTTCAATACCGGTGACTAATTCTCACATGCACAAACTGGCTTCAGTGTAACAATGTGGGAAGGATGTCATCAAGCTAAAAAGGGTACTCTAAAGATGTTATATATATGTGTAATACACACACACACACAGATATAAATATATATGCACATACATACATACACACATACACATATATATATCTATATATACAGTACATAATATGGTATATATAAAATACACACACACATATTTATACAGCTATATATACACAGACACACACAAATGTGGTCTAACAGAAAGGGAAAAAGTCTCAAGGACAAGTTGAGGAATGAAGTTGAGGAATGAAACAACCCCACAAACTTCTGGGAAATGTTGAATTATGACCACATGAAGTTGGGACAGAGTCTTCATGATGGTATTGTTAAACTTGAGCTAATATATCAGGATCTACTGGAGTCTTGTAAGCCCGAAATGACTCACCCACCCACCCTAACAGTTACCTCCCATTTCAGATTTCAGATGTATTGTTAGAGTACATACATGACATCACATACCACCCTGAGATTCTTTTTCCTGCGGACCAGGCAGAATTACCAATTATTGGTAGAGCCAAAAAACTATACTCAACGAACACATGTAAGCAAATAAGGAAATGTAAATAAACTGACTGCAATAGAGGGAATAAAAATCAATAAAGTGCAAAAGTAAGAGTCCTTAGCTGAGTTCTTGATTGAGTTTGTTGTTGAGGAGTCTGATGGTGGAGGGGGAGCAGCTGTTCCTGATGGTGTGAGAATTATTCCCTGGAGAGTAGAAGTGAGAACAGAGCATGTGTTAGGTGATGTGGATCCTTGATGATTGCTGCAGCTCTCCGACAGCAGCATTCCCGGTAGATGTTCTCGATTGTGGGGAAGGTTTTGCCTGTGATGTCTTTGGCTGTGTCCACGACCTTTTGTAGGACTTTATGCTCAAGGGTACTGGTGTCCTCATACTAGTTTGTGATGCAGTTGGTTAGCACACTTTCCACCACACATCTTTAGAAGTTCGGCAGGGTTTCCGATGTCGTGCCAACCCTCCGCAAACTCCTGAAGAGTTTCCCGTAGTATGTTGGGTTCAGGAAAGATTCTCCAAGAAGTGACTCCCAAGAACTCTGTGAAAGAATCTGCTGCTCTCACAATGGCCTAGTGTCGAGCAGCATGGAATGAAAGAAAGCTGACCTCAATCCTCAACATTAGACACAGAAGGTGAGAACAGGCTGACTTCATTTTATGACTGGGCCATCCCTTGGACAGTGCATTCCCTGTTAATTCTATTGTTCCTCTTGGTAAGTGCTTTCAAACATAATTGATTTTGAAACCAGAATGGCTGGGACCATTTGGAGCTTTTAGCGCTAAATCTCGGGATAGGTTTCTTGTCGAAACATTTTTGAAAGGGATTGATGAGAGAGAGAGAGAGAGACCAGGAGGGTGCTTTTTCTGCTTGCAGCCTCGTAACTCTTGATAAGAACCATTTAAGACTGAGACAAGGAGAAATTTCATTACCCATAGGGTTATAAATCTTTGCAATTCTCCCTCTCACTGTGGATTGTTAGCCATTAAGTTTATTCAAGACTGAGAAAGAGTTTTGGACACTAAAGAAATAAAGGGATATTGGGATGAAGTGGGAAAGAAGTGTTAATATACAAGATTGGCCATGATCTGATTGAGTGGTTGTACAGATTGGGCAGACAAATAATGTGCAGTTGTGCTTGTTTCTTATGTGATGTTCTTTTCAGTAATAACTCTTTCGAGATGTCCAGCAGAAGAACTATAGAACATTGCAGCATGGAAATAGGCTCTTTGGCCCATCTAATCCATGCTAAATTATTATTTGCCTAGTCTCATTGAACTGCACTTGGACCATATCCCTCCATACACCTCCCATCCACGTACCTATCCAAATGTTTCTTAAATGTCAACATTGTGCCTGCATTCTCACTACGCTCTGGGTGTAGAAGTTCCCCCTATTGTTCACCCGAAGATCTCAGGTTTCACCCTTAACCCATGTCCTCTAGTTCTTGTCTCATCCAACCTTAGTGGAAAAAGCCTGCTTGCATTTACTCTGTTTCTTCTTCTTTGGCTTGGCTTCGCGGACGAAGATTTATGGAGGGGGTACCTCCATCAAATCTCCCCTCAGGCTTTCACGCTCCAGGGAATAAAGTCCTAACCTGTTTAACAGTTCCCTGTAACTCAATTCCTAAGTCCCAGCAATATCCTTGTAAATCTTCTCTGCACTCTTTCAGTCTTATCGATATCTTTCCTGTAGCTATCTAACTAAAACTGCACATAATATTTCAAATTTGTCCTCATTAATGTCTTTTGCAAATCTTAGATCCGATACATATCTGGTGAGGAAAATGAGGTAACAGGCAGGTTTCAGAAACTCCAGATATTCACAATTTTATGTCAGTCTACATTAGCTTTATAAATAGTTTAGGCTTGGAGATTGCAAAGTTTCTGTTTATTTATTTAATATTTCACTGTGAACTAATGCAATAATAATATACACATTCATCATTAAAATATACAGTGACATTTTCCCCTTTTTCCTACCAACCTTCCCACCCCTTATAATATAAAGTAAAAGTTAAAAAAAAAGGAAAAATGAACAATCAGTAAAAGAATACATAAGAAAAAGAGGTTGTGTCATCTTAAATTTTATATTTAAGACTTTTTATATTTGTCATTTATTATTTTAAGAGGTGGAAGTTTGGGAACTTCCATCTGCTTTTTAAATCACACATCATGAACAAAATTGCATTCTCACAAGTACCCGGTTTAAAAACTGCTTATTTCCACAATCTCAGCAGCAGATTATTAATTACGTAGAGAAATGAGACAATCTCCCACTTTTCATTAAAAGCTGAATTTCATCTCATTGATCAGAAGTTGGGCCTGCTGGTGATTGAACATGAGCAGTTATCTTTGGCTCTGTCCGCAGTGTGACAACGTGGGGATACTCACACTGTGTCTATAGCCTTAATTAGAATGATCAAGCAGGAAGCTGTTATCAATTATCAAGAGAATCTGTGCCCAGTGTAAAATAGTTTTCCTCTTTGAACATTACTGACGTCACAGGATGCTGCCTGTGGACCAACACCAACACGATTGACTGATGGTTCTAAAGTAGATAGTATTAACAGGGAGATATTTACACTTCCTTCTCAAAGGTGTGCCTATTTTGGGAAAGTGCTCGACAGTTTAAGCAACCCGATAGTCATGGATTTCTATGAAGAAGATTTATATTTTATTTTTAAATTTTAGACACAGCACGGTAACCCACGAGCTCATGCTACCCTATTTACTTACAAAACCCTGTACGTTTGGAATGGTGGGAAGAAACCAGAGGAAACCCACGCAGTCATGGGGAGAGCACGGGCTGCTGGTGCTGTGATTGCTTTGTGCTGAGATGAAGAAACATTTATTCAGCCAGAATGGTGGCGTTTCTGTGGAATTCCTTGCCAGAGATGACTTGGAGGCCGTCATTTTGTATATTTAAAGTGGAGGTTAATAGATTCTTGATTAATAAGGGTGTCAAAGGTTCCAGAGAGAAAGCAGGGAAATGGGGTTTAGGAAAATACATCAGCTATAATTTGAATAGTGGGGCAGACTCGATAGGCTGAATGATGTAATTTTGCTCATACATTTTAAGGGATCTTTTGCATGATAAAATGCTCTCTCCCCCCCCCCCCCCCCCCCCCCACTGTTTTTCTGGTCAATGTGTCCTGTTGGGGTCAATACAACAAATTTGGAAATTTGGGGACTGTTGGCAAACCATTGATTTATCAGCACAGAATCATTACCTATTTTACCTACAACCCTGTTGTTTATGGAACTTTCTTGTCTGCACAATCGTTTAATTTCTCTGCAGCTGAGCATGGTTTGAATACTTTGGGGCGAGCTCATCAACAGGTCAGACAATAGATTCAATATTTGTTACCTGCCACTTGTATTATTTATCTGGCTGCCAATGAAGCTTCACTCATCTGTCTGCCACTCTCTGCACTGTGGTAACAAGGGCCCACGTAAAGCTGAGGAGTAACATGGAACACTACAGCACAGTACTGGCCCTCTGGCCCTTGTGCTAACTCGTATATTCCTATCAAAACAAAAACAAAACCTGCTTAAGAGACTCTTAAATGCCCCTAATATGTCTGCCTCCACCTCCACCCTTGGCAAGGCATTCCAGGTACCCATAAACTCTCTGTGTAAAATATTTACCCCTAAACTTTCCTCCCTTCACTTTACACTGGTGTTGCTATTCCCTCCTTGGGCAAAAAGCACTGGCTATTAACCTTATCAATGCCTCTCAGAATCTTGTAGACCTCTATGAATTCACCTCTCATCCTTCTTTGCTCCAAAGAGAAAAATCTTAACTCTGCTAACCTTGCCTCAGAAGACATATTTTACAATCCGGCAACGTCCTGGTAAATCTCCTCTCCACCCTCTCCATAGCTTCCACATCTTCCAGTTTTTATCTCGTAATCTATAATTTCAAGTGTCTCTCTCCCTCTGCCTGTGCCAGAATTGAACACTTGACCAGGGAGTGATCATGGTTCAGTTTTCCTCAGCACAACTTGATCTGTGGGCGTATGCTGCATTTCACAGTAGACAATGGACAATAGGTACTGGAGTAGGTCAATTGGCCTGTCTAGCCAGCACCGCCATTTATAGGATCATGGCTGATCTTTCTCCCCTGAGTTCTCACTCTCTAAAAGCCCCCATTTCACTGGTTTAATGAACACATTCTCTCTTTCTCTCTAACTGCTCCCTTTAACCAATAAACCACAGCTTTTTACATAGAGAGTGGTAGGTGCCTGGATGCATTATCAGGGATGGTGGTGGAGGCTGGTACAATGGGTACATTTAAAAGACCCTTCGACAGCACAGGGATGCAAGAAAAGTAGAGGGTTACGAGTGTGAGCTAAGAAAGGTTTAGTTTGTTTGGTGGGTTTATATAGGTCGGCACCAAATCGTGGGCCTAAGGGCCTGTACTGCGCTCTAATGTTCTATGATCTATGTAACCACATGACCTTTTCTGTAGCTTATTCCTGGTCTCACCTTAGGGACCATTGCCCCTTTCCCATATCCTTTTTCCAACACCTTCCCTGCAGCTTAATATTAACCAGTTTCCCTTTTTCTCAATTCTTCCTCAGATCCTGCCTGACCTCTTGAGTGTTCAAGACATTATCAGTTTTTATTTCAGATTCTAACATCTCCAATTCTTCGATGTTCTTTGTCTTTCACAGTGAAACAGAAATAACATAATTCATTATTTAACAAAATGGTACATTTCAATGACTAAGGTATATTTTTAAACAAGAGCAGCATAATTTTATAAATAAAACAATATTCATATATTAAGTTCAAGACTGACATTCATATATAACAATGCCAAGCACTCATACATAATAAGACCAAATTATTTCATAAAAGAACTCACATTCACATATACGAATGACATTTAAGAAGAACAATATCAATTGTAATGTAATCTGTTCACATGTAAACATACACACATTGACATTTGAATGGCAGTAGGATATAAAGGAGCTGTAACATACCAGGGGGGGTTAATATTATGTACCATCTGCGCTAAGTCCAAACGCTAGCATTTTCTTGATCCCCACTGGGCAGGTATTTATTCTTTCTTCATTTTACTGCAAATAAACCAGATTTTCTTGTGCGTGTTTCAAAGGTGTTTAAAATTTGAAAGACTGCACTATGTCTGCAGTTACCATTTAGATAAAACTCGAAGACTCATTGATTGAAGATTTACGAAGTGTTCCAATTAGTTGCACTGCAGGAGGGCTTCTTTTAATTCAGAGAGGTCAGTAATTGGTGTGGACAGGGACAGTTCATTCGCTGCAATTTGCAGGCGAGGAGGGAAAAAAAATCCAGTTAATAACCACATATGTGAGCGCGAAGGTTCTTAAAATGAACAAGAAGAGAAAAACAGAAGAATTAATTACTTCTGTAAGCAGATTGCTATCCAACAGCAAGGACTTGTGTTTCTCAGCATTAGCAGGGGAATTTCTGACAGCCAGACACTGCTGATGCACTAGTTACTGGGGAAGTGAATTCGGCACCGTTTCACAAAGTAATTATTTAAACAGATAATCTTTGGCTTGGCTTCGCGGACGAAGATTTATGGAGGGGGTAAAAGTCCACGTCAGCTGCAGGCTCGTTTGTGGCTGACAAGTCCGATGGGGGACAGGCAGACACGGTTGCAGCGGCTGCAGGGGAAAATTGGTGGGTTGGGGATGGGTGTTGGGTTTTTCCTCCTTTGCCTTTTGTCAGTGAGGTGGGCTCTGCGGTCTTCTTCAAAGGAGGTTGCTGCCCGCCAAACTGTGAGGCGCCAAGATGCACGGTTTGAGGCGTTATCAGCCCACTGGCGGTGGTCAATGTGGCAGGCACCAAGAGATTTCTTTAGGCAGTCCTTGTACCTTTTCTTCGGTGCACCTCTGTCACGGAGGCCAGTGGAGAGCTCGCCATATAACACGATCTTGGGAAGGCGATGGTCCTCCATTCTGGAGACGTGACCCATCCAGCGCAGCTGGATCTTCAGCAGTGTGGACTCGATGCTGTTGACCTCTGCCATCTCGAGTACTTCGACGTTAGGGATGAAAGCGCTCCAATGGATGTTGAGGATGGAGCGGAGACAACGCTGGTGGAAGCGTTCTAGGAGCCGTAGGTGATGCCGGTAGAGGACCCATGATTCGGAGCCGAACAGGAGTGTGGGTATGACAACGGCTCTGTATACGCTTATCTTTGTGAGGTTTTTCAGTTGGTTGTTTTTCCAGACTCTTTTGTGTCGTCTTCCAAAGGCGCTATTTGCCTTGGCGAGTCTGTTGTCTATCTCATTGTCGATCCTTGCATCTGATGAAGTGGTGCAGCCGAGATAGGTAAACTGGTTGACCGTTTTGAGTTTTGTGTGCCCGATGGAGATGTGGGGGGGCTGGTAGTCATGGTGGGGAGCTGGCTGATGGAGGACCTCAGTTTTCTTCAGGCTGACTTCCAGGCCAAACATTTTGGCAGTTTCCGCAAAGCAGGACGTCAAGCGCTGAAGATCTGGCTCTGAATGGGCAACTAAAGCGGCATCGTCTGCAAAGAGTAGTTCACGGACAAGTTTCTCTTGTGTCTTGGTGTGAGCTTGCAGGCGCCTCAGATTGAAGAGACTGCCATCCGTGCGGTACCGGATGTAAACAGCGTCTTCATTGTTGGGGTCTTTCATGGCTTGGTTCAGCATCATGCTGAAGAAGATTGAAAAGAGGGTTTGTGCGAGAACACAGCCTTGCTTCATGCCATTGTTAACGGAGAAGGGTTCAGAGAGCTCATTGCTGTATCTGACCCAACCTTGTTGGTTTTCGTGCAGTTGGATAATCATGTTGAGGAACTTTGGGGGACATCCGATGCGCTCTAGTATTTGCCAAAGCCCTTTCCTGCTCACGGTGTCGAAGGCTTTGGTGAGGTCAACAAAGGTGATGTAGAGTCCTTTGTTTTGTTCTCTGCACTTTTCTTGGAGCTGTCTGAGGGCAAAGACCATGTCAGTAGTTCCTCTGTTTGCGCGAAAGCCGCACTGTGATTCTGGGAGAATATTCTCGGCGACACTAGGTATTATTCTATTTAGTAGAATCCTAGCGAAGATTTTGCCTGCAATGGAGAGCAACGTGATTCCCCTGTAGTTTGAGCAGTCTGATTTCTCGCCTTTGTTTTTGTACAGGGTGATGATGGTGGCATCACGAAGATCCTGAGGCAGTTTTCCTTGGTCCCAACAAAGCTTGAAAAACTCATGCAGTTTGGCATGCAGGGTTTTGCCGCCAGCCTTCCAGACCTCTGGGGGGATTCCATCCATACCTGCTGCTTTGCCACTTTTCAGTTGTTCGATTGCCTTATATGTCTCATCCAGCTCTAGCCTTAGGGGCTGTTGAGGGAGCTGGAGCAGGGCGGAATCTTGGACTGAGCGGTTGGCACTGAAAAGAGATTGGAAGTGTTCTGACCATCGGTTGAGGATGGAGATCTTGTCGCTGAGGAGGACTTTGCCGTCTGAGCTGCGCAGCGCGCTTTGGACTTGGGGTGAGGGGCCGTACACAGCCTTTAGAGCCTCGTAGAAACCCCTGAAGTCGCCAATGTCCGCGCTGAGCTGGGTTCGTTTGGCGAGGCTAGTCCACCACTCATTTTGGATCTCCCGGAGTTTGCGCTGAAGATGGCTGCATGCGCGACGGAAGGCTTGTTTCTTCTCTGGACAGGACGGCTTTGTAAGGTGAGCCTGGTGGGCAGCTCGCTTCTTTGCCAGCAGCTCCTGGATTTCCTGGCTGTTTTCGTCAAACCAGTCCTTGTTTTTCCTGGAGGAGAAGCCCAGTACCTCTTCAGTGGATTGCAGTATGGTAGTCTTCAACTGATCCCAGAGGGTTTCAGGGGACGGGTCCGTGAGGCGGGTTGCATCGTCGAGCTTTGCTTTGAGGTTTGCCACGCTCGAAGATCTATTCTCCTTGAAACTACTACGGAGGTGTAGTTCTTATGACCGTGCAGGTTTCAAAGACACGGGCTTAATTGAGATAAGACAATTTGAGGTTTTCCTTCAGGGAACAAAATCTGCCAACCTTACCCAAGTGTGATCCCTGTGCAATAACAAATACAACAACTATGAATCTTAAACGCCCCTAAACATTGGGCATCACAGTTAGCGCACTGCCATTACAGCGCCAGCGGCCCGGGCACAATTAGTCACTGTCAGTAAGGAGTTTGTACTTTTTTACCCGTGTCTGCATGGGTTTCCTCTGGGTGCTCCAGTTTTCTCCCATCTTTCAAAATGTACTGCAGTTGTAAGTTAATTGGGTATTTGGGCAATATGGGCTCGTGGGTCTGTTAATGTGCTGTATGTCCACATTTAAAAATAAACATTCCAGAGGCATGATGATAAATGGTTACCTTGATGAAGGACGCAGGCCTGATACATTGGTTCTATACCTTGATGAAGGGCACAGGCCTGATACATTGGTTCTATACCTTGATGAAGGGTGCAGGCCTGATACATTGGTTCTATACCTTGATGAAGGGCGCAGGCCTGACACATTGGTTCTATACCTTGATGAAGGGCGCAGGCCTGATACATTGGTTCTATACCTTGATGAAGGGCGCAGGCCTGACACATTGGTTCTATACCTTGATGAAGGGCGCAGGCCTGATACATTGGTTCTATACCTTGATGAAGGGCGCAGGCCTGATACATTGGTTCTATACCTTGATGAAGGGCGCAGGCCTGATACATTGGTTCTATACCTTGATGAAGGGCGCAGGCCTGACACATTGGTTCTTTACCTTGATGAAGGGCGCAGGCCTGACACATTGGTTCTATACCTTGATGAAGGGCGCAGGCCTGATACATTGGTTCTATACCTTGATGAAGGGCGCAGGCCTGACACATTGGTTCTATACCTTGATGAAGAGCGCAGGCCTGATACATTGGTTCTATACCTTGATGAAGGGCGCAGGCCTGATACATTGGTTCTATACCTTGATGAAGGTCGCAGGCCTGATACATTGGTTCTATACCTTTGCTTCCTATGGATGCTGCGTGACCTCCTGAGTTCCTCTAGCACTTTTGTGGACTGCAATCACAGCGTTTGCTGACTTTCCTAATTAACCACAAAATAATAAATAGTTGCTTAGCCCAATGATTCCCATATAATCTGGAAGAACAAATATAATAGAGTGAAGTGTGAAAGATGCTGTGATTGCAGTAGAAACACAGAATTGTTGGAGGAAATGAGCAGGTCCTGCAGTGTCCATATATTACTGACGTTTCGGTCCTGAGCCCTTCTTCAAGGTATGAGTAAAAAGCAGGAAGGTGTCTGAATTAAAAAGTTGGGGAAGGGGAGAATGGGGTAGGGGAGGAGGGGAAAGTACAGACCTACAGATGAAAGGTATTAATAGGATATGGATGGGACACAGGAGAGAGCAAAGGTGGGAATTGACTGTGAGTATGTGTTGTTTGGGGCTCTGTGGAAGCAGAGCTAGGGGAAAGTAGACATAGGGAAAAATGGGGAGGGGGCAATCGATCTTAATGCCATCTTGTATTCAGTGTTTTTTCTCTCCCCCACTGTGTATTGAGCACTTGGCTGGAGGCTCTCTTGTCCTTCTCTAGATAATCTCCATGCACCACCTTCTCCACCAGAGCTTCCAGTAATGGACTTGAAAACCACACTGTTTCATTATTCAAAATGGTTACTTAAGAGAGTGGATAAACCGAGGGACCTTGGGGTTCAAATCCATACATCCCTTAAGGTCACCGCACAAGTTGACAGGATAGTTAAGAAGGCCTATTAATGGGGGGATTTAGTTCAGGAGTCACGAGGTCATGCTGCAACTCTACAGATCTCTGGTGAGATCACATTTGGAGTATTGTGTTCAGTTCTGGTCACCTCATTATAGGAAGGATTTGGAAACTGGGAAACAAGTCTTGTGAGGCAAGATTAGCAGAGTTGGGACTTATCTCTTTGGTTTGTAGAAGAATGAGAGGAGACTTATTAAAGGTCTACAAGATTATGAGAGACATAGATAGGATGGACAGCCAGCGCCTGTATTTCAGGGAAGGAATAGCAAACACCAGAGGACATATGTACAAAGTGAAGGGAGGGATGTTTAGGGGAGACATCAGGGATAAGCTTTTTTCACTGATTTGTGGGTGCCTGGAATGCCTTGCTGGGGTGGTGGTGGAGGCTGAAACAGGGGCATTTAAGAGACTCTTAGACAGGCGCATGGATGGAGGAAAGTGGAGGGTTATGGGGTAGGGAGGGGTTAGTACTTTTTAAAAGAAAAATATGGGTTGGCACAACATCGAGGGCTGAAGGGTGCTAAAATGGAAAATCTGCAGATACTGAAAATCTAAAATAAAAACAGATGATTTTCAATGGGTCAGGCAGCATCTCCACATGATGTGTCAGATTGATAACTTTCATTAGAAAAGTTTAAAATCAAGCTTACTTCAAGTTGAAAGGTGGAGAGAACAATAGGAATGTCCGTGATAAGATGTAGACTGAGAGAGATTGAATACAAGAGGTGGTTGCTAACCACATGTCATCTATCTGAGGTTGATGTCACTAGAAAGAAATGAATATGAATAAGAACAGAGAAGAAACACAGCCCTGGATCAGTGTTAAATATGGCACATGCTGGAAAACTGAGATAAAGGAGAATGCTGGAAGTACGTAAGGTGCCAGGCAGCATCAATGGGGAGAGAAAAAGTAGCATTGAAGTGCCTAGCAGAAATATGAGGTAATATTCCTTGAGTTTACATCCTGCTTTGTTGGAAAACATTAGCTGTTTACAACATGAACTCTCCTCATCAATCCCATTCTGACTGACCTCTGTCTTGCCTCTTACCGTGTTCCAATAAAGTTCTAATGAGGCCTATATTTTTGCCAGCTCTGCAGTGTTTGAAAGGGGCTGGTTTATTAAGGTGCACCATTTTAAAGGGTTATTTCCTGACATTATAGCTGTAAGGGAAAGTGGTACTAATGTGAAAAATTGGTCTCCTAAAACCATATAGTGTTTGATATGGGAACCCATTAACACAGATGAACAGTGTTTTTTGTTTGGAACTGTTTAAAACAGTAGAAGGGGAATTACTAAACCATTTTACTGTTGCAAAAAGCAATGCCTTAAATCTCTCAGAAAAGGTCCATCAAATGGAAGATAAAATAGTTCCTGTGAAATTTAAGATGAATCTGTGTATCAACAACCAACTCAGACTGAAGAATGTTTACCAATTCAGCATATGTGTGAATAACCTCACAAAATGCTCGACTTAATGCTTACAGAAGTTTTGTTCTTTATTTTGGTATGTGACAGGGATTTAGCATGAATATTTTATGACATTCCATCACTGAATGAATTACACTGGACAATGAAGATTTTACTTCCTGAACACTTTTGGGGGGGGGGGGGGGGTATTTTATGGATTTTCTGCTGCTGACCATGAACATTGCCGTACAATTTTCCTATCATGTATTGCTTTTAAAATTTAACCTACTTTTGTGATTTCTAGTATATTGCCCACAAAGCAAGCTATTTTTGCCAGTCCAAGCATGCCTAGGTGCTATGCAAATATTGTCTTAGGCCTAGGTATGCTTAGTCAGGATAGATGAAGACAGGCTATAAAAGCAGCTCACATATACAGATGCTGTGCATAACATTGATGGAGATTGAACTGCATGTTGATGCACATATTCTTCAGGAAATAGCATACTGAGCAAAAAAGATACTACATCCAGCTGATTGACAACATGCTTCAAGCATACAAAACCATGAAGTACAACATATAATTGAAAATTACTTTTCTGCATTTGCTCTTTGACTTCTTCCCTTTTGATCTTGGTGTAGTCAGTGACGAACGTGGTGAAAGGTTTCACGAGGACATGGCGACCATGGTAGTATCAGGGCAACTGGAATCCATCAATGTTGGCCGACTGACACGAGAAGTATCAGATTCTGAGTATAAATGAAAATAAGCGGAAAGATATTTTTAGGTCAGTTTAACCAATGCAATCTGTCAGCATCATTATGCGATTAAACATGCTGAATTCAATAAAAGTTTCTCCACTTCCTACTTGAAACAGCAGACCTGAAATTATCTTTGTTTTCATCTTGAAGTTGTCTATCATAATTCCCAATATTTTTTTCAGGAAGCAAACCTTTGGAAAAAAATTTGTTGTCCACTGTTTTTGGAGAACAGAGGGCAGTTTTTCATTCCTGGATAACAGATTGTGCGTTGTCTCTCAATGATGTTTCATTTCACTCCTTTTAGTAAATTCCTCACCCCAAAGAAATGGAGTTTAACCTTGGGGGAGAGTTTATTTGCATTATTCACACAGAGAGCCATAGTCATGGGAAGATGGAAACATTAGTTTCTTGAATATATTGCTTTTATAAGTGAATCAATATGAAGCAGATAATACCTTGGTTCTCTGTGTATATAATATTGTAAACTTCATCTGTTCTATAATCTCTTTTAAATTACCTTTTATAAATTTTCAGAAGCATGTTCAGGATTCAAAATATTGTGGAGCCCTGTTTATGTGTAATAAATTAGCATTTCTCAATATATAATTTCTAACAAAGCTTATCCAAAATATGTCAGTTAATGGCTTCATTACCTAAAACACCTGGACATTTTATACCAGTGAATGATCTAGTGGATCAAAGCCAACTCATTCATAGGGGTTTATTTGCAATCTCCCTTATTTCAATGTGTAATATTTCATTTCTCCAAATGCTGTTGGTGGAAGTGGATCAGTAAAGATTATTGTGTCCTCGAAATGTCTTTTAAAATCTCTCAGTTAGAAACATGACCATTTATATTTCCAAACTCATTTGTGTCTGGAAAAAGGAATAAGATATTCGTCAGGGATTCTATTCACACCATTGATTACTTAAAGAGCAAGTCTATGCTGTAGAAATGTTTTCCCCTTCACATACTCTTCCCTTCTCCCCAGCCTTTTGCTTCGGGTGCCTGCCTGCCTTTTTATCCAAATCTTGAAGAAGGACTCACTCTCAAAATATTGGTTATATATCCTTACCTCCTGTGTACAGTGCGAGCCCTGCTGAGTTCCCCCAGCATTTCTGTGTTTCACAGCGTCTGCAGACATTTGTGTTTCACTCCATCCTCTTCCCTTTTGTCACGTTGTTTCTTAAATGTATGTTGTGCGAATTCCTTTGGTCGAGTTATTTTCAAACTTGGCGAGGCCGGCATTTTTGCTGCTCTTATCCCAATAGACTGGGCCAGCAGTTGGCAGCTTGCAGCTTTTCCTCTGAATTGAATCATTAATGACAGAAATATTCCAGAAATATCTGATTGATGGAGGCCTTTGGTAATGCTGTTTTTCCTGTTGACATTTGGTTAAATGGGAACATTTGTCATCAGTGGTGTTACTTATGCTCTCCCCTTCTGATACTGCCGAGGTTTATTTATACATTCATCATTTTGATGGAAGCCAAATTCTATAAAGTGAATGGCAGCAGAAAGATGCAAATAAAGACAAAGGGTATTTGTACTATATTTGTCAAGTCTTTGCAAATGCAAAACAATAGAATTCTTACAGTAAATCCACCATCACGACAAGTTCAATATTAGGGTTCTTTTCACATTTTGTTCTTTTTAATTAACCTTTTCATTAACTTTGGATTTTCTTTCCAAATTCAAGTAAGGAGAAGAAACAAGTCCACTCTATTTTAAGAAAATGGCTGTTCCTCTTTCAAAAAGAGGAATACCTCCTTTAGGGACGGCACAATTGGCGCAACGCTATTACAGCGCTAGTGAGCGGGTCTCTTTTCGAATCCTCCGCTATCTGTAAGGAGCTTGTACGATCTCCCCTTGTCTGCGTGGGTTTTCCCCAGGGGGCTCCAGTTTCCTTCCACCCTTTGAAATTTACCGGGCTTTGTAGGTAAATTGGGTGTAACTTAGAGGCACCGGCTTGTGGCCAAAATGGCCTGTTACCATGCTGTATGTCTAAATTTAAATTCAAAATACAATTTTGCCCTCTCCATCATTGACTTACAGATATTCTCTGAACTTGGTGGTGATTCTCTTTTGGGTTTGTTGAACTTTCACTGTAGTAAATACATGTCAACTCCCAGTAAAGCATCCTCATCTGTTTCACTCCCTTTTGGTCTTGATCCTGTTCACTCTCACATCCCCATTAACTTCCCTAAGGGTTCCTTTGCCACTTACCACTGTGAAGGGTTAATTTCCACTGGCCAATTGACTGGTTGTGATGTAGAAGGAATCAAGAGTGCCTGACACAGACAGGGAGAGCATACAAACTCCATCCAGACAGCTTTTGTGGGCAAGATCGAAGCTGGGCTCTTCTGAGCTTTGGGGAAGCAGCTCAAATTGTGGACTCGGGCATAATATTAAAGCTAAAGTTCAAATTCATTATTCTGGAACTGCGAATTGTTTGGAGATAAACAGGAAAGTCATGCAGATGCTGGGTTTGTAGCGAGAATTTTTGGGACTTCTCTTTGCCAACTGAGGTAGTAAATATAAGAAAGGGAGGCAGAGCAAATAAAGCTCCTAGATCGTTCATCCCTCAACCAACATGAACTCATTACATCAGTTGAAAGTTGATGGTAGCTCCTTGGATCCTTCATTAATTGCTGAAGTTGGATCCTCAGCTGATTTAGACCCAAAAGGTCAATCCTACTGGTTGGAGGTATTGTGAACTTTATGAGCAGGCACTTAAACATTGTGATTAGGCCACTTTGGTGGATCAGAGCAAGGAACGTCTTCAATATGTATGGGAAAGGCACCCTCAGCTCTGCCATCTGTCAGACTTTTTTAAAAAAATGCCCAGAAACACTCAAATGCAATTAAACATAAAATAATCACATTAAAGTAACTAAAACAAAAAAGCCAACACACTTTCAACAGTTGAAAACACTAAAGTAAACCCAAACAATTAAAAAGGTGTCATTTTATGCTCTTGCCTTTCTTTTTCAAAGTTATAAAATTACTGACATTTTTTTTTCCTGCTATTATCAGACTCTTGAATGGTCCCCTTATTGGGAAAAGATGATGCCCTTGCGCTGGATCAACGGGATGTTGCGATTCCTGTGTTTTTACTTATGTCCTTGCACTGTTTAACTGTACCAACTTGCTACATCCTGCACTGTGTGCTAGTAACACAATACCCTGCACTTTTTGACTTCCTCTATGTCTGATTATTTTAATACAACCACTGGCTCAATTCCCCTTTGAAAACCATGATTGATTCTGCCTCTACCAACATGATCTTCAATCTGTCCAGCTGCACATTCTCTTCCCTTAACAGTTCTCAATCCTTCTTACAAAGGGAACGTACACTCCTATTCTTTCCATTATTTATACAAAAAATACAGATAAAAGACGACCACAGAGAAAATAAAATGCAAATAGGAAAAAGAAAAATGATAGAAATAGAAGTACAGACAGCATTTCAACACAGTACAGGCTCTTCGGCCCATGATGTTGCACTGACCTATATAAATATACTCAACAATTTAAACCTTCCCTACCTCATACCCATAACCTTCTACTTTTCTTGCATATATATATATATATATATATAACTTTGAAGAATCTTGTAAATGCCCCTATTGTACCAGCTTCCACCACTATCCCTGACAGTCCATTCCAGGCACCCACTACTTACACCTGATGTTTCACCCAAACTCTCCTTCCCTCACCTTGTATCGATGCCCACTGGTATTTGCTGCTGTCACCCTGGGAAAAAGCCACTGGCTGTCCACCCTATCTATAATCTTGCCGACCTCGTCTCAATCTTCCTCGCGCCAAAGAGAAAAGTAAAGCAGAGAAATAATTGAAATAAGCTGCGAATAATCATAATACCATCCTCTTTAGGACTTATTTTTAATGTTTTTTTGAAATCCTGCAGAACGGAAGAAGCCGATTCTGGCCATTTAAACCTGTGCTGTCCAATTTCACCAAAAGTAACCTACAACCTCACGTGTTTTAGAGGGTGGGAGCAAACTGGAGCACACATGCAGTCATGAGGAGAACGTGCAAACTCCTTACAGAGAGTGCTGGATTTGAATCCAGGTCACTAGTGCTGTAATGGCGTTGTGCTAACTGCTTAACCGTGTTGCCTTCTGTCCAGAAATTCAACTCCAAGATGTAGTACTGTACAAATGAAACAGCAAAATTTACTCTGATTTGCATGAACCCACTGGATTAAATTCAAAAGGTAGTGTAGAAACGACTGCCACTATTTCATAACAGAACGTAGAATATTACAGCAAAGTACAGGTCCTTTAGCCCACAATCTTGTGTCAACCTAAGTAAACCTGCTCCACAGCAAACTAACCCTACCCTACCTCAGACCCAAAAACCTTTATTTTTCTTACATCCATCTGCCTATCTAAGAGATTTTGAATGTCCCTATTGCACCTGCCTCCAGCACCATCCCTGGCAATGCATTCCAGGCACCCACTCCTCTCTGTGTAAAAATCTGTCTCTGACATCTCCCTTAAACTTTTCTCCACTCCCTTAAACGGATGTCCGCTAGTATTTGCCATTGTTGCCCTGGAAAAAGAAGCTTTGTCTCCCCTAACGACCGATTGGTTTTGTCATGCATAAGGCTTTGAAACAACATTCCCACTGCCCATTTAATATGGGTCAATCAGGATTATTATGGTGCAATTATTTTTCAACTAAATTCTGTTCACATTGCATGACTTTATACTAAAATGTGTACTAATCATTGCTGCAACCACTCCATGGTGCCTTCCAGTCTCTAAAAAGTTCAAGTTCGTTTATTTATCATCCTATTGTACCAATACAGCCTGATGAAAGCGTTCTTCGGTCCACAGTGCAGAAGTACATATTGTCACAACACATGTACAGATAAGTACAGTACATATATAGAGTAAAATCCCCGTTATCCAGAATTCAAGCAATTGGCTAAAAGAAAATTGTGGAAAATAAATAGGTTAAAAAAAAACAAACTTTAAAATTGGCAACCCCCTAGCAGTTAGTCTGCCAATCCACACAACATACAATCTCAAGCGACCGGCAAATGCATTTATCCAGCATCTACTAATAGGTTCTGTATATTAGGGGTTTTACTATATTTAAAATAAATATTATTAATAATAAAGTAGAGATGGGGAGGATTGTTTTAGCAATTCAACAGTCATTCAGCAGATTCACTGCCCGTGAGAAGAAGCTTTTCCTCAGCCTGGTGGTTCTGGCTCTGATACACATGTAGCTGGGAGTAGTTGGAAGCTGCTGCCCGCGGGGTGGTAGGGTTCCTCAATGATTTTATGAGCCAATATGCTGATTTAAAATAAAAGCATAATTGTTTGCGCATCTTGAGGATACATGGTGACATCAGCATGGTGACCTTTTCCAGGGGACAGAATGAAAGACCTTTTTCCTGTTTTATTGGTGGGGTTGTGTGTTCCAATGAATGATACTTAGCTTAATTGCGATTGCTTCTGAGGAAGTACCGACAAAGATCTAATACTAATTGCCAGAGACTATGGATAGTGAAGGTAAAATCTGCGACTATGTTGAAAAAATTCCACTGCAAGTGAGATGTTGAAATGCAGGTTAAAACATTGATGAATTGAGCAATACCAATGCAGGTTAAACAATGTTTAAAGGTTGATCAGCATGTTCAGTACCTGAGTGAAAGATGAAACACCTGCAAGGTCAAGCCAACCATACTTTTAAAGTTAAGAATGACAGAAATATTCTCCTGCTTTTGGTATCGTTTGTGAAATTTCACTTCCAGGTGTTCATTTCCCTAGCTCCAAATTTTCATTGAGCTTTTTGTCAAAAACCACCTTGAACATGTTGCCATGTAACTGATGGTGATGCCATAATGAACCAGTTAATGTAGCCTCTGCCAGCTTGGCTGCTGTATGCTGAAGTGAAATCTTTCTCCGTAAAGTATTCATATTATTTGACCTTGTTGCCTGATCTTTAATAGAACAAAGGAATAAATAGGAATTTCTGTAATGGGGAGAAAATTTGCAAACGGGCTAAGTGAAAGGAAAACAGATGTGAATTTGCATGTTTAAGTTCATTTTATGCTCAATACCTCATTGTTTTGACAAAAACAAATGATTTTTTTTATTCCCAAGAAGGGTGTTTAAATAATAACATTTCACATAATGGGGTTAAACTGTTCATTTAGTTGATGTTGGTATTGATCAATATTTTTTGGGAGACAAAAGCACATTTCTGATGTCTTTTGAAAACTGTTTTGGGGTCTTAAACACATGTCTGTCATCAGGGTACTGCAGCTCAAGAAATTGTGGGCAACTTTCATTAGTATATGACTTGGCTTGGAAATAATCAGATCTGACCCCTAAATGAAGTTCAAATTTTGAACTCAAGGCTTCGATGACATCAGGGAGAGAGAGAAATGGAAGGCGTTACATAAAAATGTTCTAATGTTGTTCCACATGGAGCATTTAGAATTACAAAATGTCGAGCTGCAGATTCTTTAATGAGGCAAAAATGAAAAGGCGTTAAGTGCCAGTAATACAAATTGTTTTATTGGATTTTGTCCCAACTGAATATTAGGAAGCCAAAGTCATTGTCTTCCCATTGGCTACAAGCTTAATTTCTTAGCCACCTTGTCTCCATTTCTCTCCTTGTTAGTTGTCTGTAGCATACCAAGCCATTTTACAGCATCTGAGGCACATTTTGGACCACATTTCAATGCCCCTACCCTCACAACAGCAACTGCCCTTCAACAATTCGTATCAGCTCTGTGGTATTCTGGGATATCCTGAGATCAAGCTTTTTTTTTAATAAATGAATTCTTAGCCGCTTTGGCCTGTCTTAAAACCAATAAATTCCAGGCCACGCTGTTAAAATCAAAGTCGTTCGCTTCTCCTCTGGCACTCAAACAATTACTTTAAATCTGATTCTATTGGTTACTAACCTGTTTGCCAGTGAAGTTTAGAATCTCTTTTCTCCATCAAACCCTTCATGACTTTCTTTAATCTTCTGCTAACCTTTTTTAGCTTTTGGCGGAAGCATTCATCCTGTCCCGTCTTTAAACAGATCATTCATACGTCCTCCAGATACGTTACAAAATGTCATCTTCACCATTGTACTTGGCCTGATCCAGAGGTATTGCTCAATTCATCAAGCTGCTGGCGTCTCAGGGGACGTCTGGACAGATTGTCTGCGGTCCAAAACCTCTGGCTGCTGGCACCTCACACCAGCGAGATCAGTTGTCCCACATCTGGCCAAGGTCATTTTGGCCTGCAGATTGATCTGGCTGAAAATGGCCGCCAAGCAGTGTAATTCCTTGAAAATTCCTGACTCCACAGTGTTCCTTTTCTGGTTGCTATTTCTGTTTGTAAAGCCGTTGCATTGACCAAAAAATTATTTTGCAATGATTGCATCGGGTGAAATGAAAAGGATAAATGAAGAGGAAATTGTAATTTCATGGTTGCAATTTCTATTATCTTTAATTTCTTCCATTTTCAACTTTATAATAGTCCATTTTGGTGATTAATAGTACCATGCTGTTTTTCATCCACAATTTTATTAATGTTTTAATGACTTCAATTTAACTGCATGATTGATAGTGGATCCCTTCTTACTTTCTTAATTTGTGTAACTTTAAAGATTTCAATTCTGGGGTTTATAAAGTAGACATAATTACATGCTAATTTTGCATCTTGGAACATGTGTCAAATAAGGAGAGGGTGGATCAATGAAAAGTCAGACACCAATGATATAAAAGATCTGAGCTGAAAAGAGCCTGAAAATATTCAGTTGGATAGGCAACAATGTGGAGAAGGAGACGGAGGTAATTGCCCTGGATGGCGCTCTTTTAGACATTTGGTGCTCAGAGGTTACTGAGTGGAAATAAGAGGTTCTTTATGCCAAATGTCAAGTCAAGTCAGATTTATTGTCATCTGATTGCACAAATACAACTCGAGGAAACAGCGTTCTCTGGTCCTGTGCAAAACACACAACCAGACATAACACACATACAGACAAACAATACGTATGCAGGACAAGTATTCATAGATACAAATAAATAAATATTGTTTTGAAAATATGAGAGCCTTGGATGCTTAATGTGAGTAGTTCCTTTGGTCACTCGGTATTCTCACTGCCCATGGGAAGAATCCTCGAGAGGATTGCCTGCCAGTGTTATTTATTCACTCTTAAGTTCCAGTGACTATCACAATGGGGCTCAAAATGCATGGAGGTGAATACAGATGTTGACTGAAACTTCCAATTGAAGATCAACATCTTTTCCACTAATCGTTTTATGCACTGATCCTGCCTGATCTTCTGAGATCCTGGCGTTTTCTGTTTTCTGGTTGATAATCCTTGTCCCTAAATCTCTGATTTGTTCTTTGAGTTGGTCAAGAAAAATGCATTGCAATATTAGCCTTTTGAGTGGAGAATCTGTTTTAGTCAGGTTGTAACCTCAAAGAAGATGTCTGGACATCCCTGGAGAGGCATAGATAAGGAAAACAGCCGGAGCCTTTGTCCCAGGGCGGGAGTAGCAAACATCAGAAGACATTACAAAGAGAGTTGGGAGTGCCTGGAATACTTTGCCGCAGTGGTGGCGGAGGCTGAAACATTAGGGGCATTTAAGAGACTTTTATCACGTCTCCAGAATGGAGGACCATCGCCTTCCCAAGATCGTGTTATATGGCGAGCTCTCCACTGGCCACCGTGACAGAGGTGCACCAAAGAAGAGGTACAAGGACTGCCTAAAGAAATCTCTTGGTGCCTGCCACATTGACCACCGCCAGTGGGCTGATCTCACCTCAAACCGTGCATCTTGGCGCCTCACAGTTCGGCGGGCAGCAACCTCCTTTGAAGAAGACCGCAGAGCCCACCTCACTGACAAAAGGCAAAGGAGGAAAAACCCAACACCCAACCCCAACCAACCAATTTTCCCCTGCAACCGCTGCAACCATGTCTGCCTGTCCCGCATCGGACTTGTCAGCCACAAATGAGCCTGCAGCTGTCGTGGACATTTACCCCCCTCCATAAATCTTTGTCCGCGAAGCCAAGCCAAAGAAGAGACAGACACATGAATGAAAGGAAGATAGAAGGTTATGAGATAGGAAGGGTTTCTGTTTTTTTTGGAAGGAATATATAGGTTGACACATCATTGAAGATTGAAGGACCTGTACTGAGCTGTCGAGATCTATGTTCTATGTAACGTGGCAGGTACAGGTTTACACGGTCCAGAGACATCAAAAATAGGAGAAGGAGAAGGAACTTCACCCCTTTATGTCTGCTGTACCATTCAATGGCCAATCAGGTGCAGCCTACCTGATACTTACTGAGTTCCATGGTGGGAGTGGGGTGAGGGGTGATGAACATGGCTTGTTGATTTGCTGTTGACTTTTTAGTCTTCACTAAAGAACCGTTGTCTCCAGCCAACCAGATCTCTTCCACAGTTACCATCCTCTTTCTGTATTTCAGAGCTAATTCTGAATTCTTTGGCACCTACATTTAGGATGGCTTGCAATGTTCACAACTATTCAATGAAATTTTATATACAATAAAATCCCTGGTATCCGGCACCTATGGGGATTGGTAGTTGCCGGTAAGTGAATTTTCCGGTTGCTTGAGGTTATGTGATTGACGAACTAACTGCGAAGTGCATCAATTTTAAACTTCAGTATTTTTACCTATTTATTTTCCACATTTTTTTTTGCCAGTTGCTTGAAATCTGGATAACAGGGGTTTTCCTGTATCCCATTGTTGAGGTGGATGGAAGCAGCCAGATATTTGATTGGCTTTTTGGACGAGGTGATGGTTGGAATTGATGCAAAGAGGAAGATGTTGCAATTAATTGAAAATTAAGGAGTTATTTACGATAATCTATAGAGAGGTTGTTTGGATGGGAATCCAATTTGTATTTACAAAACCCAGTAAAGAATTCAGGAGGCTGGGAAGTACATGTGGGATGAGGTTGGAGGGGGAGCTCAAAAAGGCGAGGAGGACAGAGAAGACTTGTGTAGACCAGGGTGGCACAGGGGACAACATGGTTAACACAACGATCTTACAACGCCAGTGACATGGATTCAAATCCGGTGCTGTGTTTAAGGAGTTTGTATGTTCTCCCCGTGGGTTTACTCTGTGTGGTCATTTCCTCCCACCCTTCAAAACGTGCAGAGGTTGTTGGTAAATTGGGATATTTGGGCATCACAGGCTTGTGGGCCAGAAGGGCCTGTTACTGGGCTGTATGTTTAAATTTAAAGATAAATGTTCCATTATTGTCACATAATACTATATTTAGAATGTAATGCACATGAAATTCTTTAACTTTTGTCTACCTTAAGGCAGACAGAGAGTCGCCACATTGTCCAGGGTCCCTCACAGACCCTACAGCACCTGGTGTTCCTAGATGGTCTCCCCTCAAAGTACTGACCAGTCCTGTGCCTGCTCAGCTTCCAAGATCATTAAAATTAACCGCAAAGATTGGTTTGGATTAACATAAAGCCAATGGCCTGTATCTGTGCTGGAAACACTGCACAGAGGTATATGTGTGTTACAGACATCTGACTAAAACTTTTCTCATGACAATAACTGTAGACTTGCTGAATCTTAAAATTGTCAGAGCCAATTTTGCTTGTCGTCAGGTTCAACTTGACATTGTTATAAATGGACCAGTTTTAAACATCCTATACATGCAGGGGTCTAGTACAGGAGGGTTGAAAATGGGCTCAGGCCCGAAATGTCGACTGTCTGTTGCTTCATATGGATGCAGCATGACCTGTTGAGTTTCTCCAGCACTTTTGTGTACTACATCTGTGATGTTGCATCTTTTCATACTAACTTCCTCAATGCACATTGCTCAGCCGCTCACCTTATGCTGCACCCTGATTCAGGAGACCTTTATAGGAACATAGGAACATAGGAAGTAGGAACAGGAGTAGGCCAAAAATGGCCCATCGAGCCTGCTCCGCCATTCAATACGATCATGGCTGATCTAATTTATGACCTAACTCCACCTACCTGCCTTCTCCCCATATCCCCTAATTCCTCTATCATGTAAAAATTTATCTAACCGAATTTTAAATAGGTTTAATGAGGCAGCCTCGACCACTTCCCTGGTTAGAGAATTCCAAACATTCACTACTCTCTGGGAAAAACTATTTTTCCTCATCTCTGTCCTAAATCTACTCCCCCAAAACTTGAGACTGTGTCCTCTCGTTTTAGTTTCCCCAGCCAGCTCAAAAATCCTTCCTATATCTATCCTATCCATACCCTTCATAATCCTATATGTTTCTATAAGATCTCCTCTCATTCTTCTGAACTCAGGGAAAGGCTAAGGTGCAGGAAGGGACAATGGTGGGCGTTGCAGGAAAAGCAGGGGGAACACTTAACAAATAGACAGCTGATGAAACATCTACATTTGGAAATAATAAGGGAGTCACTGGAAGAAATGTCGGTGGAGAGACCATTAGGTGCCAGTTTTATTAGAGGAAGCAACAATTTTACCTTTATTAAAATATGCAAAAATTGAAAGGGGTTCAAAGGAGATAAACAAGGCATATACAATGGACACACAAATGTGGACATACATTTAAACACAGTGGATAAATAGACGCACACACACACGCACACACGCACACACACACACACACACACACACACACACACACACACACACACACACACACACACACACACACACACACACACACACACACACACACTGTGGTTACATGGAATTGCATATGGTTACAATGCCATTATAATTAAGTTACAAGACTAATGTACGGAGCCCCAGACTATTGGTCTACTGACATGAGTTTAAATCCCACTGTGATCACTAGGGAACTTCAATGCATCATGAAATAAATCCAGGCCAGTGGGGAATAAAATCTCTTTTCTATGCAGTGGTATCAAAGGGCTTTTTACTTTAACCTGAGAGAGTAGACTACTCGGTGTCAAATTTCTCCTAAAAAAATTGTAGAATTTTTGACTGTACACTTCTTCATTACTCTACTGTAGGGAGGACCTCAATTTTCCTACTCGCAAGCTTGATCCCACACACTTCTGACAGAGGCATTATAAATAGGAAACATTTAGAAGGGATGGGTAGGCAAATGGGACTAGTTTGGTCAGCATGGATAAATTGGGCTGTAGGGTCTTTTTCCGTACTGTAAAACGCAGTGATTTTATGACCCTAGATGAGTGAGCCACACTCAGAAAGCTATCTTAAAGAATACATGGGGCCGTGTTTTCCACCATTAGCAGCAAACCGTTGGTCACATTGCTAAGTTTTTCCCACGCAAGAAGGAAGTCCCTATTACGAGTGAAAGAACTGAAAGAACCACTAAATACTTGATAAAAGTTATTGAGATTCTTTAAACATTATTACCTGCATAATAAAGTGTGCTTTGGAATGCGTGTTGCCTTTTAATCTTTAATGAGGTACATTGATCTTATGATCATATTGCAGAACCACTAAGTGCAATTGCTTTGTTGTAACTGAACTGAAAAATGTGGAGAACATAATGTGAAACACCAAACAGAAAATCATTTGAAGTGTAAATGAAATGTATCTGCAGAATGAAGACAGGAAACATCTCCATTTGTGTTCGTCTAAAAATGACCATGTCTCCTTATGACATAGAAGGAGGCCATTTGGTCAATTGAGCTCATGTCAGCTGTCTATTCCACCCCTAATTTTTCCTGTAACCTGTTCTCCCCTTGTTCCCATCAACTCCCCACATCCCAGATTCTACTATTCACCTACATACTCTGGACAGCTTAAAGGTCTTGGAGATGTGGGAGGAAACCCACAAGGACATTGAATGTTACAGCATAGTACAGGCCCTTCAGTCCACGATGCTCTGCCGGGCTATGCAAATCTACTCCACAACAAATGAACCCTTCCCTGCCTCACACCCTTCATCCTCTATTCTTCTTACATCCATGTGCTTATCAAAGACTCTTTTGAATGTCCCTATTGGTCCAGCCTTCACCACCACCCCTGGCAATGCACTCCAGGCACCCACCACTCTTTAAAAAAGCTTACCTCTAACATCTCCCTGCACTTTCCTCCACTCACCTTAAACTGATGTCCTCTGGTCTTTGCTATTGTCACCCTGGAAAAAAAGGTCGATGGAGATCATGCAATTTCCACACAGGTCATGATTGAACTGGGTCGCTGGCAATGTGAAATCATAACTCTTTGAGCTGCACCACTATGCCATAATAATGTTTCTGAACAAGTTGAGAGTGATATTATGTTGAGTCAACTGGATTAAATTGTTAAAGATGGATTTTGGTTATAAAATGAATAATCAAGGATAATTTACTGCTCCCAGTATTTAAGTGACCAGTAACTCTACTCCAGAAGTTATGGAAATAAAGATTTATAGTTTTAAATATCTTGGATATTGGAGACAGATATTTGACATCCAGTTCTAATAGATCAATCAATATCTGTGCTAGTGACAGTGTGAATGGAAGTGTTGGGTGTGGATGGAGAACCAAGAAGCAGAGGGAGTTGGATTGAAGCAACATTAAAAATAAATGGAGGTTGTTTCCATTGGCAGATAAGATAAGAACTCGACAACAAGGCCTCAAGATTTGGGGGAGTGTATTCAAGACAGGTAAAAAAGAACCGTTTCTCCCAAAGATTTGTGAATCTGTAGAATTCTCTGTCCAAGGAAGCAGTAGAGGTAGCCTCATTAAGTGTCTTTAAGGCACAGATAGATTTTTGAAGAATAGGGGAACAGTTGTGGGGAAAAGGGAATTAAATGGATCTGAGAGATCAGCCATGTCTTACTCATACTTCTATTTCTTGTGTTCGATCTGAGCAGTGATGGTTCCTAACAACTAAAACGAAAACCACGGGGTGGCATGTTTAGTATTGTGGTTAGCACAACTCTGTTACCACGCCGGTGACCGGAGTCCAAATCCAGCACAGTCTGTAAGGAGTTTATTCATTCTCCCCATGTCTGTGTGGGTTTTCCATGGGCGCTCTGGTTTCTTCCCATCGTTCAAAAATGTACCAAGATGTGATTGGGTGGGCCTAAAGGGCCTGTTGCTGTCCTGTATGTCTAAATTTAAAAAAAGCAGTCAAATGGAACAATTGGAGCAAAAGGAGGAAAAACATTTAGGAAAGGAAATATCGAAAGCAACTTTTGAAAAGTTAATGCATAACATGAAGTGACAAGAGGAGGATAACACCATTTTCCCCTTAAACACCATTTTAGATTGTATAACTCAAGGGTTAAGATGTTAAGGCCATTTTCATTTCACTGTAAATGATTTCATTGTTGTGCAACTTTGGCACAATTGGAGCAAGAACTAATTTTCCAAGAGCCAAGGCCAGATTATTGTATTCTCTCTCAGTACATAGGGTGGCACAGTTGGGACACAGTGGTCAGCATAACTGTTACAGCACCAGTGATCGGGACTGAGGTTTGAATCCCGTGCTGTCTGTAAGGAGTTTGTATGTTCTCCATGTGTCTGCATGGGTTTTCCCTGGGGGCTCTGGTTTCCTCCCACCGTTCAAAAACTATTGAGTATATCTACAGGGAGTGCTGCCGTCGGAGAGCAGCAGCAATCATCAAAGACCCCCACCACCCCGCACATGCTCTGTTCTTGCTGCTGCCATCAGGAAAGAGGTCTAGGAACCACAAGACTCGCACCCCCAGGTTTTGGAACAGCTGCTCCCCTCCACCATCAGACCCCTCAACAACAAACTCAATCAGAGACTCATTTAAGAACTCTTACTTGTGCACTTTATTGATTTCCTTTTTGTTCTCTATATTGCACAGTCAGTTTGTTTATATTCATTTTCTGTTTACAGTTCTTTGTTTGTCTACATGTTTTATACTGTGTACAGTTTTTTTTTGGCACTACCAATAGGTGGTAATTCTGCAGCACCTGTAGAAAAGAAGAATCTCAGGGTTGTATGTGATATCATGTATGTACTCTGACAATAAATTTAAGATCTGAAACGTAATGGGGCTGTAGGTTAATTGGGTGTAAATTGGGTGACACGGACTTGTAGGCTGCAATGGCCTGTTTCCATGCTGTATGTCCAAATTAAAACAAATACCCCAGAAAGTGAAATGGATGGAAAATAGATTTTTTTAAATATTAATGACAGAGCATTAAAACCCATGCTGCACAATTACATCCAATGAACCTGCCAACCCTGTATGCCTTTGGAAAATGGGAGGAAACCAGACCACCTGGAAACAACCCATGCAGACATGGGAGCAACGTACAAGTTCTTTACAAGCATTGGCAGACTCCGACCCAGGTTGCTGGTACTGTAAGTCACGTCAAGTTTATTGTCATCTAATTGCATAAGTACAATCTGAGAAAACAATGTTCTTTGGTCCTCGGTGCAAAGCATGCAGACACACAACCAGTCATAACCCCCATACAGATAAACAGTACATATGTGGTATTCATATATACAAATAAATAAATATTGTTTCTGAAAATACGAGAATTGCGGATGGTTTTGAGATTTCGGAAGAGATTAGCGAGGTTGGGTGAGAAGTGATGTAATAGAGGCTAATATGATCATGAGGAGATCAGACAAAGTGAATGCTCACAGTGATCTTGAAACTGATAGAATCAATGCCATTGTTCCCAAATTACTCCCCCCACCACTCGCCCAGACAGAGGCCACTATCTATTGATAGTGAGGGATTCAGTGACGGTAGGGCATGAAGGTGCATTTTCTCCTGTTGGGACCCGTTTTTTAAAAAAATGCCACTGTCTTTGGAGTAAGGACCAGAGCTGTAAATATGATCTCTGACACTTTTACTTCAGAGGGTCAGTAGCTTGAGAAGAGAGGGAAAATGTGTATAATTTTAAACTGGATGTAAGCATGTCTGAGAATCTGTAGCACAGCAATTTACTTGATGTTAATAAACTTTCACTGGCTGTTTAATTATCCTGAGATTGTGTTTCAGTTCTAAACATATCCTGGGTGTTTATTATATTATGATATCATTGGATGAACACTGCAGTGAAGCTGAAAAGAATGAGCTTGATTGATGGATGAGATTGCAATTCAAGCCCATCAATCACGTTACCTGTCCTCAATAAGGAGCTGTGTATGAATGTGAATGCATTATTGCTCTAGTTTTTAAAGATTGATTCAAATATATTCCAACAAATTAATAAAAGCACATTTATCTGTCGGAGAGTGGTTCTGGGTGGAGAAGGGTTATGGAAGAGATAAGTCTGCAAAGCAATGACTTCCTCTGGAGAGACACTCCCTCTTGGATTTTTAACAACCTGAGAGCATTAATAAACGTATCAATCTATGCTGTTGTCTTCAACCTCCTGTAATGGGTAATCCTGTCACAATGGCCTAGCTTTGCTGTGGGAATTCCAAATGAAGAGTCTGCGCTTGTGGCAACACATCCGAGCAGTATAATTAAACATTAGAGATTTGTTGCATCTTTTCAGCTCTGAATTTTTCTGCCAGTGATCCCCTTCTAATCCACACTATCTCTACGAAGGCTTTGCACAGCATTTCTAAGGAAATCACTCCAATTACTAAACAGAACCTCAATTTGGGATTTTATTGCATTTCTGAAGCAATCAAATTACAGTTTTATAGATATAGGAGCAGAAGTAGGCCAGTTAGTCTGTCGAGTCCGTGCCATTATTCCATCATGATCTGATCCATTCTCTCACTCAGCCCCCTCCTCTGCCTCCTCCCCATAACCTTTGATACCCTGACTATTCAGCTAGCTATCAATCCCTGCCTTAAGTGCACTCAGTGATCTGCCACCTGCGGTAGCAATTTCCAGAGGTTTACCGCTCTCTGGCTAAAGAAATTTCTCCGCATCTTTATTTTTAAATGGCTGTTCTTCTAACCTGAAGTTGTGCCTTCTTGTCCTCAACTCCTCTACCATGGAAAACAATTTTGTCACATCTACTCTGTCCAGGCCTTTCAACATCTAAAATGCTTCTATAAAGTCCCCCCTCATACTTCTGAACTCCAAGGAGTACAGACCAACAGACGTCAAACATTCCTCATACACAAATCCCTTCATTCCCTTGAATGGTGTTTGAAGTCTTTATTCCTCCAGCCTCTTGGTTCATGAAAAAACACAGACTCACACTGAGAAGAGCTAAATCCTGTCATGGCCACCAGAAATGGGTTACTGAATTAAACATTTAGAATGCAAACAAGTCAAGTCTATTATCATGTGATTATTACACAAGTTCTTTTTTCTTTGGCTTGGCTTCGCGGACGAAGATTTATGGAGGGGGTAAAAAGTCCACGTCAGCTGCAGGCTCGTTTGTGGCTGACAAGTCCGATGCGGGACAGGCAGACACGATTGCAGCGGTTGCAAGGGAAAATTGGTTGGTTGGGGTTGGGTGTTGGGTTTTTCCTCCTTTGCCTTTTGTCAGTGAGGTGGGCTCTGCGGTCTTCTTCAAAGGAGGTTGCTGCCCGCCAAACTGTGAGGCGCCAAGATGCACGGTTTGAGGCGTTATCAGCCCACTGGCGGTGGTCAATGTGGCAGGCACCAAGAGATTTCTTTAGGCAGTCCTTGTACCTTTTCTTTGATGCACCTCTGTCACGGTGGCCAGTGGAGAGCTCGCCATATAGCACGATCTTGGGAAGGCGATGGTCCTCCATTCTGGAGACGTGACCCATCCAGCGCAGCTGGATCTTCAGCAGCGTGGACTCGATGCTGTCGACCTCTGCCATCTCGAGTACTTCGACGTTAGGGGTGTAAGCGCTCCAATGGATGTTGAGGATGGAGCGGAGACAACGCTGGTGGAAGCGTTCTAGGAGCCGTAGGTGGTGCCGGTAGAGGACCCATGATTCGGAGCCGAACAGGAGTGTGGGTATGACAACGGCTCCCAGTGAAACGCCGTTCTCTGGATCTCGGTGCAAAACGCACACAACCATACATATACAGACAAATAATACATATGCAGGACAAGGGTTTATAATATACAAACAAATAAATAAATAAATAAGTTTTGTTTAGTTAAATTGAGAGTCTTGGATGGTTAGCGTGAGCCGTTTCTTTGGTTGTTCAGCATTCTCACTGGCCATGGGAAGAAGCTGCTCCTCAGACCAATGGTGCTGGCTTTGATTCTCCTGTACAGGCAGTCCCCAGGTTAAAAACGAGTTCCATTACCTAGGTCTGTCTTTAACTTGAATTTGTATTTAAGTTGGAACAAGTACACACTGTCCTTATTTTGACGTCAATTAGTCAAATGTTTATCTTAGTAGATATATATATATATATATATATATATATTTTCCTCTCTATGCATGTAAAACAGTTCCAAATACACGACAACATGTTAAACGTAATAATACAGTACATAATTGGATGATGTAGGAGAAGATGATGGGGAAATGGCTACTGTTGGAGAGGTTGGACCTGGTGCTGAAGGGTCAGGGTTTGATTCTGGTGCTGGAGAAGAGGGGGTGGTGGAGTAGTTTAACGACTGGAGTCAATATCTTGAAGTTGGCATCAAGTGAGGTTTGTACAGAGCTTTTCTTTTTCTCATCATAAATGGCCTTAAATCCCCTGGTAGATTTGGTGCAGAGCAAATACAATACAGATATATTAGGATTTTTGCCACGTGAATCTTGGAGATGGAATCATCTGCTCATTTTTAGCCACCTTTAACCCAAGGAGGCAGTAAAGAGTCACCAAACTGTTGGTTCACGAGTCACTTGTAATCCAGATGAAATAAGAGTAGACAGTACTGTACAAGTGTGATGTTCGAATCCTACTTTTCCATTTCAAATCCATTCCCGAGCTTGCGATATGCGGTACGCTACTCTCTCACGGTGCTGGGTGATGGCAGAATATTGTACAGCATACTCTCTCGCAATGCTGATTCAAACACGCTCGCACCAGAAGTTGATGGGATTCTACTTCCGGCCGGCATGTTGGCTCGTAAATACAAGTTGTTGGGAAGTATGTTTTAAACCCGAGCCCTGACTGAATCTCTTCCCTGACGGGAGCAGCTGAAAGGTGCTGTGCAGGGTGGAAGGGGTACTCAATGATTTTGCACGCCCTATTCCGACAACGATTCCTTCGCATTGATGGGTGGGTGGGGGGGGGGGGTTGTGAGGAAGTGAGACTCCAGTGATCCTCTCTGCCACTCTTATGGTCCTGTGGATTAACATCATTTCTCTGCAGAACCGTACCGCACTATGACGCAGTCAGCCAGGATGCATGTGATAATGAATCTTGAACTGCTTTCGTAACAGGATACACTTTGAATATGCTCCTGTCATTTTGAAGTTCATTTGAATTTGTAATACAAACTAAGCAAATGCCAGCTTAACCCCAGTTGCACAGTTTACAGGACAGAAACCTGGAGACTGGGCTTTGACATTATTACAGATTTAACGGCCCAAAGGGCAAGAGAGGAGGGGTCTTGATGGTTTTCAGTTGCTTTGTTGCTTTTGCCTGCTAGCTCTGGGTAACCTCTGAAGCTCTCCCATGAGTTGTTAACCAGAATCTCATTACAAGCCTGTGCTCTGGACAACATTGGATGTTAATGTGCTCCAGGGTTCAGGCAGTTAGACCAGGCAAAAAACTGTACCACAATATAAATGCACCATGACTAGGGTAAGGTGGGTAGGCCATCATGGAATCTCTGGCAAATGAATTTCATTCTTGGTCATGGGATGCCCAGAACAGAATAGCTTCAAAAATGGTGAAACTCTGGTCACAGTGATTAGCCAGAGCAATAATCAGTGGTGGGGTGTAAATTCACTAAAATATTACGAATGGTGAAAAATATAATCAAAATGTCTAATGGAAGGTTGACCTTTATATCTGGAAGATAGGACAGAAGAATGTAGAAATAGAAACAGGACTGGGTTCTGCTCCCTTAGCCTTATCTGCCATTCAATAAAATCACGGTTGATCTGGCCATGGATTCATCTGCACTTACACGCCCGTTCCCCATAATCCCTAGTTCCCACGTTAGTCAAAAATCTATCTATGCATTTAATGAGGAAGCCTCTACTGCCTCATTGGACAGAGAATGATCAGATTCATGACTTTCTGGGAGAAGTAATTCCTCCTTTTCTTGAAACTACTCTGTACTCTTAATATGTTCAGGCTGTTCTACCTTGGTCTTGATAACCCAAAATGTTGACTGACCATTTCTAGCCTGACCTGCTGAGTTCCTCCTGCAATTCCATGTCTACTCCTGATTCCTGCCTTGTTTGTGTTACAAGCCTGTTGTGGCTGGTGTTACTTTTCACAATCTATGGCGCAACTTCTTTGCATTTGCCTCACGACCATTAAATGTGATAAATAAATGGTAGTTGTTGTTGTTGCCTAAAGCAAAAGTTCCCAGCTACATTGACAACTACCATACTCCCTCCACCCTTTTCCAATCTTTGCAACTCTGCCTTCAGCCTAAAATAGTTTCCTCACCCCAGTTTTAGCTGCCTTGCTCATGTTCAACTGTATGCACCCATCTGAGTTTACAGTAGCAAACAATGAGATGCTGGAGGGACTCAATGGGTCAGGTGGCATCCATCGGCTGAAACGGTCAGTCAACGTTGTGGGTCAAGACCTTTTAAATTGCCAAGACCCTATTACTCATTGGTTTCTTTTCAAATCCTTCCACCTCTACTTCTCGCTCTCCCATCAAGTGGCTGGTTAAATGCTCACAGAATTCTACTTGAAACCATAGAACATTACAGCACAGAAACAGACCCTTTGGCTGTGCTGAACTATTATCCTGCCTAGTCTCATTGATCTGCACCCAAACCATAGCCCTGCATACCTCACCCATCCATACATCTATCCAAATTTTTCTTTAATGATATAATTGAACTCAAATCCCTGACTTCTGCTGGCAGCTCGTTCCACACTCTCACCACTCTGCATGAAGAGGTTTCCCCAAATGTTCCCTTGGGCTGCATGGTTAGTGTAGTCATTAACTCAATGCAGTTACAGGTGCCAGTGACCAGTTCTGAGATTGGAATTCTGCACTGTATGTAAGGACTTTGTACGTACTCCCCGTGGGCTCCGGTTTCCTCCCACTGTTCAAAATGAACTGGTGGTTGGTCAATTGAGTGTAATGGGGCAGCATGGTCTCATGAGCTGAAATGGTCTGTTACCATTCTGTACGTCTAAATTTAAAATTTAAACATTTCCCTTTTCACCCTTAACCCATGTCCTCTAGTTCTTGTCTCACCCAAGCTCAGTGGAAAAAGATTGCCTGCATTTACCCCTCATAATTTTGTCCACCTTTATCAAATTTCCCCTCATTCTCAGAAGCTCCAAGGAAAAAAGTCTTAACCTAGTTAACCTTTCCTTGCAATTCAGTTCCTCAAGCCCTGACAGAATCTTTGTAAATCTTCTCTGCACACTCTTAATCTTATTGATACCTTTCCTGTAGTTAGGTGACCGAAACTTCACACCACACTCCAAATTTCCTCGGTAACATTCTGGCGTCATTTCAAAAACATCTGGAAAATTTTCATCAATACATGGAGCGAGCATACAAACTCCTTATAGACAGCAGCCATATTATTTCAATGGAAATCAATTTTAGAATCAGAATCAGAATTTATTGTCATGTACAAGTCATGTTTTGTGGTAGCGTCACTGAGCAAACATTCATATTATAACCATCTTACAACATTACCATATAAAAAATTAGTGCACGAAAAATAAGGCAGTGTCTTTGGCTCATTGACCATTCAAGAATCTGATGGCAGCAGGGAAGAAGCCGTCCTTGTGCGACTGAGTGCTCGTCTTTAGGCTCCTGTACCTCCTTCCCGATGGTAGCAGAGTGAAGAGGGTATGGCCTGGGTGGTGGGTTGCACTAAATCTTCAGAAACTGCTATATTTTGCCACTCTCTGTTTCTCCTCCTGTCAGCCCACCAAATAATATTTGGAAACATAAACAGAGAATTAAGAACAGCAGTAGGTCATTTGGCCCTTCAACCTTGTTCCATCGGTCAACATAATCATGGGTTAAGGTCCAAGTTCAATATCCTGTTCCAACTTTTCCACAGATAACTTAGTTCCTCAATCTATCTCATCTAAAAATATGATAATGAGACTATTGTTATACACATTGTACAATGTACATACGTACCAAAATTCTTACTTGCTGCAGTCGAGTAGGTACCTAGTAAAGAAAAAAAAAACCTTTACCATGGTATACATTAGATTCAATTAATAAAATATAATAAATACCAAAGATACAGTACATTTTTGATGATCTGAAATGCTCTCGACTGGACATGTACCTCACCCATCCATACACCTATCATTTTCCGGATATCTGATCTGCAGCCCAGATTAAGCAGCAGAATATATGTATCGGCTGTCGCAGAACCTGCTCAGGACCCAAGGTCTCCGCTAGGATCCACGACACCTCCCCACCACTGTCGTGGAACCTGCCCAGGAAACTCCAGCTCTGGCTCCAACGGAGCTCCCGATGACCAGCCACCGAATGGAACACTGGCCCTGGCCGTTGACCCAATGGAACTCCTGATGCCATGGCCGCAAATTCTAACTCAGACCCTGACTGTTTACTCACCGGAGCTTCAAAGCTTCAACTGCCGACTCCAGCATTGAACCAGTCTTCCTACCTGCAGGGGATTCCAACGCTGACACCGCTGACTCTCACCTGGGCCTCCGGCCGCACCCGAGACGGAGCTTCCTGGGAACCCAAGGTCCACGCTTCGATCCCAGCCCAGTAGCATGAGCATAGAGCTTGTGCAGTATCAGTGATTAAAACAACAACAAAGAACAAGGAAAGGTTTTTCAAGTATGAAATAAAGTTTAATTCTTACCTTGAGTACATGAGAGCTCCGATGGATTCAAAATGGTAGTAATAGCACGTCAACTTTTTTTTCAACTTCAAACATCATGTCACTGAATGTTTTCGTGGTTAACTGGTAATTTCGATAATGTGGCTTTTGGATAATTGGAAATGAACTGTATACATGCTTACTATTAGTGGAAGAAAAATAAGAAAAAATATCCATCTCCATCTGGAGTATATTTAATGATGAAGCTCCAACATTTTACTGTAGTTGAGAATTCTATAGGTTGGTCTGTGCATTTATTGCTTTTTGCAGGTTATTTCGAGCTGCAACCACAAAGTTAATTTATTTAGTACGTTCAATGAACACAAATAAAATTCAGAAAGATCCAACCATAGATTGAAAGTTACACCAACATCCAAAGAGTTCACAACACAAAAATGGCAATTATTATTTTTTTATTTCACACCTGCAAATTTGATGCCACCCTTCCCCCTAAAATATGCAGAAGTCTGCATTGCACTCAGATAAATCTGGGGGAAGAAATTATTCCTCGTTTCAGACTTCCATGGTTCACCCGATGCCTCAGGCATAAAATGCAGACAATTGGGTGGTGTTAAATCAAAAATTCTGCAGACTGCAATACACAAGGGTGCTGGAGAAACTCACGCAACATCCATTGGAAGTAAAAGGCAATCATTGTTTCGGGCCTGAGCCCTTTGTCAGGGATCTGGAAAAACAAACATCTGAGTAAAAAAGTGAGGTGAGGGTAGAGGAGAAATGGAGAGGAGAGAGGGAGGAAGGGGGAGGAATACAGGCTAACAGGTAAGAGGTGGATGCTGGGATTTTAGTCAAAACACAGAAATGCTGGAGGAACTCAGCAGGTCTCTCAGTGTCAATAGGAGGTAAAGATGCCGAGATGGAATATAATGTGTTGTTCCTCCAGTTTGTGGGTGGCCTTGATTTGGCAATTGGGCAATACTGTCACTTGTGACCAATGAAATGATTATTCCTGTTGAAAGTCAAAATGCAAAGCTTGAAAAATCAATGCTGCTGGGTCCTGCATTGTAATTCAAATCTTTGTTACAAGTCCTTTGGAATTGGGTTGGTCAATGCCATGAGTATCAATGTTGCTGGGGCCGGATGGTGGCCGGGGGGTGGGGGGGTGGGGAGCTGGGGGGTGGGTGTTGGGATCTGGAGTGGAGACATTCGCTTGCACAACAAATTAATTTTCTGAAATTTACAATGGCCTTGTTCGGGAGAAAGCTGAGATTTGAAGGAAGGCTGCAGTTTAGTGACAAAAATATTATTGGCTGAAGAAGATATATTAGAATTTGGCGATTATTCTGGGAGATGATTCTTTAGGACGACTGCGTCGAGACTTTGCATATCAGGCAAGAGATGGAAATGGACGCAAGTGGTTTTGAACAAGGCCAGTTTCATTGGAAGATCTGCATTCAACTTGTTGGTGGAGTAGATTTGATTCGAGTGAGAACAACGTAGTAATTTAAAATGGAGGCGTACTCTTGTTAAAGTCTTAATTATTTTAATTCTATAGAAGTGTTTTGGCAACGTCAAAGGACAATAAATTTTTGGGGTATGTCGCTTCAGTCCCAACATATTATGAAACATCATGAATTTGTCGCAATGTTTTGTGCTTAAAAATTCAATCATCTTAAAGGATATTGGGTGAGATTGTTTCAGACTTCCGGTTCATGTAGTTTCCAAAAACCAGCAGGTGCCCAAGAGCAATGAGTGAATTCCAGGTCCAGTGTCGACCTTACCTTTTCTTGGTTTTCCTGAGGCAGATAATCTCCTGAGGCAGCAAGTGGTGGCTGGTGTATTGCCAGCTTTCAAACATCAAATGCTTGGGGCTGGCAGTCTGACGTGAACTTGACAATTCTTGGACATAATCCAATTGCTATTTTAAAAATGAGAGTCAGGAACTCATGAGAGGAATTCCAAACAAAACCTTCTTCCCTCACCTGGTGCTTGGGGTTGTGAAATCTTAGGATGGCATAGTGAGATGAAATTTCCTGCCTGATCCTTCTCTAAATTTGCTCTCTTGTTCGTGTTACTGCTGCATTAGAAGCTGTTGTTGAAGCATTTCATCAACATTACTGCTAACATCTATCGCTATGTCTTGCCCAGTGTGGAGTGTGTCTCTGGTTTTTTTATTCGTCAGTATCCAGACATTAAGACAAAATAATCCAATGTTCTTTTTCAGCACAGATGTATGCTGGACACCTGAGCGAAGCAATTTTGAGTAGAAGATACTGAAAACTGTATCAATCTTAAATGTTGAATATTATTACAGTAAAAGGGTGGCACAGTTGCGATTAAAAATTGTTTGTGCAGTGTTATTGCAGTGCCAGTGAACTGGGTTCGAATCTGGTGCTGTCTATAAGGAGTTTGTATGCTCTCTCCATGTTTGCATGGGACTGATAATCAACAGTAGAAAGCACAATAAGGTATAGCAGGGAAGACTGCAGAAGCTGGACACTTAAGCAAACAGAGAATTGCTAGAGGAACTTAACAGGTCACAGAGCATCCATGGGTAGAAATAGTCAGCCAACATCTCAGGCCTGGTCCCTTTATCGAGACCAGGGGTAAGCTGTTTGCTTTCTTGAGATTGCTCGTTGTTCAAAGGTTGGAATCGATTCTTTAGCTTGTACACTTTACCAGCTGACTTCGGTATCTGCTACGATCCTGAGAATCCAAAGATGAGTCCACCTCAGGTATAAACATGTGAGGTGACAACCTTCCAGAAAAGACAACCCCAGATTTTGTACGGCTGTGATTTTGAATCCTGTGTGGGAATTTCCCCACACCGCACCCCCACCATGAAATCTCCCGGTAACTGAAAGTTCTGAATTGGTGTAAAAATCCATCTCCTTCTCCAGCTACAGGGGCCACTTCACAGTCTCTTTGTGTCTTCTCTCACATCAATGTGGTTGATTCTCAAACTCCTCCTCAGTTAAGGGGCAACACTGTTTCATCCAGTTGTACTTAAACAAATGAATGATAATAATAAACTTGAATAATCTTGAATAATTCAGGAGGGACATTAATATCGGCATTGAGAGAGAAAATATACATAAAAATAAATGGGATAATGAATTACCAAGTTAAGGCTCTATGTAACTTAACCATATAACCATATAACCGTTTACACTTGAAGGGACAGTTCTTTATAGTTTTTCTTGGCAGGCTCTAACCCAACAGCATTCTGACCTCCAATTTCTGGTAGCCTCCTTCCCCCTCCTTCATCTATCCACTCTCACCCAGCATAGGTGCCGCCATCTCGGGTACCAGGTGGTTGAACCCTTCAGAGCAGCGCTATGTCTCTGCTCTATGTTCTCCCAGGTCTGCACCAGCAGTGCTGCTGTTATGTGTCAGCTCTGCCATTTTTTTCACTGCAACTCAGAGCATGTGATAATAAATGTAAACTTGAACTTTATTGATTATTAAGAGAGAGTAAATGGACAGGGCTCACCTGCACCAGGAAATGAGAACAATGAGAGATGGCCCTATTAAGAACATAAAAGCATAAGGAATAGGAGCAGGAGTAGGCCATCAGACCTATCAAGCCTGCTCCACCATTCAATTAGATCAGGTGGAAGGAAACTGGAGCACCCGGGGAAAACCCACGCAAGCACGGGGAGAACGTACAAACTCTTACAGACAGCGCGGGATTTGAACCCCAGTCACTGGTGCTGTAATATCATTGCACAATTTTTAGCTATTAAAGGAATTGGGGGCCTTGGGGTTAATGTGGGAGAGTAAAGGATCTTGTTGAATAGTCTTCTCCAAATCTATGACACAAAATAGGGAAGTATGAACTCACCCACTTTAAATACACCCCAAAAAAGTCAAAGATAACTGTTTATTAATGGGTGAAACATTAGAGGGGAGGGGGAAGTAGAGGGATATTTGGACACATGTATATTGAAATCTTTCCAAGGGATTCAACCTTAAATTGGAAAGATTAATGGAACATGAGCTCAAATGTCTCAGAACCCTAAGAAGATTAAGTTAAATTTAATCTGTCCAGATGACTTGATGAAGCATCATCTGCAGTTTCATGTTTGTAAAAAAAAAATCAGCTCTGGAAGGGGCAGAGCATAAGTTCACCAAAATGATACATTAACTTAATAAAGTATGTTATGAGTGTCAGTTCCACAACCTCGGTCTATACTTCCATTAGTTGAAATATTAAATATAGTCTAATGGAAGCATTTGATATGATGGAGTGTGTCAATGGTATAAATACAGAGAAACTGTTTCCATTGGAAGGAATATCAGAGCAAAAAAGGAATTCGCTGTTAACTAGTGATTGTGAAATTTGAACTTATTTTATAGATAAGATATTTCTCCAAAAAAGTTGATGGTTGCTAGATAAATAGAAGTTATCAAGAACAACATTTACATACTTTTTGTTTCATAAGGTTACACTGGACAACAAAGATTTTGCTTCTGGAACACCTTTAGGAGTATTTTATGGATTTTGGACTGCTGATCATGAAAAGTACCTTAAAATGTTCCTATCGCACCTTATTCTTTTTAGATATAACCTACTTTTGTGATTTCCTATCATATTTTAGATCTACCAGTATATTGCCTACAAAACAAGCTGCTTTGGTCAGTCCAAGCCTGCCTAGGCCTGCACTCAGTGCAAATGTTGTCTTGTGCCTAGGCAGGCTTAGTCAGGATAGATACAGACAGGCTATAAAAGCAGCTCATATATACAGATGCTGTGCATTACATTGATATAGATTGATGCATGTTGATCACATGTTCTTCAGGCAACAGCATAGTGAGGGCACTTAACAATTGCACTTATTGTCTTCAGGAAGATTCGATACAGCAGAACGTCTCATCAATGTCACAACTGCTACTATACATTCTGTTACATTTGTGGTGAGTATATGCTTAAGGCTCAAAGACGCCACACGACTGCACTTATTAAGAAAACCTATGATCTCTACTTTGGTTTTAAAATTGGTGACCAAGACAAACCCTGGGCTCCTCACATCAATTGTGCAACATGTCTCAGCATCATTATGTGATTAAACATGCTAAATTCAATAAAAGTTCATTTAATGTTTCCTCAACTTCCTACGTGATATAACAAATCTGAAATGATCTCTGTGTTCAGCTTGAAGTTGTCCACCATAATCTCCATTTTTTTTTCAGGAAGCAAACCATTTGAAAAAAAAATGTTGTTGTCCAGTGTTATCAAAGGCTATAGAGAAAGGTTGGGTGAATGAAATTGAGGTCGTAGCGCAGGATGAAGGTGAAGTGTCTTTGATAAGCTGATTGGCCCAATGCTTGTTCCATGCTCTGATGAGAGATGTTTAAACTCAACTCCCAGATGAATTCTATCAATTCTCCTTTGAGTTTTTAAAAACTCTATCTCCTCTTGACACCTCTAGAACTCATTTTCACTTATCGGATAGTGGCAGAGATAAGATGATAGAGTGAACAGGTTCTGTTGGAGGTGCTGTGTAGAGGAAAGAGACAGTTAAAGTAGCCTGACAAATATTTTGCAATGCCAGATATATAATAGTATCAAGGTTATAATCAGTGTTGCGGAAATGTATCGTTGCCAAATGAAAAATATCTCTTTACCTATTAGTTGATATCAGCACTTTCTTAAATACTAATTCTTTTATTTTATAATGAGTTCTAAAACAGCATGTAAAATTCTAGTGTGATTTATTGTCTTTGGAATTCCACAGACATTCTTTTGACACACAATTAGTAAAGCTCATAAGAAAAATGAAGAAACCTGGGAACATAAGAAGTCGAAGCGAGATTAGGTCATCCTGCCCGCCGAGCTTGCTCTGTCATTCAATAAGATCATGGCTGATCTGACCATGGATTCAGCTCCACTTACCCACCTGCTGCCCATACACTTAATTCCCCAACTATGCAAAAATCTATCGACTGTGTCCTAGATATATTTAATGAGCCAGTCTTCACTGCTTCCACGGGCAGAGAATTCCACAGATTCATCACTTTCTGGCAGAAGCAGGTTTTCCTCATCTCCATCTTAAATCTACTCCCCCAAATCTTCAGGCTGTGTCCCCTAGTGGAATCTACCTTCCTACCTCTATCTTATCTGTCTCTTTCATAATTTTAAATGTTTCTGGCAGATTCCAGCGAGTATTTTTTTTCACTCATACCTTGAGGAAGAACTCAAGCCCGACATGTTGGTAATATACCTTTACCTCCTATCGTCGCTGCGAGACTGGCTGAGTTCCTCCAGCATTTTGGGGTTTTGATTCCAGCCAGTATATTCCAGGCCACTCAACCTCTCCTCATATGCTAACCACTTCCTTGGATATTAACAGACATACAACTGTTTTCTGTTGACGCGGATGTTTTCTGTTGGTGCAGAGGTCACTTTAAGTTTAGTTGCACATTCTGCTCAGTTGCATTGACGGGAGCTGATGAAGCCGTTGTTATGTTATCCGGAAGGTGCGTAGAATGCCAACTGTGCTGCAACAAGGTCACTATCTTTGAACCCAAAGACAGCTGAGGCAAGGTTGTCAGCGTCAAAACACCAGGGTATCAGTCAAGTTTATGAGAATGCGTTTGTGACCCGACCTCATCTTGTTGGCCTTTCAATTTGTCTCTGCCGAGCAAATGCTCCCTTTGCTTTCCCAAAAGTACAGCAATTGTTCCACATTTCCCTGGGTGAAGCAGCACAAATAGCGAGTGAAATCATAGAAATTGTCTAGCAATCAGTGCAGATTTATTTTTGTTTCTTGGCTTTTAATGATCAGCTCAACAATTTAAATTATTTACTCATTCTTTCATATCAGGATTTTGCAATGTCTCAAAAGACTTCAAATAAAACAAATGACACTTTTAAAAGCAGCTGCCAGTGCTGTTCCAGGGGCTCAGGCAGTGTGACTTCACGACAGAAACGAGCTGCTGTTCCCGTTCTTTTACTGAAGGACATATGTTGTCCAGGAAACCAGGAGAACCCCTCCTCTGCATTTTCCACTACTACCAGGGGACTGGTTATTCATTAAAAAGAAGACTGCAATCGAGTCAACTTTTAATGGAAGGCTCCCACACTGAATAAGCCTTGGCATGTATTTCTTTTCGTCATGCTCCTTCAGTCTGTATGCTACAGCATCCACACAGTTTAATGAATTGCTTTCAACTTTAAACAGGGACTGGCATTCAAAGAATAGCTGTACTTCTTTCTGATTTAGTGGTAAGCTAGTGGTTTTCTGTGTTTAATTAATTCCTGACCCAAGGCTTTGATTTCAAAGATTCTCATAGCATAGGTAAAGGTCATTTTATCCATCAAGACTGTCCTCACTTTTTAACAAATGTAATCCAAATATGCACCTTCAATAGTTCCTCCCTTCCAGCCATGAAAGGAAATTCAATTATAGTTCCAATTCTTCACTGAAAGATTTTTATTTGTTCGCCCGACACTGTGCCAGGAGACCGGCTTAGAATCCGGCGCTGTCCGTTCTCCCTCTGTGGGTTTTCCCAGAGTGCTCAGGTCCTCTAAAACGTACGGCATTTCAGAATCAGAATCAGAATTGGAATTGAACAAGTCATAAAATTCGGTGTTTTGCGGCAGCGTCATAGTGTAAACATTAATATTATAACCATCTTACGACATTACTATAAATAAAAAAAAATAATAGTGCAGGAAAAGTAAGGCACTGTCTTTGGTTCATTGGTTATTCAGGAATCTGACAGGAGCGGGGACAAAGCTGTCTGTGTTCTGCTAGGTGTTATTATTTAGGCTCCTGTACCTTTTTCCCATTGGTAGCAGAGTGGAGGGCTTGGCCTGGGTAGTACATTTTTAAAGATAGATGCTGCTTTCTTAAGACACTGCCTCATGTAGATGTCCTCGATGGAGTGAAGTCTAGTGCCTGTGATGTTGCAGGCCGAGTTAACAACCCTCTTGGAGTTGATTCTTGTCCTGAGAGTTGGTATCTCCATACCAGGCAGTGATGCAACCAGCCAGAATGCTCTCCAGGATACACCTGTAGAAGTTTACGAGAATCTTTGGTGGCATACTGAATCTCCTCAGATTCCTCATAAAGTGTTGCCACTGGTGAACCTTCTTTATGATTGCATCAACGTGGAGGCTCAGGACAACCCTCTCCACTACTGAGTCCTTGATGTGTTCCCCTGACTCCCCCACTAAAGTCCACAATCATCTCCTTGGTTTTGCTAACGTTTTGCGCAAGGCTGTTGTTGTAATACCATTCAATGAGCTGATCTCTCTCCCTCCTGTGCACTTCCTCATCAATGTTGGTGGTTCTGCTGACAACTGTGGCGTCATTGGCAATTTGTAGGTTAATTGGGTGGAATTGTGCAGCACCGGCTTTTTGAGCCAGTATCATCAATGTTAAAAAAAAAATAATTGGAAGAGTCAATGGAACTGATTATTGGTCCAATATTACAATAATTAAAGAATGATACAATCAAAAATAAATATTTACAATGTGGCCCAGCGGCATTGGCTTCCTCTCACAACCCAATGACCTGCAGGTCGGGAGGTCAAGTGGCTGTTGTAAAATTTCCCCTAGTTTGTAGGTGAATAATGGAATTTGGGGGTATGTTGATGGGAATGCTGGGTGTATAAAATAGGATTACTGTAGAATTCGTATAAATGAGTCCTTCAAATTTATTGTCATGGGTATCCAGGTACTATGAGAAGTTTTGTTTTGTGTGCTCTCCATTGAAGTCAACTCATATGTCATGGAAAAGCATCTGATGGGAGGTCGAGATGGAGGGTGATTAAAACTACTGAGAAGATCACTGGGGTCTCCCTTCCTCAATTGACGATATTTACAGGGAGTGGTGCTTAAAAGAGGCTCGTAGAATTATCAAGGACCCTTACCATACAGCTCACAGTATCTTTGAGACATTACCTTCAAGGAAAAAGTACAGCATAAAAACTAAGGCTGTCAGGCTGCGAAACAGCTTCTTTACATAGGGGTTGAGACTGTTGAACAACCCTAGAAACCTGTAAATTATTTTTAAATCTATTTATTTTGGATTGGTTTGTATTATGTTGTGTGTTGGGTGTAATGTGTGTGTGTGCACCATGGCCTGGAGATCTGCTGTTTTATTAGGTTGTATATGTACAATCAGATGACAATGAACTTGAACGTAAGTACAGCAAATAAAGCCGTGCAGATTTGCAGAATGATCAGTTAGACGGAGCAAGGGGAACATTATTCATGCAAGGTTCCTTCAGGAACCTGATAGCAGAAGGATGGAAACTGTCCTCGAGTTAAACAAAAGATATTGCAGATGCTGGAAAACTGAAGAAATGCACAAGTGATGGAGGAGCTAAGCAGGTCATGCAGCATCCATGGAAGGCAACAGATAGTCTACATTTAGGGCCAAAACCATTTATCCAGAATAGGCAGACAACAAATAGTGTAGGGTAGAGGGGGAAGGAGAAGGAGGACCACAGGGTGGCAGGTGAATACAGGCGGTGCATGAGTTCATATTTAAATTTAAATTAAATTTAGACATACAACACAGTAACAGGCCATTTTGGCCCACGAATCTGTGCCGCCCAATTTACATCCAATTAGCCTCACCCCCAGTACATTTGGAATGGTGGGAGAAAACCACAGGCACCGAGGAAAACCCATGCAGACACAGGAAGAAAGTGCAAGCTCAGACAAGACAAACAAGACAGTATGGGATTCAAACCCCAGTCCCGATTGTTAGCGCTGTAAAGGCATTGCGCTAACCACTACACCAAGTGTGCCACCCTTGTGAGTCTTCTTCTGGAAAGAAGGAGGAAGAAGAAAGGGTGTGATCCAGCCTTTAATATGTCGGCTTCTTTGTGAGGCAGGAGGAAGAATAGATGGAAGGGAAGGAGGTTTGTGTGATGGTCTGAGCTGTGTTTGCCACTCTTTTCAGTTTCTTGCAGAGTAGTTCTAGGGCCACACTGTGACGCATCCTTACAGAATATTCAAATGTGCATCTGTAAAAGTTGTTGAGAGGTGAAGGTGACCTGGCATCCAAGGTGAAGCATTGATATGGTTGGACGAGAGCAGGTCATTGGAGATTTTCATGCTGAAGAACCTTAAGCTGTCCGCTATCTCCACCTCAGTGCCATTGGATGAAGCGGTGAGATCCGCCTCTCTTCCTGAAGCCATTGACCAACTCCTTTGACTTGCTGACATTGTGGGAGAAGTTCTGGTTCTGAAACCAAGCCATAAAAATCCCTATCTCCCTTCTCTATTCCATCTCATCATAGTTTGAAATTTGGTCTACAACGGTGATGATTGGCACAGATTTAGTGGGCAGAAGAAAATGTGTCCCTTCTGTCTGACCATGTGACTCCATGCTATGATGTATTTCTTGTCAACTCCTTACCAACTAATGGTAAAATTAATAAAGGTTGGTTATTTTAAAAATATTTTTCCCCTTTCTTCCTCTGTGAAGTGTCGCACATTTCCTGTATTAAAGACAGTACAGGCACAGATAGTTCTTGTGATGTTAATGTGTTGAGAGCTTTTTTAAAAATATTTTTTTATTTTTTACACTATGAACCATATCAACCAAAATATGTACAAACATTTCTCATTAAATTTACACAGTGGTCTTTTCTCCCCCTTTTTCCCCCTTTCCCTCCCTCCACTCTATCCCCCCTCCAATACCCATAAATATTCAACATATACAATCCACAATAAAACCATAAAACAATATTTTCACACAAAGGAAAATAGACAAGAAAAATGCGTCATCTATTTATTACACGCTGAATCCAGTTGTTTTGTCTTCTTATCGTTTTCATTCTCATTTTAGGGGATGGAGGTCGTAGGCAAGCTCTCTCTGATATGTTCCATGTACGGTTCCCAAATTTGTTCAAACATTGTGACTTTATTTTTTAAATTATATATTATTTTTTCCAATGGAATACATTTATTCATTTTAATTTCCTGCATTGATTTAACCATAAATTTGCCTACTTTATTCTTTTTACTTGTCTTTTGTACAGTTTTATCCAACATTGGGTCCAAATTAAGGTTAAAATCCCCTCCTATCAATATATTTCCTTGTGTGTCTGCAATCTTAAAAAAAAATCCTGCATAAACTTTTGATCCTCCTTGTTCGGCACATATATATTGAGCAAATTCCAAAATTCTGAGTATATCTGACACTTTATCATTGCATACCTCCCTGCCGGATCTATTATTTCCTCCTCTATTTTGATTGGTACATTTTTGTTGACTAGTATGGCTAGACCTCTAGCTTTTGAATTATAGGATGCTGCCGTTACGTGTCCTACCCAGTCTCTCTTTAGTTTGTTACGTTCCGCTTCAGTTAGATGCGTTTCCTGCACAAATGCTATATCTATTTTTTCCTTCTTCAATAAATTTAGTAGCCTCTTCCTTTTAATTTGGTTATGTATTCCATTAATGTTTATACCCAGGGAGATAGTTCAACATGGCCATCTTATATCTTGCATACACCTCTTTTCCACCTCTTCACCACCTCCATCCCCCTTTTCCCCATTTTCATCTCTTCGTTTTCTCTTATTACACTTAATGAACGACAACACATTTAAGACATAAAGTACCCCCACAGTTCCCACATCCACTAATACCTTAACCCCAAAAGTTCCCCCCCTCTCTGTTGCCCCATATCCCTTGCCGAGCAACCACAACTCCCCTTTTCATTTGGATTGTGATCTTGTTCGCATCGTCAACTGATTTTGCAATGAGAGTTATTCCCCCCTCTACCCAGCCCTCTCCAGAAAACACTTTTTTTTAACACATATAACAAAGCTCTCTCTCTTTTTCCCCCTTACTCCCTTCCTTCCCCTCTCTTTTCCCTCTTTAGTTCTTTACATATACATTGTTTTTACATCTTTATATATACTTTATCGCCGTTCTTCATTCTTGTTACATCTTTTCATCTCTTCTCCTGTCCTGCAAACGTTCTGCGAATTCTTGCACTTTCTCTGGATCCGAGAACAGTTTGTTTTGCTCCCTGGGTATAAATATTTTAAGCACAAATAGATGTCTTAATATGAAATTGTAACCTTTTTTCCATAAAGTTGATTTCGCTGTATTAAATTCCTTCCTCCTCTTTAAGAGTTCAAAACTTACGTCTGGGTAAAAAAATATTTTTTGACCCTTGTTTACCAATGGTTCATTATCTTCTCTAATTTTATTCCTTGCCCATCCAGTATAATTTCTCTTGTCGTGTGAAGTGCCAGTTGATGAAGTAGACAAAGATGATGTGATCAAACAATAATTATGGCTTTTATTAGCAGAAGCTCATGGTACAATAATGAAAGACAATAGATGCATATATAGTTATATCCAAGGGAAGTGTCCTTAACAGTAGAGATAATACACAGCCAATGTTAGTACAGCAAGGCTTGCCAGAGGGGAGACAGGCAGCTTGGCAGACATTCACCACATCGTGTATCCCAAAAATTTTACTAAGATGGATCTTGGTTTTTGATGAGTCTGTGGTTTTGGAGCTAATGCTCTGTGTGCCTTTCTATTTCCATTTCTTCCTGCATTCTGTTGTTCCCAGGACCTTCGGGTTCCATCCTTTTATAAATTCCTTCAGCCAACTATTTTTATGTTGTTTCTCCTACTATAATTTTCCAACATATCATTTTTCTGAGATAACAACTTCTTGTGTCTCTTTAATTTTTTTGTCACTTTCTTCCAATTTTTCTCTTAACTCATTCACTCCATTTCTACAGCCGTTTCCCGCTCTTCCACACTCTCTACTCTTTTCCCTATTTCTGTCATTACCAGTTCTAACCTTTGCATTTTATCTTCTGTTCTTTTCATTTTTCTTTTAATTGCATTAAACCATTCTTTTAATGATCTCATTTGTTCTTCAAAAAAGACTTTATTTATATTCTGTTCATCCGTTTTACCTTTTATTTCTCTTTGTCCATCAGTTTTACCTTCTATTTCTCTGTGAAGATCTTGGACTTCTTTTTCCTCTTCTCTGTGTCTGTATCTGTGTTTATGTCTTTTTCTTCTCTGTGTCTATGTCTCTTCTGTTTTTCCCGATGAGTTGCTTGTATCTCTTTGTCGAGCCTCTTCTTGCTGGGCCTCTTGTTGCTGGTCTTCCCCTCCTGGGCTGCTTGTCTGTTTTGCTTCCTGTCGTTGGTCTTCTTGTCGGTCTTCCCTCCGTCTATCTTCCACGTCTGTTTCGTCGCTCCCTCTTCTACTGTCTTCCTTGTCCTCCAGCTGAGAGCCCTGGTGTCGGGCGTCTCTCAGCTGCTCACTCTGTGACAGCCCGCTTCTCTGCTGAGCCCCCCTCCTGCCGGTGTACTCTTTGTCCTTTGATCGCGCACTGCGCACTTTTGTTTGGCTCCGAGAGCCATTTTTGTAGTGCACCGGCTGATGGGTCGTGACTCCGCAGGGCAGGCACTGACCTCGAGGGTCGGGCGGTTCTCGTCACCACAGCATCCCTTCTTCTTTTTTCTCCAGTGACTTCTTTTATTTCCCAGTTGTTCTTACTTTCTCCTTCTTGGAAACCATCTTCTTTCTGATCTCTGTATCTTTATCTTCTATTTCTTATATTCTATTTTTGTTATGCTTTGCTTTTTCCTAACTTTTTTCCTATTTTCCTGGAGAGGGCTGGTTTTCCTGACCAGCCACTACTCCATCACCTGAATCCTCCGGGATATGTGTGTTGAAAGCTTGAGTGCCAAATAAATCTGTGTAAGGTGATGAAGGAATAAAATAAGATTTACTATGATGAAAAGAAATTTGCATTTATTGAAGAGATTCCAAATATTATCCTGACGGCTGATTGAAGATTAGAACGTGGGAAATAGAAATAGAATACGCCATTTGGCAGTCAAGTATGGTCTACCAGTCAATTAGATCCTGGCTGATCTTTTACCTAATCTTTGCTTTGCTGCTCTAATCCCAAATGTCTTGTTTGTTTTGATGGCTATTAATTTAATACCCAAAGAAATGCGACCTCTTGAACAGAGAGAAGTTAAACAAGAAAGTCTGCAGATGCTGGGATTGAGTGCAATGCACAAATGCGTTGGAGGAACTGCAGATGCTGGGATAGTTTCTCCAGCATGTTTGCGTATTTCTCTTGAACAGAGAGATCCCATCAATAGCTCTGTAGTGAACAGAGTGGAGAGCATCAGGTTCCTTGGAGTTCATTTAGATAGTGACCTATCCTGCACATACAACATCTCCTCACATTTCAGGAAGGTTCAACAATGACTGCACTTCATGAGAAGACTGAATTGGGCAAGGATACCAGCCAGCATCTTGTCAACTTTCTACAGAAACTCGATCGAGAGCGTCCTAGCTGGCTGCATCATAGTTGCTGCAGAGAAATGGATCGGCGGTCAAGGCACAGGTCCATAAGAGCGGCAGAGAGGATAATTGGAGTCTGCCTCCCCTCCTTTGCGTGATTGACCAGGACTGTTGCTTGAGAGGGTGTGCAAAATCATTGAGGATCCCTTCCACGCTTCACACTTCTTTCAGTTGCTCCTGTCGGGGAAGAGATACAGGAGAATTAGAGCCAGGCTGAAAAAAAGCTTCTTCCCATGGGCAATGAGAATGCTGAACACCCAAAGGAACTGCTCACACTAACCATATTTACAAAGCAAAATCTATTTATTTATTTATATATATGAATACTTGCCCTATATATGTATTGTTTGTCTGCATGTGTGCTATGTCTGGTTGTGTGTCTGTGTATTTTGCACTGAAAACTGGAGAATGCAGTTTTGTCGGGTTGCGCTTGTGCAATCAGATGACAGATTGGACATGGCTATTACCTTCTTGATGAAGCCAATTTTGTCTTCTCTGTCCTTAGTTGCTCACTCCTTGTTCTGAGATTGTGATTCCTCCGGTTCTAGTATCCCAGCCAGGAGAAACATGTCTAAACATTTAGCAGTGTTAGCACGTCCAAAGATTTGTAACTCTAGATCCATCTCTGTAAGGCAAATTTTTTAGAGTTCCCACATGTATGCAGAAACATAGTGCCCAAGGAATGACTGTTCTTAGAGTACTCCTTTATTAATCATTTCGAACAAAAAACTGCATAATCTCATATGATTAATTGCTTGGGAAGTGGTGGGGTATAAAATAAAGCATAATATTGATTTTAATGAAATCAAGGATAGATAACTCAAATCCTCTTTATGCTGGCAGTACAAACTGAAAAGTTGCACCACCATAAATCTTGAGCATAAATATTGCAGGCTTGTTAACGTCATTGTTAACTTTTGCTGTAAAGCTGCTTTCTGACTCCTAATTGCAATAGTTTCTTCTTTGGCTTGGCTTTGCGGACGAAGATTTATGGAGGGGTATGTCCACGTCTGCTGCAGGCTCGTTGGTGACTGACAAGTCTGATGCAGGACAGGCAGGCACGGTTGCAGCGGTTGCAAGGGGAAATTGGTGGGTTGGGGTTGGGTGTTGGGTTTTTCCTCCTTTGTCTTTTGTCAGTGAGGTGGGCTCTGCGGTCTTCTTCAAAGGAGGTTGCTGCCCGCCGAACTGTAAGGCGCCAAGATGCATGGTTGGAGGCGATATCAGCCCACTGGCGGTGGTCAATAGTATTGCAATAGTAGTGAGGAACTAATAACAGGACAATAATACCACTTTCAGGGTTATATTTGCTAATAGATGTGTAAACTCATGATTAAATGTTGGAGCAGACTCGATGGACTGAATAGCCTATTTCTGCTCCTCTGTCTTGTGGTCTCACAGCTGTGCTGTGAACCTGATGCTCTCTTCTTTCAAGGGAAAATTTGAAAGATTAAAGTCTCTGCTTCCTATACCTACAGTATATACTGAAGGTCAACTGGCTCAAAATTAGGCAATTGGTTTTGTATCAGGTAAAATGTTGTACCAAAGTGGTATTCATGCATTGCCAGATATTATGTCTGACCCACATTGAACTGCAGCCAACACAATGATGGGCAGAAAGCTAGTCATTTAAAATGGAGGTGTATTGAAACTTCTTACTGCAGTGGGTGTGAATCAGTGGAGTGTTCACTTCCAGAACATTAGTGGAGTTTAAAGTGGAGGTTGGTAAACTTTGGAAGGTCAGGGAATTGAGGGTCACGGGAAACTGACACAGAAAAAGAGTTGACTGACCATCATTATTGATTGGCAGGCCAAATTTTGGGGTCCAGGTAGTCAATCCAGCTCCTAACCTTTGATGCTCTCTATGTTGACACAAAGACATGGGTTGTATGGTGACATCAAGTTCAAGTGTATCACCCAGAAAGTTTTATTGATGCCAGTGCCTGTGTAAATCTGGCCTTGAACCATTATTCAATTGCGAGAGAGATTGAATTTAGGAGCAGGGAAGTTCTGCTGCAACAGTAGAGGCCACCTGGTAAGGCTTCCTCTAGAGTAATTGGTCTCTTTGCTTAAGAAAAGACAAGACCATAAGACATAGGAGCAAAAATAGTCAAATCAGCCCATCGAGTGTGCCCAAATGTTCAAGTATGAGCTGATCCATTCTCCCACTCAGCCCCTCTGCCCAGCCTTCTCTCCATAACCTTTGATGCTCTGGCTAATCAAGAGCCCATCAATCTCTGCTTAAATACACCCATTGACCTGGCGTCCGCAACCGCCTATGACCACACATTCCACAGATTTACCATCCTCTGGCTGAAGGAATTCTTCCGCATTTCTGTTCTAAATGGACACTCTTCAAATGTGAAGTTGTGCTCTTTTGCCCTAGACTCTCCCACCATGGGAAACAACCTTTCTACATCTACTCTGTTCATGCCTTCCAAATTCAAAATGTTTCAAATTGATCCCCCCTCATTCTCCAAAATTGCAATGGGTACAGACCAAGAGCTGTCAAACAATCCTCATATGATAACCCTTTCATTCCTAGAGTCATCCTAGTGAACCTTCTTTGAATCCTCTCCAACATCAGCTCATCTTTTGTTAAATGAGGAACTCAAAATTGCTCATTATATTCCAAGTGAGGTCCCACCAGTGCCTTAATAGAACATTACAATACAGGCCCTTTGGCCCACGATGTTGTGCTGACTTATATGTACCTACCAAAAGAATCTAAACTCTCCCCACCTCATAATGCTCTATTTTTCTTTCATCCAATGTGCCTAAGAGTCTCTTAATTGTTCCAACCTCCGCCACCACCCCTGGCAATTCATTCCAGGCCCCACCTTTCTTGATATCTCCTCAAAACTTTCCTCCCTTCACTGCGTACAGACGTCCTCTTGTGCGTGCTACTCCTGCCCTGGGAAAATGATTCTGGCTGTCTACCTTACCTATGCCTCTCATAATTTTGTAGATCTCTCATCCCTCTTCATTCCAAAGAGAAAAGCCCTAGCTCTGTCTCATAAGATGTATTTTCCAAACCAGGGAACATCCTGGTAAATCTCCTCTGCATAGTCTCCATAGCTTCCACATCCTTCCTGTAATGAGGTGACCAGAACTCAATCCAATATTTCTAAGTGTCATCCCACTTAGATTTATAGAGCTGCAACATTATCTCATGACTTCTGGCTTTAATTCCCCAACTAATGAAGCCCAGCATACCATAGGCTTCTTCAGCTATCCTATCCACTCCTTACAAATCCAACTGTTCTTTCACACTGTTAAGTATCTGTCATTAAACATGTACTCTACCGTCACTTTTGACCTTCCAAAATGCATCACCTCACACATAACCGGAAAGAAATCCATATGCCATTTTTCCGGCCAACCCTGCCTCCTGTCTCTATCCTGTTGTAATCCATGACAACCTTCAACTCTAACCACGATACCCTCCAACCTTCATACTAACTGCAAACATTCCTCTTCAAAACCAGATCATTATATTTCTGCTACCTTGAGATTTACCACTGAAGAACCATTTGAGAAACTACAGTAGTTCCCATAAATTGGATCCACTAGAACTTTAGTATCGATGCAAGTGTTTGCATTGAAGAGAGGCCGAGCTTGTGACGTTTCTTTTTGATTCCACTGCTGCTTTCTGTCTCTGAATTCAACAGATTTAAACAAAGTCGTCATTTCTTTTTTTTCTATGAAAAGGATAGAACTAGCAGAATAAAAGAACGTAGCATTAAAAGGGCTGTGGCAGCGTAAACACCAACTCTTCATTGCTGTAAGGAAATGCCAGCATTGCATGCTCCCAGGTCCCTTCGCACCTAGGTACTTTCAATTTCTCCCCATTTAAAAAAGAGTCTACCTTTTTATTTTATCTACCAAAAGTGTGTGACCGTACACTTTCTGACATTATATTTCATTTGGCACTTCTGTTTATTCTTCTAATCTGCTGGTTCTCAATCTTTTTCTTTCCACCCACATACCACCTTAAGCAATCCCTTACTAATCACAGAGCACTGATAGTGTAGGGATGACTTAAAGTAAACTAATCTGTCTAAGACTACTGCAGCCTCCACACTACTCCACCTCTACCTTTGCATCATTTGCCAACTTGGCCACAACTTGGCCATTATCCAAACTATTAATGTACAACATAAAAGGAAATGGCTCCAGGAACACCACTAGCAGCCAATCAGAATATGATAGTTGAATTCCAACTTTCTGCTTGTCTACCCACCCTAGCATGTTTCGTCCTATACCACGGGCTCTTATCTTGTTCAGTAAACTCATGTGTGGCACTTTGTCAAATACCTTCTGAAAATCCAAATACATAACATGCACTGCATCTCCCTTGTCCAACCTGCTTGTCACTTCCTTAAAGAATTCCATACTAGCTTTGGAGGTGGTGCAGAAAAGATTCACTAGATTGATTCCAAAGATTGGGGGGAGGTTTGCCTATGAGGAGAGATCGTGTCACCTGCTAATGTACTCGCTGGAATTCAGAAGAATGAGAGGGAATATTATAGAAATCTATATAATTATGAAAGGAATAGAAAAGATAGAAGCAAGGAGATTGTTTCACTGGCTGGTGAGACGAGAAATCGGAGACATAGCCTCGCGATTCAAGGGAGTAGATTTAAATCAGAGATAAAGAGAAAATACTTCTCCCAGAGAGAAGCAAATCTGGCATTTTCTGCCCAAGGAAGCAGTAGTGGCTGCCTCATTAAATATACTGAGACATGATAGATTTTTGAATCATAGGGGAATTAAGGGTAATGGGGAACAGATGGACAGGTGGAGCTGAGTCCATGGCCAGATCAACCATGATCTTACTGAATGGCAGAGCAGGATCGATGAGCCAGATGCTCCCCGTTCTTATGCTCAGTCCCACGAGTCCTCATTCCTTTCTCCTTATTTGCCTGAATTGCTCCTGCCCATCCCCTCCTCCTCATATACCCATCAATCTGCCTTATAAACTCCTTTGCAACTGACTCGCACAAAGCAACTTCCAGTTAATCTACCAGCTTTCCTACTGCAGTGTGGGAGGAAATTTGGAGTACCTGGAGAAACCCTCACAGTCTCAGGGAGAATGTGGACTAGGCAGCAGCTGGAGTCAGGATTGAACCCAGGCCCCCGTAGTCCTGAAGCAGCACCTCTGGATAACCATTACACCTATACTACCGATAGTTTTGTATACATACAGCATGGTAACAGGCCCATTTGGTCCATGAGCCCGTGCCTGCCCAATTGACCTACACCCACTCTTACTCTTTGATCTATACCCATGGTACATTTTTAAATGATGGGAGGAAACCAGAGCGCCCAGAAGAAACCCACGCAGCGCTGGGGAGAAGAGAGGATTTTAGGAGTCAAGAAGTAGAAGGGCGGCACCGTCAGCGTCGTGGTTAGTGCCACACTGTTACAGCGCCAGCGACCTGCGTTCTAATCTGGCACTGTCTGTAAGGAGTTTGTACCTTCTCCTCATGACCTGCGTGGGTTTCCTCTGGGTGCTCCGGTTTCCTCCCACCCTTTAAAACCATAGGGGATCGTGGGTTAATTGGGTGCAATTGGATGGCATGAGTTTTATGGCCCAGAAGCACCTTCTACTGTGCTGTATCATTAAAATAAAAAAAAGTCAAGAGCTTCAGGAAGGAAAGGAAGTGAGAGCTTGAATGCTTTTGACTGGATTGTGTCGGTTTGAATTGAGGTGATTTATGTCTTGAACACTTGATCCTTTTTTTTAATGCTTTTCTGTATTTTGTATTTTCTCTCCTATGATACAAAGGAATGAGCAGGAAGACTCACCCTGACCATTTGACTGCCTTTCAGCTTGATGTTTGCGGCCGTCCATCAGAAATTCATTTCTCTCAGGCCTTTGATGCAAAACATATTAATCATAAAAATTTCAATGGCCCACCTACGGAGTTCCAGATCTCTCATTTTTATGCTTATTGAGTTCATTGCGAAGTGACCTCCCTATAATCTGAAGTTTCTTTTCATATTTTAGCTCATTCCCCTTTCCTGACAAGAAATCGCTCCTCAGCATTTACTCTTCTGAATCTCTTCATTGAACCTTTTGATGAGAGCTCAGCATACAAATAGGCCTTTGAGCCCATCATGTCCTTGCTGACCCATTTACCCAACTACACTCATCCCATTTGCTCACATTAGATCTGATTCCTGGGCCTTGCCTATTGAAATGTCTGTCCAGATTTCTTTTAAATATGCTAATTTCATCTGAATCCACCACCTCCTTCAGCAGCGAGTCCCAGAGATCAAACCTTTCCTCTCAAATCATATTTCAAACTCCTTTTTCTCACCTTAAACCTACACTGTCTTGTTTTTATTAATGATGCTCCTACTATGGGAAAATTATTCTGATTAGCTACCTTATCATTGTCTTATAATTGTATATAAGTAAGCTTGAGACTTACTCTTACAATATCTAACTAATACACCTGCATTAAGAATAAACAGATTAAGAGACAAAAATACGATACAGTACTTACATTGAACATACTTCACGTGCATGAATATATAAACCTTAAAGCATTTTACTTTATTTTCAGTCACATTTCTTTGAAAACATTTAACCGCCACTGCATCTGCAGTTTCCTCCCCCTCCATGGAGCCACTTGAAAGATGAACATTAACACTGTGGATAATTAACCCTTCCCACCCCCAATTTACAGATAAAGCTCTTACTAACCAAGGATCTTTGGCTTGGCTTCGCGGACGAAGATTTATGGAGGGGGTAAAAGTCCACGTCAGCTGCAGGCTCGTTTGTGGCTGACAAGTCCGATGTGGGACAGGCAGACACGGTTGCAGCGGCTGCAGGGGAAAATTGGTTGGTTGGGGATGGGTGTTGGGTTTTTCCTCCTTTGCCTTTTGTCAGTGAGGTGGGCTCTGCGGTCTTCTTCAAAGGAGGTTGCTGCCCGCCAAACTGTGAGGCGCCAAGATGCACGGTTTGAGGCGTTATCAGCCCACTGGCGGTGGTCAATGGGGCAGGCACCAAGAGATTTCTTTAGGCAGTCCTTGTACCTTTTCTTTGGTGCACCTCTGTCACGGTGGCCAGTGGAGAGCTCGCCATAGAACACGATCTTGGGAAGGCGATGGTCCTCCATTCTGGAGACGTGACCCATCCAGCGCAGCTGGATCTTCAGCAGCGTGGACTCGATGCTGTCGGACTCTGCCATCTCGAGTACTTCGACGTTAGGGATGAAAGCGCTCCAATGGATGTTGAGGATGGAGCGGAGACCACGCTGGTGGAAGCGTTCTAGGAGCCGTAGGTGATGCCGGTAGAGGACCCATGATTCGGAGCCGAACAGGAGTGTGGGTATGACAACGGCTCTGTATACGCTTATCTTTGTGAGGTTTTTCAGTTGGTTGTTTTTCCAGACTCTTTTGAGTCGTCTTCCAAAGGCGCTATTTGCCTTGGCGAGTCTGTTGTCTATCTCATTGTCGATCCTTGCATCTGATGAAATGGTGCAGCCGAGATAGGTAAACTGGTTGACCGTTTTGAGTTTTGTGTGCCCGATGGAGATGTGGGGGGGTTGGTAGTCATGGTGGGGAGCTGGCTGATGGAGGACCTCAGTTTTCTTCAGGCTGACTTCCAGGCCAAACAAGGATAAGGAGACACTTATAGACTCACCCCAATGGCGAGTGACATCAACCAGTTCTTCAACCCGGGCGACGCCATTGCTGTTTCACACAAATTTATTCAAACAGCTGTTACAAGCAAAGCCTGACCAAGGCCCTCCACTGGCTGAATATTTGCTTGCATCTTCACCAAAGGTTTATGTGTTACCTGAGAGAACGTTTACTTTTACAATTTTAAACATATGTATTTTTACCTATTCTTCTTAATTATATTAACTTTTAAATTTATTGACCCTATTTTACACAACATCATGGTGAATTGCCTCTACATTCTCTCCAGCACAACCATATCTTCCCATAGCATGGTGACCTGTACTGTACATAATACACCAGGTGCAGTCTAGCTAGTGTTCTGTAAAGCTGCAATCTAATACCCCCACTTTTCTATTCTATGTCCAGACTTACAAAGACAAGCATTTCATTTGCCTTCTTCACCTCCCTATCTATCTGTGATCCCAATCTCTGGGAACTGTATATTTGTACTCCATGGACCCTCTGTTTATTCCTCAGGAGCCCAGTATTTATCCTACTCCTATTTGACTTCCCAAAATCCATCACCTCACACTTGTTGAGATGAGATTCCACCTGTCAATGCCCCACCAACTTTCTATCTGATCTATAACCTGCTTTAGCCTTGGAAAACCTTCTTTGCTATCCACACTACTACCAACGTTCCTCTCATCTGCAGGCTTACTAATTATACCTCCTTCATTCACATCTAAGTTGCTAATATGTTTCACAAACAATAAATATCCCAGTGGTACACCACTGATCAGAGACTTCCAATCAGAAAAGCATTCTTCTATCACTGCTCTCTGCCTTCAATTAACCAGCTCATCTTCAGATCTCTGGGCCAGCCAACTATATGGGACCTTTACTAAAGTCCATAGAGATAATGACTTCATCAATTTTCAATACCTCCTCAAAAAACTCAATCAAATTAATAATCCAGGATTTCCCCCTCACAGAGGCATACTGGGTATCCTTGTACCTGCCTTTCAAAATGTGTATAAATGTTATCCCTCAGGTTTTGGCCCAGTAATTTCCCATCCACTAATGTGAGCCTCTCTGACCTGCACTTATCACTGTTGAATTAAAGGAACAACATGAGCTATCCTGCAGCTAGCAAAAAAATGCAAACACCTCCGTCATAGCCCCAGCTCTTGCCACCGCCACCTGGGATATCTCTCATGTGGTGTTGTGGATTTATTAAACCTTACGGGTCCTTGACAGAAACCACATCCTCATTCTTAATACTGTCCTGCACCAGAATATCTATGTTCTCCTCCCTGACTCACTTTCCTCCATGTCCTTTTCCCTGGTGATCATTCATCAACCTCGAAAGCCTAAGACAATAAAATAAAGAGCTCATAATTTAACCCTTAAAGCCCCGGTATCATTCTGGAAGATCCGTCCTTCATTCTAAAAAGGGAATTGTGCATTTCCCAAAGTCTTGTACCTAAAATTGAGCACTAGACTCTAGTTGAGGCTAACCAGGCTGTGTACTTGACAGAAACATGGCAGAGTCCTTTCGCACTGCACAGTGTTTTCGGTACAATGTCAGTGGAGTAGCATTTCTTCTCACGAGGCCCTGTCGTATTCTGATTAAACTTTTTGACAAGGTGACTGATCTCTTGGTTTTTTTTTCCACACTGGACTTTTTCAAAGACAAAAATGCATTGCCGATATTTCGGGGCTGAGCCCTTCTTCAAGGAAAGGTCAGGAAAGGCGGAAGCAGGATGTATCAGAAAGTCTCAGAATTCAAACAATGGGGGAGAAATCCAGACCAACAAAAGGTGTTAATTGGATATGATAAGGGACTAGGTGAGAATTTATCATGTCTGTGCAAAAGGATACAGGGAAAGGAGAGACTATGGGGAAAAAGTGGGTGGGGGGGATGTTTTTAACGAAAGCCAGAGAAGTTGATATTAACGCCATCCGGTTGGAGGGTGCCCATTTGGAAGATGAAGTGTTTTTCCTCCAATTTACGGATGGTCAATAATAAGAGGCTGGTGGAAGATATGACTGCGCACATTTGTTCATGATCTTCAAATCAAGGGAATGCCTTCTCTTGGTAGAAACATCTCTTTTTACATTATCTAAAGCAACTGTGATTTTGTTCCTCCTTCCCAACTCTCCTCCCATCCTATTTTATTCAAGAAGAAAAATCTCAACCTCCAGCCTAATCTTAAAGCCGAAATCCTTTCCACAGAACCTGGATCTAGAGAGCACTGTCCAAGCCCTTAGACTCAGGATGTTGTGCAGAACAATGTAAACCTACTCCACAATCTAGCCCAGTGGTTCTCAACCTATTTCTTTCCACTCACATGCCACTTTAAGTAATCCCTATGCCATTGGTGCTCTGTGATTAGTAAGGGATTGCTTAAGGTGGGATGTGAGTGGGAAGGGAAGGTTGAGAATCCCTGCTCTGGACCCAATTGTTACTGAAATATTTTGTTTGAGAAAAATTGACTTTGGCCCATTTCCTTTGGAGTTATGAAACCGTGCACATAACGAGTCAATTAGGTACAATGGTTTTCAAACCTTTTCTTTCCATTAAATACCACCTTAAGCAATCCCTTACTAATCACAGAGCATTTATGGCATCTTCTTCTTTGGCTTGGCTTCGCGGACGAAGATTTATGGAGGGGGTAAATGTCCATGTCAGCTGCAGGCTCGTTTGTGGCTGACAAGTCCGATGCGGGACAGCAGACACGGTTGCAGCGGTTGCAGGGGAAAATTGGTTGGTTGGGGTTGGGTGTTGGGTTTTTCCTCCTTTGCCTTTTGTCAGTGAGGTGGGCTCTGCGGTCTTCTTCAAAGGAGGTTGCTGCCCGCCGAACTGTGAGGCGCCAAGATGCACGGTTTGAGGCGATATCAGCCCACTGGCGGTGGTCAATGTGGCAGGCACCAAGAGATTTCTTTAGGCAGTCCTTGTACCTTTTCTTTGGTGCACCTCTGTCACGGTGGCCAGTGGAGAGCTCGCCATATAACACGATCTTGGGAAGGCGATGGTCCTCCATTCTGGAGACGTGACCTACCCAGCGCAGTTGGATCTTCAGCAGCGTGGACTCGATGCTTAAAGTGGTATGTGAGTGGAAAGAAAAAAGGTTGAGAACCAATGATCTAACCCTTCTCTGCCTCACAGCCCAAAACTCTCCAGTTTTTTTTACATCCATATGCCTACCTAAAAGTTTTAAAAATGTTCATATTGTTCCACCCTCCACCACCACCCCTGCCAATCCTGGTAACTATTGAGTCCATTTTATTTGCTCTTTCAGGCTGTCCCAAATTATGTCCATATAAATGAGCACCTTGCGCCCTTCACTCCAGCATACCAGACAAATTAGAGTGAAACATTGACACTCAGTGACTCTGAAGGGACTCCCTTTTGCTTCTCTTTCTGCCTAACTGTAAGGTGATACTAACAGCAACTCCTTGTCTACCTCAGGGCAGGCAGAAGGCAATTTTGTGTAATATTACATGTTCTGTACTATTACATGGCAATAAAGGAATCTTAAAAACTGGTTCAGCTGCAACTAATGTTATGATGTGATGTTCCTTAGTTTCTTTTAAATGCTCACAGTAAAATGAACTGTGTCACACAATGTGAGCCTAGGCCATTAATAAAAATAGGTTCCATTCCAGTGCACGGAATTAAAATTATTCATTCCTTGAAAAAAAGTGTCGACGATCAGAGATGTTTCCCTGGTTTATACTGTTTAGAAGGATGCCATTTAATTTTGATTTACTTTGCTAGCTTTTGCAAGTTTTTGTCGGGTTTATCTGTCCGGATCTACGAGCTTAATGATGGCAATTCAGTGATACGGTTTAATTGTCTGATTGTAACAACAATTCTTACAGCAGAATCACTTGTTAAATAGTTGACAATGGGCTACTTGTGGAGAGAAGAGAATCATATGAATTAAGTCATTTGCTTTGAATCTCTGTATTTTCCATATTTTATCAGAGATGTATTGGTAAGCTGGAGGGAGACTTGCTGCAGTTGGACAGGCTCTGCGGATGATGCTGTGCCAAGTGGAGGCTAGATTGGTGTTGGCTAATTAGGCTCGGATGTGATGTCAGGGGAGAGGTAGAAGGGAACTGGCAGACGTGCACTTCTAAATTGCCTTGCGCAACCTCAGGGTGCTTGTGAGGTGTTGCAGTATCAATTGTATGGTGGAAGAAATGAAAATATACATGTGAATTGGAACCAAGGGAGACATCCGGTGCTGTCTGCAAGGAGCTTGTATGTCCTCCCTGTGACCTGCCTGGGTTTTACCCCACCCTCCAAAATGCACAGGTTGTAGGCTAATTAGGTGTAACTGGGCAGCATGGGTTTCAATGAGGGTTTCAATGACTGGAATCAGGTTCTACCATGCTGTGAATAAAATTTTCAAAAATGATGTTATAAGTCTCAAAAAGTAGCCATGATGAGATTATTTCCATCACACAAATCAGGTAGAAACTCCATATACATTACTGGTTATTCCAGACATCCTGCCTGAAAAAAAAATTCTCGTAGTCCTAAGTGTTTTCTTTTGTGGTAGCATTTCATATATAATAGGCCTAAAAATCAAAAACGAGTTGAAACAAATATTGGTTAAGCTCTGGAATCCAACCTTAATCAAACATTGGATTTTGCAACATCTCACTGTGATTTTGCTTCGACGCATATTTATTTCATGAAACAAGATTTATTTCATGAAACACGTTTTGTTCAATTCCTGTGGTATTGAAATGCTAAGACCATTTAGATTCACAATTCAATTTCATAAGGTCCATCTTCTTGTGTGAGCAACTTGCAAAAACTAAGCCAATTATTTCATTTACTTTCCAAACCCTTGGCAAACATTCTTTAGTTAAGGACAAACTGAAATTCATATTGGATTCAGCCTGTGGATACGTCTACAATGGTTGGTAACCACTATTTTACTTCAGCAAAGATGTCATAATTATGAGGATTGTTTAATAATCAGGATAAACTGGGTAAACCAAAGACACGAGGCTAACAAATCTACTTCAGCATCTGAAGTATTGAAGTAGGTGAAGAAAAGATTTTCCTTTCCACATATATGTTCTCAGCAAGGTTCTTTGCCATATTCCAGCAAAGTCAGGTGGCACAGTTAGCATAGCAGATCGCGCATTGCTCTTATAGCCCTAGCGACCTGGGTTCGAATCAGGTGCTGTTTGTAAGGAGTTTCTGTGTTCCAAATACAGGATGTTGTGCAGACCTATGTAAACCTATTCCACAGAGGGGGTGAAACGGTTAGCACAGTTATATTTAAATCCTGTGTTGTCTGTAAGGAGTTTGTGCATTTTCCTGGTGTCTGCATGGGTTTCTCCCCGGGGCTCCAGTTTCCTCCCATTATTTGAAACATACCAGGGGTTGTAGGTTAATTGGGTGTAAATTTGGCAGCATGGGCTCGAGGGCCAAAATGGCCTTTTACCGTGCTGTATGTCTGAAAAAAAAACAAATCCTGCCCTATCTCACAGCTGTAACCCTTCATTTTTCCATGTGCCTATTGTACTAGCCACCACCACAGTGCATTCCATGCACTACGCACACATAACTCTCTGGAAAAGTAAAATGGATCTGTCATCTCCCCTGAACTTTCCTCCACTCATCTTAAACTAATGTCCTCCGTTATTTGCTATTTGGTCACTCTCGGAAACAGGTGCTGGCTGTCGACCCTCATAATCTTATATAGCTCTATTTCCCAGAATGCAACAAGGTGGCATAGTTAGTGTTGCGGTTAGCACGACTTTATTACAGAGCCAGCGACCTGGGTTCGAATCTGGCACTGTCTGTTTGTGCCTCCTCCCCGCGTATGCATACTTTGCTTCCTGGTGCCCTGGTTTCTTCCCAGCCCTCAAAATGTACAGGGTCGTAGGTCAATTTGGTGTAATTGGGTGGTACGGGCTCATGGGCAGTTACTGTGCTGTATGTCTCAATTTAAAGCATTTCCCCACATTTAAATCCCTCATTGGAAGCCCTGTTTGATGTTGTTACTACCTTTGTTGAGGACAGTTAATTAAAAACCATCACTATCCTTCTGTTGCAAAAAAAACACACGCAATTTTCATTTCCAATTTGTCCCCTTGTTCTTCAAAAGTCCAATCTGAGCCAATCATGTACTCAGATCGGTGCTAGCAAAGTGATGATATTTTATTTGGGACCATTTAATGATGAAACTCTATTGTATAGCATGAAGAATTATGATAGAAAGATCAAATTCGCTGAGGTGAAAACCAGCAGTGTTGTAACTCACTGGCAGGTACTTCCAGTCAAGTCAAGTTTATTGTCATCTGATTGCACAAGTACAACCCAATGAATCAGCATTCTCCGATTGGTCCTCAGTACAATACACAAGACATGGGACAACACAGTTAATGTAGACGTGGGACATTTAGCGCAGCAGTTAGCGCAATGTTGTTGCAGCACCAACAATCTGAGTCGAATCCCGCACTGTCTGTAAGGACTCTGTACATTCTCCCCATCTGGATTTCCTCTGGGCACTCTGGTTTCCTCCCACCATTCAAAACATATCAGGTTTATAGGTCAATTGGGTGTAATGGGGTGACACAGGCTCGAGGGCCAGAAAGGGCCTGTTGCAGTGCTGTATCTCTAAATTTAAATATTACACGCATACACACAAAGAATACATAGACAGGACAAGAATTTATATGTACAAAAAAATAAATATTGTTTGTAAATTTGAGAGTCTCGGATGTTTAGAGTGAGCAGTTTCTTTGGTCGTTCAACATTCTCACTGCCCGTGGGAAGAAGCTGTTCCTCAGCCTGGTGGCGCTGGCTCTAATACTCCTGTATCTCTTTCCAGGCAGTTCATGGGGTGTGCCCACATGTTGCTTTTCACTCAGCTGCTCTTATTACCCTTTGCACAGCTTACCATGTTAAGACTGGTACCTGCGAGGTAGTGGCCCTGCACCGATGCTGCAATAAGAACAAAATCGAAGAGAGGTCTCAGACAGTGAAGTGCTCCTGTTTTCCGGGACAAGTTGCAGGAACAACACGAGCCACTCCTTCTTGTGTGGATGGTAGGTTTGCTTCTGCCCTTTTTACAGCCAAATCTGTGGTACGAGACCAGGGAGAAATGGTCAAAACTCCTCTGGCTGTGTTCCCTTAGAATGAATGTCAAACTGCGTTCCGTCTCATTTATAACCTGGCCTCCTGCACAACCAGTTGGATTAGAATTGTCTTTTGCATTCACCAGGATAATTAGTTTTGCAATAAAAGAAATGTAATGAAAATTAATTCAATAATAATGTTCAGATGGAATACCCATTAAACATTTTTTAAAGGAATTACTCCCTTATGTAGTAAAACCCCTGGTGTTCAGAATTCAAGCAACCAGCAAATAAAAATCCGTACATTAGACTTGTCTGGTGAGCAGAAATCAAAGGTAGCAGATATGTTTTAGGTAGGCATTGTAAGAGTAAATCTCAAGCAACCGGAAAATACACTTATCTGACATCTACCAATTCCCATAGGTGCCGGATACCAGGGGTTTTACAATAGTTTAAGGATTCTGGATTTTTTAAACCGATTATAACCATGCATTGGATTGACTGCGTGATGGCTGATGCATTGCACTGCTGTTCATTTACAAAGTGACCAATCAGCTTCTCAGGTTCATGTACTTATGTTATCCCTTATCCCATAATCTCTTCACCCATAAGAAGTTTCAATCAACCGTGCTCCAGTCTCAGGACTGTTAGTGGGGGGGAGGGGGGGTGGGTAGAGTGGTTAGCGCAATGCCAGCAACTCAGGTTTGAATCTGGCGCTGTACATTCTCCCTGTGACTGCGTGGGTTTCCTCCAAGTACACTGCTTTCCACCCACCTTCCAAACATGTACTGGGTTTGTCAGTCAATTGGTGTATTTGGGTGGCACGGGGTTGTGGACAGGAAGGGCCTGTTACCATCCTGTGTGCCTAAATTTAATTTAAATTTAGCTCCAGATTTGCAATCCTCTGTGTGAGGTGTGATTCCTGACATCTGACCTGACAGCCCAACTCCAGTGTTAAGGTAACAATCTGGTCTCATTCAGCAATGGAAATGCTTCCTCTTTAGAGTTCCTCATCATTTAAAAGAGCTCTCAGATCACACCTCAATCTTCTGAACCCATCAGTTCAGAAGCAAGAAAAGATATGTCAAGGAAATTGTCGAGCCAGGTGTAGATCATTTGAGTCGACTTTACTGTGTAATAATATCAAGCCTGAACTTTTCAATTTACCCAACTCTCCCATCCTTCATTCAGTGACCTAAAATTTGGTGATTTCAATCTTGAGTGCTCAGCTTTTAAAGAGAAGAATTTGATCCTGATTTCAGTCTTAAAGTGTCACCCACACATTCTAATGTGACAGAACCCAATTCTTGACTGAGTAGCCAAGTGAACAAACTCTCAACATCTGCTTTGTCAAGCTTTTTGGGATATAATTTATTTTCAATGAGCAGGGCAGCACAGTTAGTGTAGCGGTTAGCACAATGCTGTTGTAGCGCCAGCACCTGGGGTTTGAATCCCATGCAGTCTGTAAGGGGTTTGTATGTTCTCCCTGTGTCCACATGTGGGCCTTCCCCGGAAGGCTCTGGTTTCCTCTCACTGTTTAAAACGTGTAATTGGGTGGGAGCCAAAAGCGCCTAAATTTAAAATTAAATCATCTCTCATTCTCAAAAAAGACGAAGCCTCTCATTGCATTTCTAGGAGGGCACCAAAAAGTAATGCCAGAACATTAGAAGGAAAATAAATGTAACGTAACAATAACGTGGTGTAGGTTTTTGTCTGGCATCCTGAGGGAAAATAAGTAATACATTTTTACTTGTTTTTCTTGTTGAACTAGCGTCAATAGTTTTACAGAAATGGTGGTGTCAAATGCAGCCATGCCTTGAAGGAGAAGTATGCAAGGTGCTGCCAGATCGTACTGGTTGGAGTTGTGCTTCTGGAAATAAAGTCAAGACAACCAAGGTGAGTCAAACATCTGCTTTCTTTTCAACCAGAGAATATTTAAATTTCAGTGTGTGGCTATCATAGAAGGTGATGTTTTAGGACTGCCTGTTTCACTGTACAATTGAACTTTAACTTGAACTGCATTTGTACCACAGCTGCTGGTTGGAGATTGGTAGGGGTTCCAGCCAGGTAATGCTCCATTGTCACCACCTCGCTGGAACTCCGATTCTCCTGCCCAGGCGAGATCTCCGCAGGTGGCAGTTCGGACAACTATCTGAACTAAATGAACTCCAGGTAGGTTTGCAAAATGACTGAGCTCAATAAGGTAGTGCTTTGTGATTGCTGTTGACCTTTATGCTCTGTGTCCTGGGTTCAAAGCCAATGAGAATAGATTGGTTAAAAGCTTCCTCTCTGACAACTGAATATGTTTGCACTGTCCGATCCAGGACTTGAAGGGTGCAAAGATTTATTGTTGTTCTTTTTATTTGAAGATGAATGAAATATTTGATGGACATCCAGGACATTCATTCCTTACAGGGAACAGCATTAGAACAGATGAACTTAGCAGTGATCCATTTGCTATTTGTGGGATTTTGCTGTATACCAATTCGGTATTGTTTGGTAAACCCAACACCCATGGCACTTCAAAAGTAATATTGAAGTTGAAGGATTAGTTATAGGGACTTGATTAACAATTGAAATATTTGCAGAGAAAACAAGAAGAAACCAGGGGTAGCTCTAGTGAGCTGAGTTCAATCATGACCTCTAATACTGTTTGCGTGGAGTTTGCATGTTCTCACTGTGACCCGGTGGATTTCCACCAGTCTCCTCCCACATCACATTGGGTGGCATGGTTAGCACAATGCTCTTACAAAGCTGGTGGCCCGGATTTGAATCTGACTCTGTCTCTAAGGAGTTTGTACATTCTTCCTCTGTCTGCGTGGGTTTCCTCTGGGTGCTCCAGTTTCCTCCCACTGTTCAACAGTTCAATTGGGTGTAATTGGTTGAAAGGGCCTGCTTCCATGCTCTGTCTCTAAATTCTATATTACAAAACATGAAAACAAAAGGTGTGGGATTCTAGATTAAGTGACTGCTGTAAAATCTCCCTAATATGTAGATGAGGAGTAGAAACCTGGGCAGCAGATGGTTGATAGGAACATGGGGAAAATAAAATGGGTTGGGAGCAGATGAATGTAAAAGTGGATGTTGGATGGTCAGCACTGATTCAGCGGGATGAAGAGCTCTCTTCTGCGCTGCATCTCTCTGTGACTTTAAGAGTTCGTGAGACCATTGTGCTTGATGTAGTCGGTGTGAAATGCAACAAAGCTTTTAACAAATTACAAACATGACTTTGACCAATTCATACGTGGGGAGACTTTTGACCGATTCGTACATGGAAGACTAGTGGAAAATGTAAAGTCATATAATATCCAAAAGTGGTTCATTGTCAGGGAGCACAAAATAATGGTTGGCTGGTGGTTCAGGCTGATTCCAGAGGGGTTCATGGGATTTAGTACTCTGGTACATATTGAAGGCATGACAAAGAAATTTTAAGATGGTACGAAAACTTGTGGCGTAGTTGACAGTGAGGAAGAAAAGGTTAGTTTGCAGGGAGGGCCAGGCGGTTTGATCAACTCGGCAGTTAAACAACAAATGGAATATAATGGTGAGGCAATGCACTTAAAAGATCTGTGGAGCCTTCAGTCTGCTTCTGTTTCTAAATTCTTAATTTCTTATGTCTGGCTTCTAAAGTATAAGGTGTTCATGGCAATGACGGTGTACCGATGGATGCAATCTCTGGATCCTACTCTATAGTTCTTACAGAAGCAATCATAATGCATTCACCTCTGTGCCCCAACATGCACAGACCACGTCATGTCTGAATAGGGCATCTTGTGCAGTTGCTTTTTATTGCGCTTCATTGCTATCCTTGCTTTAGCTTAATGCATTACCTCAGCATTTGAGCAGTCAGGCAGGTTAAATTTCATGGCATATGACAAATGACCCTGCCTCCACATGCATAAAGCATTCACCTATTAGGATGTGTCCTCAGTGGGATTCCAGAGAAATTAGCAGGTTTACGGAATGGTTTCTTATTTACCAAGTACAGCCAGCTGCATCAGTGAATTTTACACAGACATAAATCCTATATGATCTTTTTAATTAATTGTAAATAGCTACTATAATTATTTATCGCATTATCTACCACATACAATTAAATCACTTCTGATATGAGTGTCACCGGGTGTCGAGAGTTTCTTAGAGAGAGTCAAAGAGGAAAGTCAGACAAGGAAGGATGGTATTTCCATCGCTGAATGAGTATTAGGGATGGCATGTGGATTGATGATGGGATAGTTTACAGATGTGAAACTTACCTTAATCTCTGACTCAGCAATCTGCGAGTGAAATCTCACCAAAGGCAAACTGCAGAAAATATTAAATGTTGAAAGAAACGTGAACACGTTTAGGCTATTTTTTTGTCCCTCTGTATTCCTGCAAAATCCTATCTGAAAACCCATGCCTCTACCCTCTGAAACTTTATGATGGAGTGGCTGGGAGGAGATTTTGGGGTTGCTGGAATTTGCGGCAGAAGCAGGGGAGTTTTATGCCATTGCCCGTTGGCAGAAGTATTGGTTTCTCAGATTTATTGTTCCTTTTGGGTTTGAGAATCTGAAACCAACAGTGTTGGAAGAAATCAGTGGATCACCAGGATTGACACAGGTTCTCCTTTTGCTCCACGGATGGTGAGTTTTTTTTCTCGTTCCAGGTTCCAGTAGCTACCATCTTTTCTGCCTTCAATTGCAGAATAAAAAAATCAACAAGAGCTGTGTATTCATGGTGAGGTGTGGGAGGGAGATCTAGCATCATTGCCCTCCTGGTTACACTTTCCCAATGATGCAAATCAACTTCCCTTTGTCTGACACCTGCTAATTAACTGCCTCTGTCTGCCATCAATCACCACTGCCTGGCCTTCAAACCTCCACCCTGTCCACATTGTATCGGCCATCTCCCCTCTGCAGTCTCAATCTTGATGGCAGTTCTTATTCTCTCACCAAATGCTGCTCTTCCCATAGAATTTCTCAGGCAGATTGTTTGTTAATACAAATAAGTCATCCAGACATTAGCCTGTGCTTCTATTGCTCGAATCGGTTTCCAGCAGGACTTTAGAAATTTGGTCTTTGCTAAGCAAGGTATACATAATTGAAAAATAATTGTACAGAAGAAGCATGTTTGAACCAAAGGGAGAGAAGAAATCTGATTGTAGTAAATACACAAAGAACTGTAGAAACTCAGCAGGTCCCGCTGCGACCAAAGGAGGCAAATGTCTACACCCAATGTTTCAGGTTCGAAATGTTGGCTGTTTATCTTTTTTTCCTATGGATACCCTTTCTCTTCCATGCTCTATAATACATCAGAAGCAGGGGCCCGAATCAGCCAATTTGTCCTTTGAGTGAAGCATGAAAGTCTGCAGACGCTGTGATTGTAGTAAAAACAGACCGATATGCTGGAGGAGCTCAGCTGGTCTTTTCAGTGCCTATAAGAGACAAAGATATATTGCCAACATTTTGGGCCTGAGCCCTTCTTCAAGGAAGAAGCAGAATAAGCTAGAAGCAGGAAGTCCTTTGAGCCTAGCCTGAAGTTCTCCAAGATCATGGGCAATCAGTGACGTTTTCTGCTTTTCTCCCCATATCCCCGATTCCCTTCATAGTCCAGAAATTGATCTCAGTTTTGATTCAACGCAATAGTCCTGCTGGGCAGAGAGTTTCAAAGATTCATCATCCTCTATAAAACCATCCAAACCAGTTTAACACTTTGGGATGTTTAACAAATACTAAAGGTGTTATTTAAATACAAGTTGTTGGTAAAGACTATATTCTATCAGTGATAGAAGAGTGGGATGTGCAGACCCCACTCTCAACATTTCCATCATTAGTTTTCAGGAGGTTTAACAAAGAACTTAAGGTGTGAAAGCAATGAGGGGTGGGTCAGGGAATAGGAAAGAAAACCCCAAATTTGTGTGGATCAGCATTGGGTTACACTTATTTTCATTCTACCTAGCACAGCCTCATCATGGCCCATTCAGAATGGGCCATTCTGCGCTGCCTCAATGAATGGGAGCCTTGAATGTGGGATCATGTCAATCACTCCTTTGTATGCCCATTCGGAGAACTCATAAGTGCTGTCATTGATGTCTGAAGTGTTATCACAACTTTTTCTTTGTAGGGTACTGTTGAGTTCAAGATTCATGGTTGCTTTATTGCCAGATATGAAACATTTTATCACATGAAATTGCCTTCTGCAGATAAAGAGTTGAGTGAGAGAAAAAGGGAAGCAAAAGAGGGACCCTTCAGAGTCAATGAGTGTTCGTGGATTGGCCCGCAGTGCTCCCGCGGCCTCTGCAGCCACACGGGTTCCTGTTCAATTCATTGACAACCCGAGTTCCAGATCCAAACCTTAGGAAGCCTTCAGTGCCTGAGGCCCTTTGGGAGCCCTTCTTGCCCTCAGTACCCTCTGATGCCTGGTTTCCATGAACCAGCCTGTAGCTCTTTCATATCCATGCACTGACAATTAAGAATCAGAACTAAATTAATATTAAATGTGTGTCGTTGAGGTGAAATAGTTTTTGATAAATATACAGGCCTCCATCCAAATCCTTTGATAAAACATTGGCGTTCTGAAATAATCCCTCTTCCTATTCTTCTCTTTTTATGTTTTTGACTGTTTCTCCTTCATTTCTCAAATACTGGTATGCTGGTACTGTTGCCCATAGCCTTCTAATACCTGGCCCAATTGCATTGTTAACATAAAATTATCTGCAAGCTGTAGATATTCGAATGATTGGGAGTTGAGGAAGTTGAAGCGGACCAAGGCTGGTCGAGTATTCCCTTTTGGATAATGATTGCTGACGTTCAACATTTCCCTTTCTTCTGAAAGCTCACTGTAAAATCCTAAAGAATCTGCTTGGATCCTAGTGTACAACTCCATCTAATCCTGACTGAGGAGTTGCTCAGATGTGACAAGCTCATTTGCACGTTTGAAGCATAAAAGCCTGACTTCTAACCCTGTGGTGTAAATAATTATTGACCAGAACTCAGGCTACAACCCCACTTGTACTTATGCTGTCTACTTTACAAAACATTCTGCAAAATCAATAACTATTATTGACAGTTCAAATACATTACATCAGTGATCATGTAATTGAAGACAAGATTGCCCATCAGTTGTAGGCTATTGAGTTCTTTCAGTGAAGATATCTTTGAGCTCATGTTGTGCTGGTTAAATTTTCACCACAGACTTCTCCGTAGCAGGAGAAGTGTTGCCTTCCATCCTCTATATCCTTTTTAATACAAGGCCGTTCTGACCATGCCCTGTAGCTGAGATATATCCCAGCCTTCAATTACAAGAAGGCTTAGTCATCACAAGAATTTAATTTAGCTTTGTGCAGGTTGGTCCCCAGATGGCAACCGTTGTTTAAACTTGGAACGATCCATTAAGTGCAGGCATAATAACTAACATTTCATCTGCTACATAACCCTCACTTAGTTTCAAGCCTCATTGAGTATATGTTTCAGAAGCTGGCCAGACAATAATGAGCAGAGTGAATGAAATAAATGGTAGAAAAATGTTAATACTGTACCTACTTATCTTGCGCTTTGTGCCTCCCTCTGATTGTATAGAAAGTTTTTAACCATTAGGTGCTGCTAGAGCACCAATGAGATTTTAAGTAGAATAAAAACCCTGGTATCCGGCACCTATGGGGATTGGTAAGTGTATTTTCCAGTTGCTTAAGACACAAGAGAAACTTGTCCGTGAACTACTCTTTGCAGACGATGCCGCTTTAGTTGCCCATTCAGAGCCAGCTCTTCAGCGCTTGACGTCCTGCTTTGCGGAAACTGCCAAAATGTTTGGCCTGGAAGTCAGCCTGAAGAAAACGGAGGTCCTCCATCAGCCAGCTCCCCACCATGACTACCAGCCCCCCCACAACTCCATCAGGCACACAAAACTCAAAACAGTCAACCAGTTTACCTATCTCGGCTGCACCATTTCATCAGATGCAAGGATCGACAATGAGATAGACAACAGACTCGCCAAGGCAAATAGCGCCTTTGGAAGACTACACAAAAGAGTCTGGAAAAACAACCAACTGAAAAACCTCACAAAGATAAGCGTATACAGAGCCGTTGTCATACCCACACTCCTGTTCGGCTCCGAATCATGGGTCCTCTACCGGCACCACCTACGGCTCCTAGAACACTTCCACCAGCGTTGTCTCCGCTCCATCCTCAACATCCATTGGAGCGCTTTCATCCCTAACGTCGAAGTACTCGAGATGGCAGAGGTCGACAGCATCGAGTCCACGCTGCTGAAGATCCAGCTGCGCTGGATGGGTCACGTCTCCAGAATGGAGGACCATCGCCTTCCCAAGATCGTGTTATATGGCGAGCTCTCCACTGGCCACCGTGACAGAGGTGCACCAAAGAAAAGGTACAAGGACTGCCTAAAGAAATCTCTTGGTGCCTGCCACATTGACCACCGCCAGTGGGCTGATAACACCTCAAACCGTGCATCTTGGCGCCTCACAGTTTGGCGGGCAGCAACCTCCTTTGAAGAAGACCGCAGAGCCCACCTCACTGACAAAAGGCAAAGGAGGAAAGACCCAACACCCAACCCCAACCAACTAATTTTCCCCTGCAACCGCTGCAACCGTGTCTGCCTGTCCCGCATCGGACTTGTCAGCCACAAACGAGCCTGCAGCTGACGTGGACTTTTTACCCCCTCCATAAATCTTCGTCCGCGAAGCCAAGCCAAAGAAGAAGAAGACTTACTCATAGAATGCCCAATTAATACACCTGCATTAAGATGTCACAAACAGAGTTGTGGGGACCTGGAATGCCTTGCCAGGGATGGTGGTGGAGGCTGAAACATTCGGGACATTTAAAAGGCTCTTACACGGATGATTATCCTTTACTTCCTAAGGATGCTGCATGACCTGCAGAATCACCTCAGCAAGTTCGTGCGCTGCAGGCAAAACTGTATTCTCAGCTGGAAGTGAACCTAGGTCTAAGAAATGAAAAGCAACAAAAATATGTGATCTTAATTTCAAAAGTTCAGATCTTCTGTTTGAAATATTGTTTCCAGGTATGATACATAACTTTGTTTCACTTCCATGAGTTGGAGGCTTTTTTCCAGGTCAATGTTGATGTTGGGGATTAGATGGTGAGATAGCCTGCTCATTTTGCTCCCTCACTTTACCCTTCCCTCTCTATTCACAGAGCCACCTCTCTCTCCCCGCCCCCCCCCTCCCGGTTGCTAATGTGCCCTTTCTCCCTTATCCACCTATTAATTCTTGAATGTGAGCCTGTACTCCTCCCCCCACACCATTTTATCCAAGCACATGCCAACATTTTGCTCATACCTTAATGATGCGCTCAGGCCAGAAACTTTGGTGATATCTCTTTATCTTTGGGATATAAAGTACGGTGACCTGCTGAGCTTTTCCAGCATTGTGTTTTTTACGTTTGATTGTTGTCATAGCTGCTCATTGATATTTTTTCTGGCCAATTGTGGTGAAAGCTTTTCTTTTTTTTTAAATTTTTTATTTTTCACACCATAAATCACAATAGCCATGATATACACTTTTTCTTTTCCACACATTTACAGTGACTTTTTCTCCCTCCCCCCTCCCTCCTCCCAAGCCACCCCCCCACCCCCCCCCCCTCTCATCCATTTTAGGTAGGTGAAAGCTTTTCAGCGAAAATGTTACTTCATGGGCGGGATGGTTAGAGTAGCAGTTAATGCAACACTGTTACAGCACCAGCGACCAGGGTTTTGAATCCAGCGCTGTCTGTAATGAGTTTGTACGTTCTCCCTGCGTCTGTGTGGATTTCCTCCAAGTACTCTGATTTCCTCCAATTGTTCAAAACATACTGGGTTGTAGGTTAATTGGGTGCTGTGGGCTGAAAGTGTCTGGTACTGTGCTGTATGTTGAAATTTACATGATGTAAATCATCCCATTGCTCTAATGGAAATTTTTTATTTAAATATCTTGTAACGAAATGTGGTGGTGGTGAAACTGACCCTCTGCGTGGCCGAACCAAGTCTCCGGCTCCTGAACCCAGAATTCAGGCAGTTTCACGGCTATAGCGCTGATCCCAGGCTCGTTCATGATGGGTTCAAAGACGTTTGAACCAGCCAGGGTCTCCAATTGTAGCGGCGGCTACATTGCTCCTGCAATAACACACACAACCAGACGGGTTGAGTAGTGAGTAGACTAGTTTATTGCAGGCTGCTGGACTGCACTTATACTCCCAGCCCGGACCTGGCTGAGAACCGTTCTGGAGTGCGCTGATGTCACCCGGGCGTCACGTGGTCCCCCAGCGCAGGTTTCTGAGCCCTGCGCTGGAAGAAAGGGAAACCCCTGATGGCGCCATTTTGACCAGCTGCCCTGCCGTGTGTCTTATAAGTAGGGCCAATTCACCTGCCTTGTGGTGAGCCACCACAATCTCCTATTACTGACTTGTTCCTTCTGGTGTCATTCCCTCCCTGTCTAAATTTCTACTCTGTTCTGAAAGGCAGATATGTCTTCTGCCAACAAGACCTTCTTCTGGTCAACCTGATAACTTATGTGATAGTGAAGCCAAGAAAGATTGCAGATGTTGGATTCTGGAACAGAAAAACTCACTGGGTTAAGCAACATCTGTGGAAGCAAAAGGTGTAAGTCAGTCCTGATGCTGGGTCTCGACCCGAAATGCCAACACTCCTCTCACTTCTGTAGATGCTGCTCGACCAGCTGAGTTCTTCCTGCATTCTCTTTTTAGTAGTAAAACACGAAAGATGGCAGACACAGTAGTGATGTCCTTGGTTGTTTTTAGTCCTTGGATTACAATTGGTTATGCTCTAGAGGCTTTTAGCTTAAGGAGAGGGAAGACACTTAAAAGAGACCTGGTGGGCAAGTTTACAGCCAGAGAGTCATCTGTCTTTGAAATGATCTGCTCGAGGGTAAAATCATAGAAGTGGATAAAATCATAATGCTCAAAAGCCAAATGGATAGATATGAGGATTGGAAGGGTTTAGAAGGGTGTCGTGTTAGGAAGAGTATCAGGTTCTGTGGGTTCTCAGAGAGATGAGCCTGAACACGAGTGTTTCAATCACAGGTAACTTTATTGAACACACAGGAGACAAACAGAGGAGAACGTCAAACGATACTCAATTATTATACTACTAAACAACTATACAGACATTCACATCAGATCCAGGTTGGACTCCAATACCAGAGGCTGCCTATACTCTACACGTTCACCAACGTGTACACACTCTACAGACAGAGACTTTCACATACATTCCCAGTTCCCTGTACCAATGGGAGAGTGGTTCTCTGAAAGCACTGATCTATTGCAGTAGTATGGCTCAGCTTAAGTGTAGTGCACACCCTACCTGCGACGCTTCCAGCGATATCCACAGTAGTGGCCTGGTGTGGACCGACGTCTGGGGCCACGAGGCAGAGAGGAAGAATGTGCTATGCGCTGATGTTATAAACAGTCCTAATCTGTGCGTCTAGCCAATAATGACCCTAGGTAATTTAAATGAGCCAAAGCAACGGTGGCCGGAATCCAACCTTGATTGTTAGGTGATGTGAATAAGGGAGGACACGTGACCAGCCACAATCCACAGTATTCTAGACCATGTATTTCTCCACAATCCACATATAACAAAGGGTACACACCATATGTAGGCAAATGGTCGACATGGACAAGTTGACAAAGGGCCTGCTCTGTGATCTCAGACTATGACTGTATTTTGTTGCTTTATAGTCTCATTGTAACTCATGCTGTGTGCTGATTAAAGATATTGCGTCAAATAATTTGTAGATCTTGAGAGTAATTTTTAATCATGGCTCAAATAATCAATAAGGAACATTAATTTTTAAATGTTGTTATACAGCAGTATTACAAGTAGGGTGATTTTCAGAATCTGTTGTAGATGAGTTTTCAAATTGTTGCAGTCACCTTCAGATCAATTTATCCCAGGTTTTATTCCAGGCAACCAAGAGTCACAGAGCATGGGAAAAGGCCATTTGGCCCATTGAGTGGGTGCTGGCCACCAGACAGCCATTTGAATTGAATTGCCATGCTTTACTGTCACGTGTACCGAGATGTAGTAAAAAGCTTTGCTTTGCATGTTATCCAGGAAGTCAACTCATGCAGCAGGGAGTGCCATCGTGACAAATAAACCGACAAATGTGAAGGATGTAGTCTTACAAGAAATAATTGCAGGGTATAGAGAATAGTACAGCTATAAAACAGTGCAAAAGCATTAGCTTTTGCCAGTGAGAGATCCATTTTAGAGTGTGCTAACAGCAGGAAAGTAATTGTCCATGAATCTGGAGGTTTGTGCTTTGAAGTTCATGTATCTACTGACCCACTGAAGGGGGGTGGGGAAGAGAATGTGACCAGGGTGGGGATTTACACAAACCTTTTATTAACTCATTTTAATTATCCCCACCAGATCTATCAACTCATTTCAGATTCTAACTCTCACCTGCATAAAAGAAAAAAATTCAGGACTAATTAGTCGACCAACCGGCATAACTGCTGGTCAGGTCACATCTGTGGGAAGAGACTTTTGACCCCTTATCAACAACAGAGAGGATGATATAGTGTGTGTGTGTGTGTGTGTGTGTGTGTGTGTGTGGGGGGGGGGGAATTGTTGTCTCAGATAGTGTAAAACAGGGTGAGAATGGGGATATTCTTTAAACAAGAGGGTGACACGCTTAGTGTAGCAGTTAGAGGAATGTTGTTACAGTGCCTGCAATCCTGATTGAATCCAGCGCTGTTTGTAAAGAGTTTGTCGGCTCCCTTGTCTGCGTGGGTTTCCTCCGGGTGCTCGGTTTCCTTCCATGCTTCAAAACTTAAGAGGATTGTAGTTTGAATGAATGTTATTTGGTGTCATGGACTCTTGGGCCAGGAGGGCCTGTTACTGTGGTGTACGTCTAAATTTATAATGTAAAGATTATCTGATCAATGAGTGAATGGGAGAAGTTAGAAAGTCAAAACAGAGCCAAGAGTTTAAATAAGATTGAATTTAATTTAATCCTTCTAGGACTGGGCTGTGCCATGTTTTCCTGGAGATGTTTAACAATAAGGGAGATCCAAGCCCCACTGCGCTAAAGCACAATGAATAATGCCATGACATGCATCCCAGATGCAAAACTTGTCTGAAGCTTCTGGTGATATTTCTGCAAAAGCATTATTTCATCAGGAAGCGGTTACAAATGTGGATTAATTCTGGATTAGACTGTTTTCACTTGAATAGTTCTTTAAACCAACTGTTCTGGATAGAGTTCTAATGCAGTGATTGTGATTAGTGCAGATGAGAAATGGCCTGGATGTGAAGGGTTCAAGTTCAAGTTTATTATTAACTGACTGTACATATATCATCAGATGGAACAGCATTTCTCCAGACCATGGTGCACAAGCATACACAGGATACAGCACATAGTAATCATATATATTCATAAAGATAAATCTTGAAATAAAAATATATAAATATTTTTGAGCCGTTCAGCTCTGTGACCCTAAAACCAATGCTATGCAATGAAGTTTCCAAACATGGAAATGCAGGTCTCTGATGTGATTAGACTAAGAAAGATGGATTGAAACATAACTGAATGGGGTTAACAACAATTTGCCATTGATGGCTCTCCTACAGTCACAGTTCTTGCTCTTCAACTTCGTTACTATGATATGTTGTTATCACAAACTACCATTAATACGTATCCACTTACTGAAAGCAGACAGCGGTGACTGCAGAGAGATCATTAACAGCTTGTTTTTGTCATCACAACATGTTGTTACATTGCCCATAGTTGTTTGAAACTAGGCCGAGATCAAACAGCGCAGATACTGCCGAGCGTAGCGTCTTGAAGCAGGCGTCTAAAGTCAGCTTCCATTCCTACTCCAGTTGAAAGCAATCAGGTTTTCGTTAGATAATTTGTGGGAAAGAATCGTTGAATACAGGAAAGCTGATTAGATGTTATTTGAATGAGGATTTGCAGATTAATGATTTGGGAGAGAACTTGCCATCGTACCCTAGTTTGCCTTGCAAATTGCCCTCTAGAATGGTTTCTGCCATAGTTAGACTGTCTGCTTGTCACTCCTGGTGAACACTTGTATGAAGTCTGTGACTTTTACAATTAGCTAATGAATTCTAGCCAATAAACTGTCCCCCACCAAAAATAAAATGGCCAGTCATTCGGGGCTGTGCATTTTTTTCTCAGGATGTGTTGGTGCAGGAAGCTGGTTGAGGCAATGCATTTGTCTCTGTGTGAGCCACGTGCCAATGCAACATGGATGCAAAAATTCACCTGATTAGCAATGCCAAATATGCTCTAGAACACATGCATTGTGCTGTGATCCAGCAAGCTTACCTCTACTGATCAGGAAGGAATTTCTGCCAAGAAGGTATTTGCCATCACTTTTTCAAGCCTTCATGGAAGGCCAGGAATCTCGGGGGCAGAGAGCAATCTTGGAGAAATATTGCAGGCAGACAGCTTGAGGGAAAAGAACTCTGGGAATATTTCTATTTAACTGTAAATTATGTTGACATGATTGAAAAATAGCTTGTTACTAAGGGCAGTCAAGAGATATCCAATAAGGTGACAAAGAATTTGTCTGCTATCTTATTAGCCAGAGGCCATGTAAACTTGTCAAAGTATGAAAATAAGATATTTGGAAGCAGAAATTACTCAATCAGAGTTGATGACTCAGCCTTCAGTAACATGGCTGGCATTGGTGGGGGACTGACCTGAATCTACAGGTCTACATTAATCCTCAAAATGGATTAATTGGTTGACACCGACTAGCAGCACAGCTATTGGTTTGTTCCATAGTTAAAAAGTAATTTTCTTAAAATATACGAACTCCTAATTAAAAAAGGACATTTATAGTTTCCCTATATATTTTAGTCATCAGTGTGGCATCTTCATCTGGTGACAAAGACAGCAAACAATTTCTCCAATGAAGTAAATGGTTTTCCTCAGTAAATGGAAAATATTCTCTTTGAAGCTTCCTTCATGCACAGGTAAAATGATTTAAAATAAAAGGTTACAGTCAGGGACACAATATTGGAAAGATGTTTGCTTTCTTAAGAGACGGTCATACTTTGGTTATTGCAATCATCCACCAGTGATCCAGTCTAACTAATGGCAGGTTGTGAATTCAACAAATCCAATCGATTGTGGTCTAACATCAAATAAAAATGCTCAGAGATGGTGAAAACTTGGCAAAAACCCCCCAGTTTCGTTGGTGTTCTTTGGGTAATGGCATTGAGCACTCCTACTAAAGTCTGGCCTTAGGAATAAATGAGTATAGTTTTATAAATATCTGGGCCATTCATATTTATGAAACTATTTATTTATTTGTATATATGAATATTAATCCTGCATATGTATTGTTTGCCTGTATGTGAGTTATGTCTGCGTGGTTTGCACTGAGGACCGGAGAACGCTGTTTTGTCGGGTTGTGCTTGTGCAATCACCTGACAAAAAAACTTGACTTGACTTCATTTGAGCACTGCAAGCTTGACCTTTAATGCTTTGTTATATGACCTGGGAGGTCATAGAAATTCCTGGTCATGAAATGCAGGGAATGGAAACACATTTGTGGCAATATTATTTTTATTTGTTTGAGTGCTGTGGGCCTCTAATCTTGCAAAATGTTTGCACTCAGTGCATTTGCTGGGATTGGACAATAATTCATATTGTCAGCAGAAAATTGAAGAGGTTATAGATGACCATTATATGCTACCTCCGAGATTCTATAATACATTCTGAAATGTCCCCAGGAGATTCCATCTGGATCCATGTCCTTATTTTAGGAAGGTCAATCTAAAGAGTGCAAATAAAGAGAAGCGATGAGTTACAGATGTTGCTCCATCTGTTCACACATCCACAGGTCAATTCAGCTCCTTAGTTGATGATTTTGTTTACTCTTTCATTGGAAATTGGAAACAACTTGGCCATCCTGTGATCGGTCTCCTTGGAGACTGAACACATATGGACCAAATTGGAAGGGCGTAATGTGTGGTTAAATGTAAAGCTCATCTCTTTTCTGAACTATTTGAGTAATCACAGAGCTTTGCTGACCCTTTGCGTCTCCCTTCTCGGGATTCTATGGGTTGACTGGTTTCTTCAAGTGGACTTTAACCTTCTGTTGATGTTTGTTCTCAGGTGACGCGATAGTTGACGAGGAAGGTTGGCTGCGATTTGAAGACCCTCTCCTTATCTCACTTGTTGAATCCTGTTCTTCATACACCACCCTGCTGCAAGTTCCCAGACGGGATGACCTGGGAATCATTCACTTGAGCTTAGACATGACAATAGGCAGAGCGCTTAATGATGCAAGAGAGAAAAATCAAGCAAGTAAGAAATCTCCAAGGATCTGGAAACTGTTTTTTTCCCAGTCTCCCACTTCTTAATGGGATGTACAAAGGAGATGGACTCACCACTCCATATCTGAGTATGGCCCCTTTGTTCCAAAATGTTATTCACAGCAGGCAGGCCTCTCTCTCTCTCTCTCTCTCGATCGTAATACTGCAGCCATGTTCATCTTCAAACGCATCTGAACAGACGGTTCATTTTTTTTGTGTAGGAACAAGCAAGTGGATTCCTTGGGCCAGTGTGTAAAGCGGAGATGTCCTAAATATCATTGCTGCCTGACTGTGCGCTTCCCAAGACTTTGCTGCAGTCTCAGGCCTCTTGTGGTGTGCTAAACTTTAAAAAAAAAATTCAAATCGCAGGGAAGCTTTTGGTTTTCGTGGTTCGGATTTCTCTTTCGTTATAGAGGCAATTACATTATGGTAAATGTGTATAAACTGCATTCTGCTATTGAAAGTAAATGCTTTTCCATATACATGAATTGTACAAAACAGGTATTGCAGAAACTTCTGACACAACTGCAATATTTCTGTTCTTCGGCAAACGAACAACTACAGTTCCAAACTATTTTAATAATTTTAGTGTACTGAAATATGTGCTCTGCCACTAAATTACGTCTTAATTTAGTTTAAGTTGTTAAATAGAGGTACCATTTTGAAACTGTTAGAGATATTTTACATTATCAACATAATATTGATAACCTAAATCATGCTTTGTAACATTTGGTTTGCTTGTACTAAGCCTTAGCAATTATGTTTATTATTGTATCCTTATCTTTGTTTGAAATACTCAGCGTTATGATTTGATGTGACAAATCCTTAAAAGATCTTATTTAATGATAAAGATTTCTCTGTACTCTGCAAAACATAAAGAGATTCACCACAGATGGGGAAGACATGGAGCAGGTGTTAAACTCAGTGATGCTGTAACATGTAGCACAGTTTCTGAAACTTTTTTAAAAAATTGTTTTGTTTCTGGAATTGTGTAAATCTTTGTTTTCAGTGTAAACAGTAAAATAAAATACAAGTAGCAAAAATGTACCTAATTTTGACCATTAATAAGATTGTGGCTCACAATAAGAGTGTAAATGTTATTTTATTTCTTACTTGATCAGTGGACATAGACATGAAGATCATGATACCCCTGTGAAGGTTTTATAATCTATTCTCAATGGAATTACTTCATGTTTAGTATTAGAACATTACAGCACAGTACAGTGTCCCTTTGGTCCACAATATTGTGCCAACCTATACAAACCTACTCAACAATCTAAACCCTACTTCACACCCACACCCATTTCCCATGTGCCTATGTGTCTTTAAAATGCCCCGATTGTACCAGTCTCCGCCACCACCCCTGGCATTGCATTCCAGGCTCCATGTGTAGAAAAAAAACCTCACCCCGGATGTCTCCCCTAAAGTTTCCTCCCTTCACCTTAAACAGATGTCCTTTGGTATTTACTGATATTATATATTGACACTGGGATGGGAAAGAGTGATTGAGAGATGGTTTTGGAGCTGGTGACCCAAGAAATATTTATCTAAAACTAATCATTTTCCACCTTCCTCATAATCTGTCATCTCTCAGGAGAGGCAATTAAACTAAATTAAACTAAGGAGATGGAGAAGTATCAGAAAAAACAATGGGGAAAGGGCAGAGGAAGAAGACTTGCTGGATCCTCTCATGTGGATTAAAATGCTTCTTTGTGTTAGGACCATTCTTTGATTTATAAAATTTTTTAGATATACAGCATGGTAACAGGCCCTTTTGGCCCATGAGCCCATGTGGCCCAATTACACCCAAATGACCTACCACTCCTGTACATTTTGACGGGTGGGAGGAAACCAGAGCCCCTGGAGAAAACCTACGCAGACATGGGGAGAATGAACAGACAGCACAGGATTCGAACCCCAGTCACTGGCACTGTAACAATGTTGCGCTAACCGTGCCACCCTTTTGGAATATAAATCCAGGTCAAAATGGATTGAAAAAAAATTCAGGGAAAACTAATCACTAGCCCCAAATTCTGAGATTACCCTTTGGAAGAAGTGATCCACTAACAAACTTATCTTCCTTGAATGGATTCAGGAACTTGTCCACTGATGCTTGTCTGTTCTGAAGGACAATCAGTATATGGCAACCAGGCCGATGGACAACAATTTTTTTTCGAAAGGTTGTCTTCCTTAAAAAAAATTGAGGGCTATGATAGACAACTTCAAGCTGAACACAAAGGTAATTTCAGATTTGCTGTACCATGTAGGAAGTTGGAGAAACATGAAATTAATTTTTATTGGATTTAGCCTGTTTAATCGCATAATGATGCTGAACCATTGCATAAGTTTAACTGACCTAAAAATGTTTTGCTGTTCATTTTTATTTGTACTCGGCATCTGATGCCTCTCAATTCAGTGTCCAACGATAGTGGGCCAGCACTGATGGATTCCAGTTGTCCTGACACCGCTTTTCCATGGTCGCAATGTCCTGGTGAAACCTTTCACCATGTTCGTCACTGACTGAACCAAGATCTGCAGGGAAGACGTCCAAATGCGAAGGCAGAACATGAATTTTCAACGACACGTTGCACTTACATGGTTTTAAGTGCTTGAAGAAGACAGGAAATCACAAAAATAGGTTATAGCTACAAAACGGTATGTGATAGGAAAAAATACTCCCAAAAGTGTTTAGGAAGTAAAATCTTTATTGTTCAGTGTAATTGGATTTGTAGATGAACTCATACAGTCCAAAAACAACTGATATGGTGTCTGAACTAACCTATTTACAACAACAGCTGGTGTTTAAAGTGGAATAACATGCTTATAAATTCTGGCAAGAGGTAAGAGCCACTGCATGGCCAAAGCTTTAGTTCAGTTGTCCGACTCAATTCGCGGTTGAAAGGGGATTGGTTCGAGCTCTCACAGCACATAACTGCATTTAACCATTATGGGTCAGATGAGAAATAAAATGGAGAAACTTAGATTAAGCTCATTTGAGTGCGTACGAAAGGTTCTCTGGAATTATTAGAAGAGTAGAAAAATCTCCCTCAAGCCAAATACTCTTAAATAGATGTTGCAGGTCTTCAGGTCTCATCTCTTGTGTGTGAAATTGGTGTAAGCAAATTAACAGCTCTGGGCATTTGCAAGCCAACAGTCACCCTGCATCAAAATCACTATTATGGGATGTCATGAAAATATAAAAGGGATTACATTAAGGCAAGCTGTTGGCTTTTCTTTTGCTAACATATTATTCTGCATTTCCTGAACAAGAAACATTGATGAACCATTGGTATCACCCTTTTGATAAGTTGGAATTTGGCTGAACACAATAAATTCAAATAATTAGATACATCTGGAATTAAAAGCTGGTTTTGATAACCATAGCTATAAAACTACCATAATTTTATGGCTATGGTAACATCCCATTTGGTATAATAATGCTCTTCCAGGGAAGGAAATTAAAAATGCAATCTTCTTTGTCCATTTCTCTCCCTGGATGCAGCCTGACTTGCTGAATCTGTCCAGCTTCTCATTGTTCACTCAAGGTTCTGGCATCTTATGTTTCTTAAGGGAATCTGCTGTCTTTAACATGTCCTGCCAAACTCAGATCCCATCAGCATAAGTCCCATCTCAATACAGGGGCAATTAGGGATGAGTCATAAATGCTGGTATTGCAAAATAAGCAAGGATTTTGCGAACTCAGTTCTCTTGAATTTCAAGGAATCAAAATTTGTGGGTAGAATGCAAAACTCCCTGGGGATGGATAGGCTTACTCAACATTCTGCTTGGTCCTGTCTGCTTGGATAAATTTGGGAACTATCTTAGAACAGGTTACAGCAATTAAATTTCCACAAAATCCAATGTTGTTTTTATTAGGTGATATTGTCGGGATAAGACCGAAATTGAAATGAGCTATGTAGCAAAAAGAATTTGTAAAGATTGCATTAGCAGTAACAAGAAAACGTATAGCAGTAACTTGGAAATCAGACTCTCATCTGGGTATGGAGTGATGGAACACAGAAATGAATAGTTGTGTTCCCCTTGAGAAGATTACTTACAACTTAAGAAATAAATATGATGCAATTTTGAAAATTTAGGTGCTTGTGCTTACAAACTGCAGGTACAAATTGATAAATATTTTCCCTAAACTTCGAGAACCTTGTTAACCTCCTTGGAAGAATTAAAAATGTAAATGGGTGGTATTTTCTTGGCAATCAGGTCTTTTCTCTTTTTCTTTCTTTATCTTTCATTGCTTCTTTTTCTGTACGGGAAGGAATTTGGGGTTGAATACCATCATGTATAATTGAACTGATATTAATATTTCATTATTGCATTTTCTATGTTTTATGATTACATGTATTGATTAAATTGTAAGTAAAATATATAGAGTATAAGGCAGGTGGCTTTAAAGAGAACCTTTTGTGATGCCCTCCCCCCCCCCCCCCCCCCATTAGTCATCTGGCATCTTAACCTTTCCATTGTAAGTCAGAGATGCCACTGCTCTGAATTTGGACACGGTAAGGATCTGGCGATGGAGAACTGATGTGCTGAGGAGATGAACACTTCACATCTGGCCCCTCAGTGAAGGCTGGAGTTGTGACCCCCGCCTCCTGAATTTGATCACCAATGTCATGTGAGAAGCAAGTATTGTGTTTATTTTGTCATTATTTTAATGTTTGAAATTTATTGTCCAAGCCTTTAAGATATATTTTAAAATTGTCCTCTGAATAATTTCAGTCATTTAAGCCTATTTGAAATGGCCTTTCACAGGAGTGTTTTGTCAGAGTATTCTCAGGCAGCTGGAGTGGCTCCTGTACTGGTGCTCCAGTCTATCATTAAATATTTTCTTACCTCATTTCCTGTCATTTTGCATTTCTGATTTTTTTTTGTTGCTGATAGGCTGATTAGAGGGGCTCCCAATGAACTTTGGCACTGGAGGCTTCCTGATCATGCTGGAGGTTTGGATCTGGAGCTCGGGTGGCCGATGGATCGAACAGAGATCTGTGCAGCTGAAGATGCTATGGGAGTGCTGGAGGCGAATCCACAGATACTCCATCATTCTGAAGGGATTCTCCATTGCTCCTACTATAAGGGGCACAGGGTGACACTAATGGCGACTCTTTGTCTGCTTTGCGGCAGGCAGAACACAATTTCATGTAATATTACATGTTCCACACTATTAGATGTGAATATGATGTTTCCCTTGGTGGGTGAATCCAGGACAAGAGGGCACAGACTTAGAATGAGAAGGTACCCATTTAAAACAGAGATGAAGAGACATTTGTGGAATTCATTGCCACGTACAGCTGTGGACACCCGATCACTGAGGGAGTTTATAGAGGAGATTGATAGGTATCTAATTAGTTGGAGTGTCAAGGGATACAGGAAAAAGGCTGGAATTTGGAAATAGAGGTGAGAATGGTTTAGCACAGGGTGGATTTTTGCAGCTGACCCGATGGGCCAAATGGCCTAATTCTGTTCCTTTGTGATGTTGTGAATAAAGGAATTTTGAATCGTGAATTCTCCTCATGATGCTCCTCAAGTTCCGTCTATTTCAACACCAGACAACGTAGCCATGGCAACCAATGAATTGTTATGAATGCACATTTTCTGGGAAGTCAATCTGGATCCTCGTCATTTAGCTCTACATGTTCTTCCACCCTCACCCTGTATAATTAGCTCCTTTAGTGTTTTCCCAAGACATAGGCTGATGGGATTTAATTTCAACAATTCTGAGCTGGGGCATTTTGAAAAGTCAAATGGGGTAGGATTGTACAGCAAATGGCCCACTACTACGTTGATGGACAGAGAGACTTTGGGGTTTAAGCCTGCTAGTGGCAGCAAGGGTAGAGAGGGTGGTGAAGAAGACGTTTGCTTCCATTTAAATTATGAGGTAGAATAGAGGGTCAGAATCTTTGTTTTATTGTAGATGCATCAAAAACAAAAAGGTTTATGATGAGAGGAAGGAGTTTTTAAAAAAATGGAGAGGAATTTATTTATACAGAGAATAGTGAATAGAACATAGAAACTTTAGAGCACATTTAGTATCGACCTATATATACAACTCAAAAGAAAACCCACCCACAATGTTGTGCTGACCTATATACTGTATGTAGAGCACCACTGTATACATGTTGGTACTTGTTATTGTTTGTCTTGACACGCCCCTTACTGACTATACCTGTGGCTCCTCCCACGGACCCTTGAATAAAGGCGGCTATGTCACAGCTCCCTCTTCAGTCCAGGACAGTCGACCAGCATTGACGTGTCTCCATTCTGTTGTTAATAAAAGCCTATCACTTTTTATATAATTTCTAGTCTTTTGGAATTATTGATGGTGCATCACTGTATACCTACCAAATAAAAACAAAATCCTCCCTACCTCATAACCTTTTATTTTCCTTTCATCCATGTGCCTGTCTCTTAATTGCCATTATTGTTCCAGTCTCCACCACCACCCCCCTGGAAATCCATTCCTGATGTCCACAACTCTCTGTTTTAAAAAAAATTTACCCCGTTGTCTCCCCTAAACTTTCCTCCCTTCACTTTGTACAGATGACCTCTGGTGTTTGCTACTCCTGACCTGGAAAAAAGGCGCTGACCGTCCACCCTGTCTATGCCTTTCAGAATCTTATAGACCTCTATTGTCACCTCTCATCCTTCTTCACTCTAAAGAGAAAACCTCCCCCTCTGCTAACCTTGCTTCATAAGACATTGTCAAAGCCAGGTAACATCCTGGTATATCTCCTCTCCACCCTCTCCACAGGTTCCACATTATTCCTGTAATGAGGTGACCAGAACTCAACACAATATTCTAAGTGTGGTCTCACCAGAGGTTTATAGAGCTGCAACTTTACCTCACAAGGAGCTGCAACATTTCTGTGCGAATTGCCGCAACTTTACCTCACAAGGTATTTCAGAACATTCTGATGAAGGCCCCAGGCCCAAAATGTAGATGCTGTGTGATCTGCTGAGTTTCTCCAGCACATTTGTCTATTGCACTTGACCTCAACGTCTGCAGATGTTCTTGTTTGTTCTCGGGAACTTGCTGCCAGTGTAAATGGTGGAGTGAGACACCACAATTACTACATACAAGAGGCACTTAGCTGACACCTAAATAGGCAAGGAATGAAAGGGCATGGTCCTAATGCAGGCAAATTGGGTTAATGTGGATGGTAAAAAGGATAGACTGTACGTAATGGGTGAAGGATCCATTTCTGTGTTGTTTGACTCTGACTTGGTGTGACATTAAGTAGAGTGTTATAGACCAGACACTCTTAATTTTTTTTTTGTCTATGCCCCCCCCCAGGACTATACCCAAAGTTTATGGCCCCCTACCCTGTGAAGCAGTCAAGTTTTCATTTCTTCTTACTTCTCCCCTACCGACTATATTAGAAAAAAAATATGTAATGTGAGGTGACAAGAAGACAAGGATTTTACTTAAATGTGCTCTGGTCCCTAGAGGGAGGGGAGAGTATGGGCCCCTGTTGAGAATGACTGTTTTAGACAATGGTTATCCATCACCTTCATAGATTGGCCATCGGATGTGAACCTCTAGGGTCACATCCTTAGAAATTGAAATTGATTTTTAGCATTGGAGGGGAAAAAAATCTTTATTTGATTAACTATTAACACAGAGTAGATTTCATAACAGAGTACAGGGAATAGTTGGTAGGAATTAAACTGCTTGGGTGCAAGAGCTAGTAAAGAGTTGTCTCTCCCTGAGTCAGTTATAGATGACGAAAGATTAAACAAGTTTGATCACATAATGTATAATTAGACTCGCATAGGATCTTATTTCTTGCTCGTGAACAAATATTAATCTCTTTTAACTTTGACAAATAGAAACATTGGGCACATATGAACCAAATTAGAAATGTGATGTAATTCAAGAATTTTGATTTTAATTTTCTGGAAGAGAAATTAATGACCTCTGGTTGAAACACATTACATATTGAGGATCATTTCTTAGAGTCTTTGATGAGAACTTGTAGCTTTCAATTTATTCAAGGAGATCTCTAAAAAGTAAATGGGCAACATACCATGAGGTGACCCACTGAATAGTCACTCTTCGTTTTTTGTGACTTCAATCTTATAAAAGTTAAATTGCTTTGAGGTGGCATCACCAGTGCAAACAATTTCTAGAAACCACCTTACAAAATAAATTAAAAAAAAATAGTGTTTGAAAAAGTCAAAGGAAGGTGGTTTCTGTGGTTCATTATTTATTCAGGAATCTGATGGCGGAGGGGAAGAAGCGTAGGCTCCTGTACCTTTTTCCTGATGGTAGCTTAATGTCACACCAAGTCAGAGTCAAACAACACAGAAATGGATCCTTCACCCATTACGTACATTCTAGGGCATGTGAAAATAATGAAAGAAACATAAATTCAAAATTTTAAGCCCTTTAATTAATATATTGTTGTAGTGAAGTATTCTATACTGAGCTACTATAGATGTCAGTGTACACATTGTGGAATCACTGTACATGTTGTCAAGCTGATGTACACATGGGGAAGCCAATGTACACACCGTGAGGTCTAGTGCAAGACTGACACCTCCGGGCTTGCATGCTGGGCTTATATACATCACTGCTTTTGCACATGAACAGGACGTGACATCATCAGTGATGTCATCGCTCAGATAAAAACCTGTGTTGGATGTAGGTCAATTTCCTGCATTTTCCACAGCATGTCTACCATTTTGAGAGCCAGTTCTCTTGCTGGTAAATGAGCTGCCACACTGTTACATTTAACAATTGGATTAGAGTAACAAACCTAATTACAACTTTCAAAAAACATTGGGCAGGTACATTGACAGGAAAGCTTTAGAGGTACTGGTTTTAAAACTTTTTCCTTCCACTCACATATCACTTTAAGTAATCCCTATGCCATAGGTGCTCTGTGATTAGTAAGGGATTACTTAAGGTGGCATGTGAGTAGATAGAAAAAGTTTGAAAACCACTGTCCAAAATCGTACCTAATTGACTCATTATGTGCATGGTTTCCAATGACAATTTTTGTCAAGCAAAATATTTCAGTAACATTTGTATCTATAAAAGTGATTCTCAACCTTTTTTTGCCACTCAAACATCTTTAGCCAGAGAGTCGTGGATTTGTGGAATTTGTTGCCACATACAGCTGAGAAGGCTGGATCATTGGGGGAGTTTAAGGGGGAAGATTGAAAGGTATCTCATTAGTCAAATTGCAAAGGGATATGGGGAAAAGGCCAGAAGTTGGAACTTGATGTGTGAACACTTTAGCTCAGAGTGGATGTGCGGAGCAGACTCGATGGGATGAATGGCCTACTTCTGTTCCTTTTTTTCTTGTGATCTTGTGATCTCTGTGAGAGAAAAGTTCTTAATTTCAGCCTCTTTACTCTGGAGCTATATTCTGGATTCCCCAGCAAGGGCAAACTTCCCTTCAGCCTTCAACCTGTCAAATCCCCGCAGAATGTTCATTAAGAACACATCTCATTCTTCTGAACTCCAATGAGTATGGGTCCGTTCTGCTGACACTTTCCTTATTGGACAATCCCTTCACCACAGGAGAACCTTCTCCATACTATGATCCGAGCTACTGTATCCCTCCTTGAACAACGAAACCAAGACTATGCTCCATTTGATGCCCATTCATTGCTCCAATTAATGACCTTTGCCTGTCAAAAAAATTCTCTTTGAATTCCAAGGCCTTCATCTCTTTGATACATGCCCCGAATAAATTTGCAAATCACTCCAGTATGTAGATGAAGGCTTTGCATAATACCAACACTATAATTGTATTACGTGACAGAAGGCCAGAAGGTAAAAGGCTGGGTGAGAAATTATGAAGGTCAATTTTGCACTTTCTCTGTTATTACCTTAGAGAGCATCAATTTGTTGGTTTTCCAAACAGATTTCTTATTTCAAGACAGCTGGAATTCATCAAACAGTCTTTTGGACTGTGCTTTCACCTCTAGATTCTCAGCTTAAATAGTCCATCAGCAGGCCCGACCATTTCAAAGACCCACATGCAGGCATCAGGATTAAATCTAATACAATCCTTCAAAGTTTTCTTTCAAATTCTTCTTCAGATGCGTCAGTATCTTCCTGTTATTGAGAGCCTGAGGTGGAGCTGATTATGTATAATTAATAATTATTAATAAGTTAATTTCAGCATGTGTAGGAATTGTGATGTTTTAGGTCAGCTTTAGTTAGCAAAAGGAGAGACGAGAATTTTACTTTTTTACACGGGGAGTTTGGAATTCCATTCAACACCAACCTTTAGAAGGAAATTAGATAATTACTTGAAAAAAGAAAAGATGTTCATTGCCACAAGTATTAGAAAGGGTAACAGAGGGAATTAGCACTAATGATATAGATGAACAATGTAATAGTCTAGACATTTTGGACTGAATGGCCTCATAAAATCAATTTCTATTCATAATAAGACTGCAACAAGCACCTGTAGATCTTTATTAGATTTAATCCAGCAGTGCCCAGGAATGGGGAGAAATCTAGAGAAGGTTTTGTATAACACCCCTCAATAAAATGTATTTTGCAAATTATACATTAATTTTTAATTCAGAAATACAACACAGTATAGGCCCCTCGAGCAGGGATTACAGATGGGGAGCAGTGAGAGAGAGAGAGAGAGAGAGAGAGAGAGAGAGAATCCCATCGAACTCCCTTCAGAGAGCAAAGGAGGGAATTTCTTCAGGGTAGGCATCCCTTGATCCTTGATACTTTGATGAAGGGCTCGAGCCCGGGACTTTGGTTAGGTATTTTTATCTTTGTTATTTAAAGTACTGTTACACCTGCTGTGTTTCTCCAGAGTTGTGTGTTTACAGTAATAGGTTCACGAGCCCATACTGCTCAAATGAACCTCTGTCTATGGAGGGAGGGTGGAAACCGGAGCACCTGGAGGAAATTCACACAGGTCACGGGGAGAACATACAAACTCCTCACAGACAGCACCAGATTTGAGCCCAAGTCGCTGGCGCTACAACAGCATTGTGTTTACCACTGCATTAACCTGGGCACCACAGCTTTGGTCAAGCTTTCGATTCATTTCACAGTTCAAAGATATTCTTATTTATTATTTAAAATAGAAATGAAGCTCGCAAGCAAGAAAACAAATATGTAACCTGAGGGCTACCTTTCCTAGGTATGTCCACACTTTCGAGTGGGAGAAAGGATCAGGTACCTACCAAACGGAAAAGACAGCAATGGGAACGACATCCTGAACATCACACAGAATCCTTGAGGGCACGCAAAGTCGTCAAGGATCCACTTCCACCCTGAACACAGCATCTTTCAGCTGCTCCCGTCAGGAGTACCAAAGCCAGCTCCACCAGGCTGAGAAACAGGCAGTGAGAATGCTGAATGATCAAAGAAACTGCTCACACTAACCATTCGTTTCATATTTACAAAACAATATTTCTATATTTTTATATCTGTATATGTATTGTGTATTATGTCTGGTTGTGTGTGTGTGTTTTTGCACAGAGGACCAGAGGACACAGTTTCGTCAGGTTGTACTTGTACAATCAGACGATAATAAATGTGAACTTGAACTTGAAGAGAACACAGATGGGTGAATCACCATGGTTCCCATTGGTAGTACTAATCATTTAATTCTGATATTTTCCCACTATTGTCATTTCTGAACGAGCTTTATCAATCTTTACCCAGAGGACAGAGAAAACACTGGAGAATACCTAAAGTTGAGATAAGACAGAATCACAGCAAATATTCAATGAAGATGCATTTCTTGCAAGAAATTCCAAAGAGAACCTCAGGACATTTTGGCAGTTCACACCCAACTCTCTTGTTTTCTGAAGTTATAGTCTGGGGAAAGCATGAGGTCATTTCAAACAACAAGACCCACAAAGAATAGACCAGTTTAACAAGTTATCTCTAACACACATTCAGTCATATAAAGAAGAACAGAGTATAGAGTGGCAATGAAAATGAAAGATCAATCAGTACCAAGCAAAGGAGGCATGATAGCACTGATATGGGGTTTATTCAGGAGCCTGATGGCTGCAGGGAAGAATGTGTCTGTGAGCTTGTTGGAGTGTGATTTCACACTCTTAAACCTTCTCCCCAATGGGAGTGTGTGGAGAAGAGAATGTCTGGGGAGTTTTGGGTCCTTCAGAACAGGGGCTGCCTTTCCCAGGCAGCGGGAGATGTAGATAGAATTCATGGGGTGGGGGGGGAAGTTTGCGTGATGTTCTGAGCTGCACACACCACTCCCTGCAGCTTTTTCCAATGCTGTGCCGAGCTGCTCCCATCCCATGCTGTGATGCATCCAAGGCCATGAGAACACTGTTCTTCCTCATCCATTGCTGTTAGATTGCTTTTGCTTATGTCCACCAGAGAGAGTGGCGTGTGGTCTCAGACATTCTAATACCTGTCCTCGGGCATCAGCCCTGAATTCAAACTCAATTTTCAGGAGTGGGGCTTTGACCTATTGACTTCTGACTACTGAGTGGGCCATGACTGAACGCTGTGAAAGTTACATTGACAGGAAATATAGTGGCATCCCTGTCACTTGCCTGTGAGATTAGATATGATCATGTACCTGACAACACAGGTACAGCATCAACCTCTTTCCACCAATGAAAGGGTGTGTGGAGCACACGTCAATGTCTGCATTACCTGCTGGGAAGCAATATCACTCAGTGGGATTAAACAATAATTGCACACCAAAATTATAGGCAATTAATTATTTTGATATAATAATCAAATCAAATTGTTCCCATGGGGAAAATTGAGGAGTTTCTCCAATGATCTTTAATTCCTCAACCACTAAAGACAAACCCTGGGTTTGGAATCCAAGGTATGGAAAAGAAAACTAAAACAAACTGATAGACTTAAAACTAACAGGGATTGATGTTCAAACCTGACGTTGGATTTATTTCCTATTGAATTCCAATGAACCCAATGAAAAATCCACAAGAATGTTGCCTCGAGTTATAAGGAAAGATTGTGAAGCAAAGGAGGCCTTTGAGATTTATAAAACAGTGAGAGAGAGAGTTACCTCATTTTTCCCAGGGTAGGAAAGGCTAAAATGACACCGCACAGGTTTAAGGTGAAAAGGGAACCATTTGATCTGAAAAGCAAATTGCTCACACAGAGGGCGGTGGGCACATCGAACAAGAAGAGATAGTAGAGATAGTGAGCGAAATATGAAAGTCTGCAGGCACCTGACTTTTTTCACTCACACCCTGAGGAAGGGCACAGGTCTGAAATGTGGGTGATTTAGCTTTACCTCCTGTGGACGCTGCGAGACCAGCTGAGTTCCTCCAGCATTTCAAGGCTGCATGGATAGGAAAGGTTTTGAGAGATTATGTACACAGGAAAATGGGATTAGCTCAGGATGCTACTTTGGGCCAAAGAGACTGTTTCCGCGAGTTATCTGCATAACTCTCCAGATCCAAAGTTGTAGCAGCATTAATGCTACTTTTCTAACTGGACTTTGGTGATCAAACATCTAATTTATTTAGCTTTGTTTCAATGTTTGACGAGGCAATTCAACTCCATAAAGGTGCGCAGGAATAAAATTCAATAAAATGAAAGGTTTGAACTACTCTGCCATTCGTTTGGATTAAAGATTGTTTTAATTAGAATACAATTTAGATTAGTGATTAAAATATTTATTCATCCTTTCATGCACTTGTATCGTGGGAGTAATTGCCTTTTACAGAACCAGACAACAGACTGTATTGTTTTTAAAATTACAGTTAATTTACTGAGTTAGATGTTGTGCCTCCCTTTGAAATAGTTATTGATGTAATGTTGTTATAGGGTACAATGCTGGACCCTAAAATGACTAACTTAAAACCATCTCCAAGCCTGTGGAGGAGGTGACATGAGGTAAAATGTGGATAGTTCTTTATAACGTCCCTATGCCATGAACCAGTTTTTAAAAATGTTTTTTTATTTTTCACACTATGAACCATATTGACCAAAATACGCAGAAACCTTTCCCTCTTGGATATACACAGTGTCATTTTCTCCCCTTTCCCCCCCCCTCCTCCTTCTGCCATGAACCAGTTTGATAAAAGATTTGATCCCACACAAAGAGCAAAGGAGGACCTCATTGCTTCAAACTTTGAACGAGAGGTCCTTGCTGTTGTTACTCTGTGACGCTGACAGCCACACTGAAGTCAAGGCAGACCAGTGAGGGGGATCTGCAGCTGAGAGACCAGTGCACGCAGTGGGCTGCTGGTGACTCGAGGCGAGGAACCCATGGAAGCTGTGGGCTGCTGTAAAATACCGTCAGGAGGCTCGCGCTGGGCTGCAGACTGCTGGAGAAGGGCTTGAACTGGCTGGAGGGGTACCAGATCTGGGATGAGAGGGGGTGCCAAGGGCGCTGGAGGGTTGCTGAGCGTGTCGGAGGTTTGTATCTGGCGCTCGGGTTGCCCAGGGTTTGGAGTGGACTCTGTGTGGCTGTGAAAGTGCTGGAAGTGAATCTACGGACTCTTAGTATAAGTCTGACTGTAAGAAGTGCTTAGGCAATTCCTGCCGGTGGCGAATCTGTCTGCCCTGCAGCAGGTAAAGAGAAATTTCATGTAATATGACACTGTTTTATTATTATGATAATAAATTGAATCTTGAAGTCAACTCAAGTTTATTGTCATTTAAGTACAACCCGACGAAACAGCGTTCTCCAGTCCTTGGTGCAAAACACGAGACACATAGCCAGTCATAACACACATACAGACAACAATAGATATGCAGGACAAGTAGTCATGTATACAAATAAATAAATATTGTTTCATAAATATGAGAGACGAATGGTTAGTGTGAGCAGCTCCTTTAGTCCTTCAGTATTCTCACTGCCTGTGGGAAGAAGTTGTTCCTCAGCCTGGTGGTGCTGGCTCTGATCCTCCTGTATCTCTTCCCCGACGGGAGCAGCTGAAAGATGCTGTGTGCAGGGTGGAAGGGGTCCTCTGATTTTGCGCCCCGTCTTCAGACAATGATCCCAGTGATTCTCTCTGCCACCTTATGGTCCTTGTGGATTGACCTCTGATCCACTTCTCTGCAACAACCGTACCACACACTGATGCATCCAGCCTGGACACTCTCGATAGAGCTTCTGTAGAAGGTTGACATGATGGTGGCCAGTACCTTTGCCCACATAAGTCTTCACAGGAAATATAGTCACTGTTGTGCCTTCCAGACAAGTGAGGAGATGTTTTAAAGGAAAGGAGTAAATTCCAAATTTACATCTGTTGTTTACTACGAACTTGTATCCTAACCTTGAACTCAACACAGAGTTTACCAAGAGAGAAGAATTTGGGCTAGTTGCCCAATATTACTGTTGGGTTATCACCTGCTGTCCCCACAAGAGGTCTGAAGCGATATTCGTCACATTCCCAATGATTTTAATTCAAGATTTTACCAAGCTCTAATAATTTCAAGAGCTTTTTTTAAAAACCTTACAAAGAGTTAAAAAAAAAGATTGTCTCTTTTTGTGTTTTTTTTTCAGTTGAAAACTGGTGATCCACCAAGTTCTGGAAATAATAAACAGGGATCACTGGGTTACACGTGGATTAGTTAGAGGAAGTCGGCAGGAACTTGCAGACGACAAATCATGTCTAGCTAATTTGATGAGATTTTTGAGGAAACGAAAGAGAGGGAAATGCATTTGCTGAGTTTATATAGGCTTCCGAAAAGCATTTGATATGATTCCAGATAATGCTGGACATCAAAAGATTTTTCATCCTGAACACTTTTGGGTGTATTTGATAGATTTTATGGCCTGTTGATCATGAAAATAACCTTAATTTTTTCCTATCATGTTCCCTTATTTTAGATATTACCTATTTTTGAGATTTCCTGTCATATTTCCACACGCTTCAAGCATCCAATACCATGAAGTGCAGCGTGTCATTGAGAATTCATTTTCTGCCTTCGCACTTGGACGTCTTCCCGGCTGATCTCGGTGCAGTCAGCGACGATCATGGTGAAAGGTTCCACCAGGACATTACGAACATGGAAAAGCAGGATCAGGGCAACTGGAATCCATCAGTGCTGGCTGACTATCGTTGGACACTGACATGAAAGGCTTCAGATCCTTCACTTCGAAGGACTGTTTGGGGTCCCGAATGGTGGTGAGGGAGGAGGTGTGGGCACAGGAGCATCTCCTGCGTTCACAGGGGTATGCACCAAGGGGATGATTGGTGGGGAGGGAGCAACGGAGGGAGCAATCCCTGCAGAAGGCAGAGAAGAGAGGAAAGAGGAATATGCGTTTAGTGGTGGGATCACATAGTAAATAGCCTTTATTTAAACAAATGTAAGGGAATTACAACTGGGATAATACACACAAGTATTCTCAATCACTCAACACAGTGCAACCAGTCCCATCAGACTTAACGCCACTGATTATACCAACTGCTTACACTCTCACAAGCACAGTCACATCAGATTTAGTATTACTGATACTAGCAACTGTTTATACAGACTTACCATAACTAAGGACTACAATATGCTACCCACCATTCCTTGACCAATGTGGACAAGGCTCACATGCTATCTACAACTACAACAGCAGCCCCAATTCCTATGTAGCATACACCTTACCAGTGACTCCTCTACCATTGTCCACAGTAGGGTCCATCTCAGGGCCTTGATAGTTCAGAAAGCTGGAGGGTCCAGCCCAGGTAATCACTAGGTTATAAAAGGGACAATGGTCAGGTGTGTATCAATGGGTGGGCAGAATCCACCCTTGATTGGCAGGTGACGTTACTTCTGACTAGTTTCCAAGTGGAGAGGTCACGTAACCCTCCACACTCCTACCAGATTCCTGATGGAGAGGTCACATGACCCTCCACAATCCACACTACAGTATCTCATAGCTTGGGACCCCAAACTCGGAAGCTGCATGTTCATGGCTCCATGAGATTAATTTGCAAACATTAAAATGTAATTTATAAACTGTTTAAATCTCGCACCTAACGGTTGAATGCAAAAGTGCCTTAATACAAAGTTCTGCTGCTCCAGGTGATTGAATACAAAACCCAGTTGCTGAAAATGTAACGTCATGAAATCCTGGCTCAATGTATGAAGTTGCAATTAAACAGAATTTGATTTGATATTTTCATATGTCCCCAGGACAAATGGAACAGATAGGAGCAATACTCTTTCAAATGTGTTTAGGTTTTTTTTAAAAACAAACTAAAAAATTCTGAAAATGAATTCTATCTCAAAGCAACAGACCAAAAAAGGTGAGTGTGATTGGTGATAAAGGTTTGGTTGCTCTTGTGCACCACTCTCCTACCATCCGGGAGAAAAGTACAGGAACCTGAAGACGAGCACCACAAGGACGGCTTCTTCCCCTCTGCCAACAGTTTCCTGAATGACCAATGAACCGGGAGAAAAGTACAGGAGCCTGAAGACGAGCACTCAGGGGCATAGGGACGGCTTCTTCCCCTCTGCCAACAATTTCCTGAATGACCAATGAACTGGGAGAAAAGTACAGGAGCCTGAAGACGAGCACTCAAGGGGCACAAGGACGGCTTCTTCCCCTCTGCTAACAGTTTTCTGAATGACCAATGAACCACAGACACTGCATCACTTTGACTTTTCCTTGCAGTATTTTTTATGTATTTTGTAAGGTGATTTATGTAAATATTTGCACTTAGATGTCGCCACAAAACAACAAATTTTGTGACAAGTTCATGACAATAAATTCTGATTCTTCACTTGTCAAGTAGGCCACTGGGAAAGGTTTTCTGCATGTTGGCTGTCATGGAATTAAACGGGACAGCATTGCATGGTTCCTGGCCATTCCCCATGGGAGAAGGAGTTTAGATCTGTCCCCAGACATCTCAATCACTTTATCCAGTGATGTACCATCAATAATTCACAAAAGGCCGAGTAGTGAAACCATCAGGCTTTAAATAGCTAAAGATTGGAACACGATCAAGCAACCATCCGCCTCCTCAGGGGAGGAGAAAAAAAAGGGGTAGCCTGCAGGGAGCTATGAGTGGGATCGGTCTCGGGTGGCATGTCCAGTCAATGGCAGCCAATCACGGTGGTTTACCATATCTAGTGAATTGCTTGAACAGTCAGGTCCTAGCTTTGGTTCCTAGACAGTCATGGAGATCATCAGTTGCACCAGGGGACCTAGTTTTGCAGAAACAAGAACCCCCCCCCACCCCCACTCCTTGGGCAGATTCAGTGACACTTCATCAAAAGAAAGTGGTTATCATCTCTCCACCACCATCACAATGACATGGCTGTTCGAGATGCTGCTCCTCAGTTTCTGTGACCTGCGGTGTTGTATGTGTGGAGTTTGCATGATCTCGCTGCAACAGCATGGGTTCCCTCCAGGCCCTCCAGTTTCCTTCCATGACCCTAAGACCTGTGGGTTGGTAGGTCTATTGGCCAGCATAAATGACCTACTGGTGCGCTGATGGATGGTAGGAGAGTTGATGAGTATCTAAGTAGTCAAGGTATCAAGGGTTATGGGGAGAAGGCAAGGGGAGTGAGGCTGAGTGGGACAATGGATCAGCTCATGACGGAATGGCGGGGTGGACTGATGGGTTGAATGGCCTATTTCTGCTATATCTCATGGGCTGAAGGGCCAGGTTCTGAGCTGTGGAACTGCATGACAAGAATGCATGATCTGCTTGTTTTCATATCACTGGTTTTTATGAGTTGCTGTGCCCAAACTGGCTCTCATCTCCTATATATTACCATGATATCAATGAGTTAAAGGATGGAGTTGGAGGACAGATCAGCTCAGGATAGAATGATGGAGCAGGCTCGATGGGCCAATTGGCCACCACCTTTTCCTGCATCTTGTCATCTTGTGAAGAAGATTCAACAAAGCACTCATTCACCTTGGAAGGCAAGGTCATTCTTGGACAATAGCAGTGACGCAAGGAGCTGCGGAGAGGTTTTATCCATGCTTCTGTCAGGATGGAAAGAAACACTGAAATCAAAATATCATTTGTGTATTCATCAACCTACACACACCCGCCGAGGCCTGAGGCTCAAATCTCAGCACCTTCATTATGCTGAGTTGTAGTCTGCTAAAAAATCCAATTGTGACTGATTTTTTTTACACATACTGCATTTCCAGCACTTTTATTATAATCTTCACTCAGTTATTATGAGTTATCAGTTTCATTTAAAATCCCACGCCCGTGGGGGTCTTTGCCCAAGATGGTGGCGCCTCTGTTCGGCAGCAGCCACGAAGGGTTGGGGCTGAGGACTGGCACAGGGCACCAGGAAACAGGGAGACCATCCTTCGTCTGAGAGGGAGAAGCAGAGGCAACGACCCATGGGTCAGTGACCACGGTGGCGGACCACCGAGGGGTCTGTGGCTGAAAGACCCACGCATGCGGCGGGCTGCTGGCGACTCGAGGCGAGGAACCCATGGAGGCTAGGGGCTGCTGGAGTCTGCTGTTGGGGGACTCGCGCCGGGCTGGCTGAAGGGGTACCAGGTATCAGACCAGGGTTGCGAGGGGGTGCCAAAGGCATTGAGGGGTTCCTGATTGTCAGAGGTTCAGATCTGGAGCTCTGTGTGGCTGCAGAGGCTATGGAAGTGCTGGAGGTGAATCTATGGACACTCGGTGACTCTGTGGAGCTCTCTTTCGCTTCTCTTTCTCTAATTGTAAGAGGCGCCTTAAGCAAGTTCTGCCGATGGCGAATCTGTCTGCCTTACAGCAGGCAAAAGCAGTTTCATGTAATATGAGAGTTTTATTACATTGACAATAAATTGAATCTTGGAAAATATAGAGTAAAAAGCAGTACACCTGAACAAATTATCAAGTCAAAGCATCTAAAGCATTCTCATTTCCTTCTGTTCAATAATTTTGTGGGAAATTTGGGAAATCGCATTCAGTGGTGAGCTTCTGTTGGAACTTGTGAATGGATAATTTTATTAACTCCAAGATTTAATGTTCACGTTCAAGTTTATTGGCAGATTAACTTCCACCCGGGCCCGAGGCTGAAGTTTAGTAAGGCCCCATCATCAACCCCAAAAGATTCCCCTCTACACTTTCTCTCCTGCGAGCCACCCTGACCTGACTTCAGATATGCAGTCCTGACTGGTCGGCTTCCTCCAACAGGTCTTGCCCAAATCCATTTCTCGCACCCCCCTCCCTTTTCTCCCGAAGCGTTGACTAGAAAAGACTATCTCCCTGTTTGTCGCTTCGATTGGTAAACACATCCAACTGTAAGTACAATCCCCCAATTTCTTTGACATGGCACTCAGAAGAGAGTTGTTCATCTTGCAGCAGCTTCAAAGGGCCTCATAAGTTGCGAGCTGCAGCCGTCTGGGTTACTTGGCTGCCTGGCCAACACTGGCTGAACGCAATGGAACTGAGCACAGCTGTAGCTTGTGGATTTTGCGCGGTTTTGCCCAGCTGTTACTGGCAAAGGAAGCAGTGAGTGCAAGCGGCCAGCTGTGTGCAGGGCTACGGACTCACAGACACACTGGCGTTATTATAACGAAATGCACCGCAAATGTGTTTCTAAAAATCTTAAACTCCCAGTGCAACCAGATGAAGATGGGCCAATGACAGCACTGCCGCTGGCTCAGGTGTAGTTTGGGGTCTCTCATAACCTGGCCAGTTTAACAAATAAATATCAGAGAAGTCCAGGCGGTTCTCCCAGGGAAAACGCAGGCAGACATGTATAAACTCCTACAGAGAGTGCAGGATTCGAACCCCGGTTCCGATTGCTGGTGCTCTAGTCTGCCTGGGGTTTGTGGACATTCTTTTTAATAAGATGGCACGGTTATAAGGGATCATATTTATGCTTCTACAACAAGTGGTGGATTAACCATTAGTCTGAGTAATGAACCTCATTGTTTTTGATAAACCAGTTTAATCGTAACATAATGCATAGAGCCCCTAGGCTTCAACCTACTCAGCCTAATGGTTAATTCGCCACTGATTGTGCCATATACATATACAGCCTAATGAAACAGCCTATCTCTGGGTCATAGTGCACACACACATACACAGACACCAGTACACCCTACACACAAACGACCTATACACTGTACATAGCAATCCAAAATAAATACATATAGAAATAATTTTCGGGTTTCTAGAATTATTCAACAGTCTAACCGCCTGTGTTTCCAAGCCTGGCAGCCCAGGTTTTCTTGTACCTCTTTCTTGAAGGAAGTGTCTCAAAGATATTTGGGCTGGATGGTAAGGGTCCTCAATTATTCTCTGAGTCTTCTTCAAGCACCACTCCTAGTAGATATCATCAGTAGAGGGAATGAAGACCCCAATGATCTTCTCAACATTTTTAATCACTAACCGTGCCTCATAAGACATATTTTCAAATCCAGGCAACATCCTGGTAAATCCAGCTTTTGTACCTTTCCTATAATGAGGCAAACAGAACTGAACACAAGGGTGGACTCACGAGAGATTTATAGAGGTGCAGTGTTACCTCCTGACTCCTGAACTCAATCCCCCAACTAATGAAGCCCAGCAGACCATCAGTCTATCAGCGAGGGAGGGAAAGACTGGTCAGAAGGCTGATAGAGTTTAGAAAACTGAGAGGATATCTCACCTAAACTTACAACATTCAGAAGCCACAAGAGGAGGACAAAAGGAAGGAACAAAACCAGAGGTGCATGATCCAGTGATCATTGGGGGATCACAGGTGGAGAGGGTGAGTAGATTTATGTTCTTGGGAGTCACTTTCTTGGAGGATTTTTCCTGGACCCAACACACTAATTGGCATCATGAAGAAATCACGTCAGTGCCTCTACTTCTTCTGGAGTGTGCTGAGCCTTGGTATGACATTGGAGACCCTGGCAAATTTCTGCAGATGTGTGGTGGAATGTGTGCTGACCAGCTGCATCATGTTTTGGTATGGGGACACCAGTACCCCTGAGCGTAAAGCCCTGCACAATCCATGACACCACAGGCAAAATCTTTCCCACTATCGGGAAAGTCTGAGAGCAGCAGCAATCATCAAGGATCCACACCACCCAGTACACACTCTGTTCTCGTTGCTCCCAACAGGAAAGAGGTGTCGGTGCCACAAGACTCGCACCCCCAGGTTCAGGAACTGCTGCTCCCCCTCCACCATCAGACTCCACAAACTCAATCAGGGACTCATTTAAGGACTCTCACTTTTGCACTTCATTGTTTTTTCCCTTTCTGTATTGCACAGTCAATTTGTTTACATTTCTTTATTTGTTTATATTATGTACAGTTTTTTTCACATTACCAATAAGTGGAAATTCTGCCTCGCCCGCATGAAGAGGAATCTCTGGGTTGTATGTGATGTCATGTATGACATCAAATCTGAAATCAAGGGCTCGATGCAGGGAGGATGATCCCCTTTGCTGGGCCTTAGGGGCAAGAGTTTCAAAATAAAGGATGAACATTTAGCCCTGAGAGTTTAGGACCAAAAGTTCTTCACTCAGACAAACTTCTACCGTCCTCTATTCTGGGGATGCGGTCACTATGGGTACTCTGTCATTGAAATTGCAGACTGACAGGTGTTTGGACTTTGGCAGATGGAATAGACACGGAATATCAGTGTGATCATATTGAGTGATGGAGTGAAACACAAAAGCCTGCAGATGCTGTGATGGTAGTAAAAAAGCACTGTAAATGCTGGAGGAACTCAGCTGATCTCACCACGCCCATTGGAAGTAAAGCTATGTCACTGGCATTTCTGGTCTAAGCCTTTCTTTAAGGTAAAAAAGCAGGCAGGCGTCTCAATAAAGACTGAGAGAGAAAGATGGAATGGGAGAAGTCCAGACCAACAAGCAAAAGGTGTTAATTGCATGATAAAAGGAAAGGTAAGAATTGATTTTGACTTTGTGAAAAGAGACAGAGGGAAAAGGGAGGGGGGTGGGAGAGAGAGATAGAGTGCGAACTGGAGAAAAGAAGATGGGTATTGTTAGGTAAAAACATCATGAGCTGGGAATGTAGAGGGAGTCACCCAGTGCTGGGCCGTAACAAGATGCAGTTGTGACCTTGTACTCTCAAGATAAGAGTGGGGATGACAAATTGATGTGCAGGAGGCTAGCAGAGAGGGACAGCAACAGTTTATTCATTGGACAATGTCATGGTATGATAATTTACTAAGTACGTATCCTAAGGTATATAAAAAACACCACTTGCTGATAACGGCAGAATGCGCCTTCTCCAACTAACACTGTTAGTTGCAAGTGTTACAATCCGGCAATAAAGAACAAAGAACCTTGATTTCGACTCAGTCTGGTGTTTGACTCACTCATTCATGAACAAAGCAGACCTAACAGTATAAAGATGTGTGTGTGAGAGGGGGTGGGGGGGGAGGGGAAAATGATGGATAACTGAAGGACAAAATAGTGGTTCCAGTTTCTTATGACATAAAGGATGGTCATTCGGTGAGTTGTGGATCCAATGTTCAAGGGAATGGAACAAACCAAATATAGCCCCAATGGTATTGCCATCCTCTGGAAAATTAGCATGCTACGGATTCTATGTAATCACCAGGGTTCTGACACAAGGAATGCAGGAGAATTTTTTTCTCATAAATGTTGCTTAAGGTTGACAAGGGCAGTAATTGGGATAAGAAATTTAATTCAGAGAGAGAATAAAAACTTCTCCTGAGAGTAGAGAGAGCCCTGATGGATTTTTAACAAAGAATTTGCTTCCAACGAGATATGGTTTGATGACCAGAAGACTCGAATTTTGATTTTTGCAGAGAGAGCTTCAACAAAAAAATGGGAAATAAGATAGACAACATCATGGAGAAGTTACCTTTCCTTGACAGTTGTAGCAGCAACTCTGTGGGCATTTTGGTTTCTCGAAAGTAAAGTACACATGCAGTTTTTATGCTTGTTATTCGGAGTCGATATTAATGATGTTTTGTCACAGCTTTTGAGAATCAGCTGCTTCTGTCCGTCCTCAGTCATCAAACATAATCCCTGAGTGGAGACCGGGAGGATGTTCTGCATGGATGGACTGATGCGGCAGAGTAAGTGAAAGTGGGAGGCGGGGTTTTCCCCTCATCTGCACCAGCTGCCCATTTCAAGTTCATGTTTATTGACATTTGCAGTTAAACAAGAAGGTTGGCAGACACTGGGGTTGAGTGCAGTGCACAAACGTACTCGACAAACTCAGCAGGTTACACTGCATCCATAAAGGGTAATCAATGTTTTGAGCCAATCCTTTATGAGAAAGAGAGATGCATGTCTGTGATAGAGTGAGAGAAAGAGAGATTGTATGTGTGAGTGAGTGTGTGTGTGTGTGTGTGTGTGTGTGTGTGTGTGTGTGTGTGTGTGTGAGTCTGTTATGCAGCCACTCGGGATGAACACTGAGTAAGATCACTGCGTCCCTCTCCAGATTATCCAATCAAGTGTGTCTGTGAGTGTGTGTGTGAGACTGTGTGTCTGTGAGTGTGTGTGTGTGTGTGTGTGTGTGTGTGTGTGTGTATGTATAAGAAAGAAAATATGTGTATGAGGGAAAGAGAAACTGAAATAGACAGTGCCTATTTCCAATGGTGTATTTTTCTATGGTTTCTACATGATAAATTGTGTGTGTGTGTGTGTGTGTGTGTGTATGTGTGCGTGCGTGTGTGTGTGTGTGTGTGTGTGTGTGTGTGTGTGTGTGTGTGTGTGAAATGGGTTGGCAGAGTAGATGTAGAAAGGTTGTTTCCCATGGTGGGTTAGTCTAGGACAAAATGGCACAACTTCAGGATTAAAGATCATCTGCTTAGAACAGAAATGTGGAGAAATTTCTTCAGCCAGAGGGTGGTAAATCTGTGGAATTTGTTGTCACAGGCATTTGTGGAGGCCAAGATATTGGGTGTGATTAAGACAGAGATTAATAGGTTCTTGATTAGCCAGAGCATCAAAGGTTATGAGGAGAAGGCCAGGCCGTGGGGCTGTGAGAAAATGGAACAGCTCATAATTAAATAGCAGGGCAGACTCAATGGGCCGAATAGCCTACTCATAATTGCTGCCCAGGGCGTGCACTGGAAGGGAGGCTGGAGTCAGAGAGAAACCCCTGATGACACCATCTCCCCATGGCTGCCCCGCCACGTGGTGATACAAGCAGGGTCGTTTCGCCACAAGATACAGTTTATTCATGAAAGTGGTACACATACAGGACATGGCATTGTCTTCAATCGCTGTACCAAATACAACAAAATGTTCACTGCATGTGTGTGTGAGAGAGAGACTGATGTATAGATAGATAGATTGTTGAAAGATTGTGTTAATAGTGCAAATTTTGCCAAGATTTAGATTTGGCTGAGCCTTGTTCATTAGCACCAGACCCAGAGTTGAGAAGGAATGACCTTAGACAGTGATTTTGGATGTGTAAGTTTTTGTTTATAAGGGTCTTAGAACCAGATTCTATAATAACTCCAAAAGGGAACTTATCAAATGCTTAAAGGGGAAAATCTGGCAGCATTAAGGAAAGAATAAAGTAAGACAAATAAGGAGTTCCACGAGCCAGGACAGGGTTGCAGCCTTCGACGACTCTGACCACATAAATACAGGAGACTGCCTTTTACTGGTATATCAGAGCTCTCATTTGTTGACAGGATGAGGTAGACAGTTTACGTCATTGTCACGGCAATTGGCCATGCTGTTCAGTCAAAGAATCCAGCCCATCTTGGGGAAAATAACCTTTGGAAATCAGCCTCTTGTGTAGTTTGCAAAAATCCCATACGCTGCACGGCTGGAAGGCCTGGCTCTGTTTCTTTTTTAAGACACTCATTAGTTGCTTGTGAAGTGGTTAATGGATCATTATTGCAGACACTTTGTGATTGCTGGGTTTTTTACTCTTCCCGATAATTAAACGAACATATTGCTGCATTTTAAGACCCGCCGCCTCTCTCAACCTGTGGCGAAAATTTGTAAAAAAAGAAACAAGTTTATTTGCCATATTTCGCAAATATAGTCCCATTGGCTGAAGTAAGAAAGCTGATTGGGCAAGAGTGGAGGTCAGAGGCAAATTAATTGCTCTTCACACATCATTACGTGTATATTTTTTTAACCATAGATTGTGGCGCTTGAAGCAGCTGAAGAAAAACACAGTCACCACACCGAAGATCGTTCATGACTGTTTATTCAAACTTGGCGTGTGCCCCTTTAAGGGCACCTCGGGCTTAGTCACCACACACGTGGTGACTTATAATCGCTGCCTAGGGCGTGCGCTGACAGGGAGGCGGGAGTCAGAGAGAAACCCCTGACGTTGCCATCTCCCCATGGCTGCCCCTCCACGTGGTGATACACGCCATGAGGATGTGCGCCGCCACAAGATATAGTTTATTCATAAAAGTGGTAAACATACAGGACATGGGATTGTCTTCAATCGCTGTACCAAATGCAACAAAATGTTCTCTGTTAATATTTATAATCTATTAATGTAACTAATGTTTGATTCTCAAGCATCCACTCAGTGATAATTTGGGAGATGATTGCTTGGGGTCCTGGCCTTCAGGGTCCAGTGCTGGGAGGACCATGGACTGTGTTCCTTCCACACAGAGCCATTGCACTAAGTCTCAGTGCATCCCTCACCATGGCAGCAGGTTTCAGGCACACCAAAGCGTGTATTTTACTGAGTCGATGATCTTTTAGTCGTAGTTAAATGTTTGTCTGCCTCTGGGAAAAGCCTGGAGATCATGAAATCCTGTGTTATGCAGCCACTCGGGATGAACACTGATTAAGACCACTGCATCCCTCTCCATATTATCCAGTCAAGCACACCGTCTTCCCCAGGAGGTAGATGAACAGTCTCATCTGCTCTGCAGCTAACCCAAGGATAATTCCCTGTGGAATTGGAACTTTGGCTATGTACAAAGGATCCAGTGGGGAAAATCAAACGAAGACAGTGCTTCCCAAGAATTCTGACGATGAATTCTTCCCGATAATTAAACGAACATATTGCTGCATTTTAAGACCCGCCGCCTCTCTCAACCTGTGGCGAAAATTTGTAAAAAAAGAAACAGGTTTATTTGCCATATTTTGCAAATATGGCAAATATTTGGTGTGATTAAGACAGAGATTAATAGGTTCTTGATTAGCCAGAGCATCAAAGGTTATGAGGAGAAGGCCAGGCCAAATAACTTTCTAAGCCTGGCTTAAGGAACCATCCCACAGGATCTTCCGTTCTTCTGTAGGACCTGATATCGTCAGAGGTTGGAGGTTCAGAGGTTTGGATCTGAAGCTCAGGTTGCCAATGGATTGAACAGGAGTCTGTGGAGTTGCTGAGGCAGCGGGAGTGCTGGTGGCAAATTCACAGACACTCAGTGCCTCATTTGCTTCTCTTTCTCTCATACTGTAAGGGGCATCAGGCGACACTGATAGCGACTATCTGCCTTCACGGCAGGGAAAAGTTAAGGTATATCATGTTTTTTTACATTTTTAATGCAGTTACATGACAATAAAATGAATCAAAACCTTCACAACATTCCATATATATTCTTACTGGGTTGAAAGCAATTTGGTTGGCATTAGTGAGTTAGGCCAAAGGATCTGTTTCCGCTTTGTAGACTGACTTTATCCCTTGTACAGAGAGGCATTTTACTATTGTTACTGAAGCTCTTTACAGTCAAGTTTGAAAATTTCAGGGAGAATGCATACTACTCCTTGTATTTTGTGAGACACGATTCAGTGAAGGCAGGTACTGATGAGTACGTTCAACACCAGGATGTGAATGGCACAGAAAATGATGGCCCAGTGGACAGTATGAGTGATGTAAGATTATAACAGGATCAGGATGAAGTGGGAAAGAAGGGCAGATGGAATTTAACTCATTCAAGTGCGAGCTGCGGATTAAAATGTAAAGAGCACCAGGTGACAATAATAATGCTGACTCATTGTCAGGCAGGCAATGCAATAATTTATTCAGGTGCCTGCCTAAATTTTGCTCATACCTTGAAGGGCTCAATCCCGAAACATTGGTTATGTATCTTTGCTACATAAAATACAATGTTTGACCAGCTGAGTTTCTCCAGCATTGCGTTTATATTCCATCAACAGCGTCTGCAGGCTTTTTGTAATGTTACATGTTCTGTATTATTACCTGACAATAAAGGAATCTTGAAATTTTGAATAAGCCAGGCTGGGCCTTCATGGTGAATGGTACAGCCTTAGGGAGTGTTGTAGAACAAAAATACTTGCAAGTACAGGTACATAGTTCCACCAAAGAGATTCAGCACTGGTCCTTGCAACAAACCTCTGATGTCAGGCTTCGAATCTGAAAAATAATCCGCCATCACCATCCTGTAAATCCTTCCAAGCTAATTTTAAATTAAATTGGTTGGCTCACCCTGGATCTGTGTCTAGATGAGAAACGCTGTGGGACAATTCTTTCTGAACCTCACGTAGACAGCATTGATCACCCTGTGAATCCTTTTCAGCACCTCGTGATATGGTGAGAGAGTAATAACCTGAGTCTCAAAGTGGACAGGATGAAGGAGATGATTGTGGACAACCACCCTCCACTACACATCAACAACTCTGGTGGAGGGAGTGGAGATCATCAAGTCCAATTCAACATTCCTCACTTGTCAGGAAGGCATAGCAGTGACTGCACTTCCTAAGAAGACTGAAGCAGGCAAGGCTTCTGGCCACCATTATGTCAACCTTTTATAGGACCTTATCGAGAGCATGCTGATCAGCTGCATCACAGTGTGGTACGGTTTCTACAGAGAAACGGATCGGAGGTCAATCCACAGGACAATAAGAGTCTCACTGGAGTCTCCCTGCCCCCTATTGACATGATCATTGTTTGAAAAGGCACACAAAATCATTGCAGACCCCTTCCAACCTCCGCACGACATCTTTCAGCTGCTCCTGTCGGGGAAGAGATACAGGAGGATCCGAGCCAGCGCCAGCAGGATAAGGAACAGCTTCTTCCCACGGGCAGTGAGAATGCTGAACGACCAAAGGAACTGTTCACACTGACCATCCGAGACTCTCATATTCTAAAATAATATTTAGTTATTTATTGGTATCAATGAATACTTGTCCTGCATATGTATTGTTTTCCTGTGTGTATGTTATGTGTGGTTGTGTGTCTTGTGTGTTTTGCAATGAGGGCCAGAGAATGTTGTTTCATTGGGTTTTACATGTGCTATCAGATGTAAACTTGATAAAACTCAATTAAATAGGTGAGAGATGGTTTCTCGCACACGAAGCCTGCTGTCTTTCCTTAATCAATCCCTGTCTTTACAAATACTGGTCATCCCATTCCCCACAACGGGCTTCAGACACATTCCCCCCACTGATGTTATTCCCCCCTACCTGTCCTTGGAGCCCTTTTGAAACAAAGGTACAACGGGGCTTCTCCAGAACATGCACCAGCCCATGCTTTTAAAAGAAAAATAGTGAAATTGAATTTACTCCCCAAAACTAGACAATCAAACGGAAGCACCTGAAGGTCACCCATCTGTGTGTGTGGAATGGAATGATTTCAACAGAGAAACACTGGTCGAAGTACCACCTCATTTACAAAGCTGCTTTTCTATGAGCAGGACCTCCTTGTTTCCAAAGGAAGTGTAATTGGAATTTTGGAAGGACTGTTATTTTTATGTAAAGTTCTGGATGAACACACTGGCACAGAATGAAGCGCTGAGCATTTACTAATCAGAAATTCTTGAGTGCATTGCCTTTAGAGTTATTTTTCTGAAACATTGCTAATCTGCCTTGAACACATGTTTTGACAGTGGAAGACAAGAGTAAGGGATTAATATTTACATAAGTTATATGTACAGATTTCAGTTGCTTGGCTGAGACAAGTGAATTGAATTGAGTTAAATTGTTTATCATCTCTGTACTAAGATCTAGTAAAATGCTTCATTCATTAGCTGAAAGTATTCAGTGGCAAACTCTCCATATCTTGGAATGAATGACAAAGAAACTTACCCTCAATAATGAAAGGTTATACTACACAATAACCAGAATAATTGAGTGTCTGCCTCTGTCTTCCTCTAGGGTGGCACAGTTAGCACAACGCTGTAACAGCTCCAGCGACTGGGAGCAGGCTTCAAATCTGGACCACTTAGGTCTCCACTGGCCAATCAAAGTTTAAATAATCTTACAGGAAACAATTGACCAAAATACAAATTTATAAGTTTATATTTTTGTTTGTATAAATGTAGACAAACAGCACAGGAACAGGCCCTTTGGCACTGTCTGTAAGGCGTTTATATGTTCTCCCATGAGGCCTTCGATTTCCTCCCACCCTTCTAAACGTAGCAGGTTGTAGGTCAATTGGGTGCAATGGGGCGGCTTGAGCTCATGGGCTGGAAGGGCCTGTTACCGTGCTGTATGTCTAAATTTATTTTTAAAAATTATAAATGTATAAATTTGGCCCAGTGGTCCTGAATGGTTGTTTACTCCTAAATTCAGTGAACCATGGAGTCTTTGGATGTAAAGCACTTTGGATTGTCTAGAGATCGAGATGTTAGGCAACAAATGCAACAAAAATTAAAAAAAACATGTTATTGATCAGATGCAGTAAAAATTTCAGGTAAAATGAAATCGTTTAGAGCTTGCGTTTAAATGTGCAATCTGAATTATTTATTTCAGGAGAATTTATTAAAAATAAAATGGAATTCAATTTGGTTGTACAAATGCATTCAATTTTAAAATTACAAAAGATACCAGCATCAAATTTATGTTTGGAATGATTGCGTCTCATTCAGCTGAAAACAGAAACGTCATAAATCAGAGGTTAACCTAATTGGGGCGACAAAGGAACTGATTAAATATGTTGCAGCAGTGTGTGGTTTATTGGCTATGATTAGGCTTCATTTTGGTAGCTTCAATTATTTTGTACTGTGGCTATCTACATAGAACATGCAGCACAGAACAAGCCCTTCAGCCCTTGATGTTTTGTTGACCTACTCCACAACAATCTAATCCTTCCCTACCTCGCATCTATAACCTTTTATTTTTCCTTCCTGTCTAAAGCTGCTTTCAGGTGGCCAGAATACCCGACTGTAAAGCCGCCTATTCTACCCCAATGCGGCTGTTGGGTAGCCACCTGAAAGTGCAGAACCCGGCCCTGAGGAGCACTTACCTAATCCTCCTCGGGTAGGTATATTCTCCGGCTCGGAGCATCCCCGTTGCACCCGAACGCAGCGTTGTGAATGCAGCCCAAGACACAATCCTTCTAAGATATTTAATATAAGATTAAATCTCTTGGTGCCTGCCACATTGACCACCGCCAGTGGGCTGATAACGCCTCAAACCGTGCATCTTGGCGCCTCACAGTTTGGCGGGCAGCAACCTCCTTTGAAGAAGACCGCAGAGCCCACCTCACTGACAAAAGGCAAAGGAGGAAAAACCCAACACCCAACCCCAACCAACCAATTTTCCCTTGCAACCGCTGCAATCGTGTCTGCCTGTCCCGCATCGGACTTGTCAGCCACAAACGAGCCTGCAGCTGACGTGGACTTTTTACCCCCTCCATAAATCTTCGTCCGCGAAGCCAAGCCAAAGAAAGAAAGAAAAGAAGAAAGAAATATCCTATTAAATATTGTTTCTCTCGCCATCAGGTAGGTAACAATTTAACAACAGCACCTTACGTTTAGTTAGTGACTTTAACGTTGCAAAGCATTTATTCAGTTAAAAAAAAAACTACTTTAGGGTATTAGATTACATAACCAAAAACTCGGTAAAAAATAGTACATTGCTTCCAAAATTCAGAACCTTGACAGTTGAAGGCAGGGCTGCCAAAGTTGGCACAATTAAATGCTAACATAAATAAGAGGTCAAAATTAAAGGTCTGAAGAGATCTCAAAAGAGATACAGGGCTCGGAGAGGGAAAGGGAACGCAGTAGTGACTACGGCCACAGTCCACAGGAGCTGCGCTCATTCAGATGTTGCTCTCCTTCAGCTGGCATGTTCAGGCGTCTTCTCCGTGGCCACCTGAACATCCCAGTTGCAATCCCCCAGCTATGTCTGAGTACCTGAAAGTGGCTTAAGAGTCTTTTGAATGTTATCTCTCTGGAACATCCTCCACATAAGCCGATGACCTATAGTATTTGCTCAATACTGTTTATATCTGTGACATTGGCTCATCTTGTTTTTTTAAATGTTTTTAGAGTGAAGCTCAATGTACATAAGCACGGAACGTCTTACTTGCTGCAGCCAAACAGCAGGAAAAATGTGCATCTTATTGAAACTCATTATAATTTTATTAACCTCTATTAAGACACTTCTCATCCTTCAATGGTCTAAAGAGAAAAGCTCTAGTTCTGTCAACCCTACTTCAAAAGAAATGTTCTTCAATCCAAGCAATATCTTGGTAAATCTCCTCTGCACCCATTTCAAATCATCTACATGCTTCCTGTACTGAGGTGACCAGAATTGAACGCAATGCTCCAAGTGGGGTCTAACCAGAGATTCACTTCATCGTTCCTGAACTCAAACCTCCAACTATTGAAAGCCAGCAAACCATACAACTTCTTAACCATCCTATCAACGCATGGCAACCTTGAGGGATCCATGGAGTGGGACCCCAAAGATCTGTTCCTCTGCGGTGTTACATGAACAACATATTCCACCCTCAAGTTCGACCTTTCACACTTACCCAGATTTAACTCCATCTGGGTTAAATGCCCAATTCTGCATCATGTTACTGAACAGCTTTCACATGGGAACCCAGCACAGGTTGTCTTCATAATAACTCAGCCTGTTTGTGCTGGACAGGCCACTAACCAGAAGCAGAGCCTGCCAAGTCCAATCTAAGGAGAACGGTCTCAATAATCTCAGCAGTCTGAACACCAGAGAGTGCAGTGCTCAAAAGCTGTAGATGCCTCACTGAAAACACTGGTAACCCTTTACTTCCTATGGATGCTGTGTGACCTGCTGAGTTTCTCCAGCATATTTGACCCCAACACCTACAGACTTTCTTGTTTTAAATCCATTTAGAGTTGAGGTCCTGCATCATGAGCGGTACAAGGGCTGGACCTGAAACTATTGTAGCTGTCTTTTCTTAAACAGAATCTATCTGTTTGGCTGCAGCAAGTAAGAAGTTCAGTGCTTATGTACATTGAGCTTCACTCTAAAAATATTTTTAAAAAAAGATGAGCCAATATCACAGATATATACAGTACTGAGAAATATAACATTTATTTATTTGAACTTATATATATATGTACAGCATATGGATCACTTGTCTATATGTGTGTTATATCTGTTTGTGCGTTTGCATGTTTTTGCCTAAAGACTGGAGAGTGCTGTTTCGTCAGGTTGTACTTGTACAATCCGATGATAACAAACTTGAGAAATCAAATTACTTGTAGACTTACATAGGCCAGCACAACATTGTGGGCTGAAAGGCCTGTACTGTGCTGTAATGCTCTATGTTCTAGGTACTTGAAGTTGTGGAAGTCAAGATAGGATCCAGAATGCTGCAACGTATCTAGCGGGAAGATAGAGTTCTGTTCCTCAGGCTTGCGATCGGTCTCATTGAAATACTCTTTTGTTTATGTTTCACTCTCTAACTGCTCCAATCTGTTGACAATTCTCTGGTGTCTTGTTCAACATTTTTTGTGCAAACTGAAATAAAACCCAGGCAAAATTTATGCACACCATCCCAGCGCCAGACATTCCTTCTGATGGAGCACTTACCTGAAGTTAACCTTAAACCAGACCACACACACTTCACTAAAAATGTGTTTGTTCATGCTGAAGGCTTGTCCAACTCCAATTGCTCTCTTGATCTCAGATTTATCACGGTTGTAAAGAGAGCTTTTGGCTTGTTGGCCTTCATAAATCAAAGTATTGAGTCTAGGAGTTGAGATGTTACAGTGATGTTGCCTCAGCCATTGGTGAGGCCAAATTTGGAGTAATGTGTGCAGTTTTGTCACCTAACTACAGGGAAGATAACAATAAGATTGAAAGAGTGCAGAGAAGATTTACAGGTATGTTGCTGGAATTTAAGGAACTGAGTTTGAGGGAAAGGTCAATACACAAAAGTGCTGGAGAAACTCAGCAGGTCACGCAGTATTCTTTTTGGTAAAGGTACATAACCAATGTTTCAGGCCTGAACCTTTCGTCCACAGAAAGGTTAAAGAGATTAGGTCTTTATTACATGGAATGCAGAAGAATGAGGGGAGATTTGACAGAGGTAGACAGAATTCTGAGAGGTTTAGAGAGTGTAAATACAAGCAGGCTCTCTCCACTGATGTTGGGTGAGACTAGAGGCGGCGGGTTAAAGGTGAAAGGGGAAATGTTTAGAGGGAACACTGGGGGGAAGTTCACATGGAGGATAATAAGTGGAATGAGCTGCCAACTGAAGAGGTGAATGCAAGCTCAATTTTGATATTTAAGAAAAGTTTGGACAGGTAGATGGATGGGAGGGCTATGGACAGGATGCAGGTCAATAGATTAAGACAGAATAATAGTTCAGCATGCAGACTAGATGGGCTGAAGGGCCTGTTTCTGTGCAGTAATGTTCTATGGTTCTAACTATTCTTGGCCCTGCGGGTATTTGGAAAGTGAGGCTGTTTATGGTGACTTTAGCTTATTCAGCACTGACACTGCAGGGGATCAGTCAATCTTCAGTTTGGTTATGAAACAGGCTCGATTGATTCCTTTCTGATTGATCCCTGGAAGACAGGAAACAGCTTTTCTTTTAGGTAGCTTTGGGTTCCCTCACCTCCTGCCATCCTCTATCAGAATTCCATATCCCCTTCCTCGGTACAGGCTATGTTCTGTCAGTGTGAAGGAGAAGCTGTCACAAATTCCTTGATGGATGTTTAACTCTTGTCAAGACTTTATTGATTTTTCGGCCTTGGTGCTCCTTCTCTTTTGAGCCATAAATATTGCTGAACCACACCTGCAACTGCTGTGCAAGGAACATCGAACAAAGGCAGCGTCAGCCTGAATCTCTTCCAGTTAGGCACAGATTCGTTTGAATCAGTCGCCTCTCCAGGGAGATTACACCAGAGTTTGGCTAAGTTCTGCCACGCTTACTGGCTTGACGTGCGCTACGTAACCTGCTGCATTCTGGGGCGGTCAGAGGTCCTGTCAACATTGACAGTGAAATAGATAAAGGGGAGGCCCTCTATAGTGTGCAATTGGGCACAATGCAAATGCCCACTATCAGTCTTTGTGGTCACTGGCTGAGTGAGCTGTGCTCTGCTTAAGATTCAAAATTGTGGTCAATAAGCACTGGTGGATGTGGTGGTGGCAGCGGTGCTGCTTCTTCTGCTTCTTCTTCTTCTCCTCCTCCTCCTTCTTCTCCTCCTCCTCCTCCTCCTCCTCCTCCTCCTCCTTCTTCTTCTTCTTCTTCCTCTTCTCTTCCTCCTCCTCCTCCTCCTTCTTCTTCTTCCTCTTCTCTTCCTCCTCCTCCTCCTCCTCCTTCTTCTTCTTCTTCCTCTTCTCTTCCTCCTCCTCCTTCTTCCTCTTCTCTTCCTCCTCCTCCTCCTCCTTCTTCTTCTTCCTCTTCTCTTCCTCCTCCTCCTCCTCCTTCTTCTTCCTCTTCTCTTCCTCCTCCTCCTCCTCCTTCTTCTTCTTCTTCTTCCTCTTCTCTTCCTCCTCCTCCTCCTCCTCCTTCTTCTTCTTCCTCTTCTCTTCCTCCTCCCCCTCCTTCTTCCTCTTCCTCCTCTTTTGTTCTTCATCTTCTTCTTGTTCCTCTTCTTCTTAAATAGAGAGAGGGGTAGGGAGAGGAGAGCAAGAAATAGAAAAGAGAGGGGGAGAGAAAAAATAAAGATGGAGAGATAAATAAATAAAGAGGGAGGGGAGAGAGAAAATAGTGAGAAAGAGAGAAGGGAGAAGGAGAGCAAGAACTAGATGGAGAGAGGGAGGGGAGAGAGAGAGGAGAGTGAGAGTGTGTGTGAAAAAGAGAGGGAGGGAGAGAGAGAGAGAGAGAGAGAGAGAGGAGAGCGAGGGAGGTTTTAATATCAGTTTCCTGTTAATAGTGGCTTTTCTGACTGAATGTGATTGACAGTGGTAACTGGTGTAAGTGAGAAGTATACTTTTTTGTTGTATTGCAAGAAAGGTAAATGTTTAAAAAATCTATAATGTTACAAAGGAAGAAAAACACGAGCATTTTGCCGACATGAGTGAGCAGTGGCTGATCAATGAATGACTAGGGGCTCCCTTCGTGTTGCGATTTATCATTTATTTATGTGTCAGATAGCATGATGCCAAATTCCCCAATTACATTCAATTTGTGCGAGTTTTTTGTACTCAAACTAGGTGGCCCATTTCAAGTTCATTGACACATAATAAAGCATACAGTAAGAAAGGCTCTTTTATGAGCAATCTAGCAAGTCAACTTGAGAAAGCAAACAACCATACAAAGTAGAAGGGCAAAAGCACAGTACAGAGTATAATGCTGCAGTGCAAGATTGATACAAGCAAGGAGCCACATGATCTCACAGATGTGAGGTTCAATCAGGAGCCAGATGGCTGCGGGTTGAAACTGTCTTTGAGCCTGCTGGCAAATGGTTTTACACTCCAGAATCCTCTCCCTGCTGGGAGGAGGGTAAAGAGTGTGTGTCCTTCGTTATGTCGTCTACCTTAGCGAGGGAGTGGGAGTCCGTGGAGAGGCAGGAATTTTGTGTGATCTTCCGAACTGTATTTGCCATCTTCTTCTGATCTTGGGTAGAGCATTCCGCTAGGATGTTTTTGTTGGAGCTTCTGTGCATTTTAAGAGATGCGGAGGACATGCCGAACTTCCAAAGCTTTCTAAACAAGTAGAGGTGTTGGTGTGCTTTCTTGACCATCGCATCAATGTGGTTGGTCCAGGTCAGGTCACTGGGACTGTACATTCATAATTTTGAAACTATCTTCCATCTCCACTTTAGCACCATAGACAAGGGAGTAGGCTCGACATGTTGGACAGGAAGTCAAGGGTCCAGTGGCAGTTGGGGGTGAGATGGGGGCTGAGGCCAAGTCCTCAAAGTTCAGGGACAAGTTTGAAGGGGAGTATGGTTCTGAAGGAAGAGCTGCAGTCAATGCACTGTCGTCCGACATAGGAGTCCTTGGTGTACAGGTGTTCCAGGGTCAAGAGGAAGGCCTGGGTGACAGTATCTACCATGGACCCCTTTGGTCAATGGGAAACTTGAAGTGGGTCAAGACTCGTTGGGAGTCCAAAGGTGATGTGAGCCATGACCAACTTATGACTGTATTAAAATAGAAAATAAAATTTACGAATACATCAAAAACCATTGAGCGCTTTCTTCCGAAGCGATCATATGCAGTTTTTTTTTACAAACACAAGGAACAACACCTAATTATTTTGTTGAGACGGCAAGCTATTATTATTCACTGCTACAAAATCCCGAGGATCCTGATTACACTTTGAGTGAGAATCACTAGTTTTTCTGACAGCGCTGCTCCTGTCAGAATGAATCTTCTGTGTGTAATTTTAATATATTTCTGGCACATTTTGCCACAAAGCATTTCTAGGCATTACGTGTATTAGCCTAACAGTCCAAAGAAGACAGGCTGATGTCCTCGACTATGAACTATAAACTAATTGGTGCCAACCTTTGCTTCACCAGGGGTAATGTTGCACAGAGCAGATTTTACTACAATAATTATACTTCCATGCAGGCAAAAACAGAAGCTGCAAGGTGAAACCATTTGAACAAGGGCTTAAAGAAATGTCTTCCATGTGAAGTCAGTGCTTAAAGTCTCCGAACTCAGGAAAGGCACCCAGTCCCGCAGAAGGCACAAAAATGAGAAATAGAGTATTCATGAACACTTAGGTGGAAATTGAAAGGAAGAATACATCAGCAATGATTCAAATGCAGGGGCAGAAATGATGGGCTGAATGGCCTAATTCTTCTCCTAGCCCATAAATTCAGTTGTGCAGTACATGTTTTTTTTTAAAGTGAGACAGAACTGTGAATATTTTTTCCCTGTTTTATGTACTGTAATTAATTTCTATTTTGGAGATACAGCACTTCTGACCCTTGAGCCTGGGCTGCCCAATTACACCCATGTACCTCTTTGGATCATAGGAGGAGACCAGAATGCCTGGAGGAAACCCACGCAGGGACAGGAAGAACAGATAAAGGTGAGCCTTTGATCCCATCTTTACCTCACTGATCCTGGGAGCTGAACCTTTAGCAGATGCAGTCTAAAGTTACATTTGCCTGCTATTTATTTTCATGTTACCATTCTCCCTATGTCTCTGCATGCCTAAGTGCTTTTGGCAGACTTAGTAATACCTCCAAATCTCTTGTATCTTCACTCTGCACTCTCTATTTCTGTAGTCAGAACACAACACTGGAGAAACTCAGTGTACTTTATGTAGCAAAGATAAAGTTACATCATCAATGTTTCAGGCTTGAGCTCTTCATCAAGGTTTAGACAAAATGTAGGCAGGCAGCCGAACAAAATGGTATGGGGGAGAGGCATGGGGAGCAGCACATATCCGGAGGCAGAAGGTAATAGGTGGATAAGGGAGGGAGGGAAAGCCAGCAAGCAGGGGGAGGAGGGTTGGCTCTGTGAATGGAGAGGGAAGGGGGTTGAGAGCTGGAGGAAAGGAGAGAGGGATGGGGGAGAGAGGGAGAATGGGGAGTGGGCTAGCGGAAACCAGAGAAGTTGACATTAATTGCCATCCAGTTGGAGAGTGCCCGGTTCCTCCAATTTACAGGTGGTCTTGGTGGGATAGTACATGAAGCCATGGACAGACATGTGAACATGGGAGTGGGGCGCGGAATTGAAGTGGGTGTCCACAATGCAGATAGAGTGAAGGTGCTCAGCCAAGTGATCTCCCAGTCTGCGCCCAGTCTCTCCAATGTCGAGAAGGCCACAAACGCAGCACCGTATGCAGTAGATGCCTCCCACAGATACACAAGGGAAGTGTTGCTTCCCATTGATACACAAGTGAAGTCTTCTCAACATCAGAGAGACTGGGTGCAGACTGGGAGATCACTTGGCTGAGCACCTTCGCTCTGTCCGCATCAGTTACAGGGGTCTCCCAGTGGCCAACCACTTCCATTCCACACCCCAATCCCATGCTCAAATGTCTGTCCATGGCCTCATGCACTATCCCACCAAGACGACCCGTAAATTAGAAGAACAACACTTGGCTTTCCATCTGGACACTCTCCAACTGGATGGCATTAACATTGACCTCCAGTTTCTGTTAGCCCACTCTCTTTTCTCCCTCTCTTCCCTATCCCTCTGTCCTCTTTCCTCCAGCTCTCCATCCCCTTCCCTCTCCATTCATAGAGACAACTCTCCTTCCCCCGGTTTGCTGGTGAGCCCTCCCTCCCTTATCCACCTATTACCTCCTGCCTTTAGGACCATCCTCCTCCCCTCTGACCCTCCTCACCATTTTGCCAATTTTATATCATGCCTTGATGAAAGGTTCAAGCCCGAAATGTTGGTTATGTATCTTTATTTTTTTATATATCAAGGATACCGATGGTCCTGCTGGGTTTCTCCAGCATTGTGTTTTTACTTCCACCACAGCGTCCGCAGACTTTCGCGTTTTACTTCCCTATTTCTGTAACCTTCTCTATTTCTATATCTGCCAAGATTTCAATGCTTGCCTCTAAATTAAATTACATCACCACTGGGGCTTATGCTGCCGAGTCTTTTAGCACCAGAATTCCCTGCTCTAAATCCTGTTAAAATGAACTGAAATACTTGAGCAGTGTAGACGAACTGAGAGATCTTGGGGAGCGTGTCTATAGGATATTCAAAGCTGCTGAACAGGTTCATAATGTTGTGAAGTAGGCCTATAGCGTATGGTGTGTTGGCCTTCATTAATCATGGAATTGAGTTCAAGAGCTGTGAGACAATGAGGCAGCTACATACGATCTTAGACCCCACTTGAAATATTATGTACAGTTCTCGTCACTTCACTATGGGAAGGATGTGGTTCCTATAGAGAAGGTGCAGAAGAGATTTACTCGAATGCTGCCTGGATTGAAGAATGTGCAACTATGAGGAAAAAAATTTGGTCTTTTCTCCTTGGAGTGACAGAGGATGACAGGTAAACCTGATAGAGGTGTATAAGATGATGAAAGGCACTAATCACGTGGATGGCCAGAGGCTTTTTTCCCAGGCCTGAAATGGCTAACACAAGGGAGCATAGATTTAAAATGCTTGGTGGTAAGTATGGGAGTAGGAGGACGGGGACGTAAGAGGTAAATTTTTCACTTGGACAATAGTGGGTATATTGGCAACAGTGGTGGAGGCAGGTACAATAGGATCTTTTAAGAGACCATTAGATGGATCTGAGAGAAACAGAGGGTTACACAGTGGAGAAATTGTAGGCAGTTGTTAGAGTAGGTTATTGGGTCAGCATAGCACTATGGACCAAAGGACCACAGTGCTGTGGATTTCTATGTTCAATGTAACCAGTCTACCTTTCACTTTTCCTTTGAGATGCAATGTAATTGGTCCAAGCGCAAGGGGAGCACTTGAACATTCAGCAATTACATTACTTTCGTACCTCAGGCATTGTAAGGTGCACTCAAGGTTTGTTCTGAACTTCACTGGAATGAAACAGAATATATCTAAACACCCTGGGTAAAAGCTCCAACAATATTTGAGAATGGCTTGCACAAGGTTCATGCATATATTTGCCTTGGAATGGGCAGTCCTTTGTCTGTTATAGTCGAGAAGCCAATATTTGACAACAGAATAAGCTGAATTGTAAATGAAGAAGCCTGTGCTCATTTATCTGTCATCTTGGAGAGCTCCTGCATTCCTATAAATAGTCCCTGTCTCTTTTAAACGGCAGTACATCTGCTGTGCAAATGACACACAGCTCCCATATGATGCATTATCTACACACATCACACCACTGACAGTGTAGTGGATCTCCCGTGGCACTACTATTCCCCTTGAGTCAGAGGATTCAACATTTTATAACTTTATACAGTATAGAGAATAACATCAAGGGGCCTTTGATTTACAGAGATTAACTCAAATTCCACTTTTATTAAATGGCATTCTGAGAATTTCCTTAATACTTTGGGGGATTGAAATCCATTGCCCCATTCATTATTCCATGGAATTAATTGGATATTTTGCTGTTGTTAACAGTTGTGAACATGCAGAGAAGGGGACTCACAGATAGCACTGGTTGGAGGAAGTTTCAGTTGACAGTCATACATGTCGAAAATGTAACGATGAAGGTTGTTTTGTTGGTAAACGAGTAGACATCTCATGTGAAGTACAAGGAAGGCACAGTTCAAAAGTCAAAACATGCAGAATTACAGAGAGACTGGTAGAGAGTAAAGCCAACATTATTGAGCTCTTTTGCATCTCATTCTGAAGTCTGATAATAGCTAGAAATAAACTGTCATTTTATCTGGTGGTGTTCGATCTCACACCCGTGAACTTTCTTCCTGATGGGAGGAGGTGAAGAGTGTGTGGACTGGGTGGAATGAGTCTTTCAACTAAAATCCTGTGACCTCCGGGTCCATTCCCAAGATGCTGGCACCCGTGCCTGGCAGCAGCCATGAGGGGTTGCAGACTCCAGGGAGCAGTTGACAGAAGCAGGACTACAGAAATGGGGGGGGGGGGGGCACCCATCTATTTAGAAGAAGCAGAGGAGACTATGCTAAAAGACGGAAACCACGGCAAGCGATGGTCTCGGCGGTCGGGGGACCTGTGGGCTGCTGGAGATTGGCTCATGGGAACCAGGTATTGGAACTGTGATTCATGAGGGTGCTGAGGTCGAGAAGAGCTGCTGAAGAACCTCGGGCAATGAAGGCTTCCTAATTGTGTTGGAGGTTTTCATCTGGAGCTCTGGTTAATGATGGATCGAACAGGACTCTGTGACTGCAGAGGCTGTGGGGGTGCGGGAGGTGAATTCATGGACACTCGGGATCTCTGAAGTGACTCCCTTTTTGCTTCTTTTTCTCTTGTACTGTAAGGGGTGACAGGCCATGCTAATGGCAACTCTGCATTATGGCAGGCAGAAGGCAATTTTGTGCAATATTACATTTCTGTAGGATTACATGACTATAAAAGGATCTTGAATGTTGGGTAGGATGGTATGTATGATCGGCTGAGCCATGATAACAACCCTCTGCAGGTTCTTGCAGTCTTGGGTGGAGCAGTGCCTGTCCCATGCAGTCATAGACCCCGACAGGATGCTTTCAATGGTGCACCTATGGAAGATGTTGAGGGATGCAACAGTCATGTTAATTTCCCCCAGGCTTCCGAGGACTTAGAGATGTTCGTGCACTTTCATGGCCATTGTATCAATGTAGATGAACCAGGGCAGGTCACTGGGGATGTTTACTCCAAGGAACTTAAAGCTGTCCACGGTCTCCATGTGAGCACTGTTGATGTGAACTGGGGAGTAAATTTAAAAAAAAAAGCATAGAAACAATTCACTTCAGCCCACGAGTCCATGCTGCCCAATTTACTCCTTGAGTTGAACGGTGGGAGCCCCTGAAGAAAACCCATGCTGACACAGAAAGAGTAAGGAATTGGGAGTCATCCTGTAGGATACCCCAGGTGTTCACCTCCAAGTTGAGTTGGTGGTGAAGAAGGAGAATTCATTATTGGCCTCCATAAGTTTTGGGACAAAGATGCATTTTTTCCACAGTTTTAAATTTGTAATCAAACAATTCACATGCAATTAAAGTGCACATTCCAGACTGTATTCAAGGTTATTTGTATACATATTGGTTTGACCGTGTAGAAATTACAGCACTTTTTCATGCCCCTCATTTTAGGGCATCATAATGTTTGGGACATTTGGTTCCACAGGTGTTTGTGAATATTCATGTTTAATGGCTTCATTGGTGCAGGAATAAGAGAGCTGGGCTTGCTTCTGAGCTTTTGATCACCTTTGGAGTATGTGGTTGCCATTTTTCAGCATGAGGACCCCAGAGTGGTGCCCAATGAAAGTCAAAGAAGCCATTTTGAAGCCGAAAAACAAGAATGAAATAGTAGGGGACATTGTCCAAACCTTAGGATTATCGCAATCAAAATCACTGGTGAGACATGGAGTACTGTGTCCAATTTTAGATGCTTTATTTGAGAAAAGACGGGCTGGCATTGGAGAGGGTTCAGAGAAGATTTACTAGAATGAAAGGATTAGCGTTTAAGGAATGTTTGATGAGTATTGGACTGTATTCATTAGAGTACAGAAGGATGGGGGGGGGGAGGGAGTCTCATAGAGGCGTTTTGAATGCTGAAAGGCCTGGACAGAGTAGATGTGACAAGGATACAAGGATGTTTCCCATGGTCAGGGCGTCTTGGACAAGAGGGCACAACTTCAGGGTAAAAGGACATCAATTTAAAACAGTCAATTTATTTAGTGAGTCTGCGGAACTTGTTGCCACAGGTGGCTGTTGAAGCGAGGTCGTTGGGTGTATTAAAGGCAGAGATTGGCAGGTATTCGATTAGACAGGCCATCATGGGTTTTGGAGAGAAGGCCGAGGCGGATGGATCAGCTCATGATTAGAATGGCGGAACAGACTCGATGAGCCATTCGGCTTACTTCTGCTCCGATATTGTAATCTTGTAATACGTGTCACACTAACTAACCACTAAGGTAACTGTGCTACTCACTTTGATGCTGGTCCTCTGGTTGGGTGAGAATTGCAGGGGCTCTTGGCTGTAGCAGCATTGGGCTTGATCCCGAGGGTTTGGAGCTCATAAAACTGAGCAGGCATGGAAAGTGAACCTAAAGTTTGGGAGAACCCTGGGGGAAGCAGTAAATTAAGACATATTCACGGTGGAGTGGGTTTTGGGGGAGTTTATATCCTGTTCTCTTCACATGAGGCTTCCTGCAAGAATTAAATTTGATGTTTCAGCATTCCAAAGCATACAGCTTTCTGCACAACTTTTTTTCAGCAGGAGGAATTAAATTGACAAATATTAGACCATCGAACATTACAGCAGTGTACAGGTCTTTTGCGCTGATCTTTGTAAATAATCTCCGCAGTAATCGAATGTTTCCCTCTACACCCCTTAATTTTTCCTACCAATTGATATTCTATCAGTTGAAATGATTGCATCTTTACTTCCGTTGATCACAGGATGAGGACTTCTCTGGGAACTGAGGAGGCAGTCTCAAGAGGTCACATCGACAGGAAAGGAAACCGACTCCTTCCATGGTGAGAAACCAAATGAATCAAATCACAATTCAATGTTATTATGGCTGGAGATTTTTTTTTTGTTTGTTTATGATTACACAGTTTGACTTTAAATTATCCAGATACCACAGTGGGATTTGAAACTCTACCTCTCCATCAGTGGTCCTATCTTTAGCTGCTACTCTGGCAAGTTAACCACCAGCTCACCACAGCCCATAAATGGATCTATTCAGGAAATTTAAATGCATGTCGGCAGATACTCAGATTACACAATCTATGTTCAATTTACTGATGCCATTCTGGTTTAAATTCAAGGAAGGAGTTGAAATCGTTACATAGAAATCTTTAATATTGATATTAAAGGACACAGAAGATAAATGATGGCCTTGTCAATGAAATTTTGAAATATGTAATTGATTGATTTTAAAAAAAATCTGCATTTGAGGAATTATAAACTGCAATTATTAGGGAAACATTAAACAATAATGATACCTTTGGAATGTGCTTTTCAAGCAGACACCCTGTGGTCAGAACCTATCATTCTATTTTTATGGGAGACAACTAATTTGTGGAATTAAAGAGGAATTGTGCACACCCTTGCACTCCCAGCTCCAATTATATTTTTGTGTACAGGTCTGGCTTCATGGGAGGTTGATGCTTTCTTTAGCTTCCCATGCTTTAAAAAAAATGGGGGGTGCTGCCAGAGCTGTTGTAGCGGAGTGGACCTGTAGAGAGTGAGGAACGGAGTCTCAGTGCTCCCCTGTGTGGTCCAACCATCCAGTCTGACTGCCGTCAGCTCTGTACAGGATTTAAATGGCCTGCTAAAGGAACCCATAGGGTTTTATTTTAAAATCCTGTGACAGCAAGGTCAGGGCCCAAGACGGTGGTGCCTATGATCGGCAGCCGTCTCAAGGGGTTTCAAACTCCAGGGAAGCAGAGGACTGGCACAGGGCACCAGAAAATGGGGAGACCACCCCTGGTTTGAGAAGGAAAAGCAAAGGAGATGTCGCACGGGCTGGTGATCTCGGTGATGGACTAGCAAGGGGCTCAGAGGCTGAAGAATTGTTGGCAACTGTGGTTGAGGGACCAGCACCAGGCTGCGGACTGCTTGAGACTGGCTGAAGGTATCAGAACTGAGATGTGAGAGGGCGCCAAGGGTGCTGGAGGCTTCCTGATGGTGTCAATCTGGAGCTTCGGTTTCTGATGGTTTGGTCTGAAAGTCGCGTGGTTGAGGAGGCAACAGAAGTGCCTTGGGGGGGGGGGGTGAAATCTCTTTTGCTTCTATTTCTTTAACTTTAAGGAGTGCCAGTGATGGTGAATCTTTGTCTGCCTTACAGTAGACTAAAGAAAACTTTGTGCAATATCACATTTTCTGTTTTATTATACAACAATAAAATACTCTTGAATCTTACAGAATTAATGACAGTTAAAATCAAAGGTGGGTTGATTGATGTGTGAAAGAGAATAAATTGGGGATGTAGAAGGTAATAAACAGAGAGAGCAATGAGACTAATGGCACTGACTCCCTGGGCAAAAGGCAGAATGGCCTCTTTCTCAGCTGTTATAAGTCATGAAACATCAAGTAGAGTGGTCGAGCTGCTGCCCTAATGGTGTCGATGACCTGGGTTCAATCCTGATTTCAGGGTCTCTTCTGGGTGCTCTTTGTTTCTTCCTATACCCCAAATATTCGCGGGCTGGTAGATTAAATGGCCACTATAAATCGCCCTTAGTGTCTAAGTGAGTTGTGAAATCTGGAGGAGTGGAAGGGAATGGGGGAGGAATAAAATAGGATTAATCCAGGAAACTATAGGGTTGACCACAATACACCAACAATGCTGGAGAAACTCAGCAGGTCATGCAGCGGTCAGCAGAACATGAACCAGTCCTCATCGAGGTCTCAGAAGTGGAGAGGATCAAGAGCTTCAAGTTCCTGAGTGTCAGCATCTCTGAGGATCTGTCCTGGAGCCTCCATGTCAATGCGATCACGAAGAAAGCTTGCCAGCATCTATACTTTGTGAGGTGTTTGAGGAGATTTGGTATATCACTGAAGACTGTCAAAAATTTCTCTAGGTGCACCGTGGAGATCATTCTGGCTCATTTCATCACTGTCTGGTTCAGAGGTGCCAACGATCAGGACAAGAAAATACTCCGGAAGGTTGTTAACTTGGTCTGCGACATCATGAGCAACAAACTTCACTCCATTGAGGACATCTACATGAGATGGTGTCTTAAAAAAGCAGCCTCTATCTTCAAGGGCCCCCACATTGGGAAAAAGGTAAAGGAGCACTCAGTGGCACAAGGACAGCGTCTTCCCCGCTGCCATCTGATTCCTGAATAATCAATGAACCAAAGACACGGCCTCACTTTGATTATTTGTCCACTGTTATTATTTATTTTTGTAAGGTTGTTTATATAAATGTTTGCTCCGTGATGCTGCCACAAAACAACAAATTTTTTGACTTGTTCATGGCTATAAATTCTGATTCAGATTCAGATTTTGATCCACAGGAAAGCGGTTACCCTTTCTTTTCTCACTGATCTGCGAGAAGTCAAAACAAAATGGCAGCACTTTGAAAGCACTGAAAGCTTTGAGCATTCTCGGTGCCAGAAAGCAGAGACCGACAAGAAATACGGTGGTCAGCAAGAGCGGTTCGAGCAGGGGGGTCCCTGAGGAAATCTATGGCCTATCTTAATAAGTCTGCACAAATCTTTACACTCCCAAGCAAAGGCCTATCTAGAGAAAGAGAAAGTCCAGCTTACAAAAAAAAACGTGCCTTTTCCAAACCCATTCAGGCACCAGATGAATTCTCTCACAGACACATAGAAATTCTTTTGAGCTTTAGATCTACTGCTTTGCTGCAAGGATTGTCCCAGATTTTTAAAAAGCTCACAATTGACTGCTCCTATTGAGGCAATAACATCCCACAGCTCTCTCAAACACCAATGGTTTGATTTTAATTTAGACATTTAATAGGCCATTTTGGCCCATGAGTCCATGTTTCCCAATTGGAACATTTTGAAGGGTGGGAGGAAACTGGAGACCCCAGAGAAAAATCCACGCATAAACTCCTTACAGACAGTGTGGGATTTGAACCCCAGACCCGATTGTTGGCACTGTAAAGGCGTTGCACTAACCACTACACCAACCATGCTATCTTGGACCTTGTTTTGTATTATCCAGAAGAAACGCCCAGTAGAAATCTCACTATTCAGACTGCTGAAGGTTTGTTCAAACTCAATTTGCAGATATAATTCTGGGCACTTGGTCATTTATTAGCTGCACGCACACACTGAATAATTCCAGAGGCAAGAAGACAGAATTGCAACATTTGCAATTTCATTAACAATTTATTGATTTTGCACTTTTGTTTAAATAAATGTGCTGATGTTTCTCTTTCTTCCCCTTCTAATTCTATAAATCACAGACATCTGTTAAATTGTTAATTAACTTGGGAGTGTTGGTCACTGTGGTAATGTTAATTTTTTAAAAATCTATTTGTTGTTTGTACACCTTTTCAAACAGCTGCTTCACCATAAAATGGTAGAGAATGTATTGCATTAATTCCTTTCTTTCAGGGGTATGGCTGGTTCGAACAAAGCACATAGGACAGTGGGCCACGTCTCTGTGCTGAACATGATGTCTGAATTCAACTAAAACTCGGCTGCTTACACCTGATAGATGTCACCTCATCCTCTTCATTACACTGGACAACATAGTCGTAGATTTTGCTTCCTCAACAATTCTGGGTGTATTTTATGCATTTTGGGCCTGCTGATCCCGAAAATTACCTTTAAAATTTTAGATATAACCTATTTTTGTAATTTCCTGTCATATGTTAAGTCTACAAAGCAAGCTGTTTTGGTTAGTCCAAGCATGCCTGGCCATGGACTCAGTGCAGGTGCTGTGTAAATGTTGTGTTAGGCCTGGGCATGCTTAGTCAGAATAGGTAGGCGATAAAAGCAGCTCACATATACAAATGCTGTGTATTACATTGATACAGATTGAATGTTGATGTAGATGTTCTTCAGGCAATAGCTACTTAACATTTGCATTTATAGTCTTCAGGAAGATTTAATACCACATAAATGTCACAACAGCTGCAAAACATCCTGTTACATTGCACTCATGGAAAAGTGGTATCAGTTTATCTGGAATCCATCAGCGTTAGCCGACTTTTGTCGGACACTGATTCAAGAGGCAGCAGATAGTGAGTACAAATGAAAATCAGTGGCAAAACATTTTTAGGTCAGTTGAACTAACACAATGTGTCAGTATCATTGTGTGATTAAACATGCTAAATTCAATCAAAGTTAATTTAATGTTTCTCCAACTTTCCACATGATACAGTAAATCTGAAGTTATATTTGTGTTTAGCTTGATGTGGCCTATCATAACCCCAATTTTTTTTAATAGGAAGTAAACCTTTTGGAAAAATGTGTTTTCCAGTGTTATCATAAGTCTATGTAGAGGGTGAGCAAATTTAAGTTCTTGGGAATTACTATCTTGGAGGATCTTTCCTGGATCCAATACACTAATGGCACTGTGAAGAAAGCACGTCAGCAATTGATCTGAGATCGGTGATTGCAAAGTGAGGATTGAAATCTTTCATAAAGGTCAGTTGATGAAGACTGCCTTTTTATGAATCAACCACTGAACATTTGGATGAAACACTCCTCTCTCCAAACATGGAGCAACAGGGTGAAAAGTTTGCTAACAATGTACATAACCAGAAAATGTGCTGTTACATTTCTTGGTTTTCCTTTGGATACTCCATGAAAGTTATCACAAAAGATTAATGCTGTGATTGAATCTTATGCTCCAGAAGGTACAATCTGTTCAAAATCAGGATGGCAGGATTTAGCGAATGTATTTGACATTCTTACCATTATGGAAACCAAGAAGAAAAAAAAGAAGAGATACCACAATCTTCAAGAGCCCTCCATGACACACACCTTTCTGACTAGGACACATATCTGTGGAACACCATGCTGCTGAGTTTCCTAGCACGCTACCCCAAGATATCAATATGAGCCACTTTCACGTGAGATCTACTGTGTGATGCAAATAAAAAGAAGCAGAAAACTAGTTTAATATAGAAGATACTGGAAGGTTTATCAAGAACCGAGAACATTTTGAATCAAAGACAATGTACAGTAATAATGTATGTATTGCATTTCAAAATAAAAAGATGCTCCCAACCTTTTATTAGTTTGATGTTCAAAGAGTGGAAATCCTGGAGACAGGATCAAAATTCTAAGAAAGACAGTGAACAGGTTTAAGGGAAAATTGAACAAACGTTGCTCAGATGAGAACCACCATCTTCTGAAGAGCAATTCAACACAGGTAATAAATGATGACTGCTTCCAGGAGCTGATTGGCAGTACAGGCTCAGAGACCTGAAGAGCGCATATATTTTCCTATTGTCCAAAAATAACCTGACATTTCAGTGGAAATCCTACTTGCTTGATTTTGTTAAAATCTTTTTGTTAACCCTTGGTGAAAATCAGATTTTGGTGAAGGATTTGGAGCTTGGATGCTTGTCTTTTTTAAAAATCTCATAAAGTTCGTCTCATGAGAACATCATCATAGAATGTAGTGGTCGGAGAGCAGTATCAATTACCTGCACCACCCAGGACATGCTCCGTTCTCACTGCTGCCATCAGGAAGGAGGTACACGAGCCACAGGACTCATGCCTCCAGGTTCAGGCCAACTATCAGACTCTTGAACAATAGGCCCATTTGAGGATTCGTATTTTGCTTCCTTATTTATTACTGTGCATTTGTAGTCAGTTTGTTTACAGTTCTTTTTTTTACTTTTAAGGGCAGTTATTGGTATAGAAATTACTAATCCTGGGCCTCAGAAAAAAGAATCTCAGGGTTGTATGTTAAATCATGTGTGTACTCTGACAATAAATTTGAGCTTTGAAGGACAGCTTCTCTGCTGTCAGAACTGCTGTATTCAAACTGATTCAATCAAGCCTTTTTTTTGGCTATGGCCCCCTAAGGACTCTGCTCAAAGTTTATGGCCCCCTTTCCTGCGAAGCACTCAATTTTAATTGGTTTCTTTCACACTTCTCACCTACCTACTGTTTAAAAACTATTTTATGATTTAAATCCTTGGCCTTCTCCCCCCACAGCAAACACGCTGTGGGCCCCATGTCCCCCCCGTTGAGAATGCATGAACTGAACTATTAAAAGAAATATTACTGATTTTAGTAATAGTTAGCAAGTTATATCAAGACAGAAATAAAATATTATCTGAGATCCTTGTGCTGGTTAAGAAAAAGTTAAGATTTTGCTAAATTGTCAAAAATTATTCCACTTTCTTTTCGAGCATGTATTTTGATGGAATGAGGTTCTCCCAAATCTCCTTCTCTAACACATGTACAAAGTAAAACCCACTCTCTTGCACTTTGCTACCAGAACTGCTCACTTGTCTTTTTGTCTTTGATCAAGTTTATTGATGGTGATAATGCTACTGAAATATTTAGAATCTGCTGTATCACCCAGAGAAAACATAACGGTTACATTTAACCTTTTAATATTTACTGCACAGTTCATATTAATGCACCAAGAACCATGATTGATAGTGAGGTGAATTGTCTCAGACAAAGGTAAGATGGGCAGAGAGATGGGAGATGCCATCAAAGCCTGGTAAATGCAAGGTGATGCTCTTCGAGAGGACGAACAAGGGTAAAACGTACACAATGAATGGTCGGGCCTGAGAGAGCAATGAGGAACCAAGGGAGCTTGGTGTACAAGGCCAAACATTGGTGAAGGTGGCAGGTAGATTAGGTTAATTAGACACCACAGAATCTAAGAGCTAGAGCATAAAGTAGACCATAGATGGCGTGCAGTTCTGGTTGCTGCATTAGAAAAGACGTGACTGCATGCAGAATTTGTAGAGGAGATTCACTAGGATGTTGCCAGAAATTCATTATAGGGAGAGACTGGATGGTTTTGGTTAGGCCAATTTAGAAATTACAGCACATTTTATACACAGTGCCCTCATTTCAGGGCACCATATTTTTTGGGACACAACAATGGTATGTATATTAAAAGGTTCTTTGTTGCAGATCCCTTGCATGTAATGACTGCTTGACATCTGTGAATCATAGACATCGCCAAATGCTGAGTATCTTCTCTGGTGTTGCTCTGCCAGGCCTCCACTGCAGGCTCCTTCAGTTCCTACTTGTTTCAGGGGCTTGTCTCTTTATGTTTTCTGTTCAACTTGTGGAAAGCACGCTCAATTGGATTTAGATCAGATGACTGACTTGGCCATTCAAGAAGTTTAGTTTTAATCTTTGAAAAACTCCTTTGTTGCTTTAGCAGTGTGTTTGGGATCATTGTCTTGCTGTAGGATGAAGCGCCGTCCAATGAATTTGGTGGGATTTGCTTGAACTTGAGCAGACAAAATGCCATCAACAGTTACATCATCAATACCAGTACCTGTGACAGCCACACATGCCCAGGCCATAACACCCCCACCAACATGTTTAACATATGAGGTGGTTTGCTTTGGATCTTGGGCAGTTCCTTGACGTCTTCACACTTTGTTCTTCCCATCACTCTGACACAGGGTAATCTTGGTCTCATCTGTCCTCAAGATCTTTTTTCAGAATTCTGCAGGCTCTTTTAAATACTTCTTGGCAAACTGTACTCTGGCCGTCCTATTTCTGTGGCGAACTAGTGATGTAGCCTCTGTATTTCTGTTCATGAGATCTCCTGCAGACAGTAGTCATAGACGCATCCACACCAGTACGTTCATTCTTCTTAATGATGCAAACAGTTGATTTTGGTCATCCTAAAATTTGGGCTATGTCTTACTATTTTATTCTTGTTTTTCAGCCTCATAATGGCTTCTTTGATTTTCGTTGGCACAAATCTGATATTCATATTGAAAAATGGCAAGTACAGACTCCAATGGTGATCAAAAACCAAGAAGCAAGCCTAGCTCTCTTATACCTGCACCAATAAGCAATTCAACTTATCTGAGTACTCACAAATACCTGTGAAGCTAAATATTTCAAATATTATGCTGCCCTGAAATGAGGGGACTATTTATAAAAAGTGCTGTGATTTCTAAATGGTCAAACCAAAATGTACCGAAATACCCTTGAATAAAATCTGGAATGTGCACTTTAATTACATGTGAATTGTTTAATTACAAATTTAAAACTGTGGAGTACAAGGGCAAATATAGAAAAAAAATGTGTATTTTCCCCAAACATTATGTAGGCCACTGTAGATGAACACCTGAACTAGCGAGGCTTAGAAGGCCCTGGGCCAAGTGCTGGTAAATGGAATTAGTACAGGTGGGTGTTTAATGGTCAGGTTGGAGACAGTGAGTTGCGGGGCCTCCTTCTCAACTGTATGACTTCATGATTCTGAGAAAGAATTGCGTAACCAGATACTTCCAGTTGATGAATGCTTGCATGGTGTTCTGAACAAATAATTCAACTGCTTATTGTCATGTGTACCAAGATATAATGAAAAGCTTTGTTTTGCATGCCAGCCAGGCAAGTCAACTCAAACTTGAGAGCAGCAGGTCGTGTAATAATGAAAAAAAATTCAGAGTGTAGGATTACGGTAAGTAAAAGGGTGCAAGGTATAGTGTAATGGTATAGGGTTACGGTAAGTAAAAGGGTGCAGAGTGTAGTGTTACAGTGTAGGGTTACGGTAAGTAAAAGGGTGCAGGGTGTAGTGTTACAGTGTAGGGTTACAGTAAGTAAAAGAGTGCAAGGTATAGTGTTATGGTGTAGGGTTATGGTAAGTAAAAGGGTGCAGGGTGTAGAGTTACAGTGTAGGGTTACGGTAAGTAAAAGGGTGCAGAGTGTAGTGTTACAGTGTAGGGTTACGGTAAGTAAAAGGGTGCAGGGTGTAGTGTTACAGTGTAGGGTTACAGTAAGTAAAAGAGTGCAAGGTATAGTGTTATGGTGTAGGGTTATGGTAAGTAAAAGGGTGCAGGGTGTAGAGTTACAGTGTAGGGTTATGGTAAGTAAAAGGGTGCAGGGTATAGTGTTATGGTGTAGGGTTATGGTAAGTAAAAGGGTGCAGGGTGTAGAGTTACAGTGTAGGGTTACAGTAAGTAAAAGAGTGCAAGGTATAGTGTTATGGTGTAGGGTTATGGTAAGTAAAAGGGTGCAGGGTATAGTGTTATGGTGTAGGGTTATGGTAAGTAAAAGGGTGCAGGGTGTAGAGTTACAGTGTAGGGTTATGGTAAGTAAAAGGGTGCAGGGTATAGTGTTATGGTGTAGGGTTACGGTAAGTAAAAGGGTGCAGGGTGTAGTGTTACAGTGTAGGGTAACAGTGAGTAAAAGAGTGCAGGGTGTAGTGTTACAGTGTAGGGTTATGGTAAGTAAAAGGGTGCAGGGTGTAGTGTTACAGTGTAGGGTTACGGTAAATAAAAGGGTGCAGGGTATAGTATTATGGTGTAGGGTTACGGTAAGTAAAAGGGTGCAGGGTGTAGTGTTACAGTGTAGGGTTACAGTGAGTAAAAGAGTGCAGGGTGTAGTGTTACAAAGTGCAGGGTTTTGATAAAAGTACAATTAAACAGTGCAAGGGCATCTTCTTTTGCCAATAAGGCCATATAAAGGTTTGATAACAGCAGGAAAGAAACTACCTTGAATCTGAAAGTTTGTTCAGTAAAAACCCCGAGATGCTGGAGGAACTCAGCCGGTCTCGAGCATCTATAAAGAGGAAGGGCTCAGGCCCGAAACGTTGGTAATAAGTCATTACCTCCTATGAACCCTGTGAGACCAGCTGAGTTCCTCCAGCATCTTTGGGTGTTTTACTCATGTTTATGCAACTTCTCCCCGAGGGAAGGAGGAGGTAGGATGGGATAGACAGTGTGTTACTGGGATGGATCATAGTGCAAAAGATTTAAAAGTCTCTGATCTTTCATCTACTCCATTGAACTAAACCTTACTTCTATATATATTCTATTAATAATTTAAGAGTTCAAGTGCTGCGAGGAGCAGTTCACTACACAAAGGATATTATACTAAGTAGAAGACATCAACAAGAATGTGGCAAATTGAGTGAGAAGGTAAAAATAATGGAAGTAAGGAGGATTGATAATATTCTAGATTTGTATCGTTTGATGTTTAAATTATAATGTTTTTTTAATTATAATTTTGAACATTTTTAATTTAAAAAAAAGTGTGGACATAAGCACATTAACAGGCCCTTCTGACCCACGAGCCCATGGCATGCAAATATATTCAATGAACCTTCAACCCACGTACGTTTGGAAAGATAGGAGGAAACCAGACCATCTGGAGGAATGGGGGAAGAACACACAAACTTCTTTGAGAGGCACAGTTAGCGCAACGCTGTCACAGTACCAGTGACCGGAACTGGGGTTCGAATTCCATGTTATCTGTAAGGTGTTGGTACATTCTCCCATTGTCCGTGGGAGTTTCCTCTGGGTGCTCTGGATTCCTCCCACTGTTCAACTGTACCGGGGCTGTAGGTCATTTGGGTGGAATTGGGCGGCACGGGCTCGTGGGCTGGAAGGGCCTGTTACCGTGCTGGATGTCTAAATTTAAAAGAATCCTTACCGACAGTGCCAGACTCAAGGCAGAGTTGTTGGCGCAGTAATAGGATTGCACTAATCTCTACACTAACTGAGCTGCCCAAATGTTATTTTGAACATTACAATGTTATTATGAAATGAGGAATCTACACTGTACAGCAATGCAGATAGTCATGATCAGATACAAAAAATGATATGGTTAACAGGTCAGGCAGAACTTGCAGAGAGAAACGGGAATAGTGTTTGAACTTGTTGATAGGTAGTGCATTGAATGGATAACAAGCAGCTGGGCAACATGGTTGCAAACGATCCTAAGAATTGTTCAAATTATACCATATTTATAGGATAATAATTTTGCAAAAAATTTGTTATTATTTGATGACCATTTGCAGTCTCACAGTGAATGGAACTTTGCATAGGGGAGGAAGCTTTGCAGAATTTATTGATATATGAAATAATTGTGACTGTTTATTTCTGATGAGCTAACATCAGTGGCAAGGTTTATCCATTAAGCAAATGATGAAAAAAACAATGAGAATTATTCAAATGTTAGGTTGAAATGTATGAAGCCTTTTGAGATCTGACATTTACAGAGGATGCACTTGCATGGAGATGGACAGGTCAGGAGGAAAGTATAAATTGAGTAACAATAAGGCAGTTAGATGTCAATTGTGGGAAAAAATCTTAAAATTCTAATTCAGGATCCAATTAATGAGCATTTTAGAAATGCATGAGATAATCAAGAACAGTCAGCACAGATTTGTGAAAGGAAAGCACTACTTGACAAAATTAATAGAAACCTTTCTAAGAAATTCCATTTGAATGGACAAAAGGAATTCCATGGATGAGTGCTTTCACAAAGCTAATGGGGTACCTCACACAAAGTTAATACCGGTAATATTCAGTTAAAAGGGTATTTGACAGCATGGAACTCAATGAGGGTATGGCATGACCTATTTGGCAATGAAATCAGTAGGACATACTGCCAGTTGTTCTCAATATATTGCTAATAATTTGGGTATAGTTTGTTTATTTCCTTATTAGGACACAGACGGAGGACCTTTAGTGCATCAGGTATCTTCTAAGGAGTCTGAGGAGATTTTGGCTTGTAACACTAGACCACGAAGATTTTGCTTCCTGAACACTTTTGGGTGTACATTATGGATTTTGAGTTGTTGATCACGAAAATCACCTTAAAAATGTTTGATCACATATATCATTTTTTAGATATAACCTATTTTTGCGAATTCCTGTCATATTTTAAGTCTACTTCAAGTCTACAAAACCATGAAGCCCAACGTGTCATTGGAAATTAATTTTCTGCCTTCGCACTTGGACGTCTTCCCTGCTGATCTTGGTGCAGTCAGTGACGAACGTGGTGAAAGGTTTCACCAGGACATTGTGACTGGAATCCATCAATGCTAGTCAATTATTGTTGGACACTGACATGAGAGGCATCAGATGCTGAGTACAAATGAAAATCAGCAGCAAAACATTCTTAGATCAGTTGAACCAACGCAATGTGTCCGCGTCGTGATGCGATTAAACAGGGTAAATTCAGTAAAAATTAATTTAACGTTTCTCCAATTTCCTACGTGATACAGCAAATGTGAAATTATCTTTGTGTTCAGCTTGAAATTGTCTATCATAATCCCCAATTTTTTTTCAGGAAGCAAACATTTTGAAAAAAAAAATCATTGTCCAGTGTAATTGGACACTCTCTCAACCTTCTGCAGGTGCCTTGGGGAAAATATTCTAGCTGCTTTCATCATAGCCTGGTTTGGAAACTCAAGTGTCCAGGAACAAGGGTGAAGAAGATAGCAAATGTAGCCAGGCCTCTTTAGTTTAGACTCTTTAGTTTAACAATACAGCATGACAGAAGGCCCTTCTGGTCCGTGAATCCCATGCAATCCAATTATCCTCCCAGTTCAAAGTGGGAAGAAACTGAAGAACCAAGAGGAAACCCATGCACGTCATAGTGAATCCACAAATTCTTAGCAGACAGTGCCAGAACCATACCTGGGTTACTTGCACTGGAAGAGCTTTGCACTAACATCTATGCTAATCGCGTCCCCCTGACCACCCATCCTTTGCAGGCATCTCGGTGAGGAGCTGCCTTAAGAAGGCAGATGACACAAATTTCTTGTTTATTTTCATTGTGTGATGACATTGTTTGATGGATTTAATGTATCATGTAGGCTGAACGTTGAGTGGGTGGGGAGGGGGGAGCAAGGGATGGGGAAAAGGGGAGAAAATGACACTGTGTATATTCAAGAGTGAAAGGTTTTTGCGTATTTTGGTCAGTATGGTTCATAGTGTGAAAAATAAAACATTTAAAAAAAAAAGAAGACAGCCAACAACACAAAGGACTCCCATCACCCTGGTCACAACCTCTTCTCATAATTGCCTTCAGGCAGAAGGTTCAGAAGCCTGAAAAACAGCAGGTTCTGGAAACGGTTTATTTCCAACAGCTATCAGACTCCTGAACCACCCCTTGTTGCTGGGGCCTCATTTCTGTGGGGGGCGCTGGACAAAGTGATGACTCTCTGTCTTCCTTATGGTAGGCAAATTTAAAGAATTTCATGTATGTTACATTCTAAATGTAGTGTTACCTGACAATAATGGAACCTTTACCTTTACCTTTACCTTAAGCATGGGCAGTTCCTTTAGCACAAAAAGGGCTGTCTGCGCTATTGCACGTTACTTTTCGTACACGAGAATTACTGTGAATATTTATTAGCTATCTTTTGTATTTATTATCACTATCCACAACTCTCCCTATTTTTGTATCGTCCGCATATTTACTCACCCAATTTACCACTCCATCATCCAAATCATGAATGTAAATACAAACAACAAGGGAGGCAACACTGATCCCTGAGGCACACCGCTCGGCACTGGCCTCCAACCTGACGAACAGTCATCCACCATGACTCTCTGGAACCTCTCTTCTAGCCACCGTTGAACCCATCTGACTATCTCAACATTAATCCCTAGTGCCTGAACCTTCCTCATCAACCTTCCATGTGGAACCTGATCAAAAGCCTTATTGAAATCCAGATAGACTACATCTACTCCTCTACCCTCATAAACATTCTCCGCATGGACTTGGAGAATCAATGGCCTGTTACTGTATTGTATTATTTTAATTTTAAATGTTAAATTTAGACACACTGCATGGTAGCAGGCCCTTTTGGGCCATGAGCCTGTGCCACCAAATTAACCTACAACCCCAGTATATTTTGAAGGGTGGAAGGTAACTAGAGCACACAGACGAAACCCATGTGGATATGGGGAGAATGTACAAACTTCTTATGGATGGCACCGGATTTGAACCCATAACAGCATAGCACTAACTACTATGCTAACTGTGCCACCCCATTATGCACTGACCATGTCTCCGTTGCCTCTTTAGTGTACAGTAAATAGTAGAATCTGGAGAGAATTAAGAACTAAAGAGCAGAAGAAATCAGGAGCAAGATAGGCTCTGGCCCGTTGATAGGATCTGGCCCGTTGAAAGGATCTGGCCCGTTGATAGGCTCTGGCCCGTTGAAAGGATCTGGCCTGTTGATAGGCTCTGGCCCGTTGATAGGATCTGGCCCATTGAAAGGGTCTGGCCCATTGAAAGGATCTGGCCCGTTGATAGGATCTGGCCCGTTGAAAGGATCTGGCCTATTGAAAGGATCTGGCCCGTTGATAGGATCTGGCCCGTTGAAAGGATCTGGCCCATTGATAGGATCTGGCCCGTTGAAAGGATCTGGCCTATTGAAAGGATCTGGCCCGTTGATAGGATCTGGCCCGTTGAAAGGATCTGGCCCATTGAAAGGATCTGGCCTATTGAAAGGATCTGGCCCATTGATAGGATCTGGCCCGTTGAAAGGATCTGGCCTATTGAAAGGATCTGGCCCATTGAAAGGATCTGGCCTATTGAAAGGATCTGGCCCGCTGATAGGATCTGGCCCATTGAAAGGATCTGGCCTATTGAAAGGATCTGGCCCGTTGATAGGATTTGGCCCGTTGAAAGGATCTGGCCCATTGAAAGGATCTGGCCTATTGAAAGGATCTGGCCCGTTGATAGGATCTGGCCCGTTGAAAGGATCTGGCCTATTGAAAGGATCTGGCCCGTTGAAAGGATCTGGCCCATTGAAAGGATCTGGCTCGTTGATAGGATCTGGCCCATTGAAAGGATCTGGCCCATTGAAAGGATCTGGCTCGTTGATAGGATCTGGCCCATTGAAAGGATCTGGCCTATTGAAAGGATCTGGCCCATTGAAAGGATCTGGCCTATTGAAAGGATCTGGCCCGCTGATAGGATCTGGCCCATTGAAAGGATCTGGCCTATTGAAAGGATCTGGCCCGTTGATAGGATTTGGCCCGTTGAAAGGATCTGGCCCATTGAAAGGATCTGGCCTATTGAAAGGATCTGGCCCGTTGATAGGATCTGGCCCGTTGAAAGGATCTGGCCTATTGAAAGGATCTGGCCCGTTGAAAGGATCTGGCCCATTGAAAGGATCTGGCTCGTTGATAGGATCTGGCCCATTGAAAGGATCTGGCCCATTGAAAGGATCTGGCTCGTTGATAAGATCTGGCCCATTGAAAGGATCTGGCCTATTGAAAGAATCTGGCTCGTTGATAGGATCTGGCCCATTGAAAGGGTCTGGCCCGTTGATAGGATCTGGCCCATTGAAAGGATCTGGCCTATTGAAAGAATCTGGCTCGTTGATAGGATCTGGCCCATTGAAAGGATCTGGCCCATTAATAGGATCTGCCTTTTAATTAAATCAAGGCTCATCTAGCCCTGGACTCATCCTTCTGTTACTCATAACCCTTACTTGCCCAATTCTTCAAGGGTCCATCTATCTGTGTTTAGACATTTAATGAGGGAGCTTCTATTTCATCATTTAGCAGAGAATTCCACAGATGCGCTATTCTCTGGGGAAAAACAGCTCTGTCTTAAATCTACTCTTCCCAATCTCAAGGCAATGTCCCCTAGGTCTCGTCTCACCTGCCAGTGGAGACAACCATGCTATCTCTTTCTTGTCCATCCCTTTTGTAATTTTCTGTTTACATACGATTCCCGTTCCTCCTTGTAAACAAGTTTCGTCCCAGGTTACTCAAACTCTCCTCATAAGCTGACCCTGTCATTTCCTGAATCAACATGATGAACCTTTTCTGTATGACCTGCAAACCAGTATATCTTTCCTAGTAAGGAGACAAGTGTACAGAGTACTCCGGCTGTGAGTATGGTACACCGGCTGTGAGTACAGTACTCCGGCTGCGAGTACAGTACTCCGGCTGCGAGTACAGTACTCCGGCTGCGAGTACAGTACTCCGGCTGCGAGTACAGTACTCCGGCTGCGAGTACAGAACTCCGGCTGCGAGTACAGTACTCCGGCTGCGAGTACAGTACTCCGGCTGCGAGTACAGTACTCCGGCTGCGAGTACAGAACTCCAGCTGCGAGTACAGTACTCCGGCTGCGAGAACAGTACTCCGGCTGTGACCTCACCCTATACAGATGGGAGCAGAACCTCACAACTCTTGCAATGAAGGGCCAACATCTCATTTACCTTCTTGATTAACCTGCTGAATCTGCAAACTAACTTCTTAAGATTCAAAAGTTTAGAAGTAACATGAGGGGGATTTTCTTTACTGTGTGGAATGAGCTTCCGGGAGAAGTAGTGGCGGCAGGGTTAATTTTTGTCATTTAACGAAAAATTGGATAGGTATATGGATAGGAGGGGAATGGAGGGTTTTGGTAGGTGGGACTAGGGGAGAGGTCTTAGTTCGGTGTGGACTAGAAGGGCCAAAATGGCCTGTTTCTGTGCTGTAATTGTGATATGATTATATGGTTTATATGCACAAGGTGTCTCAAGTCTCTCTGCACAACAATGCACTGCAATCGTCACCATTTAAATAACAGTCCGATTTACTATTTTCTTCCAAAATGGATGATCTCACATTACCAAATTTGTACTCCATCTGCCGGTCCCTTGCCCTCAATCTGCATTCTCACAATGTCTTCTCCAGAAATGGCTTTTCCCCTTTAATTTAGTGTCATGAGCATGCAGGGAGAATAGGTTGCATGGACAAATAGTGGGAAAATAGAATTCCCCTGTGAGCTGGCAGAGACTTGATGGGCCATATTTCCACTTCGACATCATGGGCAGAATATTAAATTATTCACAAATTCAAACATAGGACAGTGAAAGAGAGGTGAGCAATAGGGGAAGATTAATGGCAGAGTGGCACAGTGAGAAAGGGTATTACAGAACTCCCTTTGAAACAGGAGTAGAATTTGTTCAGGGTAGGCATTCCTTGAGGAGATGTCGTAGTGGAGCATCTAAATGGAACTTGAGAGCAGCAGAAATATCAAGAGGGAGCATTGAGAGAAACTCTCACGGAACTCTCTTTGAACATGAGTTTGACTCCACTGCTTCCACCTATCCTTGCATTTCTCTCTAAACTTCCCCCCCCCCCCCCATGGTCTCTCCCTCTATCTCTTCCACCATCCTTTCTCCAATCACCACTTAGCTCCTCCCCCTTTCTCCCCTCCACCACTCCCCCACTTTGCTCTACTTTCAAGCCCGTTTAGATGCTCCACTGTGACGTCTCCTCAAGGAATGCCTACCCTGAAGAAATACTACTTCTGCTTCAAAGGGAGTTCTGTGAGACCTTCTCTCACTGTGCCACTCTTTTACCCCTGCCGCCCTCCAGTTTTATCTTATACCTTACAAAGGGCCCAGGCCTGAAACGTTGGTTACTCTTTACTTCCCATGGATGCTGTGTGACCTGCTGATTTCTCCAGCACATTTGTGTATTGGCTATGGAAGCAGTGGAAGCAAATCTAGCTGGATGTTACCTGAAATGCGAAAATTCAATGTTTATGCCATTGGGTTGAAGGTTTCCTAGATGCAAATCAACACTTTCATTTGTATAGATTTTCTTTTTTTGGAAGCGTAGAAACATAGAAAATAGGCACAGGAGTAGGCCATTTGGCCCTTCAAGCCTACACCACCATTCAATATGATCATGGCTGATCAGGATTCTGCCTTCTCTCCATATCCCCCGATCCCCTTAGCCACAAGGGCCAAATTTAACCTAAAAATTGACAAGGAACCGGCCTCAACTACTTCCTGTGGCAAAGAATTCCACAGATCCACCAGTCTCTGAGAGAAGAATTTTTTTTCCTCATCTCACCCCTAAAAAACTTCCCCCTTATCCTTAAACTGTGACCCCTGGTTCTGGTTTTTCCCAGCATTGGAAACAACCTTCCTGCATCTAGTCTGTCTAATCCCTTAAGAATTTTATATGTTTCTATAAGATCCCGCTTCAATCTTCTAAATTCCAAAGAATACACGCCTAGTCTATCCAACCTTTCTTCATATGCAAGTCCTTCCATCCCTGGTATCAGTCTAGTGAACCTTCTCTGCATCCCCTCCATGCCGAGGATGTCCTTCCTCCGCAGTACTCCAGATGTGGTCTCACCAAGGCCCTGTACAGCTGTAGCAGGATCTCTGTACTCCTGTAATCAAATACTCCGGAGTGGTGTTGCATATCTGTTGTGAAGCCAATTGTTCTCAAACAACCCAGAATGAGCTAGGTCCTTTATTAACTTTTATTCAAGGCACCAAATGCTTCAGATATTGATTCATCCTGGATGTTTGAGATTACGTGAACATTCTTTCATAAAGTTAACCACCACTAAAATCATCCTAAGGCATGGCATGGTTATTATGGGCGACAAGGTTAGCATAGCGGTTAGCACATGTGGTTACAGTGCCAGCCATCCATGTTAAAATCCTACGCTACCTGTAAAGAGTTTGTACGCTCCCCCATGTCTGTGTGGGTTTCCTCCAGAAGCTCCATTTTCTTCCCATGCTTCAAAAATGTACCAGGCTCATAGGTTAATTGGGGTGTTTGGGTAGTATAGGCTTGTGGGCCAGAAGGGCCTGGTACCATGCAGTATGTCTAAATTAATAGTTAAGTTTGTCAAGATTATGACCTACACCAGCCCATTACTATTCACTGCATTGAGGCCATTGTGCTCCAATTTACCTGCCCACTTGGAAAAGGCCAATTCTGAAGAAACTTTGGAAGGGTGACCTCTTCAGTCAGCAGGTGTTACACCTCATTGGATTGTTGGCAGAATGATCCCTGGGACAGTGGCAAGGGGTTCAACTCTTATCACAGAGTTATCACACTGTAACCTCTCAAGCTTTTGTACATCACCAGAGGATATGAAATGTTGGTCTCCTGCCATTTCCTAAAATCCAGAGTTAGATGCTCATGCAATCAACTGTAATTCCGTCTGAGCTTGCTGTAAACGCTGGTAGTCAGGAGGAGCACCTGTCCACTAATGAGCCAAGTTATGAATGGAGACTACATAAATGCTTCATCTGGAAAGGTACATGTCCACCTGATTGTTGGACATTAGTCAAAAGTCAATACCTCAGTCTGACTCTGCACGCAGCCGTTGTCTAAAACCAGAACAATCATGGGAACTGATTTCCAGCAATGCCATTTACCTAATTAGACTGCAAACCTTGCTGTCCACCATCTGCCAGCGTGTTGACAGGAACAAATTGAAATTGATTTCTCCTTCAGAATTCCAGGGGAAGCTGCGAATCTGCATCCTATGGGTGCTATTTCAGAACATTTTGAGGCTGTGGAAGATGTCTGAAAATGCCACTAATGCACAGTTCCAGCTGAATTCTGTGTCATTTTGAGTGAGTGGGATACAATAACATCCCCATTATCCGAAATTCAAGCATCCTCAATCAACTGGCAAAAAAAAAATTGCAGAAAATAAATGCAGGTGGACCACGTCTTATGATGGGGTCGGTTCTGGAACTCGCATTGTAAGTTGAAATTATCGTAAGTCGAAACTGTGGCGTCAGAAGCTCGGATGCGTGGACAGCCATGATGTCGGGAGCTTGGATGTGGGGGCTGCTGTGGCATCGGGAGTTAGTATGCACAGGCAGCTGGGACATCGCAAATGCGGATAAACATCAGAACTTGAAATTGAAAGTATGGATTCTGACCATCGTAACTTTGAAATATTGTAAGTCGGAACATCGTAAGTCAGGGTCTATTTGTAGGTAAAAAATACCGATGATTAAAATTGGGGCTCCCTAGTATTCAGTTATTAATCATGTAACACAGAATCTCAAGTAACCAGCAAATTCACTTATCCAGCATCTACCAATCTCCATAGGTGCTGGATACAGGGGCTTTTACTGTATTTAAAAGAAACCTCAAGAAGATGCTCTAGGCTTAGGAAATTGTAAGATAGGTGACAGAGTGTAAGCTGAAACATGACACAATTCTGGTTCCAAATGGGTAATGACTGCAGTTTGCATCAACCATAGTCAGATATACTTCTCTCTTCTGCAGAGTCATGGAACCATGCCACACAAAAGCAGGCCCTTCAGACTATCTTGTCCATATGATCCAGCAACTACTGATGTACACTCTCCCATTTACCTTCTCTTTGACCCAGCCCCTTGGAGTTAGTCATGCATCATTGGGTTGCTTCTATCTCAAGGGTTGTGAGCTCAAGGCTCTCTCCAAAGACTCAAGCTTATAATCGTCAATAATACACCAGTGATGTACAAGAAGTCATCTACCCTTCAAGTACAAAACTAAAACCAGTGAGCTGCACTATTTTGGTGTCGACCTTCATTCTGAGAGTAAAACTAAATTAATGTAAATGCTCAATGATATAGTTTTACAGGAAGGATTTGCATAACTTTGTTTTGTTAACAAAGTTTGCTTGAATAATAAAACAATACTTTTATTAAGAAAAGGAAAACATATACCATAAAAGGTAAATGCAAGCCAACATTTCAAGTGTGAAATTAGTTAATAATACAACTGATGTAACTGGATGAACTTACTGTAATACACGTGTGTGCGCACAAATACACACACACACACACGCACTCACATAATTACATGCATTTGCACATGTTCACACTTGCAAATGCAATAACTCAGACACACACACACACACACACACACACACACACACACACACACACACACACATCTGAGAACAGATGCTTTTGACCATTTCCAACCTCCTTGCTTCTTAACCCATCTGCCCTTGATAGTTCACACCTACAGCATACCACGTCTCTTCACTGCTATACCCGTTTCCATCCCCCTCCTCATCTACCCATAGCTCTCTGATGTCCTCCTGCTATCCCACATACCTAGTCCCTTCAGCACTTACACCCATTTTTTTTTGGGCACTTCTGTCCACGATCCCATTCGTGAACCAATCCTTGGCTCTCAACCACACACAAGTGCCAAAGATTGCAACAGGTTATTGATCAATTGGACAAGTGGGCAGAGGAATGGTTGATGGAATTTAATAGAGAAATGTAAGGGGGTGCATTTTGGGAGGTCTATCGTGGAGAGGACCTACACAGTGGATGGTAGGGATCTGGAGAGTGTTGCAGAGCAGAGAGATCTAGGATGATAGGTTCAAGATTTTTTTACAGTCATGTAATAAAAACAGCACAATATCACATGGAATTTGCTTATGCAAGGGAGACACTTTCATCTTCACCTCTTACAGTCAGAGAAAACAAAGCAAAAGAGAGTCGCCTCAGAGTCCCTGAGTGCCCATGGATTTGCCTCCAGCACTCCTGCAACCCTTGCAGCTACACAGAGTTCAGTCAAAGCTATCAATAGCCTGATCTCCAGATCTGAACCTCTGACATGATCAGGAAGCCTTCAGCACCCTCGGAACCATCTCGCATCTCAGTTCCAATACCAGCCAGTCCCGACCCAGTCTCCAGCAGTTCGCTGCCTGGTATGAACCTCTTGACTGCAGTTGCTAGCAGCCCACAGCCTGCACGGTTTCCTCATCTCACGCTGCCAAAAGCACCCACCTGTGTATTCTTAGATAAGGTGGTCAAAAAGGCTTTTGGCATGTCGCCCTTCATCAGTCAGAATTTTGAGTGCAGAAGTTGGGAGGTTATGTTGCAGTTGTACAAGACGTTGGTGAGGCCTTATTCAGTGTTCAGAATTTATTGTCATGAACATGTCACAAAAATATTGTTTTATGGCAGCGTTACAGTGAAAATATAAATTAGATTTAAAAATAAGTAAATAGTGCAATGAAATAGGTGAAAGTGAGGTCTGTTCATTTTCCATTCAGAAATCTGATGGCAGAGGGGAAGAAGCTGTCCCTATGCCACTGGGTGCTCATCTTTAGGGTCCTGTATCTCTTTCCTGATGGTAGCAGAGTGAAGCGGGCCTGGCCTGGGTGGTGGGGGTCCTAGAAGATAGAGGGTGCTTTCTTAAGACATTGCCTTTTGTAGATATCCACGATGTCTTGAAGACTGGTGCCCATGATGCCGCAGGCTGAGTTAACAACTCTCTGTAGTTTTTTCCTGCCCTGTCGATGGGCACCTCCGTACCAGCCAGAATGCTCTCCACCTGTCGAAATTTCCGAGAGTTTTTGCTGACATAACAAATCTCCTCAAACTCCTCATGAAGTATAGCAGTTGACGAGCCTTTCTTCGTGATTGCATCGATGTGGAGGCTCCAGGACAGATCCTCACAGATGCGGACACCCAGAAATTTGAAGTTCTTGACCCTCTCCACTGCAGTGTCAACCCACTCAGTATTTTAGAGGTTTGGTTCAAATTCCGGGCACTGTCAGAGCATTGATATTTTATTTCCAAAACACTGCCACCTATTGGTGTCAACTCAAAGTCACATAATTTAAATTATTTTACAATTCAATGTATTCCAACAGTCATTTTGTTATGATATTTAGGTTGCTTAATCTAGGTCATTGAATAATTCAGTACTCTGGTACAAAAATATGGAATGGATTGCACATTTCGATATCAAGAGCAACAGAAAATCTAACATGAGTAAAGATAAATTCTGTACTTCTTGCCATCAGTTAATACCATTAAATTAATATGCTGCGGTTACTGATAGACATTGAAGTAATTTAGAAATGCTAGAGTGTTTTCGTTTTCTAATTTAGAAAACAGTATTTTTATTGCTTTTGTTTGCAAATTCGTTGGAGTGACACTTGTGTTGAAAGAGTTTGTTCATTGTAATCTACCACCTACTTATGGAGAATGCCAGCAGTTCTCAAACAGAACACTTGTCCTCATCAAAGCTCCAAGGTTACGAGCTCCCTTCTTTGGGATAAAAGACCTGAACCATCTGTTTGGCAAAATGACAGGTGCTTTGCGACTTTGACACCACGGCAAGGGCAAACAATGTGTTGACTTGTCCACTTTCATTCCCATTGGGGTCTCTCCTGCCTGCACTGACCTGTTCTGGATAGGGTGGCTGAGGCTGTGCCCCCAAGATCGTTCCATGCGGTGGAGCACGCCACACGGGGCAAGCATTAGATCCTGAGGCCCCACCCTCATATGGCCCTGATGGTTTGACAGATCACTGCTGTCAATGAGCACAGAAGAATGAGGGGAGGTGGATAATATTATGATGGGCATAGATAGAATAAATGCAAGCAGACTTTTTCCACTGAGGTTAAATGAGATTAAAAGCTGGAGGACTTTGTAAAAGAGGAAAAATTTAAAGGGAATATTCAGGGAGAGTGGAATGAGCTGCCTCCTGAATTAGTAAATACAGGCTCAATTTTAACATTTAAGAAAGAATTTGGACAGGTACATAGATAAGGAGAGAATGCAGGGATATGGGCTGGGTGAAGGTCTGTAGGGCAAGGTAGAAAAATAGATCAGCACAAACTAGAAGGGCCTGTAGTGTTTCTGTGGTTCTATCTCCCAGTAAAAATTCCTGGGCATATCATAAAATAATGGAATCATTGAAACACATCTTTTGTCCCACCCTATCCATGTGAATTGTAACACCTATTCACATTAATCCCTTTTGCCCACATCAGGCCCATATCCCCTTACATCTTTCCTGTTCAAGTACCTGTCCAAATGCCTTTCAAACATTGTAATTGCAGATGTAATTTAAAGATTAAAAAATGGAAATAATTAAAACCACTAGTAATTAATTAAAAGCCCTAAGATAAAGCAAAATAAATGATAGTAAATAAACCACTTGCCCACTCTTGTCCTTGTACCGTGGGCCAAATGATGGTGCCTCATTTTCAGGCCCAGCCAGCCCTGGGGTAAAGCTGAGGGACTGGTATGGGAACATCAATACCCCCATGTGAAAAGCCCTGCAAAAGGTAGTAGACACAGCCCAGGACATCACAGGCAAATCCCTCCCCACCATTGAGAGCATTTACAGGGAACGCTGCCGTCGGAGAGCAGTAGCAATCATCAAGGATTCACATCACCCAGCACACGCTCTGTTCTTACTACCATCAGGAAAGAGGTCTAGGTGCCACAAGACTCACACCACTAGGTTCAGGAACAGCTGCTCCCCCTCCACCATCAGACTCCTCAACAACAAACTCAATCAGGGACTCTTTTAAGGACTCTTTTTGCACCTTATTGATTTTTTTTCCTCTCTGCATTGCACAGTCAGTTTGTTTATATTTCTTTATTTGTTTTACATGTGCACATTGTGTACGGGTTTTTTTTGGACTACCAATAAATGGTAATTCTGCCTGGCCAGCAGGAAAAAGAATCTCAGAGTTGTATGTGATGTCATGTATGTACTCTGACAATCAATCTGAAATTTGATTCTGGATTCTCATTCACCATGTTCTGTCTCTGATTTGATGCTGACATGGATGTTGAAGGAAGACCAAGCAACAGAGCTGCAGATGCTCCAATCTTGAGTTAACAGTAAGCAGGTCAAGGAGCATCCATGGAGAGAAACGCTCAGTCAACGTTTCAAGACCCCCCTATCGAGAAAGGCTCTTGATCCGAAACGCCGATCGCCCATTTCTCTCCATGGATGCTGCCTGACCGTGTTGACTGCCTCCAATTTCCCTTTGTTGAAGCTGTCAGATCCCGACGGAACCTCAAGCCAAAGGTCCTCTTTTGGGAGACCAGCCTGAGGACGTGAGATGAGTTCGCTCATCCGTCAATGTCACCCTTGCATTGAGGAGCTTCCAAGTACCGCTGAGGAGGAGATGCGAGTCATTCCTGTTCGGGAGGGCATGGTCACTGACCTTAATTCCAATGTACAATTGAAATTAATGGAGGGAATTTGCTGGAGCAACTACCTTGTTCAGATGAATCATCCAAAAGCTCACGAATGAAGGCAACCTTACATGGCTGTAGACAAATTCTGTTCCAGCCACACAGGTATTATAATTCATATTGTCCTTGTCATTGATGTATGGTGGTGCAAAATAACAAGGCGATCTTCTGAACTGTCGAGGCATAAAAATTGCTATGTTAAGTTTCATTTTTTTTTCTATTTATCCTGAAAAAAGGCAACAAAGGAAAGAATTTGCCTGCTCCACAAATTGGCAGTAATGCTTCTGTAACCTCTCACGATGGTTATGAATTGCACATTCCAAAAGCTCTAAAGAGGAATTCAGTGCCTAGAATACTGATTTGACTATTGTGAGCATGTCATCTCAGAGGGGTAACTCCTGTTTATAGAAGCTTGGAGTCTAATTTCTGACACAGAGGAGCAAACATAGAATGAGCTCACAAAGCAGCAGATGTAGGGACAACTAACAGCTGTAGAATTGTTGCAGCACACAGTGTTCTGCTCATCAAGTCAATGCTGCCTCATGGTCGATCGATTCTTTCAGTCCCAATCCCCAGCTCCTTTCCCCATAGAAATAGGAATTATTCCCAATTAGGTACCTATCAAATTCCCTCTTGAAATCTTAAATTAATTTTAATTAAAAAATTAAAATGAAATATCGTCAGTGAATTTGAAGGGCATCACAGTTAGAGCAACGCTGTAACAGTGCCAGAAACCGGACTCGAAACTGGCGCTGTCTGTAAGGCGTTTGTACGTTCTTCCCATGTCCAGGTGGGTTACCTCCAGATGCTCTGGTTTCCTCCCGCCCTCCAAAAGGTCCTATTACTGTGTTGAATGACTAAATTATAGACTAATTGACTAAAAGATGAAATTAAATTAAAAAATTAAATTAATTTTCCCTCTCTCCTACTCTGGTGAGTTCCAGATCATATTTTCACTGTAGTTTTCTCTCACATTCCCTCTGTATCATCGATTAAGGTAACCTGGTTCTCAGAGGGTGATGAGTAGAGTCTATCCTGACCTCTAACATTGTTTTGTGTGGAGTTGAATGTTCTCCCTGTGTTTGTGTGAGCTAGATCTGGGTTTTCCATTTCCTTCCCATATTCCAAAGACATAGAACCATAGAACAGTCCAACACAAAAACAGGCCCTTTTGGCCCTGCTAGTCTGTGCCGAACCATTTTTTTCCTAGTCTCACTGACCTGCACCCAGTCTGCAGCCATCAATATCTCTTCCATCCATGTACCTGTCCAAATTCTTCTTAAATGTTAAAATTGAGCCTGCATTCACCACCTCAGCTGACAGCTCATTCCACACTCCCATCACTCTCTGTGTGAAGAAGTTCTCTCCCATGTTCCCCTAAACTTTTCCCCTTTCACTCTTAACCCATGTCCTCTGGTTTGCATCACATCTTTCTTTTTCTTTGGCTTGGCTTCGCGGACGAAGATTTATGGAGGGGGTAAAAAGTCCACGTCAGCTGCAGGCTCGTTTGTGGCTGACCAGTCCGATGCGGGACAGGCAGACACGATTGCAGCGGTTGCAAGGGAAAATTGGTTGGTTGGGGTTGGGTGTTGGGTTTTTCCTCCTTTGCCTTTTGTCAGTGAGGTGGGCTCTGCGGTCTTCTTCAAAGGAGGCTGCTGCCCGCCAAACTGTGAGGCGCCAAGATGCACGGTTTGAGGCGTTATCAGCCCACTGGCGGTGGTCAATGTGGCAGGCACCAAGAGATTTCTTTAGGCAGTCCTTGTACCTTTTCTTTGGTGCACCTCTGTCACGGTGGCCAGTGGAGAGCTCGCCATATAATACGATCTTGGGAAGGCGATGGTCCTCCATTCTGGAGACGTGACCCATCCAGCGCAGCTGGATCTTCAGCAGCGTGGACTCGATGCTGTCGACCTCTGACATCTCGAGTACCTCGACGTTAGGGGTGTGAGCGCTCCAATGGATGTTGAGGATGGAGCGGAGACAACGCTGGTGGAAGCGTTCTAGGAGCCGTAGGTGGTGCCGGTAGAGGACCCATGATTCGGAGCCGAACAGGAGTGTGGGTATGACAACGGCTCTGTATACGCTTATCTTTGTGAGGTTTTTCAGTTGGTTGTTTTTCCAGACTCTTTTGTGTAGTCTTCCAAAGGCGCTATTTGCCTTGGCGAGTCTGTTGTCTATCTCATTGTCGATCCTTGCATCTGATGAAATGGTGCAGCCGAGATAGGTAAACTGGTTGACCGTTTTGAGTTTTGTGTGCCCGATGGAGATGTGGGGGGGCTGGTAGTCATGGTGGGGAGCTGGCTGATGGAGGACCTCAGTTTTCTTCAGGCTGACTTCCAGGCCAAACATTTTGGCAGTTTCCGCAAAGCAGGACGTCAAGCGCTGAAGAGCTGGCTCTGAATGGGCAACTAAAGCGGCATCATCTGCAAAGAGTAGTTCACGGACAAGTTTCTCTTGTGTCTTGGTGTGAGCTTGCAGGCGCCTCAGATTGAAGAGACTGCCATCCGTGCGGTACCGGATGTAAACAGCGTCTTCATTGTTGGGGTCTTTCATGGCTTGGTTCAGCATCATGCTGAAGAAGATTGAAAAGAGGGTTGGTGCGAGAACACAGCCTTGCTTCACGCCATTGTTAATGGAGAAGGGTTCAGAGAGCTCATTGCTGTATCTGACCCGACCTTGTTGGTTTTCGTGCAGTTGGATAATCATGTTGAGGAACTTTGGGGGACATCCGATGCGCTCTAGTATTTGCCAAAGCCCTTTCCTGCTCACGGTGTCGAAGGCTTTGGTGAGGTCAACAAAGGTGATGTAGAGTCCTTTGTTTTGTTCTCTGCACTTTTCTTGGAGCTGTCTGAGGGCAAAGACCATGTCAGTGGTTCCTCTGTTTGCGCGAAAGCCGCACTGTGATTCTGGGAGAATATTCTCAGCGACACTAGGTATTATTCTATTTAGTAGAATCCTAGCGAAGATTTTGCCTGCAATGGAGAGCAACGTGATTCCCCTGTAGTTTGAGCAGTCTGATTTCTCGCCTTTGTTTTTGTACAGGGTGATGATGGTGGCATCACGAAGATCCTGAGGCAGTTTACCTTGGTCCCAACAAAGCTTGAAAAACTCATGCAGTTTGGCATGCAGAGTTTTGCCGCCAGCCTTCCAGACTTCTGGGGGGATTCCATCCATACCTGCTGCTTTGCCACTTTTCAGTTGTTCGATTGCCTTATATGTCTCATCCAGGGTGGGAACCTCATCCAGCTCTAGCCTTAGGGGCTGTTGAGGGAGCTGGAGCAGGGCGGAATCTTGGACTGAGCGGTTGGTACTGAAAAGAGATTGGAAGTGTTCTGACCATCGGTTGAGGATGGAGATCTTGTCGCTGAGGAGGACTTTGCCGTCTGAGCTGCGCAGCGGGCTTTGGACTTGGGGTGAGGGGCCGTACACAGCCTTTAGAGCCTCGTAGAAACCCCTGAAGTCGCCAATGTCCGCGCTGAGCTGTGTTCGTTTGGCGAGGCTAGTCCACCACTCATTTTGGATCTCCCGGAGTTTGCGCTGAAGATGGCTGCATGCGCGACCATCAAAGGAAAAAGCCTACCTATATTTACTCTGTCCGTCCCCCACATAGTTTTAAATACCTCTATCAAATCTCCCCTCATTTTTCTACACTCCAGGGAATAAAATCCTAACCTGTTTAACCTTTCCCTCTAACACAGTCTCTGAAGTCCATGCAACATCCTAGTAAATCTTCTCGGCACTCTTTCAATCTTATTGATATCTTTCCTGTAATTAGGAGACCAAAACTGCACATATTACTCAAAAAATGGACCTCACCAATGTCTTGTACAATTTACCATAACATCCCAGCTCCTACACTCAAGGCCAATACCCCAAAAGTTCTCTTTACAACCCTATCCACCCATGACATCACTTTCAGGGAATTATGCATCTGATTTTCATACTCTCCGTGTGTGAAAACATACCACTTATTTACTCTCTCTGTCCTTAGTCGCATGTCCCTTAAAACTATGCCCCATCATGTTAGCCATTTCAGCCCTGGAAATAACCTTTGGCCATCCACACGACCAATACCTCTCATCATCTTATACATCTCTATCAGGTCATCTCTCATTCTCCATCCTTTGAAGGAGAAAAGACCAAGTTCACTTAAGCTGATAAGTTTATATCCTTATATGGTGTCCAGTCTATGAGCGAATGTGGCTCTTTGAGCATCACATCAGAGTAAATCACACCCTTTTCCTACTTCTTCAGGTGATATTTTTCTCTTCAATTTCTTACCTCTCAGATTCCCATTCGTCTTCTGGAGATGTTGATTCCTCATTTCGCCAAGTTCCTCCACCCAACCTATCATTCTCCATGTGTGAGCTTAGATAATTTTATGGACTTCCACCACTGATTATTTTCTGGTCTGGCATGCAGTTTAGGATTTTATGTGTTCTGCCCATAATTTACTGTCTTCAATAAATAGGCGTGCATACCCAAATTCCTGATGTCTGTACCCTTCAGATAAATCCCCTTGAGATTCTGATAGCGTCTGTTGGTGGAACTCAGTGATCGAACAGTGTCAGTGGGAGAAAAAGAATGACTAATTTCAGTTAGTTTAATAATTAACCTTCTAATCCCTTCTCTCTGTGGAACTTGGGAGGAAACTGCAACACCTGGAGGAAACCCACATGGTCATAGAGAGAACCTACAGGCTCCTATAGACAGGGTTGGATTGGAACCTGATCGCTGGCGCTGTAATGGCATTGCTCTAACCACTACGCAAAACTTTTAATTTTTAAATTGAGACATACAGCATGGTAACAGGCCCTCCTAAATACCCCAATTAACCAACAACCCCTGATACATTTTGAAGGGTGGGAGGAAACTGGAGAACCCTGAGGAAACCCACACAGATATGGGGAGAAGGTACAAACACCTTACAGACAGCATTGGATTCAAACCTGGATCACTGGCACCAACCCTGCTATGCTAACCATGTTGGGTCGGAATCCCTCATCAGTCCTGGTATTGGCTTGTATTGGTATTCTAACAACACTCATATTTCTAACATGTCCTGGTCATCTTACAAATGTGTTGTAGATCCTGGGACAGAATCCATGAGTCTGGAATGTTGCCTTGTCACTTGTGAGGAATTCTGCCTGGACAGAATTTGGCCTGTACATTGGCCTTGTTTTGGAATCATAGGGAAAGATGGATATGTCAATAACCCTACACACCTCAGCAGTCTCTGGAGTTTAAAGTAAATTTTTAAATGTTGACATACAGCACAGTAACAGGGCATTTGAGCCCATGAGTCTGCGCTGCCCAATTTGCACCAAATTAACCTAAATCCCTGTAGGTTTTGAACAGTGGGAGGAAACTGGAGCCCCACATAGGCACGGGGAGAACATTCAAACTCCTGACAGACAGCGCAGGATTCAAACCCGGTCCCGATCGCTGGCGCTGAAGAGGCATTGTGCTAACCGTTAACCAACCTCGCGGCCCCACGCCAACCGTGTCACCCCCATGTCAGCCGTGACTGATTCCTTTTTGTTCCCACAGTCTTCTAAAGGCAGAGCAGCTCAATTATCTATTTTTGGTGTAGTAGAATCCTGGATCTGAAAGCTTAAAGCAACCCTTTTGCTCACCAGTAACATGCGATGTAAAGTGACATCCTAACGTTGCTTTCGATTAACAGAGGTGAGAAACTCACAAGCCGTGGCAGCCTATAACAAGTTGTTGTTGCTGGCTTTTAACTGTGGAGACCTTGTTTACAATAATGGCAGCCCTTGGCAGGCTGCCGGGAATGCAGATAGCTCATTTTCATATCACTGCTTTGTGACAGATTCCAATAAAATATACGTATCTAGAATTCGACCTTTGCTGAAGATATGATGCTTGGTTGATTATATTTGGCCTGTCATCACTCAGTGTAGATTCTCGACCTGAAATTATAAACATTTTGATGTGTGCATGGGTTTAGAAATTGTTAATTCATTCATGAGATATGCGTATCACTGCCATTTAACACAGAGCATAGAACATTACAAAATGGTTCATGCTTTTCAGCTCTCAATGTTGTGCCAACCTATATATTCCAACCAAAATAAAAGAAAAAAAGTATTGTTCTAAACCCTTCCTGCTCATGAGCCTCTGTTTATCTTTCATCCATGTGCCTGTCTAAGAGTCTCTTAAATGCCCCTAATGTTTTAGCCTCCACCACCATCCTTGGCAAGGCATTCCAGGCACCCAAAATTCAGTGTAAAAAACTTACCCCTGATGCCTCCCCTAAACTTTCCTCCCTTCACTTTATACATATGTCCTCTGATGTTTACTATCCCCACCCTGGGTAAAAAGGTGCCTCTCAAAATATCGTAGACCTCCATTAAATTCCCTCTCATCCTTCTTCGCTCCAAAGAGAAAAGCACCAGCTCTGCTAACCTTGCCTCATAAGACTTATTTTTCAATTCAGGTAATATCCTGGTGAATCTCCTCTGCACCCTTTCCATAGCTTCCACATCCTTCCTATAATGAGGTGACCAGAACTGAACAAAGTAAGTGTGGTCTCAGCAGAGATTTGAACAGTTGCAACATGACTTCTGAACTCTTGAACTCAATCCTCTATTGATGAAGTCCAACTTCCTATAGGCCTTCTTAACTATCCTATCAACCTCTGCGGCAACCTTGAGAGCTGTATGGATTTGGACACCAAGGCCTCTCTGTTCCTCCACACTGTTAAGTATCTGAATCCACGATGAGCTCTTCAGGTCATTTCAGAATTGACCATTTTGGCGTGGCTACTGAGTCTCATTTAGACTGGCTAAGTATAATAGATTTCCTTCTCTAACAGTCACCAGTGAAGAATAATGAGTAGTTCTGTGATTACGATTAATTGTGATCACTTTTAATTTCAGATTGACTTAATTAATTGAACTCAAGATCTTTAGTATTTTAATCTTTGTGTTTCAGAACAGTTCTCTTCAGGCCACTGGTTTGTCTCATCCTGAATATATACCTACATATATTTCTCAATGTATACACATATATTTCAAGAATAACTATTCCCTCAATGTGATCTGAATATCCAAACTACTTTGAAACAATTTTTACATTTAGATGGTAACAGACCCTTCTGGTCCACAAACCCCCAATCCCCCCAAATATGCCTCACACCTGACCATTGGCCCCTTTAAGTACCTTTGTACTTGACCTTGGGGTATTGGCCTTTGTAATCAATTAGACCTTGCTGACACTGAGCCATTGGGTCCCTGTAGATTACCTGGGCTAGAATCCCCAGCCCTCCAGTACTATGAAGGGCGCTACATGTGCTTGCCTCTCCCTCTTTTTGCCATCTCCGAGGGACCACCCTGCTTCACTCCAGGCTGAGTACTGTGGAACGGCGCTGGAGATATTATTTGGGAAGGTGTGCACTAGTAAAGGGTTGGGAGCATCTTTTTCTGAGTAGCATACAGGTCAGGGGGTCAAGGTATTGTTTTGTTTCTTTTCCTTGATTGTATGTAACAGCACTGTGTACTCTAGTTCATTGTTGTGTGTGTGTGTGTGTGTGTGTGTGTGTGTGTGTGTGTGTGTGTGTGTGTGTGTGTGTGTGTGTGTGTGTGTGTGTGTGTGTGTGTGTGTGTGGGTGGGTTTGTGTGTGTGTGCCCATGTGCATCTTCTGTAAATAAAGTCATTTACTGTCAGATAGAGTGTATTGCCTCTGCGTTGCTTTGCATCCAGTTTCCTGACAGAGGACCTGACAAAACTCACTCGAATGGGAATGATGGAGCTGAATGACATGGAGCTGTGGGAATTCAGTCTGTGATCATTGAACCAATCTACTGACTCACTCCACTTGAACTAATGGCTGGATGGCATGCATGGAAGGATTTCTAGCAAGGGAAGGGAATGGGCTTTTGCCCTTCAAAAACATGCTTGCAGGAAGACTTAGAACATTGGAAAGATTTACTTCTAACGTTGATAGGGAGGGTAAATTGCATTAAAATGAATGTCCTCCCAAGGATACAATACTTATTTCAATCGTTATCAATTCCCTTAACAGAGAAATTCTTTAATGAACTAAAGAGGATAATAAGGTTATTTTTATGGAAAGGGGAGAAACTGAGGATAGCATTAGATAAATTAACAGAGAGGTACAACCAAGGTGGTTTGCAGTTACCAAATTTTAAAAATTATTATAGAGCAGCACAATTAAGGTATTTATCAGATTTTTATCAGACAAGGACAAAACCAGATTGGACTAAGACAGAGCGAGATAAAATAGGGAAGAAGGTACCAGAACATATACTTTATAAGTGGGATGAAAAGCTGATACGATATAAAAGCTCACCAGTATTGCAACATTTACTCAATATATGGAAGAAGATTCACTTAGAAAGGAAAAAAAAACAAATTACCAACTACCAAAATTGTTATTGACACAAACCCACTAATCCCTTTTACAATAGATAACCTTTCCTTTAGAGAATGGGAGAGAAAGGGAATTAAAAGAATAGAAAATTGTTTTTTGGGAAATAATTTATTAACATTTGAACAATTGAAGTACAAATATGGAATAAGTCACGGTAAAATGTTTGCATACCACCAACTGAAAACTTATTTAAAGGACAAATTGGGAAGCAGACTGAGGTTACCAGAAGGAAGCAGCTTTGAATATGTGATTACAGACACAATGATAATAAAAAGATTTATAATGAACATGTACATCAGGCTGCAAGAGAAGGAAAATGATGAAATAAGCTATAAACCCAAACAAAAGTGGGAAAAAGATTTAAGCATAAAGATAAAAAAAGAAAAAAAGTTATGTTCTGGAACTATGAAGAATATAATAAACACAAGGTTACACATGACACAGTATAATTGCTTACACAGATTATATATCACACCCCAAAAGTTAAATAAATGGGACCCAACAGTATCAGATAGATGTTTTCGCTGTAAGAAGGAAATGGGAACAACAGTACATGCAATTTGGGCATGTGAGAAAGTGGGAATGTTTTGGGAAGATCTAAACCAGGTATTAAATAAAATCACAAAAAGCAACATACCAAAAAATCCAGAGATCTTTCTTCTAAGTAATATAAGAAGTAAGGAATTAGGCCTCAAACTGGATGAAGCGCAAAAAAGATTTATTATGATAGCCTTAGCTGTAGCAAAAAAATGTATAATGTCAACCTGGAAATCAGAAGAGAGCCTGAGAATACAGCAATGGTACATGGAAATGAATAAGTGCATTCCATTGGAAAAAAATAACATATAATTTAAAAAATAAAGTCACAGTATTTGAAGAAATTTGGAAACTGTACATGGAACACAACAGAGAAGTCCTACCACGGACCTCCATACCCTAAAATGATAGAATGAGAAGAAGACGAAATGAACTGACCCAGTGTGTAAAAGTAGATGACACAAATTTCTTGTTTATTTTCATTGTGTGATGACATTGTTTAATGGGCTTATTGTATTGTACATGTTGAATGTTTAATGGGTTTGGAGGGGGGTGGGAAGGGGGGAGGGAAGGTAGGGGGGAGGGAAGGGGAGAAAATGCCACTGTGTATATTTACGAGGGAAATGTTTATATGTATTTTGATTGATATGGTTCACAGTGTGAAAAATAATTTAAAAAAACGTGCTTTCTGAAGTGCAGGTGCACAGTTCATTTTCTTTTCTGTCTATATTTGTTCAAATGATTTCTAGTGGAATTTGAAATGATGCACAACAGAGAGAGAGGAATGATAAGTTGTTCGCTGAAGAATTCTCATAATCCATAACTGTGAGTATTCAAGTAATCATTTGGCAGAGTTTTGATCATTTTAGAACTGCATTCTCACACCTTGTATAAGGTATGTTCCATCACCTAACATTTTAAAATCTTGCATTTTCTTGTAATTACAAGGTAAAATTTATAACTCTTCTAGTTCGATTTCAGGCATCATGCAAGTTAAAACTATAGACGTCTTAAGCCCAGCACCTCTAGGTTCAGGAACAGGTTTTATCTAACGAAGATCAGGCTCTTGAACCTCATCTACTACCCTAACTATAAATTACTGCGGGATCACTAACAGGCTTGACTGCATCGTTGAAACAACACCATTTTTATCCAGCACTGCCTGTAACTGTGAATATTTCCTTATTTAACTTTTCTTCATATTTTAATTTAATTTACTTTAGACATATGGCATTGTTACAGGCCATTTTGGTCTGCAAGCTCGTGCTGTCCAATTATACCAAATGAACCTCAACCTAGGTATGTTTTGAAGAGTGGAAGGAAACTAGAGGCCCCCCGGATACTGATGTACTGATGTATATGATAATAAACTCATTGTCATTTAATTTAGTGGGTACTTTGGTTTCGAAGTGTGAAATTTAGAATGATCCTGTTGACAAAGAACCTCAAAAAGACATTCACATCCTTCGCCCGCAGTTAGCGCTGGCAGTGAAAAGAGCTATCCGAGTAATGGCACAGGCTCAACACTCCTAGAATTGCAATCTTGGCTGCTGGCAGATGATTGCTGAGTGTAACATATGCTAATTAAATGCCTGCTAAGCCAATTCACAAGTGCGAAACCAAAATTATCGGAGGTACGTAAAGACTGGCCAAGTGAATGTGTTACTATTCATCAGGGATAGTGAACCAATACCCATGCTTCATGTGGTGTGAACGATGATGAAATATCGGAGGGTCAGTGAGTTAGAGCAATTGAGTCATGGTTTCTGCAGGTCATCTAGCCTGACTCATCCATTCTGACCAATGCGTATCTTTCTGAATTCATCTCCTTTCCAAGCTCTTGGGGAGCAGCTCTCTTAATTTTTACAAAGGTACTTCTTAAATGCTTCCACTACTCCTTCAAAAAGTGCATTTGTATTTACCATTCTCTGGTGAAGAAATTCTCCCCTCATCTACCCTTTCAATGACTCTAAATTTACTTCACGTTAAATTTTACTTCAATCACCGTGTCTTCAGTCTTTTGTGTTTAACTCCTGACTATTGCAAAACCTCTTTGATGGATGCCCACCTTGAAGATGTTCTCCAAAGGGAGGTCTGTGGGATTCTCTCTCACTGCTCCCCACCTGTAATCCCTCTCAAGCTTTATGACCATGTACTCAGTCAGATCTGCTTCCACATCCACATTGTCTTCCTCTCTACTTGCCTCCAGCTCTCTTCCCTTTTCCCTCTCCATTTACAGAGACATCACTCCCCTCACACTTACTGGTGTTTCCTCCCTCCCTCACTACCTCCTTTCTGTGGGACTGTGCACCTCCTTGTACCATACCACCCCCCCCCATCATTTTATTCGGGTGCCTGTCTATATCTTGCTCACACCTTGATGAAGGGCAAAATGTTGCTTATGTATTTTTATCTTTGCTGTATAAAGTGCATTGTTTGACCCGCTGAGTTTCTCCAGTGTTGTGTTTTAATTTCAACCATGGTCTCACCGTAAATTTATGTCCTCCAGTGTAATCTTTTCAATATTTATATTAGTTTCATCATATAAATGTTACATAGGTACATGCGAATAAAACAGAATATTAACAAATCTTATATAGAAATTCAAATGGTATTATAACCTATTTTACATTAAAAAGTAGAAACAAATACTAAACTACTGATCTATTTATCCATCCCCGCCCTACAGAGGCTATTGGCTTTACACAGACAGACCATATTGATAATTAAAAAAAATATAACCCAATGGGGTCATAAAGCCGAACCTACTTAATCTTACAAATATTTTGAAAATAATTGAGAAAAGCACCCCATAAAGAAAGAAAGTTAAGGTTCATTTTAGTTGTGGAACATCTAATTTTTCTCCACCAAAGTCAGACAAGCCATCATATCGGTCGACCATTGAGTGTAAGTGGGAGGGACAGCATCTTTCCATCTCATCAATATGGCCCTTCTAGTTATAAGGGAGGCGAAGGCATCTACGTGGGATTGTGATACATTCAATATCAAACCTGTTGGCCCACTATTCCAAAGAGAGCGGGAAAAGGATTTGGAGTCAAATTAATATTAAGAAATAAAGCCAAGGAATGAAATATCCCTTCCCAAAAATTGGAAAGAGAAGGACATAACCAGAACATATGATACAGTGAATGTTCTTCAGTTCTACATTTAGAAGAGAGATTAGAATAGAATTTAGCCAATTGGATTTTGGAATAGTGGGCCCAGTGTATGTCCTTAAACTGTATTAATGAGTGTTGAGCACAAAGAGAGGAGAACGCACTCATTTCAGAATAGAGTTCCATGTAGTTTCAAAAAATGGCTGTTGCAAACCCTGTTCCCATAATTTTTTAATTCTGTCCAGGGAAATGTCCCTAGAATTTAGAAGCAATTCATCAAGGTCAGATACCACCCCTTTAAAATTAGGTTGGAAATTGTAAATCATTCCCATCATGTTAAGTTCCACATCTTCAGGGAGCTTCAAATTTAAAGAATTCAAAAATAATGAAAGAAGTGCTGTCAAGGGATTGTAAATTTTGTGAATCATTGTTCAAAAGAGGCAAGATTTTGGTCATTAAATTATCTCAAAAGGATGGGATGGTTAAATTTGACCAATGTTGGAAACCGATACCTTGAACCGACAGTTTTGAAGAAAAAAGGAATTACCTAAAATAAGATTAATGAATGAGAATCTATGCACCCAAAATGTTTCCTAAATTGAAACCAGATTCTCAATGTATGTCTCGCAACAACATTTTCAGTTAGAGGCCAGAAAAGGTAAAGGTGCTCCAAATATCAAAAGAAAAGAATAATTTTTGGAGGATGTAATTTCTAAATTAATTCATCCATCTTGAAGCTCCTAAATTTTCCTTGTGATGAATCCAAAATATAATATATCTAATATTAGCTGCCCAATGATAAACATAAAGTTAGGTAATGCCAAGCCCCCATTCTTTTTTTAGCATCGTAAAGAAAACTTTTTTTAAAGATGGGGGTGCTTATTTTTCCATATAAAAAAAGATATGATAAAATTCAAAGAATCACAAAATAATCTAATATCTTCTTCTGTCTAATGGCAATAAGCTCTCAACATCATTATCGCCAAGAAATATCTATAACAGACTGAAGGGATTAAACGAGCACCTGACCTGCTGAGTATTTCCAGCATTTTCTGCTTTGATTCAGACTGCCAGCATTTTTTCAGTTTGGGATTAAGGAATAAGATGTTTCTTAGCACAATCCAATGGTTTCGCTGCCCATAGATTTAAGGACAGTTTATCAATCCAATGCAGCAGGTATTGTTATTGTGGCAGTTAGTGTAATGCTATTACAGAGCCAACAACCAAGGTTCGAATCTGGAGCTATCTGCAAGGGGTTTGAATGTTCTCTCCATATCTGCGTGTATTTCTTCCGGATGCTCGGCTTTCCTCCCACCCTTCCAAATGATCAGGGTTAAGTGAGTGTAATCAGGCAGCATGGGCCGGAAGGGCCTGCTATTGTGCTACATGTCTAAATTTAAATTTGAAAACATCAAGAAGCGAATTAATTGGCCACTGTGTGGGTGAGATCTCCCGCACCATTGAGAATGTTTCAATTTGCAGATTGGTATTCTCAGAGATACAACTTGGCCACATCTACACAGAGGCACATGAACGGAAGTGGTTTCTGGGGCTGGAGCAGGCTCTCTGCGTACAGGAGGCTCGGATTTGGAGCTCGGGTTGTCGATGGCGTGAACGAGGCTCCGTGCGGCTGCAGAGCGCTGGACTCTCGGTGACTCAGAAGGGACCCTCTTTTGCTTCTCTTTTTCCTATTGTTAAGGGCTCATGGTGACACCTTGTTTTCCTTTCGATAGCCAAAAGATGAAGTATATCATGTATATTACATGTGTATGTATTAGTACCTGGCTATAAAAAGATCCTTGATAACGGTGGCAGCTCTCACCAGCTGTGACTTCCTGCATCTGCTGCTTTCTAATCTGCGTGTGCATTGAACTATATTTATACTCACTGCACTAAGTCATTTTTAGAGAGGCAAGGATAGACATGGAGGCTTCCAACACCATGAATTATTACAATAAACATTATTCCCAGCCATTCAGACAACTGAGGGCAGTATGAGGAATAAATAGTGTTGAACACTATGAAAATCCACTAGGCTGGACAACTGATAAAATGTAAAGGTAAAGGCAGATTTCTTGTGAAAACTGTAGTTGCAATGATGCTGTCAAGAAGCTGGCTGAATGTTATGTGAATGTTGTATACTCACATCATTCTGTGATTTCTGAAATTCTTTCCTTTTTAAGGCTCCTCTGTTCCAGTCACGGCAATGACAGCTACAGAGGTTCGGCAGTGAGGAAGCATACAGGAGGGAGATAGAACAGCTCGTTGAGTGGTGGTCACACCAACAACCTTGCAATCAATGTTAGAAAAACTAAGGAGATGATTCTGGACTTCAGGAGGGAGTCATGAGAACTCGATCCAGTCCTCATCAAGGGTTCAGTAGTGGAGAGGGTCAAGAACTTCAAATTCCTGAGTATCACCATCTCCAAGGATCTGTCCTGGAGCCTCCACGATGATGCAATCACAAAGAAGGCTCACCAGTGGTTATACTTTGTGAAGTGTTTGAAGAAATTCGGTAGGATGCTCAAATATTTCTACACATGTATGGTGGAGGGCATTCTAGCTGGCTGCATCACTACCTGGTGTGGAGGTGTCAACTCTCAGGACAAGAATAAACTCCAGAGATAACTTGGCCAGCGACATTACGGGCACCAGACCTTCACTCCACTGAGGACACCTACAAGAGGCGATGTCTTAAGAAAACATCCTCCATCCTCATGGACCCCCCCACAACTCAGGCCATACCCTCTTCACCCTGTTCCCATCGGGAAAAAAGGTACAGGAGCCTAAAGATGAGTGCTCAGCAGCATAAGGACAGCTCCTTCCCCACCACCACCAGATTCCTGAGTGATCAATGATTCATGGGCACCGCCTTATGTTGACATTTCGTGCACTATTTTTAATTTATTTTTATAAGATGTTTTATGTAAACGTTTGCCCTCTGACGCTGCTGCAAAACAACAAATTTTGTGACTTGTTCATGACGATAAATTCTGATTCACTCATTCTTCAATGGAACTAAAGGCCAACTTGAGGCATTTCAGTGATATCTGTGACTTGCCTGGTTCAGTTACAATTGCTGTATCTTCTTGCTCAGATTTAGTTAGGCACTTTGTTGTTCTCATTTTAGGCATACAGCACATTAGTAGCAGGCCCTTCTGGCACGATCCCATGCTGCCCAAATATACCAATTAACCTACAACCCCCATATGTTTGAAAGGTGGGAAGAAGCCAGAGTTTCCCCGAGGAAACACACGCAGACATGGGGAGGGAATAGAAACTCTTTACAGCGAGCGCCGGGATGCAGGTGTTGCAATTGTTGTGCCAAGCTAACCATGCCACCCCTGCTGGAATTTAAAAGTGAGGAAGAACGCTCTCTTCAGTCACATTTGAGTTCAACTGGGACCGAGAATTTGGAATTGCAAAATTCCAGGAACAGCTATGTGTCTGTCATTGCAACATTGACCTGGAATTGGCTGGAAACACCCTGGATCAAAATGAAATTGTTGAGGACCTTGCTGAGATATTTTCAACACCTTTGGCACCAGGTGAAGTGTAGGTAGACAAGAGGGTGGCTAATGTTGTGCCATTGGTTTAAAAAGGGCAGCAGCCCGGTGAGCTTGACACCAGAGGGTGGAAAATTGCTGGAGGGGAATGCTACTGGCATTTTGAGAAGCAGGACCAACATGGATTTTCTGGTGGAAGATTGTGTCTCACGTCTTTTGAAGAACTGACAAAAAGGGTCGATAAAGGCAGGGCAGTGAGCAATGTAAATTTGGACCTCAGCATGGCCTTTGACAAGCAGGTTACTCTGGAAGTTTAAATCACATGGGGTCCAAGGTAAGGTAGCCTAATGGATACAAAACTGGTAGAATGATGTTTTTTTTTCTGATGGGTGGCCTGTGTCCAGTGGTATGTCACAAGGATCAGCAGTAGATCCATTGGGGAAAGATTAAAGGTGATTTGCAAGGAAAGATTTTAATGCAGGGAATGGTGCGTGCCTGGAACACCTTTCCTGGAGAAGTTGAAGAAGCAGATTGTTTTTTAGACACACACCAGCTCACAAGCCTGTACCCCCCCCCCCCCCCTCCACCCCATACACCTATTATCCTACAACCCTTGTGCATTTTTGAAGGGTGGAACACCCAGAGGAAACCCACACAGACTTTAGGAGAATATACAAACTCCTTACAGACAGTGCCAGATTTGAACCCGGGTAATAGCATTGTGTTAAGAACTACCTAGCCATGCCATGCTAATATGATAGAAACATTTACAAAGCTTTTAGACAGACACATGAACACGCAGAGAGCAGAGGAACATGGACCTTGGTTCAGGCAAATGGGATCAGTTTCAGTTGGCATCATTATCACTGCAGACATGTTGGACTAAAGGGCTCGCTCCTGTTCTAAGTTTGAGGGTCATATCAGATATTGAATGGCTGCTACTCCTCCCCACTTCCCTCCATGATGTGCCAATGGGATGGGTGATGGTGGGCAGTAGAGGTTATCGTTAATTGCGCGATGTGTGTGTGAATCTCTTGATGCTATAACAATGACTTTACACCATTTCTCCTTTAGCATCTCCTCTTGCCCAGATCTTTCTCCCTGTGCAGATGCTGCCCTAACATGCCAAGTATTTCCACTATATGTTTTTAAATCTCAGATTTCCATCACCTAGAGTGCTGTGATTTTAATCACTGCTTGGTTGCCGGGAGCAGGAGCACAGGAGTGGGTGGCGGGATTCACGGATCCTCGTGTCTCTTGTTTATTTCTCTTTCCCTTCACAATAGGGCAGCTGGAGATGGTGCCTCTGTTTGTGGCGCTACAGGACCAACAAAGGAAAACAAAGCTTGTGTGATTGGTGCACACGACAAGAAATGAATCTTATTGTTGATTCTGCCACAGCAAGAGATCATCAGCAGGTAGCAGGTTGCTCAAAGCCTGTTTGAAGAAGGCAGGATCTTCATTGATTATTGGGAATCTCTTGCCCATGTGGCAAAGAGTTTTGGAACGGTGCTGAGAACCTTGAACCCATACCCTGGGAGCATACACAAACCCTGCCAAAGTGGCAGAAGGCACATCCGCCTGCCCCACTGGGCACATCCTGCCCTATCGGAGGAAGTAGGTAGTCCCCACATCAGCCAACTCAGGACACACCACAACGAAGTGAAACTCAGTCATCCTTGATCTCATGATATTGCCAGAAAGAACTGTACTGTCATTAAGAAATAACATCCTGATGAGTCAAGATTCAGCCATGTGAAAGCTTGGGCCAAAACACAGCACTTGACTGCAGACAAGTAATTCAATAAAAGTTAGAAAAATGCAAAGTTAATAGAATAGTTCAGTGCTTTTGAATGACATCAGTTTTGAATGGCACTGTAAATATATTTGATCAGTACAAAATATCAGGTATCAGGTATTGTTTATTCGTCGCAATTAACACCATACAGCATTTAAACCGAGATAGCATTCCCCTGACCTGGTACAAAAGCTGCCTAACAGTACAAAAAAACATGCAATCTATTGTCAGAAACCAGACAATCTCCATAAGGTTACAGCTAGATGTTATAAAATGTCTGCCAGTTTCGGGTGAAGAGGAACATACCCCGAGCCTGAGGGGCCGCTATGGGCTCTGTTTGCACACCTTCAACAAGTCTGCCTACCGATCCCTCCCCTCCCTCCCGCCCCCGCAGAAGTTAAGTCCACCAGTGGTAGGGAACCCAACTATCTTCCAATCATAAGTTGAGCCCTCCGACGCTGTTCCTCCCATGAGCCCAGACATCGCAGCCTCCAAGTCCTCCACGAGGTCTAGGCATGTCTCTCCTGACGTCCCAGCCTGGCTCCACAACACTCGTCACACCAGATGCCGTCTGACTCTGCTGCTTATCCTTTCCACTCAGTCGGTCAAAGGTCACCTCCGGCAATGCTCCGAAGAGCCAAAAGACTGCTGGCCTCCAACGACGTGGGTGGCTTGGCCTCCTTCTGGTGGCCATGTCTGAAGCTCTGTACTTCTGTCAGGTGGTGAGTTCCACAACTGTGCAGCATCCGCTCGGATCCATTCCACTGCATGACTCCCTACAGTCCAATTAACATTTTCATCCGATTAAAAGTTGTTCATGCTTCCAAACATCTAAGTTCTTGCAGCAACTGTGATCAGGAGTAGCTGCTGCAGCCAAGTCCGCGCCACCATTTTCAGGTGAGCAAGCTTAAATGCAAAATGAATAATTTATTCATAGTCTTCATCTGCGATTATCTAACATGGCCTCCATCTATATATGGAACACTGCCACCTTTGTATCAGTCATGGCCTATTCCTTCATTATTTCTGAGTAGCATAATTCTGACTCCAGTGACTGTAAGATTTCATGTCAGAATGTGTGTAGAGGTTATATTTGCTGACAGCTTTTTCAAGTATGGAATGCAGTGTTGCATTCCCTCAGTACTGTACTGTATGGGAACATCAGTATTCTGCAGTAGGACATGAACTCAGAATCCTCTGGTTCAGATAACAGCGAGTATATATTTTCTGGAGAATATTTTGTCCTCACAAGTAAATTATTTTCAGGGACAAGTGGAAGCAAAAGAAACATTCAGCAAAAAGGCAAAGGTAATTATTTTTGCCTCTAATCTGTAGAAGAAACTTAAAGGCATAAATTTGCCTTTAGGAACTCTGAAAGTTGAATCGGTAATTATCAAATGACAAAAGGAATAACAGTTTAAGCGATAAACTAGATGATTTTGTTTTATTTCACGTGCCTGGGAAGTCATCGGTACAATATCAACGAATCTTTTCTTGCTTTGCAATAAACTTGCATAGAATCAGATTTTACAAAGAACATTTTAATTTAACACCTTCTACAAAGTCCAATAAAGTCCTTTGTTAAATTAGGGCCACGGTTTTAAGGTGGGAAACGTGATTGTTAATTCAGCCCCAGTACAAAGGCCAGGAAACTCGTTTAAGTAATATTAAGAGAGGGATAGATACTAATCAGAACACAGCTGGGAATTAATATCCATGGATACACAATGTATTGGAAGGACAGGAAAGTAGGGCAAGGGAATGTAGTGGTTCTGCTGGATAAAAATGGAATTAAATCTTTCGAGAGAGGAGACATTGGATCAGAAAATATAGAATCCCTGTGGGAAGAATTGCAAAGCTGTAAGGGTAAAAAGACCCTAATGGGAGTTGTATACAGGCCTCTAAACAGCACCCAGAATGTGGTGTACAATCTACAGAAAGAGATAGAGAAGTCATGCAAAAAAAAAGGCGATGTTACATTTGTCATGGGGGATTTCAATATGCTGGTTAATTGGGAAAACCAGGTTGGCACTAGATCCCAAGAGAAGACATTTATTGAATGCCTTCAGGATGGCTTCATGGAACAGCTTATGGCTTAGCTGACCAGGGAAATGGCATTTTTGCATTGGGTATTGTGTAATGAACCAGAGACGATAAGGGAGCTGAAGGTGAGGGAACCCAGAGGAGAGAATGAAAGGGAGAAGCTAAAATCAGATGCGTCAGTATACCAGTGGGATAAAGGGAACTAATGAGAAATGAGAGAGGACCTGCCAAAATTGATAGGATAGACACATGAGCAGGGAGGACAGCAACGCAACAATTCCTGGAGTTTCTGCGGGAACGTAGGAAGGTGCAGGTCAGGTACATTCCAGGAAAATAAATATTTCTATTAAAAAAAAACCTGACAGAACTGTGGCTGACAAGAGAAGTCAAAGCCAAAGCAAAAGCAAAAGGGCATAAAAAGAAACAAAAATTAGTGGAAAGGTAAAGGACTGGGAATCGTTTAAAAGCTTCCAGAAGGCAACTAAGGTCATTAGAAAGGAAAAGGTGAAGCAAATAATATCAAAAAGGATACTAAAAGTTCTTTAAAATTATTAAGAGTAAATATGAGGTGAGGGTAGATCTCGGACCAATAAAAAATGATGCTGGAGAAATTAATATAGGAGACAAGGAGATGACAGAGGAACTGAGCAAGTATTTTGCATCAATCTTCGCAGTGGAAGGCATTAGCAATATATCTGACTTTCAAGGCTGTCAGGGAAGAGAGGTGAGTGCAGTCACAATCACCAGAGAGAAGGCGTTTGGGAAGCTGAAAGGTCTAGGGGGTAGAAGGCACCCTCAGATTCTGAAAGAAGTGGCTACAGAGGTTGTGGAGGGTTTCGTGATGATCTTCCAAGAATAAATAGATTCTGGCATGGTTCTGAAGGACTGGAAAATTGCAAAGGCTATTTAAAAAGGAAGCGAGGCAGCAGAAAGGAAATTTTATGGACCTGTTAGCCTAACATCGGTGGTTAGAGTCATTTGTAAAGGATGAGGTGATGGAGCACATGGAGGTGCATGATACATAGGTTTCCTTAAGGGGAAATTCTCGCTGACAAACTGACTGCAATTTTTTGAGGCAACCACAAACAGGCAAGACAAAGGAGATGGAGTGGATGTTGTATATTTGGACTGTCAAAAGACCTTTGACCAGGTTCCATACACGAGTCTACTTAACAAGATAAGAGGCCATGCAATTATAGGAAAGATACTGGTGTGGCGTGGGAGAGCATTGACTGATAGGCAGGAAACAGAGAGCAGATTTTATTCTGGTCGGCTACCGGTTACCAGCGGTGTACCGCAAGGGTCAGTGATAGGGCCATTTCTTTTCATGTTTTATGTTAAAAATTGATTTGCAGAATAAATAGCTTTGTGGCGAATGTTCCAGATGATGCAAAGAAAAGTGAAGGGGCAGGTGGTGAGGAGGAAAAAGAGAGCTGCAGAGAGATTTAGGAGATAAGGAGAAATGGGAAAAGAAGTGGCAAATGAAACACAACTTGGAAAGTGTAAGGTCATGAAATTTTGTAAAAGAGCCAACAATTATTTGGATAGGGAGAAAATTCAAAATTCTGAGGCGCAAAGGGATTTAGGAGTCCTTGTGCAGGAGGCCCTAAAGGTTGAGTCGGTGGTGAAGAAGGTGAATGCAATGTTGTCGTTCATATCTAGAGGAATAGGATATAGAGCAGGAAAGTGAGGTTGAGACTTTATAAAGGCACTTGGAGTGCGGGGTACAATTTGGGGCCCCTTATTTAAGAAAGGATGTTCTGGCATTAGAGAGGGTTGAGAGAAGATTCACAAGAATGATTCCTGAATTGAAAGAATTAGCATAAGGGAACGTTTGGCAGCTCTTGGACTATACTCCTTCGAGTTCAGAAGAATGAGGGTGAACCTCATAGAAGCATTTTGAATGTTGAAAGATCTGGACAGAGTAGGAATGGCCAAGTAGGGGAGTCCAAGACAAGAGAGCACAACTTCAGTATGTTTTGGAGGATGGGAGGAAACTGGAGCCCCTGGGGAAAACATGTAGACATGAGGAGAACATACAAACTCTTTAAAGATAGTCTGGGATTCGAACCCCAGTCCCAATTGCTAGCGCTGTAACAGTGTTGAGCTAACTACTATGCTAATCATGGCTTCCTGATGTGGAGGAATTTCTTGAGCCAGACCGCGGTGAACCTCTGGAATTTTCTAGCATGGGCAGCCATGAAACCCAATTCAACTATATAAACACAAGCAGCAACAAAAACAACAGCGTGTGCTTGTAGCGCGTGCAGATGAAACCACGTGATTCGAAGCGTCATTGTAATTGGATAATGATGACAGCTCTGACCGGAGCGCATTAGAAGGTTCAAAAAGTAAATGAGCATCGAGTTTTGATACATGTAAGCTAGGCTTACACAATTTTTTTTGTTATAACTAACTACAGAGATAATTTTATTTTAAAAATTCTGCTGAAACACTGCACAAAAGATTTTTAGACAGTCATTTTAGTTTTGCCCCCTCTGACTGGTGCAGTCCGCACCCCCCCTCCCCCCCACCGTGACGTCAGTGAGCCTAGGGTCCCCTCAAACCCTGAATGGGTACAAATAGAAGTTATAAATAACTGGAGCTCCAGCAATGAACCCTGTCTAAAATGGAAAGTGAGAAGTTTCCTTCCCTTTGGGACATCCATGCTCTGCTGCTGAATGTAGGGGTGATATAGCAGGAAGTTGTGACAACATCTGGCTTCCAGCTCGTCTCTGACTACGATGATTCCACCCACAGCCTTGAAGGTTGGAACCTGGAGATTCAAGATTTTAGATTAATTTACTGTTGTGTAATAAAACAGAAAATGTGTCACTATGCAAAATTTCCTTTTGTCTACCGTAAGGCAGACAAAGATTTGCCATCAGCAGAAATTGCCTAGTGCTCCTTACAGTCAGAGAAAGAGAATGCCCCCAGAATCAATGAGTGGCCGTGGATTCACCTCCAGTGCTCCCGCAGAGTCTGCAGCGACACAGCCCGCAGTACAAACCATTATCATCTGAACCTCCATATGAAAACCTCTCACCCGATCAGGAAGCCTCCAGCACCCTGGTCACACTTGCATCCCGGTTCCAATGTCGGGTACTCGTTTAGCCAGTTTCACGCATTCCACTACCTGCGTGGGTTCCTTGCCTTGAGCCATCATTTCAGCCTCAGAGCCCTTCACTGGTCTTCCGTCGCGACCGCTGTCCTGTGTGTCATCTCCTTTGCTTCTCCTTCTCAAACGTGGCTGCGATCTTGTGGCCTGTGCCAGTTCTCTGCTTCCCCACATCCGAAACCCCTCACGGCCACTGCCAATCATAGGCGTCGCCATCTTGGACCCTGCGGTCGTAGAATTTTGAAACCAACTCCCGTCGGCTCCTTTAATGGGCTGCTTAAAGGTCGCACAGAGTCGACAGCTGCCTGACTGGGCAGTTGGACCCTGAGGAGGAGTGCTGTGTCTTCGCTCCCTGCTCGCCACGGGTCCGAGAGAGAGAAGGAGAGAGTGGAAGATTCTCAATGGCTCCCTATCCATGAGCTGACCAATGATCTCAACCTTACTCACTTCTGTGTTCAAAAGTCTGTCTGGTGCACTGGAAGTTGTCAAGCTCTGAGATCTAATTAGGGTTTTATGCTAATTTTCAACATGCTTAATTACATAGAAAGACAGTAATTAAGTAGCTGGAATCTGGTAGAAAATGCAGAAAGTGCTCAAAGAACAATCTATCCATATAAATTTTAATCCACTCGTGGCTGCTTTGCTTCACCTATTTTGAAATGTGGACTGCAACCACCTAATTAATAATGCATATACAGATTCATATTCCCATCTTTGCAATTAAACTCTTATTAAAACATACAACGCAGGTAGCAACAGAGTTGCTTTCGCACAAAATAAATTACAAAGGGACTGATAATATCATGCACTAGATAGGTTCTTTGTGCTATTTTCTTGCTAAGAACGTGTGGGAAGTATTAACTATTAAAAATTGTGCATCTTTTTTTGTTAATAAATCTACTCAGGGCCAGATGAAAATATTGGAAAGTTATCAGGTGTCAAATCATGGCAATTTGCAACTTTATCTCTATTTTCAATTTATTGAAAGAAATTGATTTAAAATTGATTTTTTTTTCTGTGCTGTCATGGTCGAGCTGGTTATGCAATATCTTCAGCACCTATCACATTGTCGTATGAGTTGGCGTCCAGAGGAGAAACAACACTTGTGTTGAATAAACGTTTATCGGTGGAAAGAATATCGACGAGTTCTTTTTTACAATTTGGAGAAATGGAAGCGTATCAAAGAATTGAGTATAGGAATTGGGGATGTTATGGTGAAGTTGTATAAGACATGGGTCAGGCTGAATTTGGAGAATCGTGTGCAGTTCTGGTCAGCTACCTACAGGAAAAATATCTATTCTATATTGCAAAGATGCCAGATTTACGAGTTTAGCAGATGTAGCATGTACTGCGGTGGTTGTCATGTATTGAATCCCTGATGGAATGATTGAGTGCTCGTCTACTGTAAGATTGAAATAGTGCTGAGAAGATTTATAAGGATGTCACTGGGACTTGGAAAACTGAGTTCCAGGGAAAGGGTAATAGGTTAGGACTTTGTTCCCTGGAACATCGGAGAATGAGGGGAGATTTGACGGAGGTATACAAAATTAGAAGAGTAAATGCAAGCAGACTTTTTTCCACTGAGTTTAGGTGAGACAAGAACTAGAGGGCATGGGTTAAGGGGAGATATTTAAAGGGAATACTGAGGGAATTTCAAAGAGTGCTGAGAGTGTGGAATGAGCTGCCTGCTGAAGTGGTGAATGCAGGCTCAATTTTGACCTTTAAAAAAAATTGGATAGGTACATACATAGATGGTAGGGGTATGGAGGGATATCCACGGTGAGTGGGACTAGGAAGAATAATAGTTCAGCACAGACTAGATGGGCCAAAGGGTCTGTTTTTGTGCTGCTGCGTTCTATGGTCCTATGAACATGGTTAAAGGTTTTTAAGCTAGTTGCGAAATCAATCCAGGCCTCTTTGGTCGGTCTACAAAATCCCTTTGGACTGTCAGGAAACACCGACACATCCCCACTGGAATGCCAGAGAATGTAGACGAGCACTCAATCATTCCATCAGGGATTCAATACATGACAGCCACCGCAGTACATGCTACATCTCCTAAATTCGTAAATCTGGCGTCTTTGCAATATAGAATAGGCACATGTACATCACTGCATCAACAGAGCTTGTCAACAGACCACTAGAAATAAACAACAGTTTTCTTTTAAAGAAGAAGGAAATAGATCGCTGGTAATGCTAGCTGCCATCAGGGATTCTCTCACTAGACAGCACAATAGATAAATTATTTCTTTGTAAAGGAAAGGTGAAGGGCATTAAAATAAAGGCATGTCAGTTGAGATTACTTGAGGATCCACGACCATACAGGATGACATTGAGACCCTCAAGGACATGTACCAAGAACACAATGAAACTGAAGGAGGACACCACCTCACGGACTGTCTGCCTACGAGCCAGTCTGGCATCTCCTTCCTCACCTCTGGGAGATCCTGCAGTTCTCCCCCTTGGCTTCCTTGGTCTCCTCACAACACACCTGATCTGAAGTGAAGGAAAGTCATTCTCCATCCTAAAGGATGCTTCGAGGTTAAAAACAAGAAGAAAAATAATTGGGGTGCGGTGGTCTGTGGTTTTTTTTTGTTAGCCAGCCTGGTCAACACCGTGATGTTAATTTGTAGCTTTATCTGGGACAATAAATACATGTTACAGATATCATTCTTGATCCATGAATGAGATTGAAAGACTGCAGAAGCTAGAAATCTGGACCTAAAAACAATCTGCTGGAATTTACATGGTCGAACACCATCAGTAGGCGATAAAGAACTATTGGTGTTTCTGGTCAAAACTCGTTCATCAAGACTAGAAGGGCCGATATGACCTGTTTCCGTACTGTAATTGTTAAGACAAGACTGCTGCTCAACACATTGAGCTCCTCCAATAGATTGTCTTTTTGATTCACTGGTATTCTTCTTCACTCCAACTCAGGTATCCTGGTCTCACTGATTCACTCCAATTCAGGTAACAAAGGTTAGCACATAATCCAGGCTAACAACTTCTGCGATTGATTGAAGAAAAAGTTTCCGAGAGTGCTGCATTGTCAGTGGAAACCTCCTTTGGATGAGATTTTGAGTGCACAGGTTGACAGAAATCGTTCTACGTCAGCCATTGGCAATGAGCGGGCTAATTCTCCTGAGGTTCCTACAAACTGTTAAGTAGTGTTGCTAAAATCTCTCCCATCTACATTAGTGGTTGTACTATGTTTACATTAGTGTAGAGACCAATTCAATGGCTACAAAGTGAGGGAAGAGCAGCATGGATCGTGAAGATTGCTCTGGAAATATGAGTGTTATTGAACATTAAAAAGGAGACCTAAATTCCTTGAAAGATTGCAAGTGAGGTGGAATTCTATAAATGTATTTTGAGCTCACGAATTGACTGAGAAAAGTTCTGTCAAAGGTCCATAGTGGCAAAAGGCAAGTTTCGGGCTGATGGATTGATGCCAGGAATGATTTTCAGCACAGACAAAAAATGGTTAAGACAAAGCTTGTACGAAAGCAAAATAGGGGGCTGGAGTAAGAAGAATTTTGGATGATGGCTCCCATTTGATTTATTTTTAAAAAAAATTTACAATAAAGACAAAGCCACTTCTGGCCATTGAAACCCTTACTGCCCGATTACACGCAATTAACTGACCAACCCCATAGGTCTTTTGGGAGGAAATCGGGCACCTGGGGTAAATCCATGCAAGTCACGGGGAAAACGTCCAAACCCCTTACAGGGAGTGTCTGATTCAAACTCGTTCCCTGCAATAGTGCTGCTCAGACCTCTGCGCTAACCATGCTGGCCAACACGTAGAAAATTTATTTATGCATCGTACCAAGGCAATGCTGGGAGAACATAAATAACATAAGAAATAGGAGAGGGTGGAGGTGCATTGGAATTCCATAGAAGAGGAAAATGATATCAGAAGTCCCATGTGCTAGTCCTAGCTAGACAGGTAGAGTGGCCTTACCTCTGTTTATCATTATTATTTTGACAGAGAATGTATTTCTACATTGAACAACCAATGTGCAGATAGCAATGATATAAAAAAAAGAATTCTATATTAACAAAAAATGGTCTGTGTTCCAATTACATTTAATTATTTATTTTTATTCAAATGGAACAGAGTTGGCAGAAAGTGATAGCTCCAGATTAATAACTGTAAGGTAAAAACATCATGAGATGGGACCGGAGAAGGAGTCACCCAGTACTAAGGAGTAACAGAATGCAGATGTGACCTTGTACACTCAAGATAAGCTTTGCACTAACAAGAATGATGTGTAGCAGACTAACAGAGAAGGATAGCAACAGTTTATTCATTGGACAATGTCATGGTATGATAATTTACTAAGTACGTATCCTGAGGTATAAAAAACACCACTTGCTGATAACGGCAGAATGCGCCTTCTCCAACTAACACTGTTAGTTGCAAGTGTTACAATCCGGTAATAAAGAACAAAGAACCTTGATTTCGACTCAGTCTGGTGTCTGACTCACTCATTCATGAACAAAGCAGACCTAACAATTTGGTGACCCCGACATGATGGGTGAGTGGACACTGGACGACGGTTTCTGTTTTTCTTGACAATCATCTCAGCCGGCTGATAAAAAGGTCCAGAGAAGCCTGTTTTAACAAAATTCTCTCTTTTAAAATCTTTATGATTGTCAGTAAGAACTGGAGATCGGACAAATTAGACGACCCTAATTGAAGGTCGTCACCTGCCAGGATTGTAACACGTAAGTGGTTACAGATAATTGAATGACATTTGATAAGTGCTTCGCCGACAAACTACTAGAGTTTAAAAAGTCTTTATTGTGTCGTTGCAAAGTCCAATAGAGTGAGAAGGTGGTCTATGAACAATTGGGGACCTGAGTTTTCTGCCCTAAACTGGTTATTAAGAGGAGAAATCTCCCACGTGAAGGTTGGGCTTTGAAAGAAAACGAAGGTTCAGGCTTATTGGTCTCAATTGTATAAAAAGACTGACTTATAAATGTCCGGTAGGTATGATAATGTCTGTACACTTGAAAACTTAAGAATTTATTTCCCCAATTCGCCGTGGTGGAATACCACAGCGGACATTAGAGACCTTGAGACGACAAAAAGAGTACTCAGGGACGCCTGCCTGGTGAACAAGGACGACGACGAAAGGCTGCAAAAGCTGTGTCCGGATCAGGTAGGAGATATCAATGAAAAAGTTGACAGAATCTTAAGAGACACCCGGTTTATTCGAAGTATTTTTGATAAGCTAAATGAGGGTATTCCCAGCATCACCAAGGAGATAAAGTTACGTAAATTCATAGATTGGTACAGGGAAACTGGACAAAAATATAGCCCAAAAAATTTGGTTTCCTAGTTGTAATTTAACTTTCAGACCTCTTTGGGAAAACAGAGAGTGGAAGACGAGCAATCAGAGTATACAGGACAGTCTGAGGTCCACCGGAGGACCAGACTTAGAGACTGTTTCACTAAAAAATTTTTTTCATCCGGCCTGCAAAGAGACATTTTTAAAAGCGATTTTCGTTAACATAGATCCCCTAAACGGACAAGAACCTAAATTAAAAGAGGCATTAGGAAGCGACCCCGCAGCAATGGCTGCACAGTTGTCTGCTAAGACCTTTGACCAAGTTATTAGGGAAATTAATCAGGAATTAGAGAAGCGAAATGCCAATAAAGAGGCATTGGAGAAACAAAAGATTCTCCGAAAATGTGTAGATCGCTGGAGGAAGATGGGGTGGTTACCCGGGAGCGCTGAGATGTTCCTGACAGGTGAGGGAAACAAAATTCTAAAGCGTAGGGTCTTAGATAAGCTGGAAGAAACAAAACACAGAAGGGAAAGGAAAAGTGCCTGTTTCCAGTTTCCAGCCACGAAGTGTCCGGGTTTGCTCTCTCCCTCCCTCCTTTCCCCCTCCCCCCTCTCTCTTCTCTCCCCCTCTCTCTCTTCTCCCCCCCTCCTCTCTCACCCACTCCCCCTCCCAATCCCAATCTGTGGCAGTGCTGTCCTGAAATCCCCAGGTGGGGCAGGGCAGAGAAATACAATTTGGTTTTAATTTTGTGCCCACAATTCCAGCTCCGCATCAAATGGGATCCTGTTTTATCCTCTCTCCCTCCCTCTTTCCCGCACCCCCACCATTGTGGGATCAGGGCAGACATTGTGGGCTGACGTGTAGCTCACTCGAGGTGGGAGGGAAGGAAGGAGTGATGGTTCCCAGTGGTGGGAGACCCAATCTGATCCAGACCAGTGATTATAGGATGAGAACCTTTTAAAGGTGTAACCATGAAACGAAAGTGTTAATCTGAAGACTTTTCTCCCAGTGGGGCCAGTGCAAGGCATTTTCTCTCTCTATCTCTCGTGCTCTGTGTATCTGCCTCTCTATCTCTTTCTCTCGCTATGCTCTCTCTCTCTCTCTCTCATAGTCTCTGGATGTATGTGATGTCATGTATGTACTCTGACAATAAATCTTTTATAAGTGAGTCTTATACAATTATACAAACAGGACATAGAAAGGAAAATCTTTAATCGAGAGTCTGCACAAAAAAAGATGAGAGACAAGGAGATGCAGTACCACGATGTCCTAGCTATATTTGAAGAATTTGGTCTCCCTGATAACCCACCTATTATGGCCCCTGTAGAAATAGCTTGTAGACCCCCGCCCTATGCATATGTGGAGTCACAAGGTACCCCTGACACCCCAGACAGGAACATCGGGAATAGGGACACGTCAGACAAGGTACAGGCCCCTTTACTAAAAATAGAAGGGGGAGTAATAGATGTCGAGACCCCCGCGGGATCCAAGAAAATAGAAAAAGACTTAGAGACGCAGAAAAGGAACATGAAAAAGGTTCAGGATAACATTGAAAACTTAAACAAAGATGTGAATGTGCTGGGGCAGACCAGCAAGGAACAAAAAGAATTAATGGTAGGTGTATTGAAAGAAATGGAAAAGATAACTACAACACTGTCAACAGAACTCCAAGCTGGAGGAACAGTAATAGGAATAAAGGACGAAAAGTGTAGTACAGATGAGGAAACGAGATACGACCCACCATGGGAGGAAAGTAGCACAAGAGAACTCGGGAAGGAGAAGAGTAGACATGCCCGCCTGGACATAGTTAGGACGAAAGAGAAAGACGTGAAACCAGTAGACTATGACCGAAAAAATTATCTTAGAGACGAGCGTGAACGATATACCTTTGACTCTGAGACATCAGAACCTGACGGGGACAGTGACAGTAGCGACGAAGAGGTGTCTGAACAGGGGGGAATAAATAGATGTATTCCAAGAGTAAAAAAGGAACAGAAATCCCCAAAATTGAGATATCAATGCCCACCGCTGATCACGGGGCAGGAAAATCAAAAATATGTACCCTGGTCACGAATGGACTTAGGGAGTCTAATGAAAAAACTTCCTCCATTGAGTAATGGGGCTGGTCCATGGATCTCTTGTTTTGAGCGAGAAACCTGTCAAGAACAATTAGCACTCGCAGATGTCAGAACTATCATGATAAAAATGAAGGCAGAAGGGGCCCTGAAGCAAATAGAGAGAATCCTTAGAAGCAGTAAATTGGGGGATGAAATAGAATTTGACCCACTTCGAAATAGATTTTGGGAAGCACTTAGAGAAACATTCCCTACACCCTATAGTTTGGACGCCTTGGTAACCCTCCAACTAAAAGAAGGGGAGACTGCGCACGAGTACCTCTCTCGAGCATAGGACTTATGGGAGACAGGGACTGGAGAAAGACCCGACCACAGCCCCCTGGGAAATGCTCATTTTCGTAATGGGACAATAAACGGACTACCTGGTCCGGTTCAAGCAAAATTAAGGGACATTGTGGGATTAGAGAAGATGTCAGAGGACTTGTGGAAAAGACACCTGACACATCCACTCAAACGACATCGTCAATCAGAGCAGGCTAAGTCAGAAAGTGCATCCCAGGAGGGAGTGGACAAGACAACCGATAAATTGATGAGAGCCATAGAACAAATAGGGATTAAACTAGCGGCCCAACAGATAGTCCCACAGGCCATGGGGCCAGTGATAAATCTGGGACCCCAAGTAAGGAATGGTTGGGAAAGTCCACTAAGTACCATGTATAGAGGAGAACATACCCTATGCTGGCACTGACAAAATCCTGGACACTACCAGCGGGACTGTCCAGAGGCTGGGAGAGGAAGGGGAAAAGGATTACCCTCTATTAGAGGCTATAGAGGAAGAGGAGGAAATTTAAGAGGACAAGCAAGGGGTAGGGGTGGACACTTTGATCGGCCCCAGAAAATTGGGGGATGGCAGAGTGATCAACAAGTCCAGGCACCCCAGTGTGATGACGATATTTGGGAAGGTGCTGAATTTGATTATTGATGAGGCCCTGGAGAATCAAAAATCACGCCTCCCTGGGAGCCACTGAAAATTTGGGGGACGGTAAATGGAGAAAAGATTGAATTTATGATTGACACAGGGGCAGCGGTTACGACCGTGATTAAACAGCCCCCAGGGAGCACATATTCGGGCAAAACATTATCTACAATAGGATTCTCCGGGATAAGGGAAACACAGCCCTATACAGATAACATCGACATGACATTTGGACGACAAAGGGTTAGAGCATCTGTCCTGGTTGTGCCAAGTTGCCCCATTAATTTAACTGGCAAGGGACATTCTTACTAAACTGGGAATAACCATACAATGTTCTGAGAAGGGCCTTCGGTTAACATACCCAGGGGACACAATAGAAAGGGAAGGTCAGTTTATAGTAATGACTCCAACCAATGCTTCAGAAGACTCTGTGGAGGTTATTATTATCTGGAGTCGACTACTGTATGATGAACCAGGCCCGGGGTTGATTAAACAGTTTTTTGAGTGGAGGGCCAGTATTCCTCAGTATGGGGATTACCAATATCCACTGGATCCTATGCATGTAACATTAAACTATACCATCCACCTGGACCAGGAGTATGAGGAGAGGTGGGACTCTCTAAAAAAAGGGAAGACAGAAATGATACATTGTCCATTTATCTTTGTGGGTAAGGAGGGAATAGCTGCTATGGTTGTCATGACAGAAGAACAAATGGAGTAGTTCTGCTTAGGAGTAGAAAGTGTGCCACATGTAACCTTGGGAATTGCCAAAGATCACCACACCCGACAGTTGGGTCCGATGGTGAAGGAAGCGATGGGGTGTGAATACAGGCAGACAGAAATCCTGGGATATTCCACCTCGGAGGGAGGGAAATTTATCAGACTGAATATTGAAGCATGGGACCGGGTAGTGAATGAGAAAGTAGAAAGAGACCGACCCATAAAAGGAGAAAATATTGATCACGGGGACTCAGACAAATATCTTTCTGATCTGAGTCCACAAATGTGGACAATGCCAAGGGCCCTCTGGGCATTCCTGTTGGTGGGTTGCCGAACAAGCCAACAGAGTAGTTCGGATCCATGCGGGGCCAAAGTTATTCTGAAGATAGATAAAGACAAGGATAGCACCTTCCAGTTCGATCTATGCTGCACTTCTATCTCTAATAACACAGGGCAGATGGGTCACTCACTAAGGGGCTGACAAAACTTAAGGCATTGGCGAAGGAATTAAAAGCCCAATCTGGAGTCTTTAACCCTGTTTTGTCCTGGTTACATGGAGTGTTTGGGAAATGGGGCACAATGTTGGGACAACTTTTCCTAGGATTGTTCATTTCTGTATCCATTTTTATCACTTGTGGCTGTTGTTGTATTCCATGCATTCGAATTCTGGTCATGAGGACCATTGAGAGAGCCTTTGCCAACCGCGATGATCTGCCTCCGAAATATCAAGCTCTACAAGCTACGGAGCGGGACTATCTCACTTCAAAGGAGGCGTCAAAAAAATGCTGAGATCGATCTGGAGTCGGATGAAGAATGCGACAGGAAGGAGATGTTATAAAATAGACTGTAGCACGAATGTTAACTTTTATCTTAACTAATTACTAACGCTTAGAAGGGATAGCTAGTTATTTGCTTGGGGGAAAATGGGGAGAAAACTTGTAAACGGGCAATGGGATCGGGGAAACGGATGGGGGGTATTCGCTAAAGAGGGTTGGGGGGAGCCCTCGCCCACCAGCCAAAAAAACCCCGTGAACAGAACCCGTATAGAGCTTGGCAATAGTAGGCGAACTAATGTAACGTGGTGGTAGCGTAGTCAGGGCAAGATTGTCCTCTAAAGAGGACAAAGGAGGGATTGTAAGGTAAAAACATCATGAGATGGGACCGGAGAAGGAGTCACCCAGTACTAAGGAGTAACAGAATGCAGATGTGACCTTGTACACTCAAGATAAGCTTTGCACTAACAAGAATGATGTGTAGCAGACTAACAGAGAAGATAGCAACAGTTTATTCATTGGACAATGTCATGGTATGATAATTTACTAAGTGCGTATCCTGAGGTATAAAAAACACCACTTGCTGATAACGGCAGAATGTGCCTTCTCCAACTAACACTGTTAGTTGCAAGTGTTACAATCTGGTAATAAAGAACAAAGAACCTTGATTTCGACTCAGTCTGGTGTCTGACTCACTCATTCATGAACAAAGCAGACCTAACATAACCCAGTGCCAACTATTTCAATTCGGTGTCCCTGTTCTGTCCATGGCTTTGTCAGACCAAGACCACCAGTGCACTGGAGGAGCAACACTTACTTTTACGTCTGGGCACTCTCCAACCAGATGGCATTAACATCGACTTCTCCAGTTTCTGCTAACCTATTCCCCTTTCTCCTTCTCTTCCCCATCCCTCTACCCTCTTTCTTCCAGCTCTCCACTCCCTTCCCTCTCTATTCACAGAGCCATTCCCCTTCCCCCTGTTTGCTGGTGTGCCCTCCCTCCCTGTGGGCTGCACTCCTCTCCCTTCCCTCCACCCCCCCCAACTTTTTGTTCAACTTCTTGCCTATCTTGATGAAGGGCTCAAGCCCGAAATGTTGGCTATGTATCTTTATCTTTGCTATATAAAGGGCAGTGTTTGACCTGCTGAGTTTCTCCAGCACCGTGTTATTACTTCAACCACAGTGTCTGCAGATTTTCATGTTTTACTTAATAACCCTTAATAATGGTTGCTCTCGAGAAGACATCATGGCAATTCCTAACTAGGAGGTCAGTTCTTTACAACAAGGAAGTAATAACTGGGCTCCACAGTCACTGGCAGAATAATGACAACCCATGTAGAAGAGACTCATGTAGATAACCTGGCAACTTACATCATCTTCAGTAGAGTTATTGATTCTGTCATACACAGTGCTGAAGAGATCTTATAATAATCACTGAGATATGATCCAATGTGGGTTGGCTTACTTGTGTTAAAGCAGGCAGATTTCTCTGAAGGAGATTTATCCATCTTCCAGAGGTCAACAAAAACACATCTGACTCCATGGGGAAAGAAAACTGAAGCCCACCTCTATTGAATAATTGAAACTAACATCAACTGATAGTCAAATGAATGCAACCCACTGGACGATTGGGTCTGCATATTCATGCCATTGAGTGGCTGCACTGTAGATTGGAAATTCATTAAGCAGACTATATCAATCATATCATAATTCTTAATCTTGCACAGGATTCACCCCAACAGCAATAACACAGTGTGTTACATAATGATAGACATGGAAGGATTTATGTGTCCAATGGAATACACATGCAGATTGCCACTTATGCATTTCCATTCACTGCTACACACAAAATTGTATGAAATCAAAGAACTCTATAGCTGGGAATCTGAAATAAATTCAGAGAACCCTGTAAATACTCAACAGGTCAGGCAGCATTTGTAGAAAGAGAAACAAATAACAATTCAGATTGGAAGCCTTCTGTCAAAACAGGAAAAGAAACACCTTAGGTTTCAGTAACAGAGAAGCTGGAGGGGGGGGGGGAGCGTGGGGAATGGGGCAGGGGATGAGAAGAACAAGGGGAATATCTCTGCTATGGTGAGACCAACTAAGTTAATTTTGGGTCTTTATTCATTGGAGTGTAGAAGATTGAGGGAAAATTATGAGGGGGATAGATAGAGTAGATGTCAATAGACTCTTCCACTTGAGGGTAGGTGAGATTGGAATGAGGGGTCATGTCAAGGGTTAGGGGGAAAATGTTTAGAAGTAACATGAGAGGGAGCTTCTTCACTCAGAGAGTGGTGGCTGAGTGGAATGACCTTCCGGAAGAGGTGGTTGCAGCAGGGTCAATTTTGTCATTTAAGAGAAGGTTGGATAAATACATGGATGTGAGGGGATTGGAGGGTTATGGACAGGGAGCAGGTAGGTGTGACTAGAGGAGATCACTTAAATCGGTGTGGACTAGAGGGGCTGAGAGGGTCTGTTTCCGTACCATAATTGTTATATGGTTATAGAAGTTGGGATCAAATTATGAGTCTTTGCCTGTGTGATGTGTTGCTGTTGTTTGCAAGCACTGGACTAGTAGCAATGCTGTTGCCTTGTTCATGCTTAGCCAGAGGTACAGAAGAAGGGAAGATCTAATTGAGGAGAATGCTCTGTCTTAGTGTGAAGATGATGGGAATGAATTAAATTGTTCATTATCACTTGCACTGAGAAACACAGAAAGACTTTGTTTTGTTTGCTATTCAGGCAAGTCAATGGATGCGGCACAAAAGAGTTTACAATTAGATAAGGATGTATGAAGTCGGGGTAATGTATCGGCATGGATAGAGCATTTCTTAAACAATAGAAGGCAGAGAGTTGTGATAAATGGGTATTTCTCGAGTTAAGTTGGTAATGTGCCGCAAGGATCAGTGCTGGTCCTACAACTGTTCACCATGATTTGGAAGAAGGGAAGGATTGTCTGAGGATTCTAATAACACTAAATTGAGCCTGAGGACAGCAGGAAGGAAGCTGCCTTTAAATCTGGAGGTTGGATTTCTCAAGTACATGCATCTTCTGCCCAACAAAAGGGGGGTGGGGGGGGGGGGGGAAGAAGAGGATATGAACAGGTGGTGTATGGTGTGTGGAGTATGTGATGTACATTTGAGCTCTGTCAAAGATGACTGATAAAAGTAGCTCTTCTACAGCTCTTTTGCCTTGTAAAATATAGCACTTTGGCCAGGTATTTTCTCTCCTTGGGTCATTACAATTCCCTCTTGAAAGCACTGTTCAGTCGTCCTTTTGAGCCAACAGCCCCTGATCACAACTATTCTCTGCAGAGATAATACTTCCTCATATCTCCCTCTTCTTTAAGGTCCTGAAATTTAAATTTGCACCATCTTGATCCTTGGGTCACTTGTAAGTGGGATCAGCTTCTATCTATCCGATCCATTGCAAACCATCTTGTTCATCTCCACCAAATCTTTTCTCGATGCTTTTAGCTCCAAGGATGCAATGTCAGGCTCCCCACTCTAATCTTGGAACTGATAGGCCCTCAACTCTCGAACCATTGTGGTAAATGTTTTCTGAACCCTTTCTTGAACCTTGGCATCCAGAATTTGACAGGACATAAGAAATTTTGATTCTCTCTCACTGCTCTCCATTTGTAATCCCTGCTGCTCTCAAACTCTATGACTATGTACTCACTCAGATTCACGCCCACAGCCATGTTGCCTTCCTCGCTACTTGCCTCCATCTCCATCTTGTGCCTTGTAGATTCCAGCACCATTCCAGGCCTCCCAGTTTGACCCCTACAAGATCTCGTAACCTCCTGCCTGTAGGACTGTGATCCTCCCCCTGTCCCACCCTCCCCCCATTATGTTTGGACACCTGCCTACATTTTGCTCATTCTTTAATGAAGGGCTCAAGCGTGAAACATTGGTTATCGTTGCTATATAAAGTACCTGTTTAACCTATATAAAGTACCTGGAGTTTCTCCAGCGTTGTTTTTCTGCTTTGACAGGACATTGTAGTTGTGGCCTAGTGGTGGTGCTGGTAGACCTGCTTCCACATGCCTCCAGCAACCTGGGTTCAGCCCTGACATCTGGTGCTGTCTGTGTGGAGTTTGCATGCTTTTCCTGTGAATGTGTGGGTTTCCTCTGAGTGTTCTAGCATCTTCCCACATCCCAAAGATCCGTGCGTTGATTGGTTGGTGAATCGGCCACTGTGAGTGACCCTTGTGTATAGGTGAGTGTGTAGCGGGCACACATCTATCATAGTAGCCGCTACAAGTGGTAAAATTCAGGAGGGTAGTTGATGAGAATGTGGTGAGAATGACATGGCGTTAGTGTAAATGGATCCTTGATAACTGGTGCAGAGATGATGGGCCAAAGGGCCTCACTCCCTGTGACATGAATCTGATGTAACTCTGTTTATATGAGGGTGCCAAGGGCAAGAAGGGGTCCTGAAGGACCTCGGGCTCTGGAAGGTTCCTGATCGTATTGGAGGTTTGGATCTGGAGCTCGGGTTGCCAATAGATTGAACAGGAGTATGTGCAGCTGGCAGAGGCAGCAGGAGGGCTGGAGGCAAAACTTCAGTGTCTCTAAAGGGACTCTGTTTTGCTTCTATTGTTGGGGGGTGCCCAGAAATACTCATGGCGACTATTCGTTTGCCTTATGGCAGACATATATATCGCAAATGTAACATCGCAAATGACAATAAAGGAACCTTGAGCATAACTTTTGTATCTTCTGCCTCTGTTTATAAAAACATAAATATTTTCCAAATAACTCTTAACATATCCTGCTAACCTTTAGAACTTTGCTATTTAATCCATATTGCTTTTCTTTCTCATTTCTGACAAGATCTATCACTCAACACGTTGCAATATTCCCAGGATGCACCTTGAGATGTTTCGTTAAAGTCACAATATAAACACTAGTTGTTCAGTCAAATGCTCCCTTGCTTAATAGTAAAGACATGATGGGATTCTATAAACTTCCTGGGGAGGAGAGAGCAGCAGGAGTCAATGCAACCACGATGTAAAAGAATGAAATGCCAGCTCGAGCCCATCTCTTGATGAGCTGCCTGATGGCTTCTCTGAAGAGGGAAGCTTTGGGCATCAAGGGACGAGCCAGCAGCCTTTTATCTGCATCAGTGCATCACATGCACGGCTCTTGGCACAGTCTTGAAGGCCAAGGAGCAGAGGATGAATCCCATGGAGTAGAAGGAGATACAAGATCCTTTTAATGATCTGTCTCTGCAGAGTTCAAATCAATGGCAGCTGCCGTTTGATTAATTAGGTGCGCAATGCTGCAGGTCACGGGAACTTTCAGCACTTTCTCCTTCGCATTTTTACGTGGTACTTGTAATTAATCACAGCCATACTGAGACACTCCGTGATGATGTCAGCAAATAGAAGCTCAATGAGGGGCTAAATGAAGCATTGCACGATTTCAGTCAGTTGTGGGATTTTTTTAAAAAACATTTTTACATCTGCTTCGGTCTTATCTGTTAAATTTCAAATTTGTTCATGAATCATTCACAGTATTGAAGGTGTAGGGAGGGGCAATGGAAAGCTGTGAAGGCCATCACACCCAAAATGGGCCAGTTTGGTATCTCACAGACAGGGGGGAAGGAGCTTAAAACAATATCACCTGAACGTTCTTTTGAGCAACAATACCTTTGCACCATCAGGGAGCCCTGCTAGAGTAGTAAGACCTCCAAATGAGAAGATACTCCAGTAATATTTCTGTGAATATTGTGGTTACTTTGAGAAAGACCCACTCGACAACTTTAAGCTCGAAAGAACAATTTTATCTGGAGCAGCAAAACCATACACACACCCACAGAGGCTTGTCTTCTTCCTCTGTTGTTTCTTCTCTGCAAACAGTGTGACCACCCAGCAATGCATAGGAAGTAAAGAAGTCAGACAGGAAGTAAACCCCTCTCAGTCTCACTTTAAAAACAGCTCACATTACCCCAAATATAGATTGCAAAAGGAAAATGGGAAGATGTGCTTAAACTTTTAAAATTTTAAATTTAGAATACACCATGAAACAGGCCCTTTCGATCCATGAGCCCCTGCCACCCACTTACATCCAATTGATCTATAACACCCAGTGCATTTTAAAGGGAGGGTGGAAAGCAGAGCCCCTGGGGAAAGCCCACGTAGACATGGATAGAACGTACAAACTCTTTACAGGCAGCGTGGGATTCGAATCCCTAGTCCTGATCGGTGCCGCCATAACAGCGTTGCGCTAATCGCTAAACTAAATGTCTGCCCTTAACCTTACAATTAACATGTACACAGATCGCCATTGCTATTTTGGGTGGTTGGCTAACGGTTTTATTGCTAAACACATGTGCAAGAAGCCCAATTGTGACAAATCTGAATTTGTAGCAAAGTCAAATGAACTCGATCCATAAGACTTAAGTGGATCAGAGGTGGGGACGCAAAATGGCCCTGAGCTTGTACTTTGAGGCTCAGCAATCTGTGACGAGCTAAAACAAAGTGTGAAGCCATGTGTTTTCTTCAGGGGGGGCTTCAGGGCAAACCAATCCCCCAGGGCAATGCAGGTGATGAAGGTTCTGTGGCTCTCCTGCCCCAGTATGAACCAATGCTACTGCCAAAGAAAGCTGGCATGGTAATAAATATCCTTCATCACCTCCACTAAAAAACTAGATTCAGCATGCCATGTATGGGAGGTAAATCACTGGAAGATTTGGAGTGGCAATTTAACAAATGTAACAACACAGCTGGAAGAAGCTGAGAGATAAGAAGCAATAACCAACCTGATAAAGTAGTTAAAATGTACTGGGAGGACCCTTAAGAATTTTCACAGGGTTAAACATCGAACAGAGAGCCGTACAGCACAGGAAAAGGCCCTTCATCCCATGCGTCTGCCCTAAATGTGATGCCCAAATTAAGCTGAGACTCGGCTGCTTGCACACAATATGTGTCCGTCTATTCCTGGCATATTCTTGTATCTATCTTCTAAATGCTACTATCACATTCCACCATTACTCCTGGCAGCCCATTTCAGCCACCCACCACACCACAATGTTGTGAAGATAATACAGCTCAGGGTGATCATGCCAAACTCTTGCAGACTGCAATGATGCAGATGACCAGATAACACTGGACAACAAAGATTTTGCTTCCTGAACACCTTTGGGTGTATTTTATGGATTTTGGGCTGCTGATCATGAAAATCACCTGAAAGTGTTCCTCACATTTCATTTTTTAGCTATAACCTGCTTTTGTGATTTTCTGTCATATTTTCAATCTACCTGAAGCAGACAAAACCAGGAAGTGCAGCGTGTCGTTGAAAATTCATTTTCTGCCTTCGCACTTGGACGTCTTCCCTGTTGATCTTGGCGCAGTCAGTGACAAACATGGTGAAAGGTTTCACCAGGACATTGTGACTATGGAAAAGCAAATGGAATCCATCAATGTTGGCCGACTATTATTGGACACTGACATGAGAGGCATCAGATGCTGAGTACAAATGAAAATCAGCTATCCAAATAATCTAAAAAAATTTTTAGATCAGTTGAACGAATGCAATGTGTCATCATCATTATGTGATTAAACAGGGTAAATTGAATAAAAGTTTGTTTCTTCAACTTCTTACATGATACAGCTTGAAATTGTCGATCATAATCCCCATTTTTTTACAGAAACAAATATTTTTAAAAAATGTATTGTCCAGTGTAATCTCTACCTAATTCATGATGAGGGATAACTATGATCCAAGGCACTGGGAAGAATTTTCCAGAACCTCGGTGAAAAAGTGATGAGCATGTTTTGTATCTGTCTTGGCTTGAGCAAGGCCTTGGTTTGATTGCTCACCTGGATGCCCGCACCTCCAGCAAGGCAGAATTGTACTGGGAGTGGTGGGCTAGATTTTGTATTTTGTTTTCAGAGAGAGATTTGAATCAGGAGCCTTCTGTCTCAAAGAAGAGTGAAATGTTTTGGCTCAAATAGGACTACAGTTAAGTGTGAAAAGTATACTAAATGGTTGCATCACAGCCTGGCTAAGTGCCAAGGAATGCGGAAAGCTGAAGAAAGTAGCAAACCAAACCAAGTTGATCATGTGCTCCAACCTCCCATTCATTGAAGATATCCATGTGACGGGGACCCTCCCCACTCTGGTGACAACCTTTTCTCACTGCTACCTTCAGTAAGAAGGTACTGAAGCCTGAAGTCAAGAATAGTTTTTCTCCAATGCCTGTCAGGCTCTTGAACTTCTCCTTACGAACCACAAATAGACCTGCCCATACTATTGAAATGTAACTTTTTTTTTCTTACACTAACTGAAACTGGGAATATTAATTGATCTATCAATCTTTTATATTTATGATTTGCTGTAGAGAGTCAGATCAGGAGTCAATCCACAGGACCATAAGAGTGGCAGAGAATCACTGAGGACACCCTCCCCGGCAATGATGGATCTACCGGGATTGCTGTCTCAAGACGGCACACAAAATCATTGAGGACCCCTACTACCCCTCATGCAGCCTCTTTCTGCTACTGCCATTGGGAAAGAGATACAGGAGTTTCAGAGCCACCAGGCTGAGAAACAGGTTTTTCCCACGGGAAGTGATCATGCTGAACTGTTCATACAAACCCTCCGAGACTCTACCATTTATTTCGCAATAATAGTTATTTGTATATTAGTACCAGTGCATATGTCTTTTTTGTTTATTTGTGTGTTATGTCTGTATGCGTGTTTGCAGCGTGTTGCATCGAGGACCAGGGAACACTGTTTTGTCGGGCTGTACTTGTACAATCAGGTGATAAATAAACTTGAACTATCTCTTTCTATACCAAGGTACTTGTTTTTTAAAAACAAAAAGTTCCTGTTTAACTGTAGTAAGAATGATGTTCTATAACCAATAAATATTATCATTGAAATTGGTGAAATGATCAAGTTGTGCAGAATATTTAGAGCCACGGTTAGAATTATTTGTATCATTTCTGCAATATCCACCATGTTCTAATGTATCTATGAGGGAATCTGGAATGGCAGGTAATCACCTCACCCCCACACTACATTTAAAGGTATCAACTTTCCTCATTTTTCCCTCAGTGCCCCACAACGTATGAAAATGATGCATCAACATACCAAAAGTCAATTTAGATTGGAATTTATATCGGAATCTGCAGAGTATTGTTGATTAGAATAGTTATCTTCTGCTTGAGCACCATTGATCCTTATTAAGGGTATGTTAGCATTATCAATTAATAGCAATGATTAGATCCTGTTTCTCCATTTCTTTGGTCTTGAACAGGTAATTTTCGACTCCCTGGAGCATTGTGCTTGGATCTCAAATTTCAAGTCCAATGCCTTCAGACTGGGTGAGCGTTTGTAGTGAAGGAAGATGAAGATGGAAGTATTTGATTCTTCCAACACTGTGCGGGAACATTGCACTTGGAAATGATGTTGGTGCAACCTGTTCTAAGTTGGGACAGTGACAATTTCCAGCATTTACATCTGAAGTAGACATCAAGGCAATATTCAACCTTGGTGTCCTGGGAAATGCCTTGTGTTCAACCAACATCAGTAAAAATGCTGATTAAGCTCTATCTGCTGTACAGTTCGTGGTAGTTTGTGGCTGCTCTTGTCACTATATTCAGATTTCAGATTTAGTTAAGTTTATTGTCATCTGATTGAACAAGTACAACCTGGCGAAGCAGTGTTCACCAGTTCTTGGTGCAAAAAAAAGAGCAGATACTCAATCAGACAAAACACATACAGGCAAGTAATACATATGGTGGACAAGTATTTAATCTATGCAAATAAATATTATTTCATGAATATGAGAGTCTCGTATGGTTCGTGTGAGCCGTTCCTTTGGTCACTCAGCATTCTCACTGCCCATGGGAAGAAGCTGTTCCTCAGTCTGGTGGTGCAGGCTGTGATCCTCCTGTATCTCTTCCCCGACAGGAGCAGCTGAAAGATGCTGTGTGCAGGGTGGAAGGGGTCCTCAATGATTTTGCATGCCCTCTTCAGACAATGATTGCAATAGATCACGGCGATGTGGGGCGGAAGACTCCAGCGATCCTCTCTACCACTCTTATGACCCTATAGATTGACCTTTGATCCATTTCTCTCATTTATAGTGGTGGAGGCTGAAACATTAGGGGGGCATTTAAGAGACTCTTAGAAAGGCACATGGATGAAGGAAAAATAGAGGGTTATGAAGTGGGGAAGGTTTAGTACTTTTTTGTAAAGGAATATATGGGTCAGGAGAACATCGCAGACTGAAAGGCCTCTACTGTGCAATAGTATTCTATGTTCTATACTAAACCTTTGCAGATTCCTGAGGAAGTCGAGGTGCTGACGTGCTCTCTTCACAATGCCATTTGTGTGTTGGGTCCAGAAATGATCCTCCGAGATTATCGCAGGAACTATAGTCTAATAGCACTTCATCGATGGAGAGTTCATGTTCAAGTTCAAGTGGGGCAACACTGTTGTAGCGATTAGCAACAGTTATAGCACCAGTGATTGTGACCAGGCTTTGAATCCTGGGGGATCGTTTCCTCCCACTGTTCAAAACATATCGGGATTATGTTAATCGGGTGTAAATTATGCAGCATGGACTCTTGGGATGAAATAGCCTGATACCATGCTGTATGTCTAAACTTAAAACAAAATTTAAAGTTGACAATTTACCTAGTGCAGTAAGGTTTATTTTGAGATCAGTTCGGCCAGTCACTGCATTTAGCAATGCAAGTAGAAAAGCAAGAGCACGTTACAGAGTGCAGTGTTATAGGGAAAATTAGTGCATCATGGGAACACTGGTACATTCATGAGCCTGATGGCTGCAGGGAATATATGGTGGGTGCACAATTTTCCCACACTTGAACTTTCTCCCTGCTGGGAAGAGGGAGAAGGGAGTGTGGCTGACGTGGCAGGAGGGTTTGTGAGGGGAGGGAAGTTTGTCTGATGTTCAGAGCTGCATTGACCACCTTCTCCCAAACTTGAGCAGAGCAGTTCTGTACCATGCAGTGATGCGTCCAACGAGGATGCTATTGGTGGTGCACCTGTAGAGTTGTAAAAGGATATTGTGTACATATCCATCTTCTTTAGCCTTCGAGGGAAGCAGAGACAGTGGCAAACTTTCTTGACTGTCACGTCAATATGTTGGACCCAGTCAGATCACTGGAAATGTTAATGTTATCTACTGTCTACACTTCAGTGCCATTGATATGGACAGGAGTGTGGGCTCCACCCTCTCTCTTAAATCTATGATCAGCTCCTTTGTATTACTGATGTTGAGACAGAGGTTGCTATCTTGGCCCCTAGTCAGTAGGCCCTCAATCTCCTTCCTTTATTCTGTCTCATCATTTTTTCATACAGTGGTGACATTGGTGATCTGAAAGATAGAATTGGAGTGGTATTGGCCACGAGGTTGGGGGTGTAAAGGGAGTAGGAATCTGAGTACACATCCTTAAGACTGCTAAAAAAGCTCTAATGCAATGAAATATTCACATAAAGTCAAGCTTTTTATTCTTCATCCACTTTCATCATCTCCGACAGTCACATCGACCCATAGTGTTTTTTCCAGAGTACGAGATTTTTTTAATGGGACGCTGGGATTCATTAGTCTGGGGATTGAGTTCAAGAGTCGCGAGGTCATGTTGCAACTGTACAAACCTCTGGTGAGACCATACTTGGAATATTGTGTTCAGTTCTGGTGACCTCATTACAGGAAGGATCTGGAAGCTATGGAGAGGGTGCAGACGAGATTTATGAGGATGTTGCCTGGATTGGAAAATAAATCTTATGAAGCAAAGTTAGCAGAGCTAAGTCTTTTTTCTCTGGAGTGAAGAAGGATGAGATGTGGCTTATTGGAGGTCTACAAGCTTCTGAGAGGCAAAGGTAAGGCAGAAAATGAACACCTTTGGCCAAGGCGAAAGTAGCAAACACCAGAGGACATCTGCACAAGGGAGGGAAGTTTAGGAAAGACATTAGGGGTAGATTTTTACACAGAGAGTTGTGGATGCCTGGAATGCCTTTCCAGGGGTGGCGGTGGAGGTTGGAACAATAAGGACATTTAAGAGACTCTTAAACAGACACATGGATGAATGAAAATTAAAGGGTTACAAGGTTGAAAGGGCTCAGTTCTTTTTGGGAGGAATATATAGATCAGCACAACATCGAGGGCTGAAGGGCCTGTACTGTGCTGTGTTGTATGTTCTATTGCTGGGATGTGCACAAGATCATCCTTCATGTCTTAATACATCACATGAAGTTGGCTGCAAATCAGGCTTTCAATGTTCTTTATAAGGGCATTTCATCTAACATCCATCATTATAAATCAGCAGTTACTTTCAGGCCAGGTTGGTGACGAGGGCAGATTTCTTTCTGAAAAGTCATTAGTGGGGCCAACTGGATTTTGTGACAATCCAATATTTTAACAGCCATCATTACCCACACCAACTTTTTAATTTAATTCACTCCTCTGGTTGCTATTGTGGGATTTCAATACTTAACATCGGATCAATACTGTGGGGGCGCTCGGCTTCTAAATGAGTAACACAATCACCAGGCTACCACTCCTAGGCAATAATAAGTAAATTATTCACCTAACCACGATACTCTCCAATATTTAAATTAAGAGCCCTATTTATTTTAGATTCTTGCAAATAAAGAAGTGGCATCCAGTGCTATCCAGAATATAATGCACACTTTTGGTGTGGAAAAGGATACAGGTCAAATTGAAACTACCACAGAGAGAGGAGAATATACATTGTCATGGCCGGAAATGAGTCCACTTGACTCATCCTGAAAATCTATCCTAATCGATTGCTTATTTGCCAAGTCCTGTAATTTCACAAGTATTTATTAATCTTGCTTTTGGAAATTACTGCTGAGTATGTTCCCACTATTGTTACAGCAGCACTTTTCAGATTGTAAGCACCCTACTGCCAATTACCAATTAATTCCCTTGACATTCCTGCTCAGTTTACGAACGTTAGATTGCCCCCACTAAAGAGTTGGGTTGCACATCGTCTCCTTATTCCTAGAGCTCACATTGTTCGGTTAGATTTGCAGCAGAGGGTACTTTTACTTCCATATCCTCTGTTGCAAGACCTGACATTACTGACAAGGTTGACCTTTATTGCCTATCCTCGTGTTCTCTCTGGAAGATGATGGTGATATAAACACACCAAAATGGTGGAGAAACTCAACTGGTCTTTTCAGCATCTAAAGGAGACAAAAAATATATTGCCGACATTCCTGGCCTTAGCCCTTCTTCAAGGAAAAGGGTTAGTCATCTTATTGGGGCAGATCATTGATAAGGCAGAGATTGATAGGTCCTTGATTAGCCAGGGCATTTAAAAGTTATGGGGAGAAGGCCAGGAAGCCAGGCTGAGTGGGAAAATGAATCAGCTCATGATTAAATGGTGAGGCAGACTCGATGGACTGAATGGCTATTTCTGCTCGCCTGTCTAATGGCCTAATTGTGTAAATATTCCCACAGATTTGTGAGGTCAGGAGTTCCCAGTCACCCAGTGATGATGAAAGAACAATAATATGTTCCCAAGTGAGAATGGTTTAGGGCCTAAGGGAAACCCATGTGTGGTGGTACTTCCAATAATCTTGAAGCTATTGTCCTTCCTGGTGGTGGAAGCTGGATGATTGAGAGGTGTGGTTGAAGTAAGCTAGGTGAGTAAATATGGTATGTTTCATCCTGTATTTTCCACACCGTTCCAAAATCTGCCTATTTATCTGCTCCTCCGTGTCCCGAGGGTTATTTGGGGGCCTAGAGACTACTCCTAGCACAGTGATAGCTCCCTTCCTATTTCTGATGTCCACCCACACTGACTCAGTGGACAATCCCACTGCAGCCTCCTCCCTTTCTACAGCTGTGATACTATCCCTGATCAGTAATGCTACTACTTTCTCCCCCCCCACCCCACCCCTCACCACACACACACCCACATTCTACCTCTCATCCTATTCTTTTTATAACACCTAAATCCAGGTATCTGCATCAGCCAATCTTGCCTTTCCTCCAGCCAAGTTTCAGTATTGGCCACAACATTGTAGTTCCAGGTACTGATCCATGCTCTGTTCATCTCCTTTATTCCTAACACTCCTAGAGTTGAAATAGACACATTTCAAACCCTCTAACTGGCTACATTTATATTTTGTCCCCTGCCTCATATTCCTTTCCAACTCAGGACACATAGCATCATGCTTTGTCCTTCTACCATAATCTCTGCACCCACATTCTGATTCCCATCCCCCTGCCAAACTAGTTTAAACCCTCTCCAAAAGGTCTAACAAACCTACCCCCAAGATATCGGTTTCCTCCTTCAGTTCAGGTGCATTCCTTCCTTCTTGTACAGGTCAGTCCTTCCCCAGAAGAGAACCCAATGACCCACAAATCTGAATCCCTGTCCCCTGCACCAACTCTTCAGCCACACATTCATCTGCCACAACTTCCTGATCCTGCCTTCTCTGGCACGTGGCACGGGCAGCAATCCTGAGATGACCACTCCTGAAATCCTGCTTTTTAACTTCTTTCCTATCTCCCTATATTCCCTCTTTAGGACCTCATCCCTACTCCTATCCCTGTCATTGGTCCCCACATCCTGCTGCTCCCCCTCCCCCTCCAGAATCCTGTGAACTCGATCAGAGACATCCCTGACCCTGGCTTCTGGGAGGCCACATACCATCCAGGAACCTCAATCTTGTCCACAGAACCTCCTATCCATTTCTCTAACCAATGAGTTCCCCATCCTCTTCTCCCCTCTTCCCTTCTGAGCCAGGGGGCCAACCCTTATGCTGGAGACGTGACCACCTTGCCTTGTCCCTGGTAGGTCACCCCTCCCAACAGTATCTCAAACAGTATTCTTGTTGGGGGGGAATGACCATATTGTGCTCTGCTCTTTCTGCCTCTTCCCCTTCCCAGTCACCCATTTACCTCTCTCCTGAGATTTAGGGGTGACTGCTCCCCTGATACGCCTCTCTATCACTGCCTCTACCTCCCAAATGATCCAAAGTTCATCCAGCTCCAGCTCCCTAACTCAGTTGGTCAGGAGTTGAGGCTGGATGCATCTTTTGCAGGTGGAGTTCATCAGAAACAAATGTGACGTCCCTGACTTCTCACATCCTATAACTAGAGCACTGGACTGCCCTAACTACTGCCTCCATTACCCACTTATTTAAAGTTATTTAAATTTATTAAAGAAACTTACCAGCCTTACCTTTGTGGGAACAAGCTCTTCTTCAGCTTTTCAAAGCTTCTTGAGCCAAAGCCTCAAAGCCCCACTCCTTCACTATGCCACTCACACACTGGGCTGCTCCCCTTTAGCTAACCCTCCTTTTATTTGACCTTGCCAATTATCTCAATTGCTCATTCCCACAAATCAACACTCTGCTTCAGTTGCCCTTCTCTCCCTTTTTAAAACTCTTCCTCTGATTCACGGCTTTCTCTCCCATCTGTCGCTCTTCCTCTCTCTTTAGCACTCCCACGATTCAAACGCCTCAAACTCCTAACAAAGTATAACCACTGGTGAACCTTCTTCATGATTTCATCTTCACGGAGGTTCCAGGACTTATCTTCAGAGATATTGCCCCAGGAATTTGCCCTTTCCACTGCTGACCCCTCGATGAAGACTGGTTTGTGTTGTTCTTCTTTCACCCTAAATATAGCTAAGTTGAGTCAAAATGTTGCTGTGACACCACTCAATCAGCTGATCTATCTCCCTCCTGTTCATTTCTTCAATGACTCTACCGATGACCATGATGTTATTGGCAAACACTAACAGAACAGCCAAATGAAGGGTTAACCTTTGAATTAGGCCTAACATAATTTGGCAAATTGTTATTAAGTAGATATGATTTTATCCAACAGTTTAATTAACTAATTACGTGCTAATCATTCTCATTAAGGAAATAGGCTTCACATTCAAATGCAATTTTCTTGGGGTCAAATTAGAATTTTAGAATTTTGAGAGTTAATTACCTGAGAAGGATGAGAAAGCTATTTGAAGTTGAAAACATTAGTTCTATTAAAATATGAGTGCTGTGCAGACATGTTGAAGAAGGAAACTGATCAGCCTGAGCTTAATTAAAATTCTACAAACACACACACATGTGTACACACACGTGTACACACACACACACACGTGTGTACACACACACACACACACACACACACACACACACACACACAGTGGAATTTGATTCTTTGGATGTATGTGTCATGGATATTGATGGAAAACAATGGGAGTGAGCAAATGAACTTTTAGATGTAAAATGGAAAGTACTCGATATTCCCAGCTGGTCTGCCTGCGTCTATGGAGAGAGAGAGTTATTTTCCAATGATGTCAGATTTGGGAAAAGTTTAAAGAGCAAGAATAGTTTTTCTTGTCAGAGGGGAGGTGAAAAGAACAAGAGGAAAGATGTTCAGGGAGGGAGTATTGAGCAATGCAAGTTGATCCAAGCAAAAGAGAAGCAGCAAGGGGCAATGAGCAAAACTGTGTATGTCGGAGGTGTAAATAGGATAAAGTAAATAAAATCTGAAGTCACCAGAAGAAAAGAATATAAATGTTGCTATGTATGATGTTTGTCTTGGATACTCATTTATGGACAACATGGATGCAGTTCAGATGCAGGAATGGCTACACCAACGTGCCTGGGTTGTGGAAAATGCCACGGGACTAATTCTCACCCTTCCCTCCATTAGATGAATAGAAGACAGGAGCAGGATGCATATCAATAGCTTGTCTCCTCAAATTTCTGCCCCTCTCACTCCAGACTCAGCCTTACTAATTGGAAGGTGAGAAGTGAAAAATATATAGTCTAAAACCGCTGTTAACTGGAATTCAAGCAACCAGCAACCGGCAAAAAAAAATCAAGGAAAATAGACAAATAATTAAAACTGAAAATAAATAAAAATATAAATAAAAGTTGAAAATTGTTAAAGTAAATGTTCTCTGAAGTAACACACAAACCTTTGGTGAAGAAGGGAGCAAGTATTTTGCCAGCGGAGTGACCTTTGTCGTGCTTTGCTCGTAGCAGCTGTTTGAATAAAGTTGCGTTTGAATAAAATGGTGTCGCCCAGGAGGAAGAAATGCTGTTCACCTTTGGAATGGCTCTCTTAAAGTGTCTCCATATCTGCGCTTAGAAAGTATCTTTATCTTTATTAGTAAGGCTTTATCTGTAAACTTGGTAGGGGGGGAATAATTATGAGGGTGGCACAGTTAGTGCAGTGGTTTGCCCAATGCTGTTATAGCACCAATGGCCAGGGTTTGAATTTAAATTTATATTTTGTAAGTTGCATGAATTACCTGATTAAAGTATACTTTACATAATTAAGGATGACAATACTGATTTTTTTTTCAAATTACTTAACATTTTACACTGTTTTTTGTCTTTTAAACTGTTTATTCTTAATGCTGGTATATTAATTAGGCATTGTAAGCGTGAGGCTTAAGCAACTGGAAAATTTGCATATCCAGCATCTACCAATCCCTGTATATGCTTGATATCGGGGGGTTTTACTATCACAAAACAGTAATTATTTTTATTACAGCATAACCCATGGTATCCGGCACTTGAGGACAAATTGGTGTCCAACAGTATGTTAATCCCTGCTACATAAAATGAAATTCAAAACTTCCCATCGATCCTGCACATAATTTTTGGGAGGTATAAAAGGGAAAAAAATGTGGCTTGAAAGAAGGACACAGCAGCAATCAGCTAAAGAGAGAGATAAACATTTTCAAGGATAAATATTCTCTGTTATTTCCTTTTTCACAATTGCACTAGGCTTGATGGATAGCAGATGGGAAAGGGACATCGTCAACAACAATCTCTGCTGCATCTCCGCACCGACAGAACTTATTGTTCTTATTTATTTATAAAACCTTAAAAACTTTGTTGACACACTTTCAGCTTTTGGATTAAAAGGAGATCGCAAAATCACGCAGAATTATGGAAGTGCCTTTTAACAGCTAAAGAGCTTCACAGCTTTTTGGCGGTCCAGTCATTACTTTAGCAGGCGAGCCCGATGGACGCTTTTCACACTGCAAGTGTCCAGCAAAGAACTGAAATGAATTGAATTGTTTATCGTCACATGTAGCTGGATACGGAGAGAAACTTTGATTTGCATGCTAAACAGGCAAGTCAACCCATTCAGCAGAAATGAAACAAATAAATGAACAACAGCATGGGGAGTAGCATTGCAATAAGTCTTACAATGCAGAGTACAGAGTACAAACACATAGTGCAGGATGTAGAGAAAAATGCCATTAAAAATGAATCCACCTGCGTTGTCTTTTGCAATAAGAGGTCCATTAAAATAAAGTCAGATGACAGCAAGTAAAAAGATGTGAAATTGTTGACCTGATGATTTACCCAAGTTCAATCAGATGAGGGAGTGGGGAGTTCATTGAGAGAACTCGATGTTCTTCACCAAAATGCCTAGAGGATCATTTTCCATTTCCATGAAATTAAAAGCTGCTCACAAGCTGTCTCCTTCACCTTTTCATTTTTCTGATGAGTTTTTAAATTGAGGTCCTACTTGCTTCTTCACGTGGACATTTAAAAATCTACCGGCTTGACAAAGAGAGAAGTGCTCTGAATGCCCCTGACCCAATGTTTCTCCTTCCTACAAAATCATCAGGGCTGATTTAAGGGAGAATTATCATTTCAGCTGGTAAAGTGTGGCTATTGTGCATAGCAAGACCCCATAAACAGCAATGCCACAAAGGTCAAGTGCAAGTGGAAAAGCACCAGTTGATTATATTGAGAACTTCTGGTGCGATAGAGCATGCAGGGCAAACCTGAAAATCTCTGTCCAGTCTGGGCATCAGGGACATGCAGAGGTTCTAAAAATCCCAAAATCGGATGCCAGAAATCCGGACGGAGGCATCACAGATGCACAGAAATGAATGAAGTTTAGTTTTTTTGTACTTTGCATTTTATATGAAAAAATGTTTCATTAATAATCTATCCTGTTCCATCCTTTCTTTATTCTCCTTAAATGTGAATTTTAAAAAGTACTGCCCAAGAATCCAGAAAATCCAGACCGGCCCAATTCCCCAGCAGTCCTGATTTTAGGACTTTTACTGCATTTGCAATCTTGAGCCTCTTGCCCTTGATTTTGGACTCTGCGCATTTAATTAAGCAGGAGGGTGCACTTTTAATCAGGACCTTCATGTCAGCTGTATAATGGCCATCAGACCATCCTGTGGGAGTGGGGGGGGGGGCGGGGGGACTTACTTTCCACCGTGTGCAGCTTAGATTGGTGGGTTTGGTAGAAAAGCCGAGCCAGTAAATTATGCAAGACCTTGGCAAGCATGTGACCACAGAGCAGTCACAAGATTGAGGACTGCTGTGAGAGACAGTCGACCACAATTTGTTCCGACTTCTGTTTTTAATTGTCTTGGCCAGAAGACCAGAGAAAACTTCCTTGGATTAAAGTTGCATCTTCTTTGATGTTCGATCAGGGTGGATAGTGCCACGCGACCCAAGGACGATTCAGATGCTGTCTGCAAGGAGTTTGCATGTTGTTCCTGTGACCACGTGGAATTACTCCGGTTTTCTCTCACCCTCTAAAAACTTATGAGATTAGTTGCATGGGTGCATTTGGGTAGCACAGGCTCCTGGGTCAGATGGCCTGTTACAGTGCGCTGTATCTCTAAATTAAATAGAAATTAAGTAAGAAGGGATCTGTTTAATGTATCATGCAGAGGAAAATGTCCCCAGAAGCGCAGAATATCCTCTGAGCTGCACTGAGGCTAATCACTTGGATCTTTGTGCTGATAGCACAGTAACAAGACACAAAACAGCCTGTTCCTTTAAAGGCTGGGCATCAACGGAAATGAAGGATTCGTCTGTTAAATGCTGCAGGAATCTGGTGTAAAAATCATTACTACATGCACCCATATTACATTTTAAAAATATGAATTATTAGAATCAGAATTTATCGTCAGAATAAGTCACGAAATTCATTGTAATGCTGCAGCGTCAGAGTGTAAATATTCATTTAAGCCACTTCACAAAAAATAAATAAAAACAGTGCACGAAAAAAATCAAAGTAAGGCAGTGCCTGTGATTCACTGACTATTCAGGAATCTGCCGGCAGCAGGAAAGAAGCTGCCCTTGTGCTGCTGAGTGCTCGGTCTTCATTCAGGCTCCTGTACCTTTATCCATGATGGTAGCAGTGTTAGGAGGGCATGGCCTGGGTGGTGGGGCGCTTGAGGATAGAGGCTGCTTTCTTAAGACACAGCCTCTTGTAGATGCCCTCGATAGAGTCAAGACTGGTTCCCGTGATGTTGAAATATTTACAATAACAATACAAGGTATGGAATAAACACCCGTTCTTTCATTACTTAACGAGTATTATGTTATTCCTTTCTTTTCCATTTATCAAATTTACTTCAACCTGGCCTTTTAAAAGTAAATGCAGTCGATTTAAATAAAAGCGGCCCGTCGTCTTTGCAAGTAAAAGAATACATTTCAACATAGTTCAGTCCATCTCTGCAACAACTGCAAGTTGAGGATAACTCATTTTCAAAGTTTATGAATTGTTGATTTAGATTATAAAATAATTTAATAGAATTGATAGATGAATGGCATGAAATGATGATGTAACCTCAGAGACATCAATAGCTAATGGGAAATGCCTGTCTGAGACTCCATAAAAGGGATCAGACAGACAGCAGCATGATCTGGAAGATCTCCAGAACATGAGAGGAAGATATCTCCAGGATTTGATGATACCTTCATGGGAGAACTGAGATTAAATTAGCAGCTGTGCATCATTTATTTTTAATTTTTGTAACTTTATACACCAGTGCGTAACATCAACCAGATCTAAATTACTTCATTGCTGTGAAGAGTTAATTGCATAATCTATAATTATTTCAAAGTATTGCACATAAACCAGAAAGTTTTATAGCGACAGATATTTTGTATGGTTGCGATATTTTATGATTAAGCTTATCATTTTAATATTCTGTTCTACTTGAATGCAATCTCCAAATAAATTGTTTCTCTACACACTTTCTTGAAGGTGACCACATTGATCATAATGTTGGATAAATCAATGCATTTGCATGATTCGCTCTTTCACGAATAGAGAGGACGTTGTAGAACTGAGGTAAAAAAATCATAAAATGAAATCTAACAATGCAAGGAACAAATTCTGCACACTAGGAGCTGTTAGTGCTCTGCTTATATGTCAAAGGCCGAATCTTGCTGGCAAATGTGTGGTGAGCTGTGAATATTTATCTCTGATAAATGCTGGAAAACTCACACTTAGGTAGACAGGAATTGACGTGGAGAAGTTTTGCCTGATATATTTATTGGTACTTTCTGCCACTGAACTGTGTAGGAGTCCAGGAGCAAAGCTTATATTCTCTTTTACTTTCCCTGGGCAATTTTCTCAGGGATCATGAGCCGAGATAGAACCATCACAAAATCTACAAGCTCAATCAAACATATGGCATCTGTTTAATGATTCTGAAGCAAAATGACCAAAATTGCCATCATCTTCTGCATTAGCCTGGAAGGAATCAGAAGCAATGATTTTGAATGGAACACAGAACAATGTTTCACTTCCAATAATGGCTTCTATAATCTCTGGCTAAAAGAAAATTCTATTAAGAAAAATAACTATTCTGTGAAGAACAATGAAATATTTCACACCCATGTGACTTCAAATGTCAAAGTTCTAAGTTCAGATTTATTGTCAGATTACATATATGACATCACATAAAATCCTGAGATTCATTTTCCTGCGGGCAAGGCAGAATTACCACTTATTGGTAATGCAAAAAAAAACACTGTACTCAAGAAGATACGTATTAATGTGGTCAAAGAAATGCAAACTCTGCAATACAGAGAGAGAAAAAAAATCAATAAAGGGCAAAAGGAAGAGTCCATAAATGAATCCCTGACTGAGTTTGTTGTTGAGGAGTCTGATGGTGGAGGGGGAGCAGCTGTTCCTGAACAGTGCGAGTCTCGGGGCACCTAGACCTCATTCCTGAATGCAGCAGCAAGAACAGAGAATGTGCTGGGTAGTGCGGATCCCTGATGATTGCTGCTGCTCTCCGATGTCAGCATTTCCTGTAGATTTTCTCGATGGTGGGGAGGGTTTAACCTAATGATGTCCTGGACTGTTTCCACTACATTTTGCAGGGTGTATTGGTGATGCACCGTGATGCAGTTGGTCAGTGCACTTTGCAAAAACTTCTGCAGAAATTTGACAGGGTTTCTGACTTAGAGGAAGTTAAAGTGTTGATCAATATCTCATGGAACAATGTTGTCTTTAATAACTGAGTCAGACACAGTCAAGAATGGATGAAATGTTATTGCCAGCAGAGACAGAAGTAGGGTCATTGATATTTAATGAAGATTTAAAGAAATTTATTTCAGTAATTAATAATTTGTTACAAAGGAAAGCTCGGAAAGTAATGGGTTCATAAATCAAGACAAAGATGGGAGATAGATTTGAATAAGAAAATAGATGAGCATAGTTGGATTGAGTTGTGTACAGAAAGTATGAAAAGTACAATAAATGTGAGATATGGGTTGGTACAATATAATTTTATCCATCAGTTAGATTTGACACCTCAAAATTAAATAGATTGAACCATACTTTTTTGGATTTATGTTTTAGATGTGGACAGGAAGTTGGGTATATTTTTACATCCTGCTTGGCAATGTTCTAAGGTTAAACCTTTTTGGATGGAAATAGACAATTTGTTAGAACGAATAGCGGGAGTTAAATTCCCACAGGATCCAATGTTATTTCTATTTGGGAAATATTAAAAGAGTTAAACCAAAATTAAAATTGAATACGTATCAAGAGAAATTCCCTAGCTTTGGTGATAGCTAGGGAATGTATTGCTATAATTTGGAAATCAGATACAGATTTGGGAATGAGAGATGTCATGCAGAGGTTTGGAGTTGTATACCACTTGAAAAAGATTACTTATAATTTAAGAGAGAAATACTATATATTTTGGAAAATATGGTGCCCATTTTACAAAGGGCCGGTATGAATATTTAAATGAAACTCAGACATTCCCTTTCTCCTAAAGGTCACTTTAGATTATTTTATAATATGGAGAACTCCTGTTGTGAATCTCGTCCTATATTTTCTTTGTCTTTTAGTTGGGGGTTAGTGGGGGGGGAGGAGTAGGAGGATATTGGGGATCCCTTAATTCTCCATCTTCTGTGTGTGTGTGCGCGATACCACAAATATTAGTATTAGATGTTGATTTATAATAATGTAAAGTTTCTAACTTTTTGTGGTTTTAAATTTATAAATAAAATTTTAAAAAAAGAATGGATGAAATAAAGCAGAAAACGCTGGAAATACCCAGCAGGTCAGGTAATATCTTTGGAGAGAGAAACAGAATCAACATCTCAGGATTGTGACTTTCGATCAAAGCTGAGAAAGGTTAGGGATGAACGGGGTTAAGATGCAGTTTAAGATTGGAGGGAGAGAAGACACAATAGAGGGGAGGGTGGAAGGCATCAGAACCATACAAACGCAGAAACAGGCCCTTTGGTCTTTCTAGTCTGTGCCAAACTATTTTCTGCCTAGACCACCTGACCTGCAGCCAGTCCATAGCCCTCCCATCCATGTACCTATCCAAATTCTTCTTAAATGTTAAAATTGAGCCGCATTCACCACTTCAGCTGCAGCTCGTCCACACCCGCAGCGTGAAGAAGTTCCCCTGAATGTTCCTCCTAAACATTTCCTCTTTTACTCTTAACCAATGTCCTCTGATTTGTGTCCTTGTCTACCCCCCTCATAATTTTAAATATCTCTCTCAAGTCTCCCCTCATTCTTCTACGCTCCAAGGAGATGTTGATTCCTCATTTCGCCAAGTTCCTCCACCCAACCTACCATTCTCCATGTGTGAGCTTAGATCATTTTATGGACTTCCACCACTGATTATTTTCTGGTCTGGCATGCAGTTTAGGATTTTATGTGTTCTGCCCATAATTTACTGTCTTCAATAAATAGGCGTGCATACCCAAATTCCTGATGTCTGTACCCTTCAGATAAATCCCCTTGATATTCTGATAACGTCTGCTGGTGGAACTCAGTGATCGAGCAGAATCAGTGGGAGAAAAAGAGTGACTGTATTTTCAGTTAAACAATTAACCTTCTAATCCCTTCTCTCTGTGGAACATGGGAGGAAACTGCAACACCTGGAGGAAAGCCACGTGGTCATAGAGAGAACCTACAGGCTCCTACAGACAGGGTTGGATTGGAACCTGGTCGCTGGCGCTGTAATGGCATTGCTCTAACCACTACGCAAAACTTTTAATGTTTTAATTGAGACATACAGCATGGTATCAGGCCCTCCCTATGCCATCGGTACTCTCTAATTGGTATGTGAGTGGGAAGGGAAGGATGCGGGAATAGAAGCTCAAGGAACTCAGCCACTGAGAATACTGAAGGTTTGCCCAGGAAAGCCAGGGAAATCAGGAGGTATTTACATTTGTCTTTCATCACAGTCTGAAGTGAATCCAAGGAGTCCTGTCAGTGTATTTGTGAGCTTAAATCTGCTGTTAATTAATGCTTTGTATAATTTAAGCTTGACATCCAAGTGTTTCTGACACTTTGATAACTAACCCCTCCGATGAGACTCAATGCTTCTGGCAGAGGTAAGAAAAGTAGCTCACTAACTTTTGGGAGTAAGATCAGGGAATTCAAACCATTGCTCAGTAGTGTTAAAGTATGCAATATCTATCTCTGTGTTATAACCCCATAAATTCAAGTGACAGATTTTATAATCTTATACACATAATGATGTCAAAGAAGCCCATTCATCCCATCAGATCTCTACTGGCTCTTAAGGGAACAATTGGATTTGTCTCTTTCTCTCCCTCTTTTATCTGCAACTTGCAAATTATTCAACTCTCCTTTTCATTCTATTTAGCATATCGTAACAGAATGGTGTTGGGAAACTCATGCAGTCACTGAGAAAGAATGTCCACAAGGACACTTCTGTCAGCTCAAGCTGTTAGACTTCTGGCGGTAGTGGAGGTTTAATTTAATTTAGACGTACAGCACAGTAACAAGCACTATCTTTTGTGGGAATTTTCAATCCGAGGTATTGCTGCACCCACGCCAGACCATGATGCAGCCAGTCAGCACACTTTTGACCTCATGTATGTAGATGTGTACCAAGGTTTGCTACGACAAACCGAATCTGAGGAAGAAGAGGCGCTGTCTTTGCAATAACATTCATATGAAGGCTTCAGGACAAGTCCTCTGAGGTAGTGATTCCCAGGAATTTAAAAGTCTACCTTTGATCCTCCCAATAATCACTGGATCGAACACCTCTGGTCTATAATTAGGTCCTTAGTTTTGGTGACATTGAGTGAGAGGTTGTTAGTACATCATTCAATCTCCCTCCTATATGCTGACTTATCACTCCTTTTCATACAACCCACTCTTGTGGTATCTTGAGCAAACTTGTAGATGGTGTTGTTGTTGTACTTAGCCACACAGTCAAAGGTATAAGTGAGTAGAGCAGGGGCCTAAGAATGTAGCTCTGTGGTGCTGATGGAGATTGTGGAGATATTTTTGCTGACTTACTGCAAGGAGTTTGTATGTTCTCACCATGATCTGCGTGGGTTTCCTCCCACATTCCAAAGATGTACAGGGTTTGTAGGTTAATTGGTCACATGGATGTATTTGGGCAGCGTGGACCGGAAGGGCCCGTTACCGTGCTGTATCTCTAAAATAAAAAAAAATTCACTTTTAAGTAAAATGTATCAGTCGGCAGTGTGACTCTGGTAAAGAAGGAAAAAATAAATACCAGAGGAATCTTTCCGCACAGGTTGTGTTTGAATACTGGTGAATTTGGACCACAAGGACTACTCCCCTGAACACCAATAAATGATCCAAAATTATGATTGTGTACGTGAAGTAAAAAGATCTGAATATATGAAGCAAAACATAACACAGAGATATTCCAGAACATAGAATGACAATTTCAAATGCATTTAAGTGTAGTTTATCACAGAATAGATCATTTGGTGGGGTGGAGGAGATGGATCTCTGACTGGAAGCCAACAAAAGCACCAATCATTATCAACAACTGATAGAAAGGAGATAAGATGTCAACATACATTCACAAAACACTTTAACAAAGAAATACCTCAAAGCTTTTCACTGAATGTTATCAGATAAAATTTGACTGAACCATATGAAGGGTTATGCTATGAAGTAGCTTTGAAGGAATATTTTAAGGGAGAGAGGCAGCAAATCTAGGATTTTGATTTGTGTTTCAAAAACTAAATAGAAATTTACAGTGTAAAGACTGGTGCAGTAAGTATGCTGAGATGTCATTTTGTCAAATTTGGTATTTGGCAAACAATGTTCTGCCTCCAGTGGTTTTAGCTGCATGGGAAGGGAAGACATTAATTACACTAGACAACAAAGAGTTTTCTTCCTGAACATTTTTTGATATATGTTATGGATTTTGGACTGCTGATCACGAAGATCATCTTAACATTTTCCTATCACTTTTTTTAAATATAACCTATTTTTGTGTTTTCCTGTCATATTTTCAAGCATTCAAAACTATGAAGTGCAACATGTCATTGAAAATTCATTTTCTGCCTTCACATTGGACATCTTCCCGGCTGATTTTGTTGCAGTCAGTGACGAACATGGTGAAAGGTTTAACCAGGACATTGCGACCATGGAAAAGGCAACTGGAATCTATCAGTGCTGGCCGACTATTGTTGGACAGTGACATGAGAGAGGCATCAGATGCTGAGTACAAATAAAAATCAGTGGCAAAACATTTTTAGGTCAGCTGAACTAACACGATGTGTCAGCATCATGATGTGATTAAACATCCTAAATTCAATCAAAGTTAATTTAAAGTTTCTCCAACTTCCTACGGTGATACAGCAAATCTGAAATTGTGTTCATCTTGAGATTGTCTATCATAATCCCCATTCTTTTTCAGGAAGCAAATCTTATGAAAAAAAATTGTTGTCCACTGTTTTTGGTCTCCCTCTTGTGGAGCTGATTTGATGTGATAATCTTTTATAGCTTCTTTGCTTTTTTAAAGTAATTGAGTCATGGAGTTCTATAGCTACAGGTCCTTTGGCCCATCTTCTTCATTTCTTGGTGCTCAGCCCATATCCTTTTAACCTTTCCTAGTTTGTCTAAATGTCTTTTGAACAATACAATTGTTCCCACATCTACCATTTCCTCTGGCAAGTCATTCCACCCACCCACCACCATCTATCTGAAGAAAGTGCCCTTCAGGAACCCTCTCCTCTGAAATCAATGCCCTGTAGTTTTACACTCCCCTCCGCTGGGTAAAAGGAAACAATTCATGATGGCTGTCATGATCCTATGCACTTTTAAAAGGACCCTCAGCCTCCTATGTTCCAGGGAGAAAATGTCCCAGCCTATCCAACCTCTCATTGAAATTCAAGCCTACGTGCCCTGGAAACATTCCCGTGAATCTTTTCTGCACTCTTTCCAGCTCTCTGATATCTTTCCTATACCTGTGCTACCAAACGGGCACCCATTACTCCAAGTGTGGTCTCACCACCGTCTTCAACAGTTAGAACCATAAGACATCAGAGCAGAAATAGGCTATTCAGCCCATCGATTCTGCCCCATTTTTAATCAGCCCCACTGCTGGGCCTTCTCCCCATAACCTTTGATGGCCTGGCTATTCAGGAACCTATCAATCTCTACCTTAAATACACCCAATGACCTGGCCACAACTGCCTGTGGCAACAAATTCTACAGATTTACCACTCTCTCGCTAAATAAATTTCCTCTGCATCTCTATTCTAAGTGAATGCCTTTCCATCCTGATGTTGTGCCCTCTAGTCCTTGATTCTCCCACCGTGGGAATCAACCTTTCTCGATCTACTCTGAACGTGCCTTTCAACATTTGAAATGTTTCAACGAGAATCCTCCTCTTTCTCCTAAATTCCCATGAGTACAGGCCAAGAGCTGTCAAATGATCCTCAGCTCTTTGGAGAGGGTACAAAAGAGATTTGTCACAATAGTTCCAAACAATCACATGACATCCTGATTCTTTCTGCAATTTCTGTACGATTCAAAATCAATGTTTAAAATGACCTCATCCTACTCACATCGATGGTTCTTCCACTCGTGTTGAAAGAGGGCACGATGGGCTGACGACTTCTGAAACTCCATTGGGTTTGGAAATCCAAAGGAAGGTTCCCTGTTTTGGGACTTGCTTACTGTTGAGCTGACTGGCTTCATCTGAGATGGGATTAGAATTGTTCCCAGCATGCCAAGTGGTGGTTAGATCACACTTTGGCAGAATCATCCCAGCTGTCATAAGTGAATGTATGGCAATAGTTGTCACATCCTCAATGGAATCGTGCCCATGGAGAGCTGTCACTGGCCTAGAAGAAAGGAAACTATGCTCAAAGTCGGAGAGGAATTCCTCATGTCGATCGATACTCCTGAGAAAGTCTGGCATCTATGGGCTTTACAGTGGGGTCTTTGATATCAAGTTAAGACACCTTTATTTATCATTCATTCCAGGCTCGCACGGTAAAGACGAAATAGCGTTTCTCCAAGTCCATAAATGCAAGTTAGAATATAAGTTCAACACATTTAAAATATTAAGACTTATACAGTAATAGTCCACAGTACTCTATCCCCAAATGTTCTGGGAATTCAGGAGTCTGATGGCTTGGGGGGGAGGGAGGGGAAGGAAAGCAATTGCCCAATCTGGATGTAAGACCCTGAGTGCTGCAGTACCTCCTAGCAGATGGCAAAGGGAGAACAGTTCACATGAGGGGTGTGTGGAGTCCTTCACATTGTTTATTGCCTTTCACCTGCATTGAGTGCTGTAAATGTCCTTCATGGTAAGAAGAGAGCCCCCAATATTCTTTTCCTCGATTTCACTATCCTCTGCAGGGTCTTGCGGTCCGAGAAGGTAGAGCTTCCAAACCAGGCGGTGATGCAGTTGCACAGGATGCCCTCGATACACCCTCTGTGGAATGTAGTGAGGATGGAGGGTGTGAGATAGACTTTCCTCAGCCTTTGCAGGAAGTAGAGACACTGCTGGGCTTTCTTGAATATGGAGCTGGTATTAAAGGATTAGGTGAAGTTCTCCACCAAGTGCACTCCAAGGAACTTGACACTCTTGACACTCAAAGGTGGAGCCGTCATTGGTCAGTAGAGCCTGGTCCCCCCTGGACCCTCTTGAATAGATGATATCAGAGTTTATTGTCATAAACATGTACAACGTACTGAAAATTTTCCTTGCTGCCGTCACACAGGTTTATAAATTACACCAAGTATAACAATGTCAATTACATTACAACAATGTGCCTTGAGATAAATAAAATTATGGTCACTATAAAAGGACAGATAAATAAATATTCATAGCTGGAGTTATAGTGAAAAACAAAATAGTGCAGACATATCTTTTGGTGTTTTGGAGTAGTTTATGGTTGAGGTATCACAGGGAGTTTCAAGAGCCTAAGAGCTGTTGTGGAAATAAATGCTCTTGAAACTAGACATTAGATGACTGGCCAAATACACAGAGAGGCAGGCATTCAACATATTCATACCTACCTATTCCTCAAGACCAGGTTATGAACAGCACAAATCTGGCAGTGGCCGGCTCATGAGCTTCGAACTTCAAAGATCAACGAGTTTGGTGGATGAACACAAAAGGAGATTGACTTGGTATTGGAGGATTCAATCCCTCAGTGTGGTTACCCAGACCAGTGAGGTTCATCCCGACACGCCCAGATCAGGATGTCATTGCAGCCTGTAGAAGTAAGAGGATGACGTTGGATCTACGAGACAATTTGAGTTAACTTAGGCTCATAAAACTACTATAGCATTGGCAATATGTTTCACAGTTTGTCCAATAGCTTCAATAAATTACACAGTGTCGGTAGAAGAAGGATTATGCCACTCTTATCCAGTTTTGAGACGTTTATAAATTTAGTTCAAATTACGGTTAATTCTTCTAGGACTACCTCAAAATTTCTAACAGTTAATTCAATAGCTTGACTTCTGTGATTCATGAAGACCCATCAAATACTTCCTGAGGGAATCTAGGGAAATAATTGTAGGTCTCGACTGTAGGCAGTTACGTCATGAACTAATAATAACAAATTAACCCAGATTGGGGGCTATCCCAGGCAGAGAGAATGTGCAGGAGGCGCCCACGTGTCCTGGAGATTAGCAGAATGAGAGGTAGGCACTGGAGGAGTGTGATTCTGGGTGCATTTGATGTCGAGAGACTAGGAGAGCAGGAACTGGGAGGTACAAACAAATTAGTCATTTAGGTGAGGAGGAACATCTCCCTGACAGAAGTGAATCTTTGGTGTTCTTGACCCTCTGAGTACATCCAAGATGGAGATTTCTGGGGACTGAGGGAATTTTGGGAATATGGTTGGAAAGGGAAGCTGAGGTTAAGGGAACGGCCCTGATCTCACTGACCTGCAGAGGGGGTTCTGGATGCTAATTAACTGAATATGCTCATTAATTAAACCACAAACAAAATGACCATGAACAGAATACACAGAGAAACAAAAACCTACCTCCACTTCCTTCCATTCTTACAGCGAGATCAGTGATCCAAAGGATAAGATTCAAGCATGGTTTTTTCTCCTGAATGCTATTTCTTTGTTGACGTTCTGTGTTCTTGGATAGATCATTAACTGGAGTCCTGAGCATTCCATCCTGAGGGAAGAAATAACAATGGTAATGTTCAGCGCCGGGCAGAAATTGATAGCACCACTGATGCTTTAGACAACACAGGGCACTTAACTCTTCTGGCTTGAAGAAGAGTGAAAGCCCAAAGGCAATAAAATATTTGCAACTAATGGGCAGACACCCATTAATCTTTCAACAGGAAACCACACATAATGTTACTGAAAAATTAAAATGGTGGCTGATCTCATTTTTGAGCAGCGTGTTAGTATTTCACTTAATAGGTAGAAACTATTAGGATTAGAGACTGTCTCTTGCTGCAGCATGATTCAACAAGATGAAAACAAGTCAAATCGTGTAATTGTCCAAACAGTGTTGAAAGTGTGGGGTGGCATCAGAAATTGTTCAGTGCCATCTGGAGATGTTCCAGCCCTCATGACTAAGATTTAATTACTAATAATAATATCTGCTCATCTTTATCAGTAATTAGGTCTTAGTCAGGTTGATTACAAGTAATTAGTGCTGTATGAAGTTAAACAAGAAAATCTGCTAATGCTGAGGTCAAGTGCAATGTACAAATGTGTCGATAAAACTCACCCGGCCACGCAGCATCCGTAGGAAGTAAAATGCCTTGTAATGTTAAACCAGAATGGTGAGAAGAGTTCCTCTCCAAGCAGTGTAACAGGTTATCTCTAACATTCATATAGCCATGTCAAGGTCACAATTTACCAAATATAGTTCTCATCTCAAGGCCCATCCCTTCGCAAGTGAAGATGAACATGGTGCCTTGTGGCTCTTCTGTCCTCACGGAACTTTTATTCTATTTTCCATGGAGCTTTAGGCACCGTGTGCTGGGGCAAGAACTTGGAGGTGAGTGCTTGCCCAGGACAAACACCTCCCTCTGAGTCCCACGCCACTGGGCCTGGCAGAGTGCGAGGCATGACAGCCAGAGTGACGTGGGATTACCCTGTCTGTTCCGTGCTCGCTGATCGTTTTTCCTTACGGATACTTCGCCCACCGAGTTTGCTGCTGCAGACCACGAAGGAAACTGTTTCCCGGGCTCTGTCACACCTGCCAGCCCCTGCTGCCAGACTGACATGCGCTATTTGCCCATAGCTGGGGTCCTTTCCAGGTACTGATGGCTGGGCGAGCCGAGCCCAGGGATTTGAAGTCAGAGTTACCTTCTCCTAGCCTTTGCCTGAAGAGGCAAAACCTGCAATATAGCTACAATGGAAAGAAAATTCAATAAGTGCAAAGCAAAATTTAGTGGTGCATGGTCACTCTGTGGGGTTCATTCAGGAGCCTGATAGCTGCAGGGAAGCTTGTTGGTGCTTGCTTTCCCACTCTTGAGCCTTCTTGCCAATGGAAGAAGGGAGAAAAGAGTGTGTCTGGGGTATGATGGGTCCTTCAGCATGTTGGTGTGGGGCAGGGTTTCTGCTTTAATCAGAACTTCACAATGCCTGCAGTGCAAGGTCTTAACTAACTAAAATTGCTTATCGCGATACCATTCTGGTCACATAAGCTTTTGTGTTCTCCCTGCCTCGAAAGAATTGCTATATGCATTTGGAAAGACAGGAAATATCAAAATCGAGTAGGCTGCAGGTAACTAATGGCTAAATTAATTATAATTACAAAAGGATGCTTCACTAAATCTTGTCCTCAAGTTCTACAGAAGCAGTGCAAAGTCCCTAATTGTTTCATTAATCTGAAATTTTCAAGAGCTGACCACATTATGCAAGTTACTGTGGCAAAACATTAATGCCAAATTAATTTTGGATTCATGTTATCTGGTTGCCTTTCACAAACAATGAAATTTTGTGATTAATGTTTGTCCTTTTTTAATAAACGAAAAGAGAAATGGAGAGGGTGCAGAGATTTACAAAGATGTTGCCTGGATTGAGAACATGTTTTGTGAAGGTTCAGGGACTCATATCAGGCTGCGGGCTACTGGAGACTTGAGGCTGAGTGCTCACATCTGGCTGGAAACCAGTTATTGAGGATTTATGATTTGTAGAGAGCCAAGAAAGTTTGTAGAGTTTATGCCACTGAAGCAACTCAAAGAGTTGTTATTGTTTTGAAGGTTCATCAGACTGATTCCTGGTATTTCAGAGATTAATGAGGCATGGAGAAACTTCAAGAATGAGAATTTTAAAGGTTTAACTTTATAACCTGGAGCTTTATTTTCTTTTTCTTTCTTTCTTCTTCTTTGGCTTGGCTTCGCGGACGAAGATTTATGGAGGGGTATGTCCACGTCTGCAGTAGGCTCGTTGGTGACTGACAAGTCCGATGCGGGACAGGCAGGCACGGTTGCAGTGGTTGCAAGGGAAAATTGGTTGGTTGGGGTTAGGTGTTGGGTGCTTTATAGATTCACAATAAATCACTGCTTTCTCAATGTTGATGTACATTCTAGAACTCCAGAATTCACCACCTTCACCAGAATGGGTGGCATGATTGACATAGCAATTAGCGCAATGCCTTTACAGGTCCGGGGTTCGAATCCCATGCTGTTTATAAGAAGTTTGTATATCGTCGTCCCCCGACCCCGTGTCCGTGTGGGTTTTCCTCGGGGGCTCCAGTTTCCTTCCACATACCAGGGGTGTAGGTTAAATGGGTGTAAATTGGGCAGGACAGTCTTGTAGGCCAAAATGGCCTATTAATAGGTTGTATGTTTAAATTAAAAAGAAAGTTTGTAAATACCGAGGTCAAGTATAATACACAAATATGCAGGAGAAACTCAACAGGTCACACAGCATCCATTGGAAGTAAACGGTGACCAACATTTTGAGCTGGGATCTTTCGTCAGGTATATGCAAAAATAGGCAGGTACCGAAATAAAAAGGTAGGTTGAGAAGAGGAGAGGATGGAGGAAGGAGAAGGGGAGAAGCATAGGTTTACAGGTAGGAGGTCATGAGTAGTGTTAGGTCTGCTTTGTTCATGAATGAGTGAGTCAAACACCAGACTGAGTCGAAATCAAGGTTCTTTGTTCTTTATTGCCGGATTGTAACACTTGCAACTAACAGTGTTAGTTGGAGAAGGCGCATTCTGCCGTTATCAGCAAATGGTGTTTTTTATATACCTTAGGATACGTACTTAGTAAATTATCATACCATGACATTGTCCAATGAATAAACTGTTGCTGTCCCTCTCTGCTAGCCTCCTGCACATCAATTAGTCATCCCCACTCTTATCTTGAGAGTACAAGGTCACAACTGCATCTTGTTACGGCCCAGCACTGGGAGACTCCCTCTACATTCCAAGCTCATGATGTTTTTACCTAACAGTAGATACAGGTGAGAGGGTAGAAGATAAAAAAACTGAGGTGATGGGGACAGGGTGGATCTCTGATAGGGGAGGGAAGGGAAGGGGGTGAGGAGCTGGAGGAAAGGAGTCTTAGGGATCGGGAAAGCGAGAGACTCAGGGGAGGGAGTAGGAAAAGTCAATGTCAATGCCACCTGTTAGAGGATGCCCTTCACCAGAGGCACCGCAGAGATTCAAGGAGGGGACTCACTACTTCCTTTCCATCGACAATGATGGACAATAATTAATGGTCTCGCCAAAAACAGCTCCATCACTTACTGTGAGTTCAGGATGACCAGCAAAGGTATGGAGGGTGAAATAAAGATGGCTGGCCAGACCTGGGCTGGAGTTGGTGATCATCCATGGTGTTGAGGAGAGAGCTGGTGAACAGCTGAATTTAGACCCCGGAATCAGATAGCATTAGAGGTCAACTGGGTCGAAACCATTGAAGCAGCATCATTTTGTGCTGGTTGGAAATACAAGGTCTGATTGTTTTTTGAAGAAGCAAAGAAATAAAACACCACATTTACCAGAGGCAAAGCAGGATCAGCTAAGGTCTTTTTCGACACAAAAAAATCAGTTCTGAGCTAGCGAAAGGATTTATTTTTCAGCATTAAAAATTGCCAGACAAGAAACAATCTGATCATATCAGCTACAAAATGGCATATATTTAGATAATAAGGGTATTAATCAATAGTTTTGCACTTGCTAGAATAATTATTATTTATGTGTGATATTTTATTCTTACATTTCCTGTATTTGGTTGCATCTTGTTATGTGCGTTTTATGTTCTTGAGCAATCATATCAAATTTGCGTACAAATTGCTCAGTTCGATCAGGAGGCAGGCAGTTGACTGCAGCCCATCTGCCGCAGAAGCAACATCACAACCCTTTGCCAGGAGTGAGCAACAATGCAAGAAGTAATTATTCATTCAACCAAGAGCACAGTCAAATATTTGAATGCCCTGTCCCACTGTTCGTGGAAACTCTCAAACTGGATTTGGTTTTCATGCAACTGTTTTTTAAAAACTCTTTCAAGCTGCTAAATGCATTCTTTGGCAGACTTTTAGAAATCTGATTTCAATTATACAGCGTTGCTATAGTTACGACAAGCTGAAACCTAATCGCAGCTCCAATCTTCTGCGATGACTGTGATAATTAAGAAACCCCCTTGTCGATTTTTCCATTTTAGTATAGTTTTTAACCTCTTTACACATCTTATTCATCAAAATTCTTTGCTATCAATTAAAAGAAAAACACGCATTTATATACGTGTATCTTATTTAATATAGTAAAATTGCAGAATAAAATCCATGCAGACTCCCTGGGCAGTCTCTTTGCCCTATTCTTTAACAATGACCTGACAAATTATTTTTCAGCATGTCTCTGCACTGCCCTTTTGAAAGTCCTCATTAATTGTTCACACCATTGTTAGAGACAAGTTTCAGAGAATAATATCTCCCTGGTTAATAAAAAAGTATTTCCTTGTATCTCCTGTCATTTGTTGTTCCTCACTTTGAAATTCTTCTAAGGAACATGTAATGAACAATATTTTAAATTTCCTCTGTACATTCAGCAGGAAGAGGTTTGTATTTGCAAAAAAAAGGGAGATATTGTGCAATTGCTGAAGGTTTTAAAAAGCCTCTGTATTGTGATTGTACCAAAGGAAAAAACTTATTAACCACTAATTCATTTCTGAGTGAACCTCAGTAAAGATCTCTCTCTCTGTATCCTATTAGCAATGATCCTTGGCATTGTTCACAAACCTGGACCAAGGTGAGATTCCAATTTGCAAAGAAGCTGCCCCTTTTTTCGCCCTTTGAACACCACATTTTCATTATACCAGCTGTCTCTTCTTTCCTCTTGTTACCCTCGACAAGGATATATCCCATTCCTGATATTGGTGCCAGCCTGCACCTCCTTATCTCCTGTCCTGCCTCGACATGTAATTCAGAAACAGGCACAGCATCTTTGCAGGAAAACATGTCTTCTACTTTTACCTGTGCTGGCTGGAAGTGAATCCATGACACGCGGTGACTCTGAGGAGACTCTCTTCTGCTTTGCTTTCTCCTATTGTTCGGGATACCAGACAATGCTCATTGTGGCTCTCCATTTGGCTTACAACAGATAAAAGTAATGAATTTCATGTATTTTTAATGCTTCATAATGTGAAAATAAAAGGAACATTGACCTAACATTGAGGTTCTGCAAGTTCTGAAAACACTGCCATATTCTAACCTGACAGGATTTTAATTTTGTTCTGCATCCACCATTTTATGTTAATATACTAATGAATCAAATACATTCATTCAGGTGCCTTGCCTTGCAGCGTGGGCGATCATATCTCTCCATCCGTCACCGTCACGATCTTTGGCCCTCCGAGTTGTAGTTTGTTGCCTCCCCTGTTCTCCTTTGGTGAAGGCTCCATCTTTGAGCTGTGACCATATTCAACATTGAGTTCATAATTTATACAAGGGAAAAATACTGAAGTGGTTTCCTGTTGCCTTCTTCAGCTGATCAATGATCAGCAGATTCATCTGCCCAGCATTTTTAGTTTTACAACCAGAAATTCCAATTTGTAGAATCTGCTTGTAAAAACCTCCACCATCTGCAATCCATGGCTTCACGAGACCTTGATTGGGAGGCTAAACAGGGTCACCTTGCCTGAGGGTGATCTGTAGGCTACAGGACGGAAGGAGCACCTGACACCTCTTTGGCACTGACTCAAAAATGCCTTTTATAAATTTAAATTCTTTCCTCACAGAACATCATGAAAGCAACATCACATCTAAGGAGCCATTAAGGAGGTGACCAAAGGGACACCTTAAAGAGTAGCAGTAGAGCGCTGGATTGATGTATACCAGTAATTCCAGAGTGTACAATCTGAAGGTACAAACTCTAATAATGGGTTCATCAAAAGTGAGGGCATGCAAGAGGCCAGAACTGGAGTCCAGCAGAGGCCTCAGCTGGTTTCGAGGGAGGAGAAGAATACGAATATGATCATCAGAAATATATTCTGATGCAAGTAGGTATCAGAATCAGAATTCTGAAGTTTCAGTATTGGAGTCAGAATATATTGTCATGTTCAGGCATTAAAATGTTTGTGTGGTTGGCAGCATTACAAGTTCAAAATTGCTATAAATTATTTATTTATAAAAAAACTAATTAGTGCAAAAGAAGAGAGAAAGTGAGGAGGTGTCTGTGGTTCATTGTCCATTCAGAAATCTGATGGCAGAGGGCAAGAAACTGTTTCTCTTCCTTTGGGTATTTGCCCTTCATGCTCCTGAACTTTCTTCCTGGTGATAGCAGTGAGAAGAGGGCATGGCTTGGATGGTGGGAGTCCTTGAGGATAGAGTCTACTTTTTTAAGACACTGCCTCTTGTAGATGTCCTCGATGGAGTGAAGACTGATGCCTGTGATGGCGCTGGCCGAGTTGACAACCCTCTGTAGTCTTTCCCTGTCCTGTGCATTGGCAGCACCATTATGACGTAACCAGTCAGAATGTTCTCCATGGTAATCATAGAATCATAAATTTGTGACAGAAATTGTTTCCTCATTGGCCAGAGAAAAACAATGTACCTTGATCCATATGTCCATGTCTTCGTCAACAGCCTTGTAGCGTGCAGCAGTTCAATGTATCCAGGCCAACCATGAGGGCTCCTGCATTCACCATCCTTTCCAGTAGAGTGTTCCAGCCACACCATCATTCAATTCCTCTGATTCCTCAAGCATTTACTTTCAAGATATGAGATTCAATTCATTGTCATTGTAATAACGCAGGGTCATATTACATGAAATGGTTTTTGCCTGCTCTAAGGTTGACAGATTTGCCATCGGCAGAAATTGCCTGAAACGCTTCCTTGCATTCAGAGAAAGAGAAGCAAAGGAGAGCCCCCTCCCAGAGTCACCAAGTGTCCGTAGATTTGCCTCCAGAGTTTCTGCAGTTACACAGAGTCTGGCCCAAACCATTGGCAACCTGAGCTTCAGATCTGAACCTCCGACGTGGACAGGAACCCTTCAGCGCCTCTGCCTTCAGCTCCCCCTTGCATCCTGGTTCTAATACCTGGTACCCCCTTCAGCCAATTTTGAGATAGTCTCCAGCAGTATGCAGCCCGCCAACAGCAGTTTCCAGTGGCCGACAGCCTCCATGGGCTTTTCGCCTCATCTCTTCTTAGAGATCTTTCTTCCAAGAAAAACAAGTCCTTTCTATTCACTCCACCACGATTCCTGTAAATGTATCTTGCTCAATTAAACCTTCTCTCACACTGTTGCGTCAATAAAACAACCGCAACCTTGCCAATATTTCTTCACAGTTAACCTTCTGCAGTTAAACAAACCTGGAGATGCTGGAGTGGAGGGCAAATGTACTGGGGAAACTCAGCAGGTCATGCCGCATCTATGGGAAGGAAAGGGTATCTAAGATTTCAGGCCTGAGCCCTTTGTTAGTTATAGGATGAAGGGCTCAGCCCTTTACTTCCTATGGATGCTGTGTGACCTGCTGAGTTTTTCCAGCAGGTTTAAGTACAGTCAAATCCCAGTTATCTGGAATTCAAGCAACCGGCAAAAATATCACAGAAAATAAATAGGTAAAAAAAAATACAAAAGCTTAAAATTGGTGCCCGCTATCAGTCAGTTTGCCAAACCACACAACACCCAATTTCAAGCAACCACCAAATTCACTTATCCGGCATCTATCAATCTCCATTGGTGCAGGATACCAGGGGTTTTACTGTATAACCTTCTACAGGCCGAGCAATATCTTCATAACTCTACCCTGCATTCTCTACAGTACCACTACATCCAACCTGTAGAACAATGACCAGAATTGCATACAATTCTCCAACTGCGACCAAGTTAGTGTTTTATACTTTTCCTGCTCTTGTATTCACTGCTTCCATTTGCCATCTTAACCACCGAATCCATGTGTCAAAGAGCCGTGGATATTAATGAACAAAAATCTTGATGAGAAAAAGACATGCTTGAATTTCGTCAGTTTGAGATTCAGCAGCAAAAATTTATTGCCTTAGATGTCGACGGGGCACTTTATTACTTAACCACAAATATGGTCACTTGATCTGTGTCTAATGTAGTGTGCAGTAGTCAATGGCTTAAATACTTCTGCTCATCCGTTTAAATACAACTCTCTATTAGTTATTCGTTTCCCATTGCTCTTTTTTTTGAAGGGGAGGCCAAGTGGAAGTTTCCAATGTCACCATCTTTCCATCTCAAGGTTCAAAGTTCCTTTTATTTGTCACATAATAATACAGGATATACTTTAACTTTTGACTGCCGTGAGGCAAACAATTAGTTGCCACAAGTATTGCCTGGCGCCTCTAACAGTCGGAGAAAGAGAAGAAAAAGAGTCCTTTCAGAGACAGATTCACAGACTCGATGGATTGATCCGTCGGCAGCCCGAGCTCCTGGTCCAAACCTGTGACACAATCACGAAGCCTTCAGCGCCCAAGGGCCTTCAGGAGTCCTTCTTGCCCTCAGCACCTCCTCAAATCCCAGATCTGATACCTGGTTCCCATGAGCCAGTCTCCAGCAGCTCGTGTGGGTCCTCCTACCACATGCCACCTACAGCCGGCATGGATCCCTCAGCCGCTGAGTCCCTCACTGGTCCTCTGCCACGGTCACTGTCCTGTAGGGTCCTCTCCTCTGTTTCAACAAGTGGGGGGGGGGGGGTTTCTCCCTATTTCTGGGGTCCTGCTGCTTCTTGGAGTCTGCAACATCCTGTGGCCTCTGCTGAGCGCAGGTACAGGTAGCCTTCTTCAGCGAGGAAACAGACTGCCGTTAGACGAAGCACCACCGGGTTAAGATGTCCTAAAATACTTCTCAATCAATGAGTTCATTTTACAGTGTGGCTATAATTTTTTTTAGCTCCAGTCTGGCAGTCAGTCTAAGCCTATTGAAGAATCATAAGGAGAAAGAAGAAATTAAAACTACCAGGGTTTGATGGAAACATTAATTTAACACAGGAACTAAATTAATGCATGAATTGATGTTTAATCAAGATGACATCATTGAATCAGGCTTTTCTTCTCAATTTGTAATTATAACTACCAGGAAAGAAGAATCTATTAATAAAGCATTATCACATACTGTAGAGATAAATCTGTTAAACAACAGCATTTCAGATCTAAATCCTAAAGGATAATTTGGCTACAGATTAAACAATGATTTACTTCCATGCACATTGAATAACACAGTATTATTTCAGATCTATTTAGTTTCCACTATTATTTATCATGTTGGAATTAAAGTTAGAGACATCTTGGTCTTTCTCCTTTAACCTTCATTGATGAGACAGTGGTGGAGAAGGTTAGCACCTTCAAGTTCCTGGGAGTCCACATATCAGAGGACTTTCCCTGAAGCTAGCACATTGAAGCAACTGTGAATGGCACACTAATGTCCCTACTTTCTAAGTCTAAGGAGATTTGCCATGTTGTCGAGGACACTATCAAACTTCTACAGAAAGCATACTGATAGGTTGCATAACACTCTGGTAACTTTAGTGCCCTGGAATCCAGAAGTTCTGGTCACCTTATTGTAAGAAGGATGTGGAAGCTATGGAAAGGGGGCAGAGGAGATTTACCAGGATGTTGCCTGCATTGGAAAGCAAGTCTTACGAGGCAAGGTGAGAAGAGCAGGGACTTTTACCTTTGGAGGAAAGAAGGATGGGAGGAGACTTAATAGAGGTCTACAAGTTTCTGACAGGCATAGATAAGGTAGTGAGGCAGGGCCTTTTCCCCAGGGCAAGAATAGCAAACACCAGGGGACTTTTCTTGGCGATGGATTGGAGAAAATATTACTGTAATAACTTGAGGCATGGCAGCTACCAATAAACACCTTTACCTAATCCAAGCCAATCTTCTTGCAATTCAAGCCCTCCAATGCTGGTATCATCCTGGTGAATCTTTTTACCACCCTTTCCTGTTTAATTACATTAAATCCTTCACATGAAACTCAACATTGAATGCAATTATTTGGAACATTAACTCAATTATGTGATAGGTGCAGGCTCTTCATTTACAAGATCAAGGTGAAGAGCGTAGGCAGTGGAAAGTAAGCGGCTGCAGACTGTTAAACAGTTAACCTTTCACTTTCAAATTATTACATCTGGTAAATTGAAATTAAAACAGCGGGAGGATCGTAGTATAATCACTGAGGAGTCATTAGTCAAGGCAATCATCCCACAATAATTTGTCCAGCCATTCTTACACTCCATTTTGCAAGAAATTTATGTCATAGCAGAAAAAATATCCACATGACCCCTTTGCAAATTGCATCGTATTCCTCAAGGATTCATCTTTGGGATCGTCCCCAGGACATCTCCCTTCAATGAAATACTTATTTACCGGCAATAATTTAAAAACAAATCAAAATCCCCCATCAGTGAAAAGGCTAATGTATCATACTGCAGTAGACATCCAGTTTCAAAAACAGTATTCCATGCAAGGCAGGAGCCAGTGATTAAATTATTTTAATAAAATACGTGTAATTGATAAGGGGCAACTAAACAGCATTTTTTTTTGACATGGTATTCAATGCAATTATTGTCATTGTTCACTGTCAAGAGAATTCCTGAAATTATTAGTGTTTTTTTTTCTCTCTTATGTACCTATAATGAAGCACTAAAATTGGCAGCAAGTTTTAGCAGTTGATAGCAGTCACGGGCCAGAGTCAGAAGTTTACTGCAGCATTCCAAAATGCAGAGAGTGAACTCAAAATCAAGTGAAACATGCAAGTCTGCAGGCGCTGTGATTGTGGTTAAAACGCAAAATTGTTGGAGGAACTGTTGCAGCATCTGTAGGAGGTAAAGATATATCTTCAGTGTTTCGCGCCTGAACTCTTCCTCAAAAAGCAGGCAGGGGCCCACATTAAAAGGACTGAAGAAAGGGAAGAATTGGAGGGGAGGAGTACAGACCAATGGAGAAACTGTGTTAATTGGATATGAGAAGAGAATAAGGGGGAGGGAAGGTGAGAATTTAATGGGAGGGGAGGAGTATAGACCAATGGAGAAACTGTGTTAATTGGATATGAGAAGAGAATAAGGGGGAGGAAAGGTGAGAATTTAATGGGAGGGGAGGAGTACAGACCAATGGAGAAACTGTGTTAACTGGATATGAGAAAAGAACAAAGGGGAGGGAAGGTGAGAATTTAATGGGAGGGGAGGAGTACAGACCAATGGAGAAACTGTGTTAATTGGATATGAGAAGAGAATAAGGGGAGGGAAGGTGAGAATTTAATGGGAGGGGAGGAGTACAGACCAATGGAGAAACTGTGTTAATTGGATATGAGAAGAGAATAAGGGGGAGGGAAGGTGAGAATTTAATGGGAGGGGAGGAGTACAGACCAATGGAGAAACTGTGTTAACTGGATATGAGAAAAGAACAAAGGGGAGGGAAGGTGAGAATTTAATGGGAGGGGAGGAGTACAGACCAATGGAGAAACTGTGTTAATTGGATATGAGAAGAGAATAAAGGGGAGGGAAGGTGAGAATTTAATGGGAGGGAAGGAGTACAGACCAATGGAGAAACTGTGTTAATTGGATATGAGAAGAGAATAAGGGGGAGGGAAGGTGAGAATTTAATGGGAGGGGAGGAGTACAGACCAATGGAGAAACTGTGTTAATTGGATATGAGAAGAGAATAAGGGGGAGGGAAGGTGAGAATTTAATGGGAGGGGAGGAGTACAGACCAATGGAGAAACTGTGTTAACTGGATATGAGAAAAGAACAAAGGGGAGGGAAGGTGAGAATTTAATGGGAGGGGAGGAGTACAGACCAATGGAGAAACTGTGTTAATTGGATATGAGAAGAGAATAAGGGGTAGGGAAGGTGAGAATTTAACTCAGAATCAAGGCTGGTTATTGCAATGCAAAACTGAAGGGTTGGGCACTACGTGAACAGTGTCCAGTTGTTCACTGCATATTCCATCGCATTTCTTTTAGACGTACTGCACGGTAACAGGCTCTTCTGGACCACGAGCCCCATGCCGTCCGATTACACCCAATTAACCTACAGCCCCGGTATGTTTTTGAACGGTGGGAGGAAACCCACGTACACGGGGAGAACATACAAACAGCACGGGATTTGAACCCCAGGTGCTCTAACTGTGTTGTGCTAACCGCAATGCTGACGTTGTATTTCAAAGAAGAGGAGGCACTCTCTGTGCCCAAATCAATATTAAGCCTCAGGATAGTCTCTTTAGTGATAATCATGTTTGTTGCTTGCTAGGGCTCGCTGTACTCAATTTACTGCCTGAGATTCCACTTCCTACTTTGGAAAGAGTACCTTATTGCTCATTAAATTACTTTGGAAGTATCTGATGTCTTGAAAATTGCTACATAAATGCAAATCCTTTCCAGGGCCCAACATAATTTACAGATGGTTTTCAGACATTCCTACAATGGAGAACCATTCATCCAACTCCGATCTTGGATAATCAAAATAATCAGATAACAGCTCTTGAACTTGAAGGCTCAGTGAACCCATAGTTTTTTTAAATCAGCAATTTATTGTCAGAGTACATACATGACATCACATACAACCTTGAGATTCCTTCTTTGCGGGCAACGCAGAATGACTCTTCATGGTAGGGCAAAATCTGACTCAATGTACACATGTAAACAGATAACGAATGTAAGCAAACTGACTGTGCAATAGAAAAAGAAACAATAATAAAATTCAAAAGAAAGAGTCCTTATATAAGTCCCTCTGAGTTTGTTGCGGAAGAGTCTGATGGTGGAGGGGTAGCAGCTGTTCTTGAACCTGGTGGTGCGAGCCTTGTGACACTGATACCTTTTTTCTGAGGGTAGCAGTGAAAACAGAGCTTGTGCTGGGTGGTGTGGATTTTTGAAGATTGCTGCTGCTCTCCGATGGCAGCGTTCCCTGCAGATGATCTCGATGGTGGGCAGGGTTTTGCCGGTGATGTCCTGGGGTGTGTCCACTACCTCTTGCATGGCTTTACATTCAGAGGTATTGGTGCCCCCATACCAGACTGTGATGCAGCCAGTCAGCACACTTTCCACCACACCTCTGTAGAAATTTGCCAGGGTTTCTGATGTAAATACAGGCACACAATCCTTTATCCGAACATCTGAAAATTTGGAAAGCTCTAAAAATTGGCATTTTTTTCCAGGTGCTGGTACAGCAGAGGGAGAGAGAGAGAGGGGGGGGGGGGGGAGAGAGAAAGAGAAAGAGAAAGAGAGAGAGAAGGAGAGAGAGAGAGAGAGAGAGAGAGACAGGTATGACTAGGTTGGGCAGAGGGGGGAGGAGAGAGACAGCAGCGCGGCTCAGGTGGGCGAGGGGGAGGGAGATGCCAGTGAGACTGGAAGGGGGTGGATATGGCAGCACAATTCAGGTGGCCTTAAATCTGGGGCAGGTGGCCTTTGTCCTGAAATCCGGAAAAATCCGAAATTCGGAACACACTGTCCCCCAAGGGTTGCGGATAAAGGATTGCGTACCTGTACAAACCTCCGCAAACTCCTGAGAAAGTAGAGGCATTGATGTGCTTTCTTCAGGGTGCCATGAGCGTGTTGGGTCCAGGAAATATCCTTTAAGATAATGACTCACAAGAAGTTAAATTTGCTCTCTCTTTCCACCTTTGACCCCCCCGCCCCCCTGCCAATGGCTGGATCATACACATCTGATCTTTCCCTTCCTGAAGTCAACAATCAGCTTCTTGGTTTTGGTGAAAACGAGTACGTGGTTGTTGTTGGTGCACCATTCAGCCAAGATTTCAATCTCCCTCCTGTAAGCTGACACATCGCCTCTTTTTATACAACTCACTACCGTGGTATCATGAAAGAATTTGTAGATGGTGTTATTGACGTACTGAGCCACACAGTCATGAGTGTAAAGTGAGTAGAGCAGGGGCTAAGAACGCATCTTTACCTCCAATGGACCCATCAAGACCCGCTGAGTTCCTCCAGAATTCTTGTGTTTTTATTATCTTCAGATTCAAAGCCAGTTTCTCTCCTTCAAAGACAGTTTCAAGAGTTTGGTGACATTGAGTGCGAGGTTGTTGTTGGTGCACCATTCAGCCAAGTTTTCAATCTCCCTCCCATCTCCTGCATCATTGCTTCTTTTTATACAACCGTGGTACGGTCAGCAAATCTGTAGGCATTACTGTTGTGGTTCTAGGCCACTCAGTCACAGGTGTACAGTAAGCAGAGCAGCATGCTAAAAACTAAGAGCCCCAGCCTTATGCATTCTCCCTGCATGTTATTAGTTGAACTTTGCGGGCATCACAGAATTCATAATCAAATTAACAAATAGAATGACCGCGTGTCTCCACTGACATGAAATTCTAGCTCTTGCTCCCATGATCATTCCCACAGATAATTGAGAATGCTGATAACAGGAGGGGAGGTAATCACATTTCCAGCAATCTGCAACAATGCTGCTTGTTTCTGTTTTAATAATATCAATAGGCAGGGTGTAATTTACTGATTTGGTGGGGAAGAGTCTCTTGGCTTGCTGTGGGAGTTCACCTTCATTGAAAAAGTAGGAGGCCCAAATGACTGATATAAAAACTGGTTGACGATCCCCAGATACTTTCCATGGTGATGGAAAACCTAGTGCAGCAACTGAAGCAGTAATTTAATACAACCTGAACTAAATTGGTCAACCGTAAGCCTGTGATTATAAATCTTGGGAGCTTGGATTCCAGTGATCCCAAGGGGCAGTACTATAAATGTGCCTTCAGATTGCAAAGCAGACCAGTCAACCTATTTAGGGGCGAGGCACATATACTCAAAACCAGACATAATTGATGCTATCGTAGAAATACATGGCAGAGAGATGGCCTTTTAGCCCATTGTGTCCCTGTCAGCCATAAATGACAGTGAAATCCCTGGTATCTGGCACCTATGGGGATTGGTAGATGCTGGATAAGTGTATTTTCTGGTTGCTTGAGATTTACTCTTACAATGCCCAACTAATACACCTGCATCAAAAATAAACAGTTTAAAAATACTCTTCTGTACTTACATTGAACAAACTTTACTTGCATGAACATAAAAACCGAAAAGCATTTTACATTATTTTTAGTCACATTCTTTGAAAACATTTAAACATCGCTGCATCTGCAGGTTCCTCCCCCTCCATGGAGCCGCCTGAAAGACGAACAATAACATCATAGATAATTAACACCAAGTTTACAGATAAAGCTTCTGATCGGGGCAAGTTTGACTAAGCAGCGATAAGGGAACACTTTAAGAGAGTCACCCTAATGGCGAGCGGCATCAACCAGCTCTTCATCCTGGGCGATGCCACTACTGTTTCACACAACTTTATTCAAAAACAGCTGCTACGAGGAAAGCATGACCCAAGGCACTCGGCTGGTTGAATATTTGCATATCTTCTCACCAAAGGTTTATATGTTTCTTCACAGAGCATTTACTTTTATCATTATATAATTACATATTTTCACCTATTATTTTATTCTTATTTATTTATTTTCCTCAATTTTTTTTGTTGGTTATTCATAGAACATTACAGCACAGTACAGGCCCTTCAGCCCACGATGTTGGTTCAACTGAGATAAAACTACTCAAAAATCTAAACCTTACCTGCCTCATAACCTTCTATTTTTCTTTCATCCATGTGCCTATCTTAGAGCCTTTTAAACGATCCTATTGTACCAGCCTCTACCACCACCCCTGGCAACACATTCCGGACACCCACTACTCTCAGTAAAACAAAACTTACACCTTATGTCTCCCCTAAAGTTCCTCCCTTCTTCCAATGTTTGCCTCTCTTGCTCCAGGAAACAGATGCTAGCTGTCTACCCTAACTATGCCTCTTGTAATCTAGTAGACGTCAATAGAGTCACCTTTCATCTTTCTTTGTTCCAAAGAGAAAAGCCCCAGCTCTCCTAACATTGCATCATAAGACACATGATCCAATCCAGGCAACATCCAGCTAAATTTCCTCTGACCCTTTCTGAGGCTTCCATATCCTTCGTGTAATGAGAACCAGAACTGAACACAATATTCCAAGTGTAATATAACCAGAGTTTTATAGGGTGCATTTTCATCATGTATTTTGGGGATTAGCTGAATAGTTTGGCCAATTGATTCAAGGAATAGAAATGGTTCAATGTCTTGTCTTCCCCTTTTTTATTCCAATCCCCATTTTAATTTGTTTTATTTAGACATACAGCACGGTAACAGGCTCACTGAGCCCATGAGCCCGTGCTGCCCAATTGATCTACAACCCTGGTATGTTTTTGAGGGTGGAAGGAAACTGGAGCACCCAGAGGAAACCCTCACACAGACAGGGAGAATGTAAAAACTCCTTACAGTGCTGGATTCGCTCCCCGGTCACTGGAACGGTGTCGCGCTAACCGTGCTGCCATGTGGTGTTCTGTTGAAAGTCCGTACTGTTAGTAACAGATCCTCTGGGTGAAAGGCTTGGCAATGTTGAATGAGATCTTCCAATTATGACCTCAGGCCTGTGTCGTTTACATGGATTGCATGTGTAGTAAATGTCATATTGATTACAAATAATAATGTCACCTTAAAACTGTCACCCTTATAACAATTGTACCTTGAGTAACTGCTCTCTGGGCCATAACAATGTTTATAAAAACTTCATGAGACAGCTTGTGGAGAGACCTTGAGTAAACCACTCACACCTTGTCTCTGCCTCATGCACAAGTCTTTCTCTATTCTTTTAATAAAGGGCTTTGTTAGAGATTTGGCGAACCTGGTCCATATGTTGCACTGGATGTGAAAGGAAATAGTTACATGCTTTAGACCTGGAAAGTTGATTGCGGCACATTTGTTTCTTGCTGCTTAATTAGGTGGCGTAGCTGACAATACAGTTCGTGGAAGGGAGATGCTAACCTACACTGGAGATATGTCAAAGGCAGAAGGGATGCCTTGAACTGCCCTTGGTCCTGACTGGCATTGGAGAACCAAATCATACTGCACTCTGTTTCAAGTTAATGTTCCAGTTAAAGTTCAAATTTGTCAGCGTGCATACATGTGATCACATCCAACCCTGAGATTCTTTTCATGTTATTACTGAACCTTTGTAAACTCATAATACCTTGATGTTGTATCACAGAGGAGAGATATATCCAATACCCAAGAAATATACCGTCTTCCATCAACAATGCTATCTGGCTACCATCATATTTCTATTTGTGGGACTTTGCCTTACATAATTTGTCTGTTGCTTTTCTCTACCCCAACAGCAATAAACATCATTCACACTGATACACGAAGAGATTCCAAAAAGCACAAAATTAATGCAAGTCTCTTTTTAACAACAGCATAACCCCTGGTATCTGGAATTCAAGCAAATGACAGTCTCAAGAAACCAGCAAAAAACTGAGGAAAATAAATTTAAAATTACAATAAATAAGAATAAAATAATAGGTAAAATATGTATAAAATTTTAAAAAGGAAATGTTCTCTGAAGTAACACCTAAACATTTGGTGAAGATGGGAGCAAATATTCAGCCAGCGGAGGGCCTTGGTCATGCTTTGCTCGTAGCAGCTGTTTGAACAAAGTTTGAATAAAGTTGTGTTTGAATAAAATGGCGTCGCCCAGGATGCGGCTCACCGTTGGGGTGACTTTCTTGAAGTGTCTCCTTATCCCTGCTTAGCAAGAGTCACCCTGGACAGAGGCTTTATCTGTAAACTTGGGGAAGGGGGGGGGGGAAATAATTATTTATAATGTTATTGTTCATCTTTCAGGCAGCTCCATGGAAGGTGAGGAAGGTGCAGATGCACCGACAGTTAAATGTTTTCAAAGAATGGGACTGAAATTAAAGTGCTTTAAGGTTTATATATTCATGCAGGTGTATTAGGTAGGTATTGTAAGAGTAAGTCTCAAGCAACCGGAAAACACACTCATCGACCAATCCCCATAGGTGCCAAATACCAGGTGTTTTACTGTACATTAGGACATCCCACCAAAGCGATAAGAGAAGGAGCAGATGCCTTCTTAAAGTCTTTCTTTCATCACATTAATTAGTGTTATGCACAAAAAGATGCACCCATCTGTCTAGATATAAAAGACTGAGTGATATTGAATTGCATTAATTATTAACCAGGAGGGAGCACAAATTCTGTAATATGATTTCAGATCATTGTTAATTTTTTTGTAATCCACTTCTGCTGACCCAAGCAGCTGATCAGGATCAAAGTAATTTGTCAGTGAGTTCCTTAATTCAATCTAAATTTCAATAAATTAATCCCTTAGCAATTCAGTCCAAACAGAAACAACACAGTAACACACTGGAAAATGAATTTCCACAGAAATGTACTGCTGTGCATGTGGGACATAAAATCAAATTTGCCCTTTTTTTATTTGACAAAGAAGGAAAACTTGCATCTTTATGGCACCTTTCACTTTCTTTCCAGGTCTACGTGAGGCAATAGATAGAATGGTCTGTCAGCACCTTTTCCCAGGGTGGCAATGGCCAACACTGGAGGACATCCATTTAAAGCAGTCATTCTCAACCTTTTTTTCCCCTCACTCACATACACTTTAAGTCTTTGGCTTGGCTTCGCGGACGAAGATTTATGGAGGGGGTAAAAAGTCCACGTCAGCTGCAGGCTCGTTTGTGGCTGACCAGTCCGATGCGGGACAGGCAGACACGATTGCAGCGGTTGCAAGGGAAAATTGGTTGGTTGGGGTTGGGTGTTGGGTTTTTCCTCCTTTGCCTTTTGTCAGTGAGGTGGGCTCTGCGGTCTTCTTCAAAGGAGGCTGCTGCCCGCCAAACTGTGAGGCGCCAAGATGCACGGTTTGAGGCGTTATCAGCCCACTGGCGGTGGTCAATGTGGCAGGCACCAAGAGATTTCTTTAGGCAGTCCTTGTACCTTTTCTTTGGTGCACCTCTGTCACGGTGGCCAGTGGAGAGCTCGCCATATAATACGATCTTGGGAAGGCGATGGTCCTCCATTCTGGAGACGTGACCCATCCAGCGCAGCTGGATCTTCAGCAGCGTGGACTCGATGCTGTCGACCTCTGCCATCTCGAGTACCTCGACGTTAGGGGTGTGAGCGCTCCAATGGATGTTGTAACCCCTTACTAACCACAGAGCACCTAGAGCTTAAGTAGGAAGGGATTTATTTTTAAAGTAAGGGGTTTGAAAATATACAACCCTGAGATTCTTGTCCTCAGAAAGCACAGCACAATTTCTATTTTTTGGTAGTGCAAAAAAAAACTGTACTCAAGAAAAGATATGGATACAGAGAGAAATGTAAACAAGAAGGCATAGTAAGGGTTGCTTAAGGTGGTAGAAAAAAAGGGGTTGAGAACCATTGGTTTGAGGTGAAGGGAGGATGATTTTTATTAAATACAGTGGTGGGTACCTGCAATGCATTGCTGTGGGTGGCAGATGCCGCTACATTAGGAATATTTGAAAGACTCTTCAATAGGCATACTGATGTAAGAACAATAGAGGGTCATGGGTGTGAGGTTGGGAAGGGTGAACTTGATGCTAGAACAGGTTTATGTTGATCAGCACACATTGTGGGCCAAAGGGCCAGTACTCTAGTCTATTTCATAAATTGTTTTATAGCCCATGAAGAAGTTTTGAAGGGTGAAAATTTATACGTGAAATTGGAGGCTAATTTGCATGCAGCAGATTCCCGTAAACACAAAAATAAGAATGAACAAAAAAGCACGAGGATTTTTTTTGGTAGTTCTGAATGAGGAATAAATAGTTGAGCACCTCTTCCTGGCTTCAAAATAGAATTTTGAGGTCTTTTACTTCCAACAGTCTTAGATCGCCTCAAGAAGATGTTCTCGTTTGACAGCACAGTACTCTTTTGGAACTGCACTTGAATTTCAGCCTAGTTAAAATAAAAGTGTAGTCCAGGAGTTTCTTTTGCAGTTGCGGTAATTAAAAGCCATCTTCAGAAAGGAAGAGTATCCATCGCAATGCTAATCAACCTCTTATATTGGTGGTGGGGAACTGGATGTGGAGTACGGATCAGCACAGCAGGTCCTCGGGGAAAATCATTGAAGTGGGAATTAGGAATACATTGCGAATTAGATTTAAAAAATGTTTAGATGGGATAGGGTAGTGAAGAGTTCAAAATTTAGATTTATTGTCAGAGCACATCCATGACATCACGTACAATCCTGAGATTATTTTTCCTGTGGGCCAGGCAGAATTACCACTTATTGGTAGTGGAAAAATACTCAAGAGACAATATGGATACAAAGAGAAATGTAAGCAAGAAGACAGTGCAAACAAACGTTCAGTTAAAGCCAGCTTTTCAGGGTTGAGTGTTGGTGTTGCATACATTTTAGCTCTGGAACCATTTCAAAACATCACGGATTTGTATCCAGGACTGGAGGACATGTCCAAATTTCCAAATATTGGTCAAATAAGCAGATTCAGAAAATTCTGAAGAAATGGATGAAGGATACTGATAATCGGTGAATGCTGGATTAGTTTTTTAGCACTGATTTAGCAGTGAAAATAGATTCTGTGCTCACATTGATAACTGTAAAATCTGGGCTTAACTGAAATATCCTATTCACAATTTCCACAAAAATTCCCAACTACAGCACAGAATTTTAGTCAATCTCACATTTCTTACCTTTCCTTTGAAATTTTTAGTCCATGAGCCCGTGCTTCCCAATTACACCCAATTGACCTACAGCCCCCATATGTTTTGAAGGGTGGGAGGAAACCGGAGCGCCAAGGGAAAGCCCACACAGACATGGGGAGAATGCACCAACTCCTTACAGACAGCACGGGACTCGAACGCGGGCCCCAATTTCTGGCACCATAACAGTGTTGTGCTCACCACTTTGCCAACCGGGCCACCATCACTAAACTATAAGTGTACAGATAGAGAAAGAAAATTTCCTTTAACTGGGCTTAAGCCCATCACCAATTAAAGATAGTAAAATAGTTTGATGCAAGTGTCTTCAGAAAATAATAGAATAAATACTGTATCAATAAAATAAAATGTTAGTTGGCAATCTGTTAGAATTCTTTGAACTTTTCTAACTACTTTAATGCACTTTCCTTAAACTCACCAACAAGGAACTCAGTTTACAATTCATTATTTTCTAGAAGTGATACAAGTTGTCATGCAAACTGCCCAGGACATTGAGCTCAGTACATAGGTTGGGAGGATACATCTTCTTGTAGAATGGAAAGAAACAATGACTGATGGTATTCAACGTCCCTTAATCCAAGGTAGTATTTCAGGTTAGAACTACATATCCAACCAGATCCCATCCTTGAGGGACATATTAAATTAATTTACTTTAATTCCAGTAATTCAATCCATTAAAACCAGCTTAGTTTATAGCAATGTCTCCCCTGAGTCTGAAGATTTCTGGGTTCGTCCCATTTTGGAGAGAACAGCAGTGGGGAGAGAATCAGTTAATGTTTCAGGTCTAGAACCTTTCATCATATAGTAGGGAAAGGGAGGGACACAAGTTTGTTTCGGGGGAGAGAAGGTGGGGAAGGTTCATTTTATTGTCACTTAATAATACATAAAAATCTAATGTACATGATATACTTCAACTTTTGTCTGCTTTCAGGCGAAAAAAGGGTTGCTGTGAGCATTGCACGGTGCTGCTAACAATTAGAGAAGGAGAAGCAAAAGAGTCACTGAGGATCTGGATTCACCTCTGGCACATCTGTGGCCTCTGCAGCAGTGGAGTCTCCTGTTCAAACTATAGACAGCCCGAGCTCCTGATCCCGATATAATCAGGAAGCCTTCTTGCCCTCAGCAGCCTCTCAAATCCTGGATCTTACGAGCTAGTCTCCGGCAACTGTAGCCTGCGCGGGTCAATCAACCGCAAGTCACTAACAGCCCATAGCCTGCATGAGTCCTTCGGCCGCTGAGCCCTTCACTGATCTGCTGCTGTCGTCAGTCATATCAAAATGGCTTGATGACCATACATTGGGGAATTATAGTCAGAGGGGCCATGTAGTATCTGAGGTGATAAACCATGGCCTTCCCTGCCCACTCAGTCAGATATAAAAGGTCCATAGCATTATTTTGAAGAACAGTGGAGAGTTTATTCCTTTTAATCTAATCAACAGGATGAACCTTGCACATTTTTTTAAGCCTCAGAGATTTCATCATGTCCTGCACAAACATCATGGGCAAAAGGTGTAGCGTAGATAAAAGCTCACACTCAACTGGAGGGAGAACTAATGCTTTTATTAGCTTACAACAGGTAGGATTCATGAACAGGCTTCAGAGGGGTTCAGGGTTTAGGCGGGAAACCAGAGTTATATACGGGCCCCCGGGGGAGGAGCCGGGAGGTGGAGCCAGTTGTTAGTACAGGACACTTCTAATGAATCCCAGTTCACTATAAAAGGGTCTGAACCTGTGCTGTACTTTTCTATGTTCCATTAATCTGAAAAAATAATCCTTTAACCAACATTCCCTTACATAATTTATATAAAATCATTTGTGAATGGACAGGAAAAAACTGCAGATGCTGGGAATCTGAAATTATTTTTTTTGGAAACGCTTAGGCAACGCCAATGGAAAGAGAAACAGTTAAAGTTTCAGACTGAGGTCTCTTCGTCCAAACAGGTAAAGATTAAATAATGAGGGAATAGAGTAGAAGAATAAAGGGGAATATCTGTGGAAGGGTGAGTCCAAATAGGTTAACGATACAATTGCAAGCACGTTATGCTTCTTTGTCTGTCTAGGATGTTGTTTGTGGTGTGGATTTGAAGCTAAAATATACTTAGAACCTCATCCACAATCCCATTTGATCTCCCCTTATCAGAGATGCTTCCTTTGTTCTAGCCATCCCTCCTCTATCTCCTACTAAAAACCCGCATGCTATTTCTCTCTTTCCAAGTTCTGATGAAGGGTGCTCAACCTGTTTCTCCTTCCAGTTACTACCTGACCTGCTGAATGTTCCAAGCACTCTGTATTATTATGCTTAAAAAAGTCACTTTTTAAAAAATAATGAAGCGTATTGCCAGGTTCCACTGAAAATGAGTCTGTTTACAATCATTTGATGTGCTTTCAGGGTCCCAATTCAGAGATCTTTGATCGATGCTGCCAGCATCAATTGGCCTATTCCTGATATTTATTTTGCTCTGCTCATCTCCAATGATCTCTTAACAACTGCTGTTAATCTATTTTGTCCATTGTGTCGGTGGTTTTTTGAAAATAGACTGCAGACAGCAATATGTATCTGCTCGTGATTGGAGCAAAAAGTATTTGGAATGATTGATGCCTTGCTCGGACCTGATGGTTAAAGTTACCTCTGCATCTTGGATAGGCATGTTATCATCTATCTTTTGTTTAAAATCTATTTCCTTTGGGGCCACAATCATATAAAATTGCTTCAATTCAATGATCTTTTCAGTGCAAACACACATCCTGCATATCAGCTGCATAAGGGCCTTCAATTTATTTGATTAGGCTATTTCCTCCTTTAAATTAGAACCAAGATGAAGGGCAAGAGTTTAAATCTCCATCTTTCTTATGCTTACCTACATGAACAAACCACAAGATCACAAGATATAGGAGCAGAAGTAGGCCAATCGGTCCAGAGTCTGCTGTGCTATTTTATCATGAGCTAATCCATCCTCCCATTCAGCCCTTCTCCCTGGATTTCTCCTGTAACCCTTGATGTCCAGACTAATTTAATACCTGTCAATCTCTGCCTTAAATACACCCAACAACCTCGCTTCCACAGCTGCTTGTGCAAGTTCCAAGAAGCGACCCTCTGGCTGAAGAAATTTTACCACATCTTTGTTGTTAATCGACCCACTTTTATCTTGAAGTTGTGCCCTCTTCAATGGGAAACAACCTTGCTACCTCTACTCTGTCCAGGCCTTTCAGTGTTCGAAATTTCTCTCTGAGGTTTTCCAACAACTACAGTCCAAGAGCCGACAAACATTCTTCATATGCTAACTTTTCATTCCCAGCATCATTCCAGTAAATCTTCTTGGAACCCTCTCCAACGCCAGCATATCCTTTCTCAAATAAGGCGCCTAAAACTTTACGCAGTACTCAAAGCAAGGTCTCACCAGTACCCTAAAACCCCTGCACATCCTTTCTCAAATAAGGCGCGTAAAATTTTACGAAGTACTCGAAGCGAGGTCTCACCAGTACCCTATGGAGTCTCAACATTACATCCCTGCTCTTATATGCTATTCCTCTAGAAAATGCCAGCATTGCATTGGCCTTCTTCATCACTGACTCAACCTATAGGTTAACACTTGGTGAATCCAGCACAAGGACTCCCAAGTCCCTTTGCACCTCTGAATTGTGGATTTTTTTCCCATGTAGATAATAGTCTGCCTGTCTACCTCTTTTACCAAATTTAGTATGCAAGTCCATAAGAACATTTAGGGGAGATGTCAGATGTAGGTTTTTTTTTTAAACTTAGAAAAGTGGTGGGTGCCTGGACTGTATTGCCAGTGGGTGGTGGTGGAAGCTGGTAGTATAGGGGCATTTAACTGACTCATAGATAGGATGTGAGAAAAATGAAAGTTTATGGGTAGGAGGTAGGGAAAGTTTAAATTGTTGTAGAGTAGGTTTCAATAGGTCAGCACAACCTCATGGGCTGAATGGCCTGCATTATGTTGTAATGCTTTCTGAAAAATTTGCACGTTCTCCCTGTGGATGCATGGGTTTCTCCCAGTGCTCTAGGCACCTCTCAGATCACAAAGGTGTGCCTGTTGGGAGTTAATTGGCTGCTGAGTGTTGCTTCTCGAGTAGGTGGGTGGTCAAATATGAGGGCATTTAATGGGAACGTGGGGAAAGAGGTCAGAGGGCAAACTGGTTGGTGAATTGGGTTGAATTGTCTCCTCCTCCTCTGGAAATTAACTGTGGAATATTCCACGCTACACACTCCTTCAATATTACAATATGAGCCTGGTATTATGGATTCCAGTATCTATAGTGGGATTTGGATCAAAATACTCAGCTTCATAGGCGGGAGAGCTTTGTCATGGGATAGTGAGCAGTAATTGTAAGTGATATTCCTTCTGGTTGTCCCACAGTCTCAAGCAAACATGTCCATCCTGTGCATCTCATGATGAACAGAGCTTTGAACATAGGCCTACCATGTTGCAAGGCACCTTGGCACAGCAAAAAGCACTAATTGCCCAGGAGCCTCTGGAATGAATATTTTTAACAATGTTTAAACATCCACAAATCTTAAGGATAGAGTCAAGTCTCCATAATGATCCAGAGTTGAACAGAATGCACATTGCATCAACTGAAGCTCAATTTCAATCACCATGTCATGGCTTGATCTGAATTGAACAGCTTTATGTGCATTCACACCTGACATGGTAGTTAGTTTAACCTCAACATTTCAGATTTATTGTTGGAGTACAAACGTGACATCACATACAACCCTGAAATTCTTTTTCCTGCGGGAGAGGCAGAATTACTAATTATTGGCAGTGCAAAAAAATGTACACAATAAACAAATAAAGAAATGTAAATAAACTGACTGTGCAATACAGAGAGAGAAAAAAACTCCAAAAGTAAGAGTCCTAAATGAGTCCCTGATTGAATGAGTTTGTTGTTGAGGGGTCTGATGGTGGAGGAGGAGCAGCTGTTCTTGAACCTGGGGGTGGAAGTCTTGTGGCACTGATACCTCTTTCCTGATGGCAGCAGCAAGAATAGAACACATGTTTGGGGGTGTAGATCCTTGATTGCTGCTGCTCTCGATGGCAGCATTTCCCATTGATGTTCTCGATGGTGAGGAGGGTTTTGCTGCGATGTCCTGGGCTGTGTCCACTACCTTTTGCATGGCTTTACTCTCAGGGATATAAGTGACCCCATACCGGATTGTGATGCAGTCAGTCAACACACGTCTGTAGAAATTTTCCAGGGTTTCTGCTGTCATACCAAACCTCAGTAAACTCCTGAGGAAGTTGAGGTGCTGCTATGCTTTCTCCAGGAAGCAATTAGTGTGTTGGGTCCAGGAAAGATCCTCTGAGACAATGACTCCCAAGAACTTAAATTTGCTCACCCTCTCCACCTCTGATCCCCCAATGATCACTGGATTGTACACACTTGGTTTTCCCTGCCTGAAGTCAACAATCAGTTACTTGATTTTGGTGACATTATCTGTGAGATTGTTGTTGGTACACTGTTTGGCCAAGTTTCCAATCTCCATTCTGTATGATGACTTATTGCCCCTTTTTAGACAACCCACCACCATTTTATCACCAGCAAATTTGTAGATGGTGTTGTCGTACTGAGCCACACAGTTGTAGGTGTAAAGTGAGTAGAGTGAGGTTAAGAATGCAGAGATTGTGGAAGAGATCCGCACTGATTGTGGTTTGGAGGTGAGGAAATCAAGGATCCAATTACATAGTGGGGTGTTGAGTCGCAGATTGGTTTTGAAGGGACGATGGTGTGAAATGTCAAACTGTAGTCAAAAGAGAGCATCCTGATATATGCATCTTTGCTGTCCAGGTATTCCAGGGATTTATGTAGAGTCAATGAGATGGTATCTGCCGTCGACCTGTTGTATGAAAGGCGAATTGAATGTTGTCCATAGTTACAGTACCCCTCTTCAAACTGCAACACAGTTTGATAGTTGAAATATAAACACAAGTTCCATTTTCCTTAATGGATAAAGGCCGGATTGAAGGTGAGGTACTTAGCAAAATTTTGTTTTTGTCCATACCAGAGATGCATTTAGAAATGGAGAATAGCGACAGCTCGTCAACTTCAAATCAAATCACTGCTATCTTCATTGATATTTCACTGAATTTATTGATTACTGATGATATGATTTTCAGAATTCCAATACTGATTTCTGGATTTGTCCACAATTTACAACATACACATGACATGGCTTAGAGGTGCAAAATCCTTCCATTAATTTAATTTAGACATATAGCACACTAACAGGCCCTTTTGACCCATGAATCCATGTCACCAAATTACACCCAATTGACATACACCCTTAGTATGTTTTGAAGGGTAGGAGGAAACCAGAGCACCTGGGGAGAATGTACAAATTCCTTACAGACAACGTCGGTTTCGAACCCTCGCCGCCAGTGCCGTACAGCTGAGTTTTCCACCATGAGATATTCACGTCATCGATTATTTGCGGAGTGATTAAACCATGGATTTTCTCACATTATGAAATCTGTTAATGAACAGATTGGTTGGTGTCCTCTGAAAAATATTCCTTGGTCTAACTAAAGCCTTTAAACCACACATGTCAAACTCAATTTGGCCCGCGATATAATTATATTTTGCCCGCAAGATCATTTCAAAAATGTATTAGAGGTGGCCCGCTGGCCGCCGCGCCAGTATAGCGCATGCACAGCACTACAACAAATCCCAGAATGCATTGGCGTCAGCCCGCTAATCGCCCCCACCTCCTCTGTTTACGTTGCAGGGTCTCACCATGGACTCTGGTTTTGGGGCCTGGCCGGTGTCAGGGGAAGCCAAGGCCGCTTCCCAGCGCCCGGAACCGGAGGCCTCGGGCCTGACCTCGCCAGGACCGTTGCCCACTCCCCCTCCCTGCCGCAGGCCGACCCGCGACTCACGGTGACGGGGCCGCCGATCCGCCGAGATGCTGCCCTGCAGCGAGAGCCGATGCCCCCGCACTGTCGTTGTCCAACCCGATCGCCCGCAAACCCCGCCCTCCCGCACACAGGCCTGAGTAAGGATTATGAACTTTAATCTCAGGATAAAACGATCTTCCAATAGTTTCATGTCACAGTGATCAATATATTCCTGGTTAAAAATGGTCCTGCACCTGGATACAAGCTCATTAGGCATAAAACTTGAAAAGTGTGTAAATCAAAGGATATCTGTACCAATGGAAAAAGGGCATAGCAAATAACCCTACTAGAGTTCATGCCCACAATCAGTCACCCATTGGATTGTTTCAGGAATCATGTTATTCTCCCACATTCTCAATAGCCCTCAGATTTTACTATTCGACAGCACACTAGCAACATTTGACAAATCCTCTATAGAGAAATATTATTTATTGAATATTTTACTTCTCATTTGTTAATGCTTCTGAAAAGAGTTTATCCAAAACTATTATTAAACATTTATTTTAATAAGAAAAAGTTTAACATTACATATGTTGAAAGAAGAGAAAACATGCAGATGTTGTTGAAAATTTTCAATAAATATTTAGTTCGGCCCTCGACTTAGTCCAAGTTTTTAATTTTGGCCCTCCGTGAATTTGAGTTTGACACCCCTGCTTTAAACATACAGGAGAGAAAGAAGAAAAACACCACTGCCAAGAATGTATTGAAGGAAGAACATCTTGTATATTTTGATCTTACTGGAGCACTAGGGAAATACTCGCCAGAGAGTGAGTTAATCCTAATCTCCATCACATATTGTACCTGACATTTTTCTCAACTATTTTTTGCCTTGGGGGGGGGAAAAAATGTTTAATTCTGTTATTTATTTTTGGACATGTTTTCCTCAGATATTTGGGATAAGTGTGCTTGTGCTGGAGTGTGGGATTGGGATGGTTTGTAATTTTTTAACAATTTTAAAGGGTCCATTCAACACAACCTAGAAGTTTGAAGGAAGGCAGTTCATTGAAAATGTTGAAGATTTACCTAACAAAATGCAAGATGCTTCCTCATGGCCCATTCTCACTTCTGAAAGGCAGGACACCAGAGTGCAGGGGGGAGGGGGGGGAAACCCAAAGCTATCCTTCCAAACAAATGCTGAGGAAATGGTGCGTTGACATTTTTCGATAAGATATTAAACTGAGACATACTTTCTCGAGATGACAAAGGATCTTGGGTGCGGATAAAAGGGTAAAGTCTTTACTGACATAAAGGTTCCATGAGAGAACAAAGATATTGTGTGGAAGCAGTTAAAGTGATATATTGTTCTTGAACATTTAGCCAGGGGGTAATAGAGTTTCTGTGCTGAGCCTTTGGAGTCCAGTTAGAATTTTAAATATTTTGCTGCAATCCCTCGACAAGGCAGCTACTCCTTTTACAGCATTTGACCACTCCAAAAATGAGTCTGGCAAAACACAGTTGTAGGCCCTCCATGGTAACCATCTCCTTTTATAGGTAACAAGGCAAAAATTCACAACATATTGCAGGCTCTTTATAATTGCAGTAAACCTCTTAAAACGTAGGCCAATATAAAACATGTCTTTGGAGCTGCCTGCCTCACCTGCACATTCACTCTCTGTGACTGGTGTACAGACACCCCTTTTCTCATTAACATTTCTCAATCCATCCATTACATAAAACACAAATTATCGTGACTTTTGCTTCCAATGTCTCCTCTCGGTCGTTCAGGTTTGTTTAACTGCTCTATTTTGACCTCTTTCTGTCCCTGTTTGTCCAAACCCAACGTATCCATTTGCAACCAATCAAATAAAGACTGTAGCCAGAGAGAGGGGCAAGAAAACCTCATCTGTGATTGAAGCTAATGAGTGTAAACTAGAATAAATTATGCTTAATTCTGGAGTGCCCGTGACATTTTTTAATAGAATGCATGCAATGCTAGTAAGATCAGCATTTATTACACATCACTGATTCCCCTTCAGAAGGTAAGGATGGCAAAAACTACTCTGGGACCACCTTCATTACTGCAACTCTAATTATTTATTTATCCATCTTTTTATACATATTAGCTCTTTTCCATTTTGGCACATTATAGTATGGTAATTTAATTTATACCAATTGCAGTTGGCGTATCTGTTTGGCTGCAGCAGGTAAAAATAATCAGGTGCATTGTACTTATGTACATGCCCATAAACTCTCATCTCACGCTATCTTATCTTCCTGAACCACTGCAGTCATTGTGGTAATGGTGCACACAGCGCTGGAGTGTATGGAGTTCTAGGATTTAGACCTGGAGAGTTGAAGGAAAAGTTAACTGTTTCAGAGACAGTATTGCATGTGACTTGGAAGCGCTCCTACAGCTTGTGTTGGCAATTTTTAAAAAAACAAGGCTGAGAAACTCAGCAGGTCAAACAGTGCATTTTATAGAACAAAGATAAAGATACATCACCAATATTTCAGGCTTGAGCCCTTCATCAAGGTATGGACAAAATATGGGCAGGCACCGAAAATGTGCCGACTGCCACTGTCCTACCAGGTAGAGGTCTTATGTCCGAGAGGTATGGGTGGGATGACAGGTTACCAATTTGGCACACAAGGGAAGATGGAAAGAGTTTAGCATTATTGAAGTACAAGTGGTATTGAGTTGTTTCCTACAGGCATTTGCGTAGATGAATAATTAATGAGGGATAGACTTCTTTTGGAGGCCAGTTTCAGAAAAGGGGAGAGGAAGCCTTGCTAGAGATGCATTGGTTATGTTCAAATAGGTTGAGAAAGGTGTCATGCAAGAGTAGTCATAAATCTGAATGACAGGGTGGAGATATTGGGAGAAAAAGACATGATGAATAATGTGCTACGTAATGGAATGTTTGCCACAATGAGGAAACATAACACACTCCAGTGACAGCATGTTATTAGATGTATGAATGAGATTTATCGGCCACCAAATATTTTTGGCTCATCCTGCATTTTATGTCCTCAGAGAACCAAATATGAGCAAACTTGAGTTTCAGATAGTGGATGTTCTATTGCTCCAAACAACATGACATATGCAGCTGTCAAATGGGGAATGAATGTATGTTTGATTGAGTTGTTATAAAGGAATTCACCACAAGGCCTTCAAAACACTGAAGGTGATCTCCATCAGAGTTATGTGTGTATATGACTATTTAACTTCCCCTCCTTGGGGACAAAGTATTTTTCAACTGAAAGTGCTAAACAGCAGACGAGACCTCCAGTAAAGCATTGTACTATTCATGATTCTTTGAAAGTTCTGAAGGAAATACAAATAGGGGTATTAAAAATAATTGCAAGTCTGTAGCAATAGATAGATTTCACTGCCAATCTTCCAAGGATAATTAGCCTCTGATGTGAGAGTGATGTTTTCTTATATGGATTGCATAACCAGCATTATTTCACCCTCAGGAAACCAATCTGTGTAAGACTAGGACAATAAATATACATGAGTGGGACATTGGACAAAGATGGGTGGGTACTGTGTCATGATCTGAACCAATAGGTCTACAATTGGTGCCTAATACAGCAGCTGTGACCCAGGTTTGAATGAGGAGTTTGTACATTCTCCCTGTGTCTACGTCCGTTTCCTCTGGGTGCTTTGGTTTCTTCCCACCATCCAAAAATTATTTGTAGGTTTAATTGATGAATTTGGGTGGCACTGGCTCGAGGGCTGGAAGGGTCGGTTACCACGGTGTGTCTCTAAATTAAAATTAAATTAACAGGGTCAAACTCAGACAAGGCCAATATCAAACAATGCTGTGACACTTTTTAAAAAAATGTTCTTGTTGTAAGGCTGTAATCTAGCTCCAACAAGCCTCCCATGGGAGGGAAGCAAATCTTAGGGGCGACTGAGGGACAGTTTAACATAAGGAGATGACACACTCCAGACCTAAGTCACTCAGACCTCAGTGAGGAAGCTGCAAAATGCAGATGACCCTTGTCTTTTTGTGCACAGGAATGCTGAGTTCCAAGCAGATGAAAGGAAAGGCCTTTAACTCGACATCTCTAAGACAAGAGTTCTCTACCAACCTGTCCTTATTGTATGCTGAACCCATTGATAACATAGGTGTGTGGCAAATACCATTGAAAATATGGGCCACTTCTCATACCTTGAGAGCCAACTGTCAGCCAAGGAAAACATCAATGGTGAAATTCACCATGTTATCCAAAGAGTTAGCACAGTCTTAGATTAACTGAGCAGCAAGACCTGGAACTGAACTAGGAACTACTAGGCAGTCTCATATGCCTTAGAGGCATGAATTATGTACAACATGCAACTTGAGGGACAAAAGAAATAAGTGAGCCAATGTTTCCGTTCTTTCCCAGGCCAGCATGCCCATCATTGAGGCTCTTGTGCTCAGCTGGCTCTGTTAAGTCAGCCATGCTCATTTCTACAGGATATCAGACTCCCAAAGTAGACATTCCATTCTCAGCTCTGTCATGAGAAGAGATTAGAAAGCTGATGGAGAGAAAAAAATGATCCTCTGAAAAACTGCATCATCCCATCAGAAATTCCTGTTCCAAGGCTGCACAGAATGGAGAAGGGACACTTAAGAAGGTACTCTCTCTACGACAGAACCATTGATGTCTCGTGGGGAGTGGTCCTTTCTCCTCCGGAAGTTCACAACAATCTCCTTTGTCTTGTCCACATTGAGATACACTAGGTTGAATCGTGGAGCAATAGATTGACCAAGTGCTAACAAGGACAATTCTGATTAAACAAGGCAAAGGACATTTAAAAAAAAAGTGATTAGTTCCAACAGTCATGTAATAACATGTCAACCAAAAAAGCAATTAAGCTTTAACATTATTGTAAGATCTTGGATAAAGATGCACAAACTATTTCAGAGAGACTTAATCAAAGGCTTAATAAATTCAAATATACGTGCAGGATATTCAATAAAAATTATTGGTGCATGGAAGAATGAGATAACTCATATGTTACACTCATATGGTTTGACTATTTATGTTAATAATTGCTATGTTACTGGAGAGAAGGTTAAATTGTTTTAGCTCATTTTGATGGTGACTATGTTCCTTTTAAAACTGATTAGCTCTCTTAAGATGTGGTCTATCCCATACTTCTATAATTCTAAATACTGCTTATTTCCCCTTCTTTTCCATTCATTTAAGCACGTGTCAAATGGTCACGACTGATTGTGACCACAGCAGTGGACCAATAAGGGGCTCAGTGGCTGAAGGACCCTCACAGGCTGCAGGCTGTTGGCGACTCATGGTTGAAGGACTCACTCAGGCTGCGGGCTGCTGGAGACTTGCAGTCGAAGGACCCAGACGGGCTGCGGGCTGCTGGAAACTGGTACATGGGATCCAGGTATTGGAACTGGGATTCGAGAGGGTGCTGAGGGCAAGAAAGACTACCAAAAGGCCTTGGGCACTGGCGACTTCCTGATTGTGTTGGAGGTTTGGATCTGGGGCTTGAGTTGTCAGTGGATCGAGATAAAATATTTTTAAGCTTCTTGGTGGTAATTCCACACTCTTAAATCCTTTCCCCTATGGGTGGAAAGCGAGTATGTCTGGGGTAGGATGAGTCTTTCAGTATGTTGATTGCCTTTCCTAAGCAGTGGGAGCTTCAGATGGAGGAGAAGGACATTTGTGTGATGTTCAGAGCTACATTCATCACCTTCTCCAGCTATCTTGAGCAGAGCATCTCCTGTACCACACTGTGATGCATCCAGCTACGGGGATGGCACACCTACAGAAGATGCTAAGGGAATAGGGAAGACTTGCTGAACTTTCTTAGACTCCTAAGTAGAGGTGTTGGTCTGCATTCTTAACCATTGTGTCAATGTGGATGACCTGTGTGATCGGCTGAGTTCCTTCAGCACATTTGTGCATTGCTCTGGTCTGCCAGCATCTGTCTCCTTGTTCATCATTGCTGTGAAAGGTCCAGGTCATTGGAACTTGAAGCTATCTAGCGTCTCCCCTTCAGTGCTATTCAAGCCTCCTCCACCATTCAGTATTACCATAGCTGACCTGATTTTTGGCCTCAGTTCCATTTTTCCTCTCAATTACTTCTGGTTTTAATTGATCAAGCATTGGCAGTGATGCCTTCACTCAACAAGGGCCCAAGCCCCAGAATACTCCAATCTCTCCCCAACTAATTTTCTTCCTACCTCTTTCATCTCCCTGTATAATTTGACATCATATTTTATTTAGCAATGGACCTGAGAAGTCAAGTTTATTGGCATCTGATCGCACAAGTACAACCCAATGAAACAGTGTTCTCCGGTCCTCGGTGCAAAAACATGCAGACATACAACTAGACATGACACACATACAGACAAATAATACATATGCAGAACAAGTATATCCATTAAAAATTTTGTACAGTGAAAGTTTCCGAAAGTTAGTGGGAGCAGTTCCTTTGGTTGCTCAGCTTTCTAACTCTCCATGGGAATAAACTGTTCCTCAGCCTGGTGTTGCTGGCTCTGGTCCTCCTGTATCCCTTCCATGATGGGAAAAGCTGAAAGATGCTGTGTGCAGGGGTCCTCAGGAAGTCCCCCGGGAGACAGGCACTAAGTTTTGTTGTTGTTGGTTTATCCTTCCTTTGTTGTGGAACGTGCTTCATTGTGATGTAATTAGATGCAAATCCCACACATCATGTAGTGGAACCAATTGGAAGACACCTTTGGACAAATTGGCTGTCCAGGTTAAAAATGCTGACGATTTATATACAAGCGGAGAGGTGCATTTCATCAAATGCTGTCAACTGCTTCTGTTCCCTTTTCACAAAGAAAGTACTTCTCTTGACTAATAATACAACAATATAAGTAAGATGACTGATAAGTTTGAGATTTTGACATCTATATTCTAAGGGGAATGTACTGCAACATAAATATCTAAAATTGATTGAAAGCACTGACTTTTAAGATAATAATGATTCAGAAGTGTCCAAAAAATCCAGTCCTGGATTTAAATTGCTCTTTATTAAAGTTACCAGGCAATTGTAATGCTTATTATATGAAACCAGGAGCTTAAAATGATTACATGTTGCTCCTGGGTGAAAATAAAGCAAACTAGCTTATTAAGGGGCAAACCACGAAAGTCTGCAGACACCATGATTGAAGTACAAGGACAATGCTATAGCAATTCAGCAGGTCAAACAGTGTCCTTTATATAGCACAGTTAAAGATACAGAACCAATATTTTGGGCTTGAGCCCTTCATCAAGGTCTACATTAATGAATGCCTCAAGCCTGAAACATTGATTCTGTATCTTCGTCGAACACTTTGACCTGCTGAATTTCCCCAGCATTGCGCTTTTAAAACTAGCTTCTTAATTGGTCTTGTTAGAGGATAGAGACCAACATCTTCTTTAGTATGTGTATTTTTAAAAAAGAGCAGGACATGACCTGTTGAATCAACAGCGAGGGATCAGAGGTTAATCTTGCTATCAAGTTGAGCAGATAATAAGCTAGGAAAGTCTGGATCCTACACAATAAATAAATAAGGCTTGACAAGAGGAGGGAGAACACCAAGTCTCATTCACACCATCTGTCCAGACTCTATAAGGCAAGGAATGCACCTTAACTTGTTTGAATTGGAGGAAAATTGCATCCATACATGCAGCTGTGTGAAAAGATGAATGGGAAATGAAGTTAAACAGGAAAGCCTGTAGACCCCGAGGTCGAGTGCAATACATGTGTGCTGGAAACAAATCAGCCGGTTGTGCAGCATCCATTGGAAGTCGAGGGCAACCAATGTTTTGGGCCTGAGCTCCTCGTCAAGGTATAAGGAAAAAGCAGGCAGGTGCCTGAATAAAAAGATGGGAGAAAGTGGGGAGGAGAGAAGAGGAAGGAGGAGCACAGGCTAACAGGTAAGAGGTGGAACATTTGTCCTTTTACTTCCTCCTTCACCACAATTCAGGAACCAAAACAGCCCTTCCAGGTGAGGCAGAGAGTCCCACACATTTCCTCCAAACTGGTCTATTGCTTGTGATATGGCCTCCACCCCATTGGTGAGACCAGCACTTGCACCCCATCCACAGTGGCAATGCCTTTTGTGCGTTATTTCAACTCCCCTTTCGAACTGACTGTCCTTGGTCTCCAATGCCATGGGGAAGCCAAAAGCAAACTACAAGAACAGGACTCTATCATTGCCCTTTCAACCACAGGCACAGCACATTAATGAACAGTAAATTAATTACAACTAACATGTATGTCAAATGGACCTGGCTTTGAGTATTGACCATGGCACAGGGCCCAGGACAGGCATATTGCAATTGGCCCTCCAATGCCCACCTGTGGCTGGCAGCCTGGACTTCAGTGTTGGTCTCAAGGAAACAGCAAAAAAAGGACCTAACAGACTCCACGCATGGCTTTTCAATGCAAGGCCCATTCACATGACCTGATCAGACCAACCATATGTCAGCCTCACCTGTGGGCAGATCTAACAACTGACTGACATCCAGAGGACCAATCACATGTCAGCTGCATGAACCAATCACACATCAGCCTCATAGGTGGGCAGATCTAACTCTTAATTGGCAGGTGAGGTCACTTCTGATTTCAGGATCTTCACATGACCCTCCATAAGCCACACTGCAAGGTGCAAGTGGAATGTTTATGGGAACCTTGAGGAAATGAATGGGAGTACACAGAATATTAACTACCCACATGAATTCCTTCAGTCGTTCAGCAATGTCACTGTCCGTGGGAAGAAGCTGCTCGTTGGCCTGGTGGTGCTGGCCCTGATCCTCCTGTATCTCTTTTCTGATGGGAGCAGCTGAAAGATGCCGTGTGCAGGGTGGAAGGGGATCCTCAATGATTCTGCGCTCCCTCTTCAGGCAATGATCCCGATACATCAAGTCTTTGGTGGTGGGGAGGATGGAGGGAGACTGCAGTGATCCTCTCTGGCACTCTTATGGTCCTGTGGATTGACCTCTGAACCATTTTTCTGTAGCAAGTGTACCCCACTGACATGAGGCATGCTTTCCAACTCCACCAAGTTACTACTTGGAGAGTGAAAATAAAGCATCTGCTACAAATCTAGTACAACTGCAAATTGGGGATTCTGCACACAAGTCATGAATTATTATTATCATCAGAATTGCCTAATTAGAAATATTAATATTTAATCTTTACTTCCTATTAATATCCAAGTGATATTCACTTTCAAAGCGGCAAGCTTTGAATTTAGCCCAGCTTTGTGAAGGATTTTATTAAATACTTTTTCAAAGTCCAGATAATTATCATTCACTAACTCTTGTTACATCTTCATGGAATCCTACTCCATTTTTAGGCTTCATTTGCTTTTCATAAACCCATAGCTTTGATGTATTACTTTTCTCGGTTATGTGCTGAATCACTTTCTTTATGATACACTCCAATATATTTCTAAGCACTGTTCCCAAGCCAACAGTGTAATAATTCTTTGGACTCCTTTCACATTTTATGACAAGAAAACTTGGTATAATGTCACCTGTAAGGCTACGCACCGAGAGCCAGATCAAGGATAAGTCTTCGTCCTTTCTTTGTTTCTAATGTGGTGAGCTGAATGGACTCTCCTTCCATAAGTTTCCAGGATTTCAGCATTTGGAGCATAAAACACCACACAGCACAAAAACAGGTCCTTTGGCCCATCTAGTATGTGCTGAGCTATTACTTTGCCTAATACCATTGACCTGCACCTAGTCCATATCCCTCCATACCCCTCCCAACCATGTAGCTATCCGACTTTTCTTAAATGCCGATGTTGAATCCGCGTTCACCACTTCAGCTGGCAGTTCGTCCCACTCTCACCATTTTATGCATGAAGAAGTTTAAACATTTCCCCTTTCACCCTCAACCCATGTTCTCTAATTCTTGTCTCAGCCAACTTCAGTAGAAAAAAGCCTGCTTTCCTTTACCCTATCTATACCTCTCATAATTTTGCACATCTCCTTTCATTTGCCAGACGCTCCAGGGGATAAAGTCCGAACCTGTAATACCTGACCTGGTAAATCCGTCGGTTTGTTTTGCGAATCTTTTTGCACTGGATCCATTCTACAACTTTCCAAACAATCTCTATCCACAGCACCTTTTAGTATATTATGCTAGAGGAGCTTGCCTTTGACAAACCAATTTCATTTTTCAATGTCAGCGGTATAGCTGGTAAAAAATACCAGAAATCTCTGCTGCTGTCTGTGAGAAGCTTGCACATTCTGCATGTGACCGCTTTAATTTGTCTTTGGTGTCATAGAGTTGTTGAGTTGTACAGCACAGAAATAAAGTCTTTGGTCCTCACTGCCATGCTGCCCTTCTTTGCCTAACCACTCTGATCCCATTTCCCCACACAACGTCTGCATCCTTCTCTGCTTTGCTTGCTAAAATCTTTTAAACGTCGTGGTTCTGTTTCCACCACCTTGTCTGGCAGAGAGTTCCAGGCATTAATTATTCTGTCTAAAAGTCTTCCCCTTATATCCCCTTTAAAACTCTTTAATACCCCTGTCATGGGTTAAAAGATTTGGACTCTAACTCATCCATACCTCTTATAATTTTATTCATCTCCATCAAGTCGCTCCCTCAGTCCAGGGAAAACAAACCCAGTTCCTTCAATCTCTCCCGACAACTTAAGTCTTCCTATCCAGGCCATATCCTGGTGCGTCACCTCTGCATTCTCACCTGCTCAACAACATAATTCCTACAGTGTGGTGACCAGAACTCCACGTACTCCACGTACGGCCTAACCAGTATTTTGTAAAATCACAAACAGTATAAGAATCGACACACCCACATTGATTGGGCACGTGTCTCTGTCTTCTCTCTTATTGTATGTAAGGGGCATCGGGCAGCAATAATAGTGACTCTTTGTCTGCCTTACGGCAGGAAGAAGACAATTTTGTGCGATATTTCATGTTCTGTTCTATTACATGACAATAAAGGAATCTTGAAACTTTCTGTGTCTTTACAACAAAAGTTATTAGACACGTACAATTTCTGCCTCTACTACTTTTTCAGGCAATGAGTTCCAGACTGCCTTGGAAATGCATGCCACCTTAATCTTTGACCCCTCTGTTAAAGACAATCAGTTCTTTCTTTTCATTCTTTCTGTGGACCCCATAATTTTATACACTTCAATCAAATTACCCATTGTCATTTTTGGGGTAACTGAGGGGTCAAAGATGAGGGCAGCATGCATTTCCATGGTGGTCTGGAACTCATTGCCTGAAAAAGTAATAGAGGCAGAAACAGCCCTTCTGCAAATATATTCTGGTCCCCCATGCCTCTTTGTAAATTCTACTTCACCTTCTCCAGCAAAATATGTCTCTCTTGTAACCTGGTGACCAGAATGATACATCATCCTCGATCTGTGCAAACTGTGGTCTAACTAGCATTATACATAGATCTAGCATAACTGCCCTGTACTCATATTCCATGTCTTGCTTGATAAAGTTAAATAATCACTAAGTATTTTTACATTGAAAGATTTGTTGAATGTGTTGAACAGACGGCAATGAGGAAGTGAACAGAAGTGAGATAGATCAGCTGGTTGAGTGGTGTCACAATAACCTTGCACTCAACGTTAAAAAAGCTAATGAATTGATTGTGGACTTCATGAGAGCACGTGCCAGTCGTCATCAAGGGGTCAGCAGTGGAAAGGGTTAGGAACCTCAAGTTCCTGCATGTCAACAGTTCTGAAGCTCTGTCCTGTTGCATCCAAGTTGATGCAATCACGAAGAAAGCTCACCTGTGGCTACACTTCAGGAGGAGTTTGAGAAAGGTTGGTGAGTCACCAAAGACTCTTGCAAATTTCTACAGGCCTACCGTGGAGACCATTCTGGCTAGAGGCATCGCTATCTGGCAATGCACAGGACAGGAAAAAAAAACTACAGAGAATTGTGAACTCGGCCAGCGCCGTCACAGGCATCAGTGTTCATCAAGGACATCAAGGAGAAGTGGTGTCTCAAGAAAGTAGCCTCTATCCTTAAGGACCCCCACCAGCCAGGCCATGCCCTCTTCTGACTGCTACCATCAGGAAGGAGGTACAGGAGCCTGAAGATGAATAGCCGACGGTATAAAAACAGCTTCTTCCCTTCTGCCATCAGATTTCTGAACGGACAATGAACCACAGACACTGCCTCACTTTCTCTTCTTTTTCATTAATTAATTTATTTTTAAAAATGTCGTTTACAGCAATTTTTGCCCGTTATAGTGCCGCAAAACAACAAATTTTGTGATGCTCTCATGACAATAAATTCTGATTCTGAAAATGCTCAAGACTCCTTTGCATCATTTCACCACTAAATATGCTCTAATTTATTGTACATTCTCTCATTTTGTTGCTTCAGACACTACCTCACAGTTCTCTGGATTAAATTTCATTTGCTACTTTTCTCTCCAATTGATTAGACAATCCATTACTTCCTGCAGGGTAAAGCTCTTCTCTTCACTGTCAGTAATACAGTCAGTTTTTATGTCAGCTGCAAACTTCTTTATCATGGACCCTGTATTTAAGTTCAAATCGTTAATACATGCAGCAAAGAGTCACTGGAAGCCCATTGCCAATAGTCTTCCAACCACATAAACACCCCCCATTCATGATGCTTTGTTTTGTGCCATTTTCCATTTGATCCAAAGGGTTTTTACTTTTTTTGACTGATCAGGTTAAAAACACGTATCAATCCTTCGTGTTAACTCCTCAAAATAAAATCAAGCAAGTTATTCAGAAACTGCCCCGGAATTTAGTGGTGCACGTTGTTTCTGACAGCAAGGGGACGAAGAGAATGGGACAATTTTAATTTGTTGGCTTCTTTTCGGAGGCAGTGAGAGTTATAAATGGAGTAGACGGAAGGGAAGGGATGTGATAGCCGAGGACACGTTCGCAATCTTCTCTAGTTTCTTGCCATCTTGGGTGGGGCAGTTCTCATACCACGCAGTGATGCACCCTGACAGGATGCAACTGTACATGCTGCTCACTAAATCCAATGAGTTTTTAATTATTCTAGCTTTATTTAATCCAGGGGGTCTTCAAACTCATGACCTTTGGATCCATGGTTCTTGTCTCTGGACAACAATCCAGTGGTTTAACCACTTTGCCAATGAAAGATCCCATAGTTTTCTGGAACAGCGCCATCTTCTGTTGAAATTGAAGAGTTGCTGACTCCTCGGATTTTCGATAATCAACTGGGAACAGGTACAACTCGCTAATGCTTTCATGGGAGTGGGACCTGTGATTTAATGCCTGTGACCAATGCAATACAAGATCATAAGACACAAAAAGATTTATAACAAACATTCACATCAAACTGCAAGAGAAAGAGAACGAGGAAATAAACTGTAAACCCAAACAAAAATGGGAACAAGATCTAAACATAAAGATAAAGAATGAAACATGGGAAAAGCTATGCTCCGGAACTATGAGAAATACAATAAACACGAGGTTACGCATGATACAATATAATTGGTTACACAGGCTATACACCACGTCCCAAAAGTTAAATGAATGGGATCCAACAGTATCAGATGTTTTTGCTGTAAGAAGGAAACGGGAACAACAATTCATGCAATTTGGGCATGTGAGAAAGTGCAAAAGTTTTGGGAAGATCTAAATCAGGTATTAAATAAAATCACAAAAAGCAACATACCAAAAAATCCAGAGATCTTTCTTCTAAGTAATATAAGAAGTAAAGAACTTGGCCTCGATTTGGATGAAGCACAAAAAAGATTTATTAGGATAGCCTTAGCTGTAGCAAAAAAATGTATAATGTCAACCTGGAAATCAGAAGATAGCCTGAGAGTACAGCAATGGTACATAGAAATGAATTTTCCATTGGAAAAAATAACATATAATTTAAGAAATAACATCACAGTATTTGAACAAATTTGGGAACTGTACATGGAACACAACAGAGAGGTCCTACCGCGGACCTCCACCCCCTAAAATGATAGAAGGAGAAGAAGACGAAATGAACTGACCCAGTGTGTAAAAGTAGATGACACAAATTTCTTGTTTATTTTCATTGTGTGATGACATTGTTTAATGGGTTTAATGTATCATATAGGTTGAAAGTTTAGTGGGTGGGGAGGGGGCTGGGAAGAAGGGAGGGGGGAAAAAGGGGAGAAAATGACACTGTGTATATTCAAGAGGGAAATGTTTATGTGTATTTTGGTCAATATGGTTCATAGTGTGAAAAATAAAAAAAAAAGATCATAAGACACAGGAGCAGAAACAGGCCATTCAACTCATCTAGTCTTCCCCACCATTTAATCATGAGTTGATCCATTTTCCCACTCATCCCCATTGCCCGGCCTTCTCCCCATAACCTTTGATGCCCTGGCTAATCAAGAATATACCCAATGATCCAGCCTCCACAGTCACCCATGGCAACAAATTCCACAGATTTTCCAACCTTGGGCTAAAGAGATTCCTCTGCATCTTTGTTCTCAGCTGATGCCCTTCAATCCTGAAGTTGTGCCCTCTTGTCCTAGATTCCCCCCATCATGGGAAACAACTTTTCTACATCTACTCTGTCCACACTTTGCAGCATTTGAAATGTTTTAAAGAGATCCCTCCTCATTCTCCTAAATTCCAATGAATACAGGCTAAGAGCTGACAACCGCTCTTCGTTTTGCAAGAAATAAAATGTTCAATATATAGAACAACATATTGGCACATTAAACAATCATAAAGTCCCGGAACAGGTATTTTTGAAGCTTGCTCACTGATATGCAAAACATGGTGGCTAATTTCCACACAGCAGAATCCAACACACTAATTTGAAATAGAATCAAAAATATGTTTTTTATTTGGAATTCAAGATTATTGTGAAAAGTAAAAGTTCATGGTGTAGGAGGGAACATAATGATATGTATAGAGGTTTTGCTGGCAAACAGGAAACAGGGAGGAGGCATAAATTAGTCTTTTTTTAGGTTGACAAGATATAATGTGCAGGGTCTCAGCTTTTTGCAGTTGTTGAAAACGGTAATTATATGGTAGTTACGATTGCTGATAACACAAAGACAGAAAAGCTATTCTAAATAGGGTACAAGGAGAACTCAAGGGGATATGGATAGGTTAAATTAGTGGGCAAATATCTGCCAAATGGAGTATATCATGGGGAAATTGTCCAATTTGGCAGGGGAAAAGAGAAGCACGTTGAGAAATTGCAAAGCTCTAAGAGGCAAAAGATTAGGGCTATACCACTGCATAATTTGCAGAAGTCCAGTCTGAAGCTACAGCAAGTACATTCAATTAAAGATAAATGTAGGGCAGTTATGCTTGAATCACGCTGGGCTTGGGGAGCTTACAGCTGGGGCACTCCCCTTTTTCCCCCTTCCCTTCTTCCCACCCCCGCTCCCTACCCACTAAACGTTCAATCTATATGATACATTAAACCCATTAAACAATGTCATCACACAATGAAAATAAACAAGAAAGCGTGTCATCTACTTTTACTCTTTATTTAAGGAAGGACATGAAAACGTGAGAAGTGCTTCAGAGAAGGTTTGCCAGACTGAGAGCAGGAACGGGTTACCTTCTGAGGAAAGAGGGGACAGGCTACACTTTTCCACTGGAGTTGAAACATAAAATATCATGACAGAAGTGTTGGATGTGGAGAAAATGTTTCTTGTTGTGGGAGAACCTGAAATGTCACCATTGACCAATTAGAACTTGTTCTCACTCTCAATAACTTCTCCTTTGGCCTATGGGTATGCACATGAATCCCAGCCATGCCTGCTTTTTGATGTCTATGTGCAACAACCCATGCTCCAACCCTGCACTGGCAAGGCACCTCAACTCCTCCTCCATTACACTGCATTATAGTTGCCTCATGATGAGCTCATCAACTTTATCTACTTTCCATCCAACTTGCACCCTGAGCTTACACGCATGGTTCATCTCTGGTAACACTCTCCCCTTTTTCCATTTCCCTGTCTCCATTTTGTAAATGACTACTTCTAGAAACCCATGGTTACCTATCTCCTGCAAGGATTCTATTGCTTTCTGTTAGTTCCTCCGCCTCCCTGGCATCTGCTCCCATGATGAGACATTCCAAGATATCTTCCTTCTTCAGAAAACATAGTTTCTGCTCTACTGCCATAGGTTCAGCCTCACTCACATGTCGTCCACTTCCCACAAATCTGCTCGAGCCCCTTCTACCCCTAGATGCAGCAAGGACAGGTTTCCTCTCATTTACCACCCCACCACCTGTAAAGGTTAAAACTTTGTGTTTTTGATTCTGAGTTAATTTTGTGCCTGTCTCTTTAAGAGAACTATTGTTTGTAGTGTAACCATAGTGACTATGATCCAATATGTCATAATATCTGCCCAGGCTAAGTGCTTGCTCTCATTTTCTACAAGATGTGAAGGAAGCGTGAACATGAGAAATTTTTCTTGAAATTTTGTATCTCTTTAAGATTTTGTATCTCTATATATATGTTTGTTTCATTATACATAGTTATGAAAGTTTTGTTGTGAAGCTATGCAAAATCTTTACTGTTCTATCAACAAATTAAAACTACATAAAGTAACAGCCACAGGGTTTGATTTGTTGGATTAAAGAGATAGAAATTTGGGATATCGCAGCTCACGCTTTGGAAGATGATACTTCAAAATTAGGTTATATTAGAATAAGGAAAGTGTCATCTATAACCACCCCCTACATCCAACATACCATTTTCCGCAATTTTGGCCACCAACACCAACACTAGACACAACTTCCCCTCCCCTCTCCATTTCCATAAGGATCCCTGCCTCCAGGTCTCCCTCTCCCACTCATCGTTTGCCACCAATTGATCCCCTCGTACCTACCCCCATAACCGCAAGAAATACTGTACTTCACATCCACACCTTCCTCCTTCACCGCCATTCAGGTCCCCAAACAGTCTTACCAAGTCAAGCAACACTTCATCTGCGAGTCTGTAGGGGTATCCACTGTATCCGGTGCTTCCGATGCAGCCTTCTCTACATCAGTGGAGACTGATGGACTCGGACTGGGAGATTGTTTCTTTGAGCAGGTTTGCTCTGTCTACTGCAACAGCAAGGACCTCCCAGTGACCAACCACTTCGCTCCCCGCTCTCCCTCTCTTCTCCGTGTCTCCTTTCTTCCAGCTCTTCACCCCCTTCCCTCTCCATTCACAGGACCATCCCCCTCCCCCTATTTGTTGCTGTGTCTTCCCTCCCTTATCCACCTATTACCTTCTGCCGATAGGACTCTGCTCCTCCTCCTGCCCCTCCCCCCACCATTTTATTCAGGCAACTGCCTACATTTTGGTCGCCCCTTGGTGAAGGGCTCAGGCACAAAACGTTGGTTTTGTGTCTTTATCATTGATACATAAAGGACCCTGTTTGACCTGCTGAGTTTCTACAGCATCATGTTTTTACTTCAATGACAGTGTCTGCAAACTTTAATGTTTTACACCCAAAATGTGAACCCTGTTTAATCCTCACGGCTACTTCAAGGCCTGCTGACTCTTTTCTGACCTGTATAGAACACAGAGCAGTACAGCACAGGAACTGGCCCTTCAGTCCATCTGTCTGTGTTGACCATGATGCCCCACTTAAAATGAAATTTTGCTGCTTGCATCTAATACAAATGCCTCTATTCCCTGCACATTCATGCATTTGTGGCCAATATTTTAATTTTTAATTTAGACATACAGCACGGTAACAGGCCATTTCATCCCATGAGTACATACCGGGGGTGTAGGTTAATTGAGCAGCATGGACTCGTGGGCCGAAATGGCCTGTTACTGTGCTGTATGTCTAAATTAAAAATTAAAAATTAAAAGGTTGGGCACCTCTGATTCTAGATCCTCCTAAATGTTACAGTTACTACTGCTACTGCTGTTATATTTCTGATAATAATGGAAGGAAATTGATTAGTAAGCTTCAAAATGTAACCGGGATGAATAATTGAAGAGAACAATTACTGGGGATGGCAAGAGGGACTAATCAAACAGCTCCACCAGAGAGCTGGAACGGTCCAAGGAGCTGAACACTTTCATTCATTGGTGTCTAGGTTTATGATTCTAAAAGTTTCACACAGAGCTGAAGATCACTTAGAGAAATGTAATACTTGTTAACAGCAGAAATCAGGCAGCGGGAGAGATGCATGTCTCATGAGATACCTAATTGGCTGTGGTCAAAGGTCGGAATCAACTTGTTTGCTTTTGGTGGCCATGACAATTTTTGGTCTGATTGCTATTCAAATTACTGGGAAATTGATAATGTAGCAAAGGCTATATTTGGATAACTCAAATGTCAATTTGCAAGACATGGAATACCAGGCAACCGTTTTTGAGATAATGATCCGGTTTAACATGGGAGTAAAAGTAGGTCACACATCCCCTTGAGCCTGTTGCACCATTCAATTAGATTGCGAGTGGGTCATAGATTCACAGGAAATTTATGAGAGGGAATGATGCCATTTGGCCCACTGCATCTCTGCTGGTCGGGTGAAAAAAAAACTCTTTCAGTACCCATCTGAGCATTGTTGAAATGTGGTGAGCATTTCTGCCTCTGCATCCCTCTTTCTGGCAGAGTTCCTCACCACAACCATCCTGACAGTGACGATGTATTTTTCTCAAGCGGCATGCACGGAAAGTGTTGGAGGAACTTCGCAGATTAGTCAGCATTTATGGGAAGCCCAATCACCAGTTTCACCCCATCACCCCCCTCAATTTCTCTGCAGCCTCCTTTATCTCCTCTTCAGATCTAATAACAATAACGCTCCCTCCATAGATGTGGCCTTGCAGTTATGTTTTAGATCAGGGGCAAGAAACCTTTTTGTTAAAACTCACATACCACTTTAAGCAATCCCTTAGTCAAGTCACTTTTATTTATCATTCATACCCTGTTCGCACGGTAAACACGAGAGAGTTTCTCCAGGGCCACGGAGCATATTTACATAAATATGTTAGAAGATGAACACATTAAAATATTAAGATGTGTATAGTCCACTATCCACAAATGTTCTGGGAATTCAGGAGCCTGATGGCTTGGGAGGAAAAAAACCTGTTGCCGAATCTGGACGTACAGGCCTGAGTGCTACACTACCTCCTACCAGATGGCAGAAGGGAGACCAGTTTACATGAGAGGAGTGTGGTGTCCTTCACAATGTTTAGTGCTTTATTACTAATCACAGAGTCCTTTTGGCATAGGGAATACTTAAGGTGGAATGTGAGGTCTCAGGAAGTAGACGTGCTTTCTTCATGATGCCTGTGACCGAAGGCTGCCCTGGTTTCCTCCCACATCCCAAAGGGGTGCTGGTTGGTGGGTCATTTCTTCACTTTAAATTGGCCCCAGGGTGCAGGTGAAGCCACAAATGGACAATGGTCAATGCAGATCCAATAGGACAAAGAGATCTCTGATTTTTATGAGCAAAGTAAATTCACCAGGTCATCGTCGAGGAAGAAGGACTTCACCTTTGATGAAAGTTTGGAATAGTTAGCGCTGTTCACCTTGCCACAGAGGAGGTTCAGGGTGATGAGACTGAGGCTGTCAAGATAATGAGAGGTTTTGACAGATTAGATGGAGAAAAATTATTCCCTCTGGCGAGTGAGTCAATAACTAAATGTCATTGATTTAAAATCATTGTTAGGAGCTCCAAAAGCCTTCTTTTCATTCAGAGTTGTCACGATCTGGAACAAACTCTCCAAAAATGTGATGGAAGTTGGTTCCACAAATAATTTTAAGTGGAACGTGGACAAGATTTACAGGGTTCTGACACAAAGTGTCTTTTTTCGAGACTTTGAGTTATAAATCATTCTAAAATGTTGTTTCTGATGAATCATCCCTCTCCAGATATGCTGCTGGATTTGCTAAATCTACTATCTCAAATCTCCTTGCTGTCTGTGGGACCTTGCAGCAGGTAAAATGGTTCATGAGGGAACATTAGCATTGAGGTTAGTCAAGTTTATTGTCACCAGATTGCACGCGAATAATCCAATGAAACAGTGTTCTCCAGTTCTTGGTGCAAAACACACAAATACAAAGCCAGGCATAGCACACTTACAGACAAATGATACATATGCAGGACAGGTATTCATACATACAAATAAATAAATAGGTTTTGTTTCATATCTCCGAGAGTCTCAGATGGTTAGTGTGAGCAGGTCCTCTGGCTGTTCGTCATTCTCACTGCCTGTGGTAAAAAGCTGTTTTCTAGTCCATTAGTGCTGGATCTGCTACTCGTATCCTGTATCCTGGGAGGAAGGGAGACTCCAGAGATCTTCTCTGCCACTCTTATAGTCCTGTGGATTGACCTCAGATCTATTTCTCTGCAGCAACTGTACCACACTGTGGTGCAGCTGGCCAGAACAATCTCGATAGAGCTCCTGTAGAAGGCTGGTGGCCTTGCCCGCTTCAGTCTTCTCAGGAAGTCCAGTCGCCGTTGTTCCTTCCTGACAAATGACGAGATGTTGAGGGTCCACAATAGGTCACTAGTTAAGTGAACTTAAAGGAACTTGGTGCTCTCCACTCGAGAGTTATTGCTGTGCAGTGGAGTGTGGTCATTCCTGGTCCTCACTTAGTAAGATACTGATCGAGTAATTTCAATAACTCACAACCTTTACAAGCTAGAAGTACAAGGACACAGAGACATGGGAACACCACCATCTAGAATTTGTTCTCAAAGCCTGAGTTGGAAATATATTGCCATTCCTTCATCATCACAAGGTCAATATTCCGGAACCTTCTCAATAACTCCACATCTCAAAGACTGCAGCAGTTCAAGAAGGCAGCTCAACACCACTTTTGTAAAGACAATTAGGGATGGGCAATTAAATGCTATCTCAGCTGTCAAAGCCCACATCCCTTGAATGAGTAAAAACAAAACAAGAGACATTATGTGTTCAAATCCCTCTGTGCTATTGGAGAATTAAAAATTGAGGTGACCAAATAAATCTGGGGTTAAAAAAAACCTAGAATCAGAAGTGGGACCATTGAACCACTGGGTCAATGTAAAATCCAACTGATTTACTGATGCTTTTCAGGGAAGGTAATATGCTATCCTCATCTCCCTTTATACATGGCTCCAGGGCTGTGTGCCCTCTAAGCATGCGCACAAACAAAATCAGCGTGTGCCCATTTGAGCAGGTGTGCGCGTACACACTGAACACTTGTGTGCGCGCACACAGCTTAGAGGAACGCTGACCCCAAATGGATTTAGTTCATTTTTAAAAGATGAGCAAGACATTTATCTTGAAAGCAGCAGGTGATTTCCATGCCCTGCAAATTACAGCATTAGAAATAGGACATTTGCCCATCGAATCTGTGCTTAACCAATGCATGAATAATCCTCCTCATCAATCTCTCTACACCTTTGTAAATGTTCTCCTTTCAGGTGCTTGTCCAGTTATCTTTTGAATGCTATGTTTGAATCTGCCTCCCATCCACCTGGATCCTAACCACCCACTGCATAAAATACATTTTCCCTGAGTCACGTCTGTACATTTGACAATCACCATCATTCTGTCTTCCATTGTTCTTGATCCATCTATGAATGGGAACAATTTATCTTTATCTATGCTCTCTGTATCCTAAATGACCTTAAGGACCCCTGACAGTCATCTCTATCTGTACATACCTCATCCTGATAAAAGTTTATAAGACTTGAGACACATGGAGAGGAATAACATTCAGAATCGTCCTCCCAGGATGGTAATGTTAGATATGAGAGGGTATCGGTTTAAGGCGAGAGGGGAGATAGCTAAGAGTAGATTTGCAGGGCATTCTTTTAACACAGAGAATGGAAGATGCCTGGAACAGGCTGCCAGAGATGATGGTAGAACCAGATACCATTTCATTGAGATTCATTTCAAGAGGAATAGAATACAAGAGCATGGATGTGATGTTGAGGCTTTATAGGGCACTGGTGGGACCTCACTTGGAGTACTGTGGACAGTTTTGGGCTCCTCGTTGAAGAAATGTTGAAAGGCATGGACAGGGTAGTTGTTTCCCATGGTGGGAGAGTCTAGGAAAGAAGGCACAGTGTCAGGATTGAAGGGCGTCTGCTTAGAACAGAAATGTGTAGGAATTTTTTCAGCCAGAGGATGGTAAATCTGTGGAATTTGTTGCCACAGGTGATTGTGGAAGCCAAGTCATTGGGTGCATTTAAGGCAGAGAATGATAAGTTCTTGATGAGCCAGGCATCAAAGTTTATGGGAGAAGGCTGGGCAGTGGGGCTGAGTGGGAAAATAGATCAGCTCATGATTAAATGGTGGGGCAGACTCGATGGGCTGAATAGCCTAGTTCTGCTCCTGTGTCATCGGTTTATGGTCTTATACCATAGCAATGATTAAGGGGTATTTAGGCAGACCCATAAACAAGCTGGTAACAGAGGGACCTCGGATTATCTTAGATTGTTATCATGGACTGGGCGGATATGGTGGGTGGAATAGTGTCTTCCAGTACTCTGTTTCATCCCTGAAATAATTTTAGTAAATCCCTTCTCTAAACCTACTATAAAACCCTCACAACTTTCTTAAAGTGAGGCATAGGACTCCTGTTGTGGCTCTATCAGTGTTTTCTAAATGTTTGAATTTTGTGTCCCCTGAAGATTTGGGAAATCGTGCCTTGCACACTTAGTCTCAAGCCATGAATATATAAATTCACTGGTCTCTGGTACTGATCTTTGGAGAACTTTACCTGTATCCCCTCCTCCAGCGTGAGAAATAACCTTTCATCGTTTCCTGTCACTTAGCCAATTTCTATCCATGCTACACTGCCCTTTTTATTCCGTGGGCTTCAATCTTGATGGCAAGTCTATTATGGGGCACTTCATCATAATAACTTAACCATCAAATACTTCATTCATCCTTCACCATTTTCCACACAGTATTTTGTAGGTTTAGAAATCCCTTTTTCAGTATAGTTCTTGGTCTCTGTGTTCCTTGTCTCCATCCCTTTCTGTCTCAAGTTTGCTTTTTAATACAGCAGACGTTAGCGATTGAAATAAATCTATAATTGCTGGAAAGACACAATATATCAGGCAGTAGGTGTGAGGAGATAATGTCTCAGACTGATGACCTTTAATTAGACTGAGTTAAAAATATTTTTGAAGTAGAGAGGCAGGAAAAAGTGTGAAGAGAACAAAAGGGTAGAGCTGGGTAGATAGTGTATGTGAAACTGCAGAGAATCGAGGGATACATATCATGGAACAGAGGGCAGCGTAATGGAGAACAATAGAGTTAGAGCAATGCTATTTTGCAGGGTATTTCCATGACTGACCCTGTGTGTAGCACCCACCAAGGCAACAGATGTTACCCTCTTGAGACAATACAAGGAAGATGGCAGAATATTGCTGTGCATTATCACAAAGTCCAAAGGCAGGTTTCAGAGCAAGAGAGAGGGAGAGAGGAGAGGAAGGGTGAGTGAGAGAGAGAGAGAGAGAGAGAGAGAGAGCGAGAGAGAGAGAGAGAGAGAGTGTGAGAGAGAGAGGCACCAATACCTCTGAGTGGAAAACCCTGCAAAAGTTAGTAGCCACAGTGCAGAACATCACATGCAAGACTCTCCCCACCATTAAGGAAAATTTACATGGATTGCTGCCATACACCACCCAGGATAGGACATGCTTTATTCTCGTTCCTGCCATCAGGAAAGAGGTCTAGGTGTCACAAGACTCGCACCACCAGGTTCAGGAACAGTTGCTACCCCTCCACCATCAGACTCCTCAACAACAAACTCAGAGACTAATTTAAAGACACTGACTTTGCACATTATTTGTTATTGAATATTAATTTTCTGTTCTACATAGTTTATTTGCACTTCCTCTGGTTTACATTTCCCTCTTTTGTCTACATATCTTTACTTGAGTACAGTTTAAAGAGATATTCTGCCTGGGCTCGCAGGGGAAAGAATCTCAGGGTGGTATGTAATGTTATTTATGTTCTTTGACATAAATCTGAACTTTGAAGCTTGAACCTTGAGAGAAAGGGAGGGAGAGATTGACCCTTAGGCTTTCATTTGGTTGGCTCTGTAGTTATCTCTATTTCTCCATTGTAGTGAATTGATGGAGAGATTGACTTCAGATGAGATGTTAAAATGAGGTTCCTCTCAACCCTACAGGATCTTAGAGTACAATTAAAAAAGGAGCAATATTCAACCCTCAACCAAAGGTGAAACAATCCACCGTGGCTGCTTTTTGTTGGGTGATTGGCTGCAACATTTTCTAATGTCACTGCAGCAATTCCACCTTTATTGGGGCTATGAAATATCCAGCAATCATGAATGGAACTAAACAAGAAAGTCCGCAGATGTTGGGGCTGAATGCAATGCTCGAAATTGCTGGAGAAACACGGCAGATCACGTGGCGTCTGTGGAAAGTAAAGGATAACTGACGAAAGGACCAGGGCCAAAACATTGGCAACTTCCTATGGATGCTGCGTGACCTGCTGAGTTTCTCCAGCACGTTCATAAAAGGTGCTAAATTATTCTGACAAAACCTGTGGTATTGTGGATTGTAGCACGGAGCAGGTAGTCATGGTAGGTAGTGGGGGGGCTCCCCACCATGACTACCAGCCCCCCCACATCTCCATCGGGCACACAAAACTCAAAACGGTCAACCAGTTTACCTATCTCGGCTGCACCATTTCATCAGATGCAAGGATCGACAATGAGATAGACATCAGACTCGCCAAGGCAAATAGCGCCTTTGGAAGACTACACAAAAGAGTCTGGAAAAACAACCAACTGAAAAACCTCACAAAGATAAGCGTATACAGAGCCGTTGTCATACCCACACTCCTGTTCGGCTCCGAATCATGGGTCCTCTACCGGCACCACCTACGGCTCCTAGAACGCTTCCACCAGCGTTGTCTCCGCTCCATCCTCAACATCCATTGGAGCGCTCACACCCCTAACGTCGAGGTACTCGAGATGGCAGAGGTCGACAGCATCGAGTCCACGCTGCTGAAGATCCAGCTGCGCTGGATGGGTCACGTCTCCAGAATGGAGGACCATCGCCTTCCCAAGATCGTATTATATGGCGAGCTCTCCACTGGCCACCGTGACAGAGGTGCACCAAAGAAAAGGTACAAGGACTGCCTAAAGAAATCTCTTGGTGCCTGCCACATTGACCACCGCCAGTGGGCTGATAACGCCTCAAACCGTGCATCTTGGCGCCTCACAGTTTGGCGGGCAACAGCCTCCTTTGAAGAAGACCGCAGAGCCCACCTCACTGACAAAAGGCAAAGGAGGAAAAACCCAACACCCAACCCCAACCAACCAATTTTCCCTTGCAACCGCTGCAATCGTGTCTGCCTGTCCCACATCGGACTGGTCAGCCACAAACGAGCCTGCAGCTGACGTGGACTTTTTACCCCCTCCATAAATCTTCGTCCGCGAAGCCAAGCCAAAGAAAAAAGCACGGAGCAGGTAGAGATGGCTGAAGTATTTAAACGTAGCATAATTCCATCAACACTAAACTTTGCTGTTCAATACTGGCCACATAATTTGTCATCTTATTTGATGCTTGTCACCTTGTTTACGATGAATTATGTACAAGGCTCCCTTGACTAGCTCACCTCTAAAACTGATTTGTAACCAGAGAGCAAAGTAGTGCAATAAAATAGGAACTATTTGCTCAAATGCAGTGCCTCGTAAATGATCTGATAGAACATATCTCACCCTAATTCCCTGCCACACGTAATTCGCTCATGATTGCAAGGAGATTCCAGTCTCTCAATGCTGTGGGCATGAATTATTTTTTATCCCCCAGTCTTTCTTTGAGTAAAACCCCAAAGCAGGTGAGCCTTGCAATCGCATTTCTTTAGATGCAGTTCATACCAGTTCTCTTCTGTCTTTTTTAAACATCATATACTGTTCCTTTCATATCTTTAAGGTATTTCTTAGCATTTTAAGTTGCCAATGTCTGGCGTGGACACCTGATTTAATGGCCAAACTACAAAGGGGTAGTCTGCAAAAGCTGCAGTAACAATAGTGACTGGAGGATCTGTACCCAAGATGGCGCTGCCTGTGCAGGGGTTGCGGACTCCGGGGAGCACCAGAAACAGGGAGAAACATCCCCCCCCCACCTCCGCATTGAGAAGGAGAGGCAGAGGAGTTGACCCTACAGGATGGTGACCAGGGCGGCGGACCAGTGAGGGGCTCAGCGGCTAAGGGACCCACACAGGCTGGGGGCAACGTGGTTGGTGTACGGGCTGCGGGCTGCTGGACACTGGCTCATGGACACCACATATTAGAGCCGGAATTCGAGAGGGCGCGAAGGGCAAGAAGGTCTCCCGAAGGGCCACGGGACCTGAAGGCTTTCTGATCATGTTGGAGGTTTGGATCTGGAGCTCGAGCAGCCAATGGATCAAACAGGAGTCTGTGCGGCTGCAGAGGCTGCGGGAGGGCTGGAGGCGAATCCAAGGGTACTCAGTGAGTCTGAAGGGACTCTCATCTGCTTCTCTTTCTCTCGTACTGTAAGGGCATCAGGTAACACTGACGGCAACTGTCTTATGGCAGGTAGAAGGGAATCTCATATAATAATGCTGTACTTATTCTGCACTATTATGTGATAATAAAGTGAATCTTGAATGTTCAGAGATTGAACATTCCATATTGTTACGATCCCAGAGGACTCCAGCAACAGAAATTCACCAAGACAACGGTGAATTAAACGTCTTTAATTTTCTTCAAACATAATAATAGGATCAATCTTTAACTTATTACTATTAACTTAACCCCCTTTTAATTCTAAGCGCATGTGTATGTGTCCAGGAAAGTTCTTTGCTTCACTGTCTAGTCATTCACTTTTCACTTTTACAAGTACGCTGGGATCAGGCAATTTCCATCCTGTGCATAGAATTTAATATTTACGATCTTCACCAGGTTCTAATGCTTTAACTTAAATTGTTACCACAAAGGAAGACCTTTGTTGGTTTCAGAGAGATATTTGTTGTTTGTTAGACGCATACACACACAAACTGATCTCCTTCAATCAGCCACTTCAGTGTTTTGCTGAAGAAACTTGCCCCCTTGTGGGTTTTTCCAAAAGATAACTTCTTCTTCCAGGTTACCATAGAGATTTCTTCTTTTTCCCCTATTCCAGGAGAAACACATTAACCAGCCATGTACTCTTGTAATTGACTACAAGGGTTTAGAATGGGCTGAACTCAGAACTCAAATCCCATCTTCAAATGGGGTCTTATAGCTTGCAGGTTCCAACACCAACTCCTGTTGTAAACTTTCTCTCTCTCTCTCTCTCCAAAGAGAATAGCATGTTTTTTTCTCTCTCTGCAAAACCACATGACCCCTCTTAGAACAGCAAACTTCAAACAGACTTAGATTGCTGGCATCAGTAAAAGATTAATCAGTTCCTGAGCCTGGACATCTGTGTAGACATGGTGATTCATTAACACCTACTTTTAAAACTGTCACAAGTACTCTTCCATTGTCTCCGCAAAGCCAATTGGTAGTAGTAGGTCTCCATCTAGGCATAGCTCATGCATTTTAAATGATATGTCTTCTGTGAAATGTTAATGTCTCTTGTGGAATGTAAACTAATTCCTAAACTAAACCCCTACAATCTATACCTTTTTAAGATATATTTTTATCATAATTTTATTAATTTATTCTGTAACAGTATAAACTGAGCTTGCTTGTCTGAATGAATCTTACAAAACGTTAATTGTTCTGCAGTGGTTCCTTGAATAATTAGGTTGTTTAGGAGAATATTATACAAGTATTAGGAGGCAATTACTTATTTTAGGACAGAAGAATTGAAGCAGGGCTCGACAGATTACCAGATTCATTAAATTCATTTTCATAACTTGTTCATCTAGGGAGTTGAACTCACAACTTCCAGAACAAATTAAGTGACTTTAATTTTAACGACACAGCTCAGTAGGATGGCCTTTCTTGCTCATGAAATCCATGCTGCCCAAATACACGCAATTAACCTATCAACACCATTTGTTTTGAAGGATGGGAGGAAACCGGTACACCCAGAGGAAACCTTGGTAAACATGGGGAGAACATACAAACTCCTTAGAGACCACGCTGTATTCGAAGCCTGGTCGCTGGTGCTGTAATAGCATTTTGCTAACAGGTATGTTAAGCGTGCTGACTAGGATATGGTATTGGGAAGTGTATTTCAAATCAAGTTGATGCTGAAAGTAGATGCTACATGCGTGTGTTTGTGCGTGTGTGTGTGTGTGTGTGTGTGTGTGTGTGTGTGTGTGTATGTGTGTGTGCGTCCATATATATGTGTCTCGGGGAGGGGTGGCCAAACTTGCTTAACGTAAGAGCCACCTACTATAAACTTCAAATTTCTCAGAGCTGCAAGACATGAAAAAAATATAACATACACGTTTTCTCCCTTACATGCACATTTTGTTACAAAAATTGTATAATTATTGCCACTACCTGCTCAGAACAGAAGGAAAGGAGAGACGAAGATAGGGTCCATGCAAAAGAGAGGTGAGAAGCTGGAGGGAGAGAAATACATGTCTGTAATATTATTTATTAATGTATGTAGTTTTTAAACTGCTACTTTGTATTACATTCAATAATTAAAATATGCACATACTGTATATATGTGTGTATTAGTCTGAATTTAATAGCTGCTTTTATGTGAGATTCACCCATTTTGCTTGTCCACCACCCTACTCCCTCTGGCCCCAAATTTAAACTTTAAATATTAAACTGCGAGAAACTCTGCAGTTTAGGTAACATCTATGGAGAGAAATGATCAGTCAAGGCTTTGGGTCCGGATGCATTGACTGTCCATTCCTCTCCACGGACCCTGCCTGACCTGCCGAGTCCGTCTAACTCATTGTTTGCTCAGGATTCCTGCATCCGCAGTTTTGTGTTCATCTAATGATACGTGTGCAAGATGATTTATTAATTGTTGGGATGAGTTTGTAAATGCATCCTGCTACTGACGTGACAGATCAAAGATGATCGGGGGAACAGAGGACAGATTATACTTCAAAAATGAGATTTTGGAGTAAGTTAAAAAAATCCTGGGGAACATCAGTGCAGTGAGTGAGAAGTGATTTGTGAATCCTGACCTTTAGAAATTAGTGTTAGATCACCTTGTGTATTCACTGTGTCACCTTGCATTTGAAGAACAGGACAACGAGTAATGGTCAAAACCAAACCTTGAGATGATATCTGGACAAAACATATGTTTTTTTAACACAGCCGCTGCGTTCCAGGAAATTATTCCCATTTTCCCGGAAAGCATATTGTGTAAAAAGGTTGGAACGGAAATGAGGGGGGCATTCCCATTCCAATATTTTACCTCCTAGACCCCTTGTAAATTTCCCAGAATACTTGCGGTCTAAACTGAACTGCAGGTGGTCCGTGTACAATGGACTAATGAATAGACGTCCAGTCTCCTTAAATATCGCACTTCAAATATTCTGTCTAAATGCACGCTGTGATAGGAATATTTGGAGTTTTGGTTGTTTTCCTGTGTGAACGGACTTCCCCAGAAGGTAGGGAGACACTTCAGGGTGGAAAAATCATGTAAGTTCTATGTAAAAAACATGATAGACTCAAATGCTGTGAAATTTGGACTAAAACTTCATTTCTGTATTAACAATGTAATTATCTCCCTGATAATTTCACTACAAATCAAAACATTTATGTACCTCTGGGTTTCTTTTTAATTGGAGATTTTTGTCTTAAATGCATATGAAAAGAATGCTTTATCTTTAATCTCGCTGTAAAGAACTGCTCAATGTGGGATTAGGATGTTGGTGGTTTGACCATTACTGCCAGACCTAACAGGATCAATACTGCTTAAAACACAGATTAGACAGTGGGCTGATTTTGGTGTGCCTTCTCGGTTGTCATGGTAACAAGCTGCCTTGCCTCTGGAGGGGTTCTGCTAGGAAGCTGTGGGAAACTCAAGAGTCTGCTGGTAGCCAGTCTCCAGGTAACAGCAGGCTAGCCCGAGAAGTACAAACTCATCTGCACAGTTTGTGCTGTTCCTTTTAGGTTCACATATATCTGCTGCCAAGTTGCAGCCTCTCAGAATTTATTGCCAACGTAGTGCAAATTTCTTTATAAAAGTACAAGGGGATACTCTATGTTATTTCATTGTGTTTCTCTTTGATCAGCCCACAATTAAATGGCAGGGCAGATGTGATGGGCTGAAGAGCCTATTTCTGCTCCTATGCCTTATGGTCCCTTTTTTTAAATATTCCTGGGGACTGCAGATCTGAACTAAAGACAATCTGCTGGAGGAACTCAGAGGATCAAGCTGCATCAATGGGAGTAAAATAATGGTCAAATTTTTGAGCCGAAGACTCAATATTGCTTGCTCCACTGAGCAGAGTGCGCTTAGTTTCTCTTTACTCCTGCCTGGATTGACTTGAAACACAAAGAAAACAATTATCAGCCAGTCCATTCATCATGTATCAAATTATTCCCATATAATTGCCTTCTTAAAACAAACATAGATATGTGTTTTTACCATTTGGTTTGTGCGACCTATTTGCCAAATAGTCCCCATTGAAATAATTACAAATGCAATATCATGGATGATTTCCATTTGTGACCTTTTGATTAACCCCAAATTTAATCTGTCACTTGTATCTATTCCCTGGATTTCTGAATCCATCAAGCTCTGGAGTCCTTTTACTAATCCACTTTGCTTTTTCTCTCTTTTTTATTAAGGCATTCAGATGCACATTTGGAAGTATCCTACCAGTGCGCATCACTGACTGGTATGGGAACAAAAAAGACCACAAGAAAGTGCAGAGGGCTATGAATGAAGCTCAGGCCATCACCACACACCCCTCCTCTCCATCAACTCCATCTACAATTCCTGCTGCCTTGGAAGAAGAGACACGTTTAAAAAAAAAAATTCTTACCCCAGCTGCACTTTCTTTCTTTTCAATATTTTTCTTAACTGAAATTTCACATCCAAAAATACAGAGTTCATACGGATACATGTTTAAATTCATTAAAAAAACATTGCACTTAAATCAGATCATTTCATCTAAGGTACTCCACATTTTATTCAAACAGATTATACTGTATTGATATTTTATTGATTGACCACCGCCAGTGGGCTGATCTCGCCTCAAACCGTGCATCTTGGCGCCTCACAGTTCGGCAGGCAGCAACCTCCTTTGAAGAAGACCACAGAGCCCACCTCATTGTCAAAAGACAAAGGAGGAAAAACCCAACACCCAATCCCAACCAACCAATTTTCCCCTGCAACCGTGTCTGCCTGTCCCGCATCGGACTTGTCAGCCACAAACGAGCCTGCAGCTGACGTGGACATTTACCCCTCCATAAATCTTCATCCGCGAAGCAAGCCAAGAGATATAAAAGAAAAGGAAAATCTAAACCTACTACTAAGAAAGAAGCAGTTTGGCCAAAACAAAAAGAAAAGGAAGACAGAATTCTTATCAGAGAGATAAATTACCTCATTAGTCAACAGTTCTACCTTGATAACAAATCAAAGATTATAAAAGTAACTCAAAAAGGGTTCCCACAGTGCTTGAAAATTTACATTCAAATCGGAAATTGAGCATTGAAACTTCTCTAAGTTTAAACATGACGTCACGTGGCTATTGAGCAAAGATTAGGCGGGGTAATGTCCCTCCGTCAGAGCAACACCCCGCCCACTGAGCCATAAGAGAAATGAAAGCTAATACATGCAGCTCAGATGCTGTTAATGTTATGTCAGTCTCTCCAACAACATCAAATAAAGCAGATAAGGGATTTGGTTTAAAATTAACTTTAAAGAGTGCAGAGAAAGTTTGAAATACTTTGATCCAGTATTTCTCAAGACTCTGGTTATGTCCAGAACATATGAATTAATGAAGCATCTCCATTGTTGCATTTATCACAACGAGGAGATACATCCACATAAAAATGAGATAGTTTGACTTTGGACATGTGAGCCCGATGGACTACCTTAAATTGTAGGAGGGAGTGGCGGGCACATAAAGATGAGATATTAGCCAATTTGAAAATTACATTCCAAGCTTCTTAAGGAATTAAAAGCAGTAGATCCTGTTCGCAGGCTTTTTTAAATCTTAACTGAGGGAACCTCTCTTTTTCCCAACAACATATCATAAATGTTAGATATTGAACTGTTATAGAAAGGTTTTAGATTAAAAATTACATCAATTAAATTCTTATCAATCCTCTTAAGAAATGTAATTGCTACACTCTCCACATCATCCACCCACCAGGAAGAAGATTCACATGTGTAAGATCAAGCACCACTTGATTCAAGAATAGTTTCTTCCCTGCCATTATCAGAATCCTAAATAAAGTCAAAGTAATGAAATTATGTTAAAATAAAAACACAATGCTGGAGAAACTCAGTCGGTCAAATAGTGTCCTTTATGTAGCAAAGATAAAAATACATAACTGACATTTCGGGTTTGAGCCCTTAATCAAGGCATGGAAAAATTTGGCACGCGTCTGATTAAAAAAAGGTAAGGGGGAAGGTGCTGGGAAGGGGGGTACCATTGGTATGGAGTGAAGAGCATGGTCATAAATGAAGGAGGTGATAGGTGGAGAAGGGAGGGAGGGCAGGGAAGGAGGGATGGCTGGGTGAATAGAGAGGGAAGGGTGTGGAGAGCTGACAGGGGGAAGGGAAGGGAGGGGTAAAGGAGAGCAGGTAAGCAGAAACTGGACAAGTCAATGTCAATGCCATCCATCTGGAGAGTGCCCAGATGGAAAATCAGGTGTTCCTCCAAATTGCGGGTTGTCTTGGTGGGATAGTACATGAGGCCATGAACCGACATGTGAGTGTGGGAGTGTGATAGTACAGATTCTATCACCAATGAGTATATGTACAGGTGGTACAGATGGAGCAACTTCATCTCTAACATCAAAGTACTTGAGATGGCAGAGGCCGACAGCATCGAATCCACTCTGCTGAAGATCCAACTGCGCTGGGAAGATCACGTCTCCAGAATGGAGGTCCATCGCCTTCCCAAGATCATGTTATATGGCGAGCTCTCCACTGGCCACCGTGACAGAGGTGCACCAAAGAAGAGATACAAGGACTGCCTAAAGAAATCTCTTGGTGCCTGCCACATTGACCACCGCCAGTGGGCTGATATCACCTCAAACCGTGCATCTTGGCACCTCACAGTTTGGCGGGCAGCAACCTCCTTGGAAGAAGACCGCAGAGCCCACCTCACTGACAAAAGAGGAAAAACCCAACACCCAACCCCAACCAACCAATTTTCCCCTGCAACCGCTGCAACCGTGTCTGCCTGTCCCGCATCGGTCTTGTCAGCCACAAACGAGCCTGCAGCTGACGTGGACATTACCCCTCCATAAATCTTCATCCGCGAAGCCAAGCCAAAGAAAGAGTGTAGGATGACTGTGATTGGCTGAGAGTGTAGCCACACTTACTGGCAGGTCTTAAAGGATTGCTCCTAGCCAGACCAGGTCATTTTGGACTGGTCGACCTACTTGTGATATGCTCCAGTCTTTTAATTAATAAAAGCCTTGGTTTGGATCATCAAGTCTTTGGTTCTTTCGACATGCATTACAGGGAGTAGGACTCAAATTGAAATGGTTGGCCACTGGGTGGTCCCTGTTACTGGTGTGGCCAGATTGAAGGTGCTCAGCAAAGCGATCCCTCAATGTGGCCAGTCTTTCTAATATAGAGGAAGCCACAAGGGGAGCACCTGAAGTAGTAAATCAATCCTGAGGATAGACAAGTGAAGTATTGCTTCACTTGAAAGGCCTGTTTGGGGCCCTGAACTCTGGCGAGGGAGGAGGAGTGGGCACGCGTAACGCCTTGTGTGGTCACAAGGGCAGGTGGCGGGGGTGGGGGGTGTATTGGTAGGGAGGGATGAGTGCATGAGGGTGTCATGGAGGTAAAAGTCCCTACTGCAAGTGGCTGAATGCAACAGGGGAAGTTGTGTCTGGTAGCGGGATCCTGCTGTAAGTGCTGGAAATTGCAGAGGATAACGTGTTGGATCTGATGGCTGGTGGGGTGGTAGGTAAGGATAAGGGGAATCCTGTGTTTGTTGTGTCTGGGGCAGAGGGGAGCAGGGCAGATGAACATAAAATGGAAGAGATTCAGGTGAAGGCGGAGTGGATGGTGGTGGAGGGAAGCCACGTTTGTGGAAGAAGGCAGGCACTTCAGATGATCTGGACTGAAAAACTTCATCTTGGGAACAGACGAGGTAGAGATGGAGAAATTGCAAGAAGGGAATAGAATCCTTGCATGGTTCAGTGTATGAGGAAGTGTCGTCGAGATATTTGTGGGAGTTGGTGGCTTGTAATATGTCAGTGGAAAGCTTGTCTTCTGAAATGGAGACAGTGAGATCCAGAAAGTGGAGAGTGTTGTTGGGGATGGACCAAGTGAGTTTAACCAGAGAGGGGGAGAGTGTTGTCAACACCCGCCAACTCCCACAACTCCTTACAGACAGCACCTGATTCGAACCTGGGTCACTGGCACTTTAACAGCATTGCACTAACCGTGTTGCCTTAGTGATGAGAAGTTATGTAAAAGTTGCATCTGATCTGGTAGAAGGACACACAAGGATCCATGGAATCTTTTGAAGAAGGACTGTTTATTTTTGGTGTCTCGTCCACATTTACTTTCAATCAGTACAGACAGTCCCCAGGTTACGAATGTCCAACTGGCAGACAACTTGTATTTATGAACAGAGTACGCATGGCTTCAACGGTTCATCAGCTCGATAAAGGAGTACGTCGTCCACCATTTTAAGTCTGATCGTGGTTATTTACCCTTGCAATCATCCCTTCAAGGTGTAACTCTGATGCAAGATAAGCTCTATACAAACCTCCCTTGATGCCTCCTTCAAGAAATTTGACTAACTGACACTAAATAAGAAGCGTATGTACCTGTTCTGACTTACCTACAAATTTGACTTAAAGACAGACCTGGAAATGGATCTCGTTCGTAACCCAGGGACTGCCTGTATCACTAAAACACATTCGCTTCTCAGCAGAGAGAACACAACCTGCTGAAGGAACTCAGCAAGTTGGGCAGCATCGTTGGGAGAAAAGAACGATGGTCGACATTTCAGGTCAGATCCCTTCATCACATTGCGATAAAAACAACCGAATGAATCGCTGAGAATGCTTTTTCTCCCGCTGATGCTGCTCGACCTGTTGATTTCAGTCTCTAAACCAATCAGCAACACTCAAAACTAAATGTAGCAGTAATCGTTTACTTCCCCAAAATGTCTTTTATTGTAATCAGTGGAATGATGTTTGGATGTCAGCTTATGAATGTTGATCTTTTTAAATTAAAAAAAAACTCTATTTACAGCAATATTAGAAGCTGATTCCAGCCATTTATACTCAAATTAAACTACAACTCCATATGTTTTCTCTTTGCAGGGTAGGTGGAAACCCCTGCTGCAAAACATCGAATTTCATGATTTGTTCATCATAATAAAATTCTAATTCTGATTTTGAGCACCCAGACCGTCATGGGGGGGGAGAACATACAAACTCTTTACAGACAGTGCTGGATTTGAACCCAGGACAGTGGTGTGGTAATAGCGTCACACAAACTGCTACTCTAACAGTCCCGCCCTTTTTGACCCACTGAGTTCTTACAGCTTTCCGTTCCTTTATTCCAGATTCTAACTTCGAGTCATACAGCCTGGCCCAACCCATCCAGGGTGACCAAGTTCGTGTTCTGGGCTAATTTGGTGCATATCCCTCTAAGGCTAAACCCTTCCTATTATGGTTTTTAGACCGCATTTTATCGCTACACAGGAAATGTGCAGGAATTTTGAGTCAATTCCTGCTCCGCGATTTATCCTGCAGGTCCCCTACAACTTTTTTTGGAGGAAGCCTGCAGTGTAAATTGTACCGGAAGAACTTATTGTGAGACATCGACTGCATGTCCAACCACTGGGACTGTTGCACTCAGCCACTTGCAGTCTACAAAGGTGCCCAGGGTGAACGACCACATGGGCAGTAATTGTTAATTTTTTCCATGATTTTCCCAACATTGTAGTCTAAAACCCACATATCTGAAGCATCGTCCTTTTCTCTGCATTAACAGTCTTTTTTTTTGTCTCGTCTCGGTTTTAAGTGTTGTAGTTACAGTTGGCTGCAGCTACTAAAAAAAAACCAGTTGGGACTGGAGCATGAATTTTCAGGCAATTATCAGTTCATTATCACAGTAGTCTTTGTGGGAGCTTGCCAATGTGTCCATTACAAAATTCAAGGAGGAACATATTAGCTCCCCTGAAGTTGATAGAGATATATTATAATTACAGATCATCCTTTTTTTAAAATTAATTTTGAGAGACAGCCTTCTGGCTCATGATCCCGTGCCAGGCAAATACACCAATTAACCCACAAACCCTCTACATTTTTGGAAGGTGGGAGAGAGCACTGGAGAAAATCGATGTGGTCACAGGGAGAAGGTACAAACTCTTTATCTACAGTGCCGATGCGAACGGGTGTCATTGGAGATCTAATAGTGATGCACCACCTGCTACATTAACCCTGTTCTTTAAACCTCTTTAATTCAGTGTCAACCCCTATAAACAATCCAGTGCAAAGCCTTAGCAGCAGTTATTATGAAGTTCCAATGCAAATGCAAGTTGTTGTTGTTGAATAGGGATATACTGTTGAAGAACAATTCCTTTCCAACTGCTTGTCAGGCACTTCAACTTTCCTTTAGCCCCTTTCGTACTTGCAAGTGGTCCCAGGAATTAGCGGCCAATCGGCCTTTAAAGTGTCACACTAATCAGGGACTGCTTCAATACTATAAAAGGACTGATGGTAAGTCACTTTTTTTTGCTCCTGGATATCAATGAATATTTGTTATCTATCTTTTTATTGTGTATTTATTGTCTCTTTTTTAATTATAGCTAAGCAAGAAACTCCCTTGTCCGCTCATCCCTTCCCATTAAATCGACCCTTGGTACGTACACCTGCAAAAGCTACACTTGTGCCTACACTTCCTTCCTCACCTTTGTTGTTGGTCATCCCACTCCTGGCAAAGTGAAGTTTACTGCCCACTGTGTGCTGAGTTGGCATTACAATTGGCCTGCTTGACTACCCACCTCTCAATCCTTTTTATATTGTTGATTCCTCAATCTTAATTGTTTGGAAATTAGAAGATTTGAAAGAAGGAGTTTTGGAAGCTGTACCACTTATGAGGTGACCTCGAAAGGGATACCCTGCCAAGATGTTTCTGTCCCTGAGATCTTTGGTGGCACAATAGTGGGTAATGTGGAGAATTCAATTGTATCCATGTTGTGCTAAATACTGAAAGATGAAGGATATTGAAGATGAATTTTCCCCATTGTTTCCAGTACAATGGCAGTGTTCAAAAGACACAGAAACAACATTCAAGGAAAAAACATTAAATGGAAATTTAGTCATAGATACAGCACGGTTACAGCACCTTCCGGTTCATGAGTCCGTGCTGCCCAAATGCCCCAATTGAAGACCACCTGGAGGAAACCCATGCAGACAAGGGGAGAATGTACGAAGTCCTGGCAGACAGCGCCAGATTCAAACCCGGGTCGCTGGTTGCGTTACAGCAATGTGCTAACTGCTACACTAACCATGCCAGTTAGTCATTGCCCTATCTAGGAGTTTGTGTTATCTCCATGTTGTGTGGGTTTCCTCTGGGTGCTCCGGATTCCTCTCATGTTCCATAGATGTTCAGGGTGACCAGGTTCAATGATTACATGGGTGTATTTGCCCAGCACAGGCCATTCAGCTTGATGTTTGTGGCTGTCCATCAGAAATTAATTTCTCTCAGGACTTTGATGCAAAACATATTACCCAACCACCAGCTGGTTTGTCCTGGTGTTTGCACTGTAACGGTTTACTCATGAACGTTGTGCGGAGTATATATTACGAAAGGTTAAAAAATGGCCAGAGTCCAAAGGGTTAAATTTTTTAATCAGTTCAGCAGGTTGGGATTGAGGGACAGGGCTGCCTAGAGAAGAAGAGAAGTTGCTTCTGCTTGGAAGTACTCAGCCAGTTTGTTTGTAGCTTAACCTCATGCACGGCAGAAGCCCCGGTGACATGCTGCAATGGAGTTTCTGCCAGCCTTACAGCAAGGTTAACACAGGGAAGTGGAAGTCACACGAAAGGTGATCATTCATAAATCTGCCGGGCATCACCTGTGATCAGGGCAGTGTGTTCTGGCCTTCACCTTGTGCTCCAGTAAAACACTTCATCCAGGCTATCTTTTTAATGGAAATTCAGAAGAGTATCTGGTCTCTTTAATTTCTTTCTTTGGCTTGGCTTCGCGGACGAAGATTTATGGAGGGGGTAAAAAGTCCACATCAGCTGCAGGCTCGTTTGTGGCTGACAAGTCCGATGCGGGACAGGCAGACACGATTGCAGCGGTTGCAAGGGAAAATTGGTTGGTTGGGGTTGGGTGTTGGGTTTTTCCTCCTTTGCCTTTTGTCAGTGAGGTGGGCTCTGCGGTCTTCTTCAAAGGAGGCTGCTGCCCGCCAAACTGTGAGGCGCCAAGATGCACGGTTTGAGGCGTTATCAGCCCACTGGCGGTGGTCAATGTGGCAGGCACCAAGAGATTTCTTTAGGCAGTCCTTGTACCTTTTCTTTGGTGCACCTCTGTCACGGTGGCCAGTGGAGAGCTCGCCATATAATACGATCTTGGGAAGGCGATGGTCCTCCATTCTGGAGACGTGCCCCATCCAGCGCAGCTGGATCTTCAGCAGCGTGGACTCGATGCTGTCGACCTCTGCCATCTCGAGTACCTCGACGTTAGGGGTGTGAGCGCTCCAATGGATGTTGAGGATGGAGCGGAGACAACGCTGGTGGAAGCGTTCTAGGAGCCGTAGGTGGTCTCTTTAATACATAACAAAGAAATTCATGCTTCATAAAGTGTGATCAGAGATACCCCTGTCTTGGACTTTGTGACACTTAAATGCTTTCAATTTAAAAACTGTTGTCAGCCCAATATCTGCTTGTTTTTTTCACACTTGACTGCAGACCACTAACAGATTGCTTCACCTCAGTGCGGACGTCACTGGGAGCAGCGTGGCCCTCTCTGTGGACACATTTATCTGGGACGGAGACCATCGCAAAAAGCAAAGAAGAATCAGGCGACATTTAAGGAGGGTGCCAAATAGCAGTGAGTGCAAAATTAGTGGGCTGTCTTTAACAAAAATAGAAATAATTTGGCTCAGTGGGAAGGAAATCTGCTGACCTGACCTGGACTGAGCTGTAAGTGGCTCCAGACTTTCCTTGTCAAACAGGGAGATTCCAATAAATACCGGCTCTGCTTGGAAATTCCTCATAGGAATGCATGATGCATAGTATTCCCACTTCACTGCCACCCCTTCCCCATCCCCCATCCAAGCACAGTAACCTGCACAGAGAGTGCAGGCCATAGCCGGCGCCAAGGGAGTGTATTGGCCCCCTCACCCACAGCACTAGTTTCGCTACCGTCACTCGTCTCCACACGTTTGTCTGTTATGTTGGTGGGAGGGGGAAGTGTGACGGCGGTGGTTTATGGTAGGCAAGCGAATTTGTGAACTCACCATGGTTACGCTAATGCACCCCCCCCGATTAGATTTGTTCAGACACGGAACCTGGCGCAGGGTCACCTTTAAGGAACTGTAAAGAAAATGTTCAGCTAAGGATTCAGAGGTCCACAGGTAATGTACTGTTGTACAGCTCTGCCTGTGTTTGGAACCAATGCTTTCATCTCTCATATCACATAGAAACAATAGAACATTACAGCTCAGTGCAGACCCTTCAACCCTCAATGATGTGCCAACCCATCTAAATGGAAAGACACTGATGAATATTTGTGACTCCGACGGGTGTGAGGTGCTGTGCATACATCATCTAATTGACGCTGTGATTGGAAAACTTGGGGAATTCAACCCACAGCAATTGGAGTGAGCTGAATTGTTTATTGCCATGTGGAACGAAATACTTTGTTTTGTTAGGTGTGCTGGACAGGGCAAGTCCACTCATATGGCAAATGGGAATTAAGAAGGGAATCAGAAAGAGCAATGTCAGGAATAGTGTTACAATATAAAAGGCGGCGCTGTCTGACCTGATGTAACGGCAGCGCCGCTCAACAAGGAGGGAAAACTAAATCCGTCTGCACCAACAGACACACTGCTTTTGCTGCAGGAATAACTGAGCTCCGGGACAAAGTTAGCAGTCTATTGAGAATGCAGGTAAAAAAAAATATAGCTGGAGATTTTACTGCTTAGACCAGTGGATCCCAATCTTTTTCTTTCCACTCACATCCCACTTTAAGTATTCCCCATGCCATCGGTGCTCTGTGATTAGTAAGGGATTGCTGAAGGAGGTACATGATTTGAGAACCACTGCTCTAGTCCCAATTGTTACTGTAATGTTTTGCTTGAGAAAAATTGCCATTGGCCCATTTCCTTTGGAATGTTGAAACTGTGCACATAACGAGTCAATGAGGTACGATTAAAACAGTGGTTTTCATACTTTTTCTTTCCAACCACATACCACATTCCAGCCTCCACCACTATCTGTGGCAAGGCATTCCAGTCACCCATAACCCCCTGTGGAAAAAAGCTTACCCCTGATGTCGTCCCTAAACTTTCCTTCCTCTCTTCTTCTTGCTCTTTTAAAAAAATATTTAGACATACAGCAAGGTAACAGGCCTTTTCGGCCCATGATCCCAAATACACCAATTGACCTAAAGGCCTGGTATGTTTTGAACGGTGGGAGGAAACCGGAGCACCTGGAGGAAATCCACGCAGACACTGGGACAATATACAAAGTCCTTACAGACAGAGCCAGATACAAACCCTAGTCTCTGGCACTGTAACAGCATTGTCCTAATTGCTACGCTAACGGTGCCACTCTTGTAATTTTCTCCTGTGTAATCACTGTGTTGTGAACTGTCCTTTCAAAGGTTGCTCTCCAGTTTTCATGCACTCCAGGTAATAGCGCCCATTGCACTTGCGTCTAAAGTTAATGACTACTCCAATGGAAATGCAAATCAGCTGCCCTAGCGAACTGTTGTGTAACTATCTCTCCAGACCCTCCACGGGCAGATGCCATTCTCCATTGGTGTGACTTTGCTCCCATCACCATGTGGAAATTACAGGCTATTGACTCCAGAGGTAAAGGTGTCAGCTAGGAGCTTTGTTCTGGATGAACTCAAACCCCACGAGAGGTGTGATGAGTGGCTCCAGCGCACAATGAGCTTGCGCTTATCAGATGGTGTCAACAATTCAGGCAGCAAACTACTTGCTGTGGAGCACGCTGCTCCATCCTGCTCTTGCAGGCAGGCTATTGATTTGACAGGTGGGGCTCATCTTGCACATCAAGTGGCAGAGAGGCACAAATTGCGATTTTTTTGTGCACAAAAAAAATGGAAATGACGTGATTATTTTAGGGAACAGATGGCTTTTGGCAGATACTGAGCCCGAATCTTGGGTCAGGTCCAGTTTTGTTACAAGCCCCGATGGAAAAAAACGGCCAAGCCATACAGCACAGAAGCAGGCTCTTCAGTCCATCAAATTCATGCTGACCAGCAGGCACCTAATTACCCAAAGCCCTCAGTCCCGTAGCAGAGTTTCAATCCAGAATGCCAGCCATCCACATCTTTCCAAGGATGCTGCCTGACAGGCTGGGCCTTTCCAGTGTCTGCATTCTCTTGTATTTCCAATCTGACATCAATTTCAAGTTCAATTATCATCGGATTGTACAAGTACAAGCCCACAAAGCAGTGCAACACACAGACATGACACACATGCAGACAAATGATATGTATGTGCACAGTACTTACTGTATATACAAAAACTAATATTACTGTTTCATTAATTCTTGAGTCACGGAGGGTTTGTATGAGCAGTTCATGAGTCGATAAGTTGAAACTGTTCAGTAGCTTACCACCAATCCGATCCTCTAGTTCCTAAGAGTGGTTCTCATAATTTCTAGTTTCTCTGGTGTATCATGATAATACTGTTACGAGCCCAGAGGACCCAAAACCCAGCAGCACTAGATATTCACCAAGACAAATGGTTACTTAAACAAAAGTTGCTTTTAATTATCTTTAAACATGAAAACAGAATCACGCTTTAACTTACTAACTAACCTAACTTAACTCCCTTCTAATTCTAAGAGCATCAGGAGGAAACTTGTGAGGAGAACGTACAAACTCCTTACAGACAGGGCTGGATTCGAACCTGAGGCACTGGTGATGTGACAGTGCTGTGCTAACCACCACACTAACAATAATGAAGTAAATTTCGATCAGACTGACCTGTAGAATCTGTATCTTGATGAAGGGCCCAGGCCCCAAATGTTGGCTATATTTTACTTCCTACGAATGATGCTTGGACCTGCTGAATATCTCCAGCAAGTTTGTGCGTGCACTGAACACCAGCATCTGCAGATATACATTATGATTCTTCCCCCTATTATTATTCTAATGGTTTCAATTGAAGAACATTCTATATATTACTGGAAAGAGTGCATGCATTAAAATACTTGGCCATTAAAAATAACTTTGCTTATCGTTGCCGAGTTAGTCACAGCAGAGGTTAATGCCTGTATGCTATTTTGACTCTTCCAATAATGAGAGCACCAGATGACATGTGCAGCTCATTGTGCCGGGTGCAAGATGTGGTTTTGTTCTGCCCTCCCTTGCCCTCTCTTTTGCCTTCAGGGACTGTGCTCACGGTCAAGACACAAAGGCAGATGGTGCCAACACCTGCAGTGTGATGATTTCCTGACACACAATCGGCAACTCTCATTACTCGAATCACGCGGGATGGATGGAAAAGGAGACTTCAATATGACTCCAAGAAACAATTTAAAATCACTGCCAGGGTGAAGCAAAATATGGATATCAGGTGATTGTATTGCGAGGAAAGTTTGGAACCGGGGATACGCGGCACGGTTAGCAATGGTTAGCACAACAGCGCTAGCGGCTTGGGTTTGAATCTGTTAGGAGGTTATACCTTCTCCCCTTGTCTGTATGGGTTTTGCACAGGTACTCCAGTTTCCTCTCACCTTTAAAATCTATGGAGCTTGTAGGTTGATTGAGGTATTTGGGTGGCACGAGCTCATGGTCCGGAAGGGCCTGTTATTGTGCTGTACGTCTAAATTAAAAATTAAGATTAAGATCCTGGGAGACTGAGGTCTCAAATCAATTTCTGTGGCTGCTGTACTGTGGGTTTCGAACAATAACACGCAGAACACTTTGGGACATATTGAGAGTGATGTGAAATTCATTAAATAAATGTAAGCTTTACGAATAGAGTGAGAAAAAAAAACTGCTGGTGGAAATCAGCCAATCAGGTAGCATCCACAAGGAGAAATGGCCAGTTGATGTTTCAGGTTGAAACCCGGTTTCAGCACTGAGTCAGGTTTACGACTGCAATCCTCCAACTGTCAACTTCCCTCCATGGATGCTGGCAGACCTGCTGCTCACTCCCGTTTATCTGCCTTTGCCTTGCTCTCATTTCCAACCTCGGCACACTCTGGCATCTCTACGTTTTAATTTTCTAAGTGCTGTGGCTCAGACGATCAAGCTTCAACACACTGGAGCATTAAATCAAGTGCACAAGGGTATAAATGAAAGGCTTCAACTTACTCTTGCCATGAGGAAATCAGTGGGGTTTGAGTCAGTGCTGGTTTCACATCCCTGGCATTGGGTGGGATCAGAAATGAGAATTCCCAACAAACAATACTGATGGGAATTGGGGCAGCACAGTTAGCATTGAGGTTAGTGCCACGCTGTTGCTGCGCCAGCATCAAATGTTCCCGGGTTCGAATCCGGTGCTGTCTGTAAGGAGTTTGTACTTTCTCCCTGTGTCACTGTGGGATTCCTTTGGGTGTTCTGGTTTCCTTCCACTCTTCAATATGTCTGGGGGTTGTAGATCAATTGGGTGTAATGGGTGGCACGGGCTTGTTGGCCTGAAGGGCCAGTTACCATGCTGTATATCTAAATTTTAAAAAATTACACACTGAACTCTCTGAAAACACTTTGCAGAATAAGGAATATCAAAAAATTTCTCCATTAGACAGACATCCCTTCTTCATCGGACTTGTCGCTGAATGTCTTACATTGACACCCATAATCAGTTGCCCGTCCACTATATTGGCTTAGTTTGTTTATTTTATATTTTATTCTTTACCGTCTGGGAGAGGACATCCCCAGTCTGACCTGCTGGACAAGTCTGTCTGCTCTATATTTTAAATTTAGACACACGGCACAGTTACAGGCCATTCTGGCCCACGAGTCTGTGCCACCCAATTAACCACACCCCCAGTACATTTTTGAACAGTGGGAGGAAACCGGAGCTCTCGGAGGAAACTCATGCAGACACGGGGAGAATGTACAAATTCCTTAAAGGTAGTGTGGGATTTGAACCCTAGTCCTGATCGCTGGCCTGACACTGTAAAAGCTTTGCACAACTGCTACGCTAGCCATGCTGCAACTCCCATATTATTTTAGTCTATTTTCTCACCCTCTAACTGCTCCCTTTCACTTATTGACCTTGTAACCTTGTTTACTGCTTATTCCCATAGTCACTGCGGTTTTGCCCTATTAAAGGGGTGGGGTGGACTGATGAGGCTAGGGTTATACTCATAGAAATTTAGAAGAACGAGAGGGGATTTTATAGAAAAAATAAAAATTCTGGGGACAGGAAGGGTTAGATGAAAGAAGAATGTTCCTGATGTTGGGAAAGGGGGTGACACATGAATGTCTGCAGATGCTGTGATTGTAGTCAAAAGACATTAATGCTGGAGGAACTCAGTAGGTCTTACAGTGTTCATAGGAGATAAAGAGATACATGTGTGATAGTACAGATCTTTGACCAATGTATATAGTGTATATAGTTACAGTATCTAGACTGTGCTTACAGCGATTGGCTGAGAGCTTAGCTACGCCTATTGTCTGGGCCTTAAAGGGCTGTGTCCCTAGCTAGGTCGAATCATTCCGGACTGGTCGGCCACCTGTGAAAAGCTCCTGTCTTTTGCTAATAAAAGCCTTGGTTTGGATCAACAAGTCTTTAATTCTTTCGACGAGCTCTACAAGATGTAACCAACATTTTTGGCCTGAGCTCTTTCTCAAGGTATGAAGAATAACTCAGGGTTGAAACTTCAGTAATAAACAGTATCTTTACCTCTTATGGACACTGTGAGATGGACTGAGTTCCTCCAGCTTTATTGATGTTGGGAATGTCCAGAACAATGTTGGGGACAAAGAATGTATTATTAACCAGCTTAAAAAATGAGATCCCAAACTTCATCTCTCAATGTAAGATATAAATCTTGTTCCCAGGCATTTTTAATTTAACTAGAGTGGCCTGTCTCAGACCCACCAACTTATCATGAAGAGTAGATATTAAAACTGTGCAAAAATGTTGTGGCCTAAATAACACATCAACAATGTTCGCTTCAGGTGCCTGAGGAAAATCCGCTATCTGAGATTTAAGAAAATGTCTCATTTGCAGATACCTGAAAAAAAAATGAGTATTTGGTAAATTGAACTTTCCAGAAAGCTGTTCAAATGATGGAAAACTGCTATCAATGAAAAGATCTTTGAAATGTTCAATACCTAATCTAAACCATTCATGAAACACAGGATCGTGTAAAGAAGGATGAAAAAAAAATGAGTGGATAAGATAGGGCATGAAAGAGAAAAACCATAAAATCCAAAATGTTTTCTAAATGCACCCAATATGTATGTCTGGCAATAGAATTACCAATTGATTTATTTAAAGAGAGGGGAAGCCAGGATCCTAGGAGTGCTGGAATGGAATTTTTTTTAGCAGAATTCAACTCCATTGCTACCCATACTGGACTGTCCACTCGATTATGAAAATATGACCAGTACATCAGGTTACCTATATTGACAGCCCAGTAGTAAAATCTGAAATTTGGTCGAACCATGCCTCTGTTCATTTTCAGTTTTTAAAGATGAATCTTGTTTAGACGAGGGTGCTTACCTTCCATATACAAGGACGATATAATTGATTCAAGTGAATCAAAAAATGAGTTAGGAATGAAAATTGGTATGGACTGAAACAAGTATGAAAATTTAGATAAGATATTCACTTTAATAGCATTAATATGACTGATCAGGGATAAAGAGAAGAGTGACTATTGTGTTAAAGACTGTTTCACATGTTTTAATAGTGTAAGAAAATTTTCTTTAAAAAGGTATTTATGATTCTTTGTAACAGTAATACTGAGATATTTAAATTGTTTTTTTTATAATCTTGTAATGGGAAATTGTAGGTGTATTCAAAGGGAAAAGTTCACCTTTATGCAGATTTAATCTAAGTTGTTTATTTTAATTTAAAGTTATACATAAGGCCCATGTGACTAAAGTTAAATGATCTTGTATCTATTCAAGTGTAAATCCTTGCCGTGCTAAATCTAAGAAAGAAGAGGCTTCTTTAATTCATATGTTTTGGACATGTCCTAGCCTTGGAGGGAGGTATTTAACTTTTAACTTAAATTTGGAATCTAATCCCCTGGTTGCTCTTTTTGGTACAACTGGAGAAGATGATACTCTTCTAATTCCAATTAAATGTCGGTACTTTATCTTTTGCATCTCTTCTGGCTAGACATGCAGTATTGTTTAGATGGAAGGATGCGGCCCCACCCACTCATGCTCAAGGGCTTAGGGACATTATGTCCTGATTAAATTTAGAAAAGATATGTTATTCAATTAATAATTCAAATATAAGGTTTCAAATGCTGTGGGGACCTTTCTTGAATTACTTTCATAACCTCCAGGCATATTATTTTCAAATTTTAATATTCGCCTTTTGATTTCATGAACAAGTACATATTTTCTTTGGTCATGCACCTTGGATTAGGGAACAGGGTTTAGAATCATACTGGATGTGGAAAATATATATATATATATTTTTTTCTACTTGATGTAATTTAGAATTATGGTTGTGTTATATGTGCTTCATAATTTTGTGAGTTAACTAGTTTGTCATTTATCGTTAATATTATGCATCCATAAATGTTTTATATGTACATATTTATATGTGAAAAATCAACAAAAATATTTAGAAAGGAAAGGGAATGTCCATAACAAGTTCTCATTGTGTTATGATAAGGGATAATCCATTTAGGATTAAGATGTGGTGATTTTTGTGTCCTTCAGGGAGTTGTGAACTTGTGGATCTCTCTTATTGAGGCTGGTTCATTAGATAGGGAGCTGGACGTGTCTCTATAGGCTGAAGGGATCATGAAGAGAAAGAAGGAATTGGCATTAAATCCATGATCGTATTGAATGGAGAAGCAGGCTCAAAGCGCTGAATGGCCTTCTCCACCTATTTTCTGTGTTTCTCAGTGCCTAAAGTTTCCCCCATTCCCTCATCCTCACAGAAATGTAGGTAGCTGTTGTGGCTATTCTACTCCTTCTGCAATCGCGCTGCAGCCTCTGTATTTACAGTGGGGTACTGTGCACGTGTGGGGTACCTGGTTGGTTAGTAGGGAATATACGGAAGACTGTGGACGCAAGCTGCAAACCCTCCCCCCTTCCCAGACATGTAAATACATTTATTTTGCTCAGTAAAGCATTTGCTGTGGTTCACTGCATCTACCGACTCAATCCATTATTTTAAACACAATAATGAACACGAAACTCCCCAGCTGCTGAACATCTTTTTCTCAGCCAGTCAGTTCTAACAGAGGATGTTCGACCTGTTTCTCTTCCAGTAGCAATTTTTGTTCACATTTGAATATTGATGACGTCTGGCTGTGCTCTTTCCCACAAGCAGATACTTGCCCTGTCCATCCACTCTGTCAAAGCTTTTTATAATTTTAAAGGTCTGAATTAGGTCACTCAGCCTCCTTTTGTCGAGCGGAAAGAGACCCACTGTATTTAGAAAACAAAGATCTGTCTAGTGCAAGTAGGAGATGACAAATAAAATAACAGGCAACAAGCTTGGCTCAGCGGTGAGCTCAACGCCTTTACAGCGCCAGTGATCAGGACCAGGGATTGAATCTCACACGGTCTGTATGTTCTCCCCATGTCTGCGTGGGTTTTCTGTGGTTTCCTCCAACCATTCAAAACGTACCTGGGGTGTAGGTTAATTGGGTGTAAAATTCGGGCTCGTGGGCTGAAATGGCCTGTTACTGTGCTGTATGTCTAAATTTAATTTAAAATTTGAAATGACCAGGAGACAGATAAAACAAAACTAGATTGAAAAGGCTAATTATCTGAAATTGTATAATTTTTGTGCTTGGAAGATTCTACGTCAGCAGTGAGGAGATGAGGGTTGCTCTTCATCAAGCTGATGCTGAGCTTTTTTTGGAACAGTGAAGGAGGCCAACGGCAAAATGCTCAAACTGGGAGTAGATGGAGAATTAAAGTGACAGGCAGGAACTCCATTGCATATTAAGTGAATCTGTTCTTCAATATGATCCCCATCTATAAGATATTGGAGCAGAAGTAGGTCATTCTGCCCATTGAGCCAACTCAACCATTCCATCGTGAGCTGACCGATTCTCCCATTCAACTCCACACCCCTGCCTTCTCCCCATAATCCCTTCCTTTAACACACCCGACAAGCTGGCCTTCACAGCTACCCGTGGTAGCAATTCCAAAGGTTCACCTGGCCTCTGGCTGAAGAAATTCCTCTGCATCTCTGTTCTAAGTGGATGCCCTTCAATCCTGAAGTTGTGCCCTCATGTCCTAGACTCCCCTACCATGGGACACATCCTTGCCACATCTACAAGGTTGTGCAGACTGGGGCTTTTTTCTCTGGAGCATAGAAGATTGAGAGGGGACTTGATAGAGGTGTTTAAGATTTTAAAAGGGACAGACAGAGTAAACGTGGATAGGCTTTTTCAATTAAGAGTGGGGGAGATTCAAACTAGAGGGCATGGTTTAAGTTTGAAGGGGGAAAATTATAAGGGGAACATGAGGGGAAATTTCTTTATGCAAAGGGTGGTAGGGATGTGGAATGAGCTTCCAACAGACGTGGTCGAGGCGGGACCATTGGTTACATTTAAGGAAAGACTGGATAGTTACATGGATAGGAGAGGACTGGAGGGGTATGGACCGGGTGCTGGTCAGTGGGACTAGGAGGGTGGGGATTTGTTACGGCATGGACTAGTAGGGGCGAACTGGCCTGTTCTGTGCTGTAAGTGGTTATATGGTTATATACTCTGTCCAGGGCTTTCAACATTCAAAATGATTCAACAAAGATTCCCCCCCCCCCCCCCAACATTCTTCTGAACTCCAAAGAGCATAGACCAAAAAACCATCAAATGTTCCTCATATGCTAATCCCTTCCTTCCAGGAATCATTCTTGTGAACCTTCTCTGAACTCTCTCCAACGCCAGCACATCCTTTCTGAAATAAGGAGCCCAAAACTGTACCCGTACACCAAGTGAGGCCTCAACCGGTACCTTATAAAGCCTTAACATTAATCATATCCTAGATATCTCAGTATGAATGCCAACATTACACGTTCCTTCTTCACCGTCGACCCAACCTGAAGGTTAACCTTTAGGGTATCCTGCATGAGGATTCCCAAGTCCCTTTGCACCTGCAAATTTTGAATTTTCTTTCCATTGAAATAATAGTCTGCCTTTTTATTCCTTCTAGCAATGTGCATGACCATGCACTTTCCAACATTGTATTTCATTTGCTACTTCTTTACCCACTTTCTTAATCTAAGACTCGCTGTAGCCTCTGTTCCTCACTACCTGCCCCTCCACTGTTCAGGCCTAGATTTATTCTCAGTGGAGCTTGTTTTGTTTTCTTAAAAATGATTGGAAAAAAATAGGGATGTTTATCTTGTCCTAAGATCCCAGAGGATTTCAATGTATCAACTGATCTCTTGCGTACACGTCAGCTACTGAAGGCAGCTAAGGTGTTGGGAGACAGGATGTTCTTTGTCCCTTTTCTTCAATGTTCCCCGGTTCATGCATGATCTCAGAATAAAATGGCTCTGAATGGTGAGCCCCTAACTTTCTCTATCTCTCAGATCTCCATAATAATTTGTAAGTTTCATTCTCCAAATCTGGTCCTCAACATAATTGTTCCACCATTGCCCACACTACCATTTGATGACAAGACCTTAAGCTCTGAATTTACCCATCTGAATCTTCTCTGCATTATTAGTTTTTCTCTCCATAAATATAATCCTAAAATCCGACTGCTTTGTCCAAACATTTGGTCACCTGCTTTAATGTATGCTTACCTTGCCTCAAATGCATTGGCGGGGATGGTGGTGGAGGCTAGTGCAATAGGGACATTCAAAGGACCCTTAAGTAAGCACATAGATGCAAGAAGGATAGAGTGTTGTTGGTGTAATGTTGGGGAAAATTAGATTGTTTTTTTAAACTTAAAAATATTTAATTTAGACATACAACACGGTAAAAGACTCTTCCATCTCACAAGCCCGTGTCACCCAATTGTCCTACAACCCTTATAGGTTTTGAAGGGATAGAGAAAACCGAAGACCCCGGAGGAAATCCACGCAGACACAGGGAGTATGTACAAACTCTTTACAGACAGCACCAGGTTTGGACCCGGGTTGCTGGCGCTGTAATAGCTTTGCGCAAACCACTACGTTGGCTGTGCCGCACCACGGAGTAGGTTTCCATCAGTCAGCACCACATTGTGGGCTGAAAGGCCTGCATGTGCAGTGATGTTCTATGCTCTAACTTGAAAGAAAAAAAAAACTAAAGATGCTGAATGTCTAAAAAAACCCAAGAAGGTTAGACACCATCTATGGGGAGAGAAATTGAATTAATCTTCTTCAGATAAATGTATTTCAGCTGGAGCATTGGTTGTTTCTCTCTGCAAAGATGCTGATTATCTTACTTAGCATTTCATACTCCCTTAACTAGCTTGGTGTTCACTTTTAAATGATAAACCTCCTTGGGAGGTTTAGATTTTGCTACACTGAATGCTAAAAATTGTCATATTCTGTCTTAAATTGTTAAGATGATCAGAACATAAGACCTAAGAAATAGGAACAGGAGTCGGCCATCCGGCCCATCAAGTCTTCTCTCCCATTCAATGAGATCATGGCTAATCTGATGATAGGCTCACCTTCACCTACCTGCATTTTCCCCATATCCCTTAATTCCCCTACTTTGTAAAAATCTGTTCAACCTTGTCTTAAATATATTTACTGAAGTCTGCTCCACTGCTTCAATGGGAAGTGAATTCCTCAGATTTGCCCCCCTCTGGGAAAAGCAGCTCTTCCTCATCTCCATCCTAAATCTACTCCCCTGGATCTTGAGGCTTTGTCCCCTAGTTCTGGTCTCCCCCACCAATGGGAACAACTCACCGAGATCTATGCCTTTCATAATTTTATACATTTTTAGAAACAGGAGAAGATTTAACAGACTGGGGAATTTTTCTACACAGAGGGTAGTGTGTGTATGTGCAAGATGAAATGGTAGAGACTGGTAAAGTTAAAAAAATACATGGATAGGTTTAGAGGGTTATGAGTCAAATACAAGCAACTCATAGTTAGTGCAATGCTACTGTACTAGTTCGAATCTGGCGCTGTCTGTATGGAGTTTGTACATTCTCTCCAGTTTCCTCCCACACTTCAAAAACATTACAGGGATTGTATGTTAATTAGTGCTCATGGGGCAGAAGGACCTGTTACCTTCCTGCATGTCTAAAAAATGGAGACAAGCTTAAATGGGCAAGTTGGTTAGCAAGTTGTTTCCTTGGTGTATAACTGCATCACTCAGCTCAGGTTCTACCTGAGAATGCTTCCAGCATTCTCTGTCTTTATTTCAGATTTTTAGCAGCTACAGGATTTTGCTGCTATTGACAATCCCAAACTGTATTCTAAACATTTAGGATGCGTTTACGGATCAGCCAAATTGGTGCGTTTATTACCACCAGTATGCAAGACTGGATAAGATTAGTAGATTTCCCTCCCTAAATGAGGCAGCAAACCAGATTTTCCCTTTCATAACAATTCTGCTCTTTCAATTACTAGCATTTTATTTCAGATTTATTTCATTAGATTAATTGAAATTCCCAAGTTGCTCTCATTGGATTTGACCCGATACCTCTCGATGAATATTCCAGACTTCTGAACACTAATCCAGTAAAGTAACCACTTTGCTACCATACCCCACAATGCTGTTAAAGGAAATACAGAGGAGTTTGCTTGCAGAGTTGAACAGAGTGACGTAGGAGCAACAATTAGCAAAGAAGTCATTTTCTCCTTTGACTAAAGAAGACCTCAATGGAATTACAAAAACCCTGGTTCCATGTAAGCTTCCCTGTAATGCACTGTGTTTAAGTGCAATGATTCGTTTTTATAAAATAAGGATAAAAATAGAAAATGGAAGGACTTTTTTTTATTACAGAATAGAGGTAATTGTGTGAAGCTAATTAGCAACTGGTGGGACAAGTAAACTTAATGTTTTTTAGAAGCTAAATAGTTGAAACTGAGGCAAGAGTGGTTAATGGTACGGAAACTTACTTTATTACTTATGCAATAGTTCCAATCTGCACTGCATCAGTGTGATCTCTGCCTTAACCCAGGTGAGTGAGAATTCAAAAGATGTAGATATGACAGGAGCATTTCAATTCATTTTTAAAGAATTTATACATACAACACAGTAACAGGTCCTTTCGGATCACAAGCCTGTGCTACCCAATTACACCCGAATGACCGCACCTTTGCCCCTGGTACATTTTGAACTAGATCACCTAGAGCACACATGTCAAACTCAGGCCCGCGGGCCAAATTTGGCCCGTGATATAATTATATTTGGCCCGCAAGATCATATCAAATAGGTATTACAGCTGGCCCGCTGGCCTCCGCGCCAGTAATAGCGCATGCACAGCTAATATTACAAATCCCAGAATGCTTTGCAAATGCATTGGCGCCGGCCCGTCAGCCCGCTAATCGCCCCCACCTCCTCTCTTTACTTTCATTAGCTTCTGCGACCTGTCGCCCAACTCACATGTAATAAACCCCTTACGAAAAATGGCCAAACCAAAGACAGAAAACAGGACCTTTCAAGACAGGTGGGAGGCAAACACTGACCCCAGAGTTTGATGAACTTGCATCTAAGAAGAGATGCCAAGTATCTGGTTTAGACCCAGGTGCATCAGAGTAAATCACAGTGGAGCAAGCTAAGCTTGGATTAATATTTTCTTTGGTTAACTTTGGACTGTTCATAGTTGAAAGATTGGATTTTCATTGAAGCAAGTTGTTTTTTTTTGACTTGTTGGCTTGTGAAAAAATATACATTTAAAAGGAGCTTAAAGGCTATAGAGAAATATTATTTATTGAATATTTTATTTCTCATTTGTTAATGCTTCTTCTGGAAAGAGTTTAACCAAAACTATTATTAAACATTTATTTTAATAAGAAAAAGTTTAACATTACATATGTTGAAAGAAGAGAAAACATGCAGATGTTGTTGAAAATTTTCAATAAATATTTAGTTTGGCCCACAACTTAGTCCAAGTTTTTAATTTTGGCCCTCTGTGAATTTGAGTTTGACACCTCTGACCTAGAGGATACCCATGCAGACATGGGGAAAATGTCCAAACCCCTTCTAGACAGCACGGGATTTGAACCAAGGTTGCTGGCACTAAAACAGTGTTGTGCTAACCGCTACACTAGCTTTGCAGCCCTCTAAGAGGCTTCTTGACAGGTACATGAGAATGCAAGGAAGTGAGGGATGTGTATCGTGTGCAGTTTCATTTGGCCGTTATATTCGATGCAGACACCCATGGAGTTTCTTCCATGTTTTAATTTAAAAAAAAATTTAGACATACAACACAGTAACAGGCCATTTCGGCCCACGAGTTCATGTCACCCAATTTACATCCAATTAACCTACACCCCCGGAACATTTTGAATAGTGGGAGGAAACGAGAGCCCCTGGGGGAAAAACATGCAGACAAGGGGAGAATGTACAAACTCCTTACAGACAGCATGGGATTCAAATCCTTGTCTTGATTGCTGGCGCTGTAAAGGCATTTCACTAACCGTTACACCAACTATGTCACCCTTTGTACCGGCACCACCTACGGCTCCTAGAACGCTTCCACCAGCGTTGTCTCCGCTCCATCCTCAACATCCATTGGAGCGCTCACACCCCTAACGTCGAGGTACTCGAGATGGCAGAGGTCGACAGCATCGAGTCCACGCTGCTGAAGATCCAGCTGCGCTGGATGGGTCACGTCTCCAGAATGGAGGACCATCGCCTTCCCAAGATCGTATTATATGGCGAGCTCTCCACTGGCCACCGTGACAGAGGTGCACCAAAGAAAAGGTACAAGGACTGCCTAAAGAAATCTCTTAGTGCCTGCCACATTGACCACCGCCAGTGGGCTGATTAACGCCTCAAACCGTGCATCTTGGCGCCTCACAGTTTGGCGGGCAGCAGCCTCCTTTGAAGAAGACCGCAGAGCCCACCTCACTGACAAAAGGCAAAGGAGGAAAAACCCAACACCCAACCCCAACCAACCAATTTTCCCTTGCAACCGCTGCAATCGTGTCTGCCTGTCCCGCATCGGACTGGTCAGCCACAAACGAGCCTGCAGCTGACGTGGACTTTTTACCCCCTCCATAAATCTTCGTCCGCAAAGCCAAGCCAAAGAAAGAAGAAAGATCAGCTGAATTAATGATGCAATAAAGTTTTTGCATTGAGTTCAGGTTCTGAAATTCAGTTCTACGTATCTATGTGGAAGTGCAGGAGAACAATGTTCATCGGTCCCTTCATCACAAATAGTGGATACATCAGAGATTGAGCCTTGAACCCTGTGGACTGTATAATTGCTATTCTGTTACTGGTTGTCATGAATTACGTCCAGCTGATTGGTCATTTCATTCCAACCCTTTTTCTGTCTGGAACACTTTGTTCCCTGACTGTGTGCCGAAAAATCTGCCATGACGGCAGAATTTTGGCAAAGCCGACAATGTCTGGGGAATGGACAACCGCTTTTCTGCCATGTCAGCTGTTCCTGTGGGATTTTCTTCAGCTTCTTTCTGAAGATGAAAAGGACCACTGAAGAATATCTGCTCCTATCTTGGTAAAGGAAGAAAGAACATACTATTCTTATCTACAAGATCATGCTCTGGCAAAGAGAATTAGTTTAATTTGGCATCATGTTCGGCACAGACATCGACGGCTGAAGGGCTCTTCCTTCTGCTATGTTCTAAGATTTGTGGGCTAGAAGCAAGAGCAGAATTTAGTGTCCAATACTAATTGCATTCAATAGAACAGTCGCAAGTTGCTTCTTTGAATGAAGGTCTTTTTTATTATATCTCTATTTTATCTCCTGAGTACCCCGTGGCATTGTTCAGCAAATGAAGTATTTTTGAGATGTAACAATAGAGATAGAAGATAGATTTCACACAGCAAAGATTCATGCACAACACTGAGATAAATGCCCAAGTTAGTCATCAAGTCTTACAGAAATAGAACATGGAAGCAGGCCCTTCGGCCCACTGAGTTTGTAATTAGTTAACAACATATTTACAACCACACCTTGATCCCATCTTTGTTCTCTCTCTCTCTCTCTCTCTCTCACACACATACACACACACACACCTCCCATACCACCCCCCCCCCCCACCAGATTCTACTATTCATCTGCATTCCAGGGGTAATTATTCAGTTGTCAATGAACCTACCAACCTACTCATTAATTTAATTCAATTCTTACATTTTTAATTTAGAGAAACAGGATGGTAACAGGAGCTTCCAGCCCACGAGCCTGCGTTGCCCAAATACACCCAGGCGACCAATTAACCAACTCACCCTCATATATCTTTGGAACATGGGACGAAATCGGAACACTTGGAGGAAATCCAATAGGCTTTAATAAGCTTAAACTTGTACACACCAGTCTCAGTATCTTGCTGGCTCCATGCATCTGACTGTCCCCGAAGGGGCCGGCTTGAGTCTTTATATGGGCCGGTGATCGGCAGCCAGCAGGTGGGGCCAGCCTCCTAGGTTGCCTACCTGTAGGTACAGTGGTTTCCCCCTGTAGGAGGGCGGTAGGAGTGTGGCCATTGATGTGGTTGTATCACCCCATGTATAAAAAGGCAAATCCACCTTTTCTTCCATTGAGCTTCCTTTAATATGGCTTTGCATCATTAAAAAGGCCTATGATTGAAGCAAAACACACTGCTGGGGAAACTCAGCACATCAAACAAGATGCTTTGTGTAAGATACATTACCAATGTTTTGGGCTTGAGCCCTTCATTAATGTATAAGCAAAATGTAGGCAGGTGCCTGGAAAATAAACTCAAAAAAAAACCACAAGCAATGCCCGGTTCCCCTAACAAAGGAGAAAGAGAAGCAAAAGCGAGTCCCGTCAGAGTCACAGAGTGTCCATAGATTTTCCTCCAGCGCCCCCGCAGCTTCTACAACCGGACAGGCTCCAGTTGAAACCCGAGCTCCAGATCCAAGCCTCCAGGACCAGGAAGCCTTCAGCACCTGAGGTCCCTCGGGAGCCCATCTTGCATCAGCAACCTCTCGAATCTCGATTTTAATAGCTGCTTCCCATGGGCCAGTCTCCTGCAGCCTGCGTGGCCCTTTCGACAGCTGAGCCCCTCGCTGGTCCTCTGCCATAGTCACTGTCTGGTAGGGTCATATCCTTCTCAATGGTGGGTGGTTTCCCCTTTTCTGGTGTCCTGTGCTGGGGTCCACTGGTACCTCGTGATTAAAGGATTCAAAAGAAAAACACCGTTGGCCCTTTTAACGGGCCATTTAAAGCCAGTAAGGAACTGTCGGCATTAGAACAAGGCAGTAGGACCCTGGGGAGTCCACAGCTCTGCCGTTACAGTAGCTCCCGCAGCGTCGGCATTTCACTTTCTGCCTGTTTGATTTTTCACACAGATCCCAAAAGCATTTGGATGGGTGGATTAACTAGCCACTGTAAATTGCCCCTCTGTGCAGGTGATTGGTGAAATCTGGGCGTGGCTGATATGAAATGTGAGAAAGATGCGAATTACAATTAGTTTCAATGGGTGGTTGATGGTTGGTGCAGACTTTAGTGGGCTGAATGGCCCTGTGTAAAGGGTTCCCCCCCCCCTTAGAATTTGGTCTTAACGTTGCCCCTAATGGATTTATGTCCTTCATCCTGTGAAATATCCAGTGCAATATCTGACCAATTTGATGCAATTTTGTTTGTGTCAGACAGGTATTTTTTTCATGGTGTCAAGGGTTGATTGACAACGGCCTGGACTTTTGGGTACTATTTGTGAAAAAAAATAATGTCAATGAAAAACAAAACTAGTTTACCTTAGGCTGTTCTCTGAAGTCCCTTTGTTTTATTGTCCTGGGAAAGCAAAGCAGAATTGCATTCCTCATCAGAATCCTGATATAAAAAGCTGTGGCAACTTCCTTCTTGGTATTCTCACTCTATTAACATTTGACCCTTAAGCTCCCTTTGTTTATTGCGTAGCAGAGCAAGTATGTGCATCTTTGAAAGCCAATATTGATCTCATGGACAACCCTGAAAAAAGACAATGGTCATGCCCACACTGTGTTAAGTGGGCTCCTGCTCTGTGGGGTAAAACACAAAAGTCTGTAGACACCGTGCTTGAAGAGAAAAAAAACAATGTTGGAAAAACTCAGTGTAGCAAAGATAAAGATACATAACCAACATTTTGGGCTTAAGCTCTTCATCAAGGTATGAGCAAAATGTAGGCAGGAGCCTGAAATAAAGTTGCGTGGGAGTGCATTGGGAGGAGCACAGTCCCACAGGCAAGAGGTAATTGGTGGATAAGGGAGGGAGAGCACACCAACAAACAGGGGAAAGAGGGAGATGGCTCTATAAATGGAGAGTAAAAGGGGTGGAGAGCTGGAGGAAAGAAGACAGAGGGATGGGGAAGAGAGGGAGAGCAGGGAGTGGGCTAGAAGGAACCAGAGAAGCTGACGTTATGCTGTGTGAAAATTGATTTCCTGCATCACTGCAGTAACTACACTTCAACTATATATCGTTGGCTGCAAACCAAGTTGGAAGGTAACATGGTTATAATTTAAATTAAACAAGAAACTGCTGGAAGAAACTCCATGGGTCATGCAGCCTCTGTGGCAGGAAATGGACAGTCGCCATTTTGGTCTGATTTCGGCCTGTCCAGGCCTGTTTCTGCTCTAAATGCATCTGGGCAATATATCACCAACTGTGGTATCTGCCGGTTCTGACAGGTCAGTTCACAATGTATTTTGTGCTCATTCAGTAGATGAGCGTTATTTCCAGCTCATGCCGGACCTATCAAAAATACCAAGAAGGGTAAGAATCTGGTTGTGCGATACCAGAACGACAATCTTGCTCTCAATGCCAGAAGGAGCTTAGTGTACAGTTTGGGAAGGGCAGACTGATGGCCCTCACACCTGTCTTCATTGGCAGGATGGTGGTGGAGAGGGTTAACACTCAAGTTGCTGGGCATCCACACAACAGAAATCTCTCCTGGAGCCAGGGAACCGAGGCAACTGGGAAGAAAGGACACCAACACCTCCAAGTCTGAGGAAATCAGGTTTGAACCTGGAGCTGTCTGTAAGGGGTTTTTACGTCCTCCCGTGACCTCTATGAGTTTTTCCTGGGTGCTCTGGTTCCTTCCCAGGTCTCATAGAGGTGGAAAAGATAAAATGGAATTAATTTAGGACCAGTGTAAATGGTTGGTTGAAGGGTTGAAAAGATAAAATGGAATTAATTTAGGACCAGTGTAAATGGTTGGTTGAAGGTCAGCACAAACCTGGACGTCTTCATGACCCTACAGGTAATCACAGTAACTGGGGCTCAGCCATAACTCCAATTGGAAGATGTGGATGATGCCAAAGTTCATGTTTATGAAACTTGCTGAGGATTTTGAACATCCAATGTAACAGTCATAGAAAGACTTCCATTTGGGTTGCAACCTTTGTGATCTAAAGTCAATTCAAAATGAATCTCAATCAAGAGAGAGTGTATGTGGAGAGCAGATTGGGAGAATGCTTTTCTAAGCATCTTCACTCAGTCCTCACCAGTATCAGAGACCTCCCTGTAGCCAACCATTTCAGTTTTGTGTTGCACTCCCACACTCCCATGTCAGTCCATGGCCTCATGTACTATCCCACCAAGACCACCTGTAAATTTAGAGAACAACACCTGATTTTCCATCTGGGCCCTCTCTAGCCAGATGGCATTAACATCGACTTTTCTGGTTTGTGCTAACCTGCTCACCTCTCCCCCCCCTCCCTTCCCATTTCCAGTTCTCCTTCCCATTTCCCTCTCTATTCACTTAGCCATCCCTCTTCCACTTGATCACTGCTGCCCCCTCCCTCCCTTCTCCACCTAGCACCTCCTGCTTTTGTGACCATACCTCTCCCCCTACTCTTTTGTTTGGAAGCTTGCCGACATTTTTCCATACCTTGAAGAACTCAAGCCTGAGTCGTTGGTTCTGTATCTTTATCTTTGCTACATAAAGAACACAGTTTGACCTGCTGAGTTTCTCTAGCACCATGTTTTTACTTCAACCAGAGTGTCTGCAAATGTTCCTGTTTTACTTTTATCATATGTGGGGATTCAGCTTTGCCAGCTTGTGGCCAGGTGTTGACATGGAATTCCTGGAAATATTAGGAAAATATGTCCCTGTTTTGGGATGAATGAGCAAAAGCTTCACCTTAACTCCTTCTGGTTTTAATATGCCCGTTGGGAATGAGAAAGTGGATGTATGAAAGAGAGTAAAACTCTTGGTATCCAACACCTATGGGGATTGATAGATGCCGGATTAGTGAATTTGCCAGTTGCTCGAGACTGCGTGTAACGTTGTGGGAGAATTACCTCTAGGGGGCACCAATTTTAAACTTACATATTTTTTACTTATTTATTTTTTGTCAGTTGCTTGAATTTTGGATAATGGAGATCTTACTGTTTACTAGTTTTTTTGTGGTCTTATAACCATATAACAGTTTACATGCGGAAACAGGCCATATTGGCCCTTAGAGTCTGCGCCAGTTCACTTGAACAACTCCATTAGTTCCCCCCTCCCACTCTCTGCCCATAACCCACCAACCCCCTCATATCCAGGTACACATCCAACCTTCTCTTAAATGACAGAAAGGATCCTGCCGCAACTATCTCCTCTGGAAGATCATTCCATTCTGCCACCACTCTCTAAGTGAAGTTTCTCTTCAAGTTTTGCTTCCTTACCCTTAACTTATGCCGTCTTGTTCCAACCTCCCCTGCTGTCAGGGGAAATAATCAACTCACGTCTAGTCTATCTATTTCCTTCATAATTTTAAATACCCTTTCAACCGTCTACGTTCTAATGAATGAAGTCCCAATCTCCTTAATCTTTCTCTGTACTCTCGATGTTGTAAGCCAGGCAACATCCCTGTAAACCTTCTCTGCACTCTCTCCACAACATCTTATTCTTCCTATAAACGAATAATTTTAATGGTGAAACAGAGACCATCTTCATATAACCAGAGAAATATCAAAGGGGATAATAAATTTGACTTTCCAACCTCTTAGTTTCCACAGTCCTGTGCGTAACATTTATGTCCACCTGAGAGGGTAAGTAGGGCCTTGGGATGACAGCTCACCTGGGTGTTCGCACCAAGGTTCACCAATGCAGCCAGGAACAGCTCCAACCTTATTAGTTTACTTATCCTGGTCATGGCTCAGAGCTGAGAGTTCTACCAGCTGAACCAGGGTCAATGCTTGTAAATATTGAAAGCAGTTTTATTGCTTTTACAAAATAGACACACAGGGCCTGACAAGAGAGAAAATACATCCTTTCAGTATATGACTATGGTTCTTTTCAGCAAACACACAGTATAAATGGGAAAACTGACACATGCTGGCTTTACAAAGTTCCTTTGTAATGAACAATTTCATCCCCTGTGTTCTGGGTCACAAATAAATGTTTCGTCCTTCCTAATCCAGTAAACTGAAATACAGTCAAACATCTTCAACCAAGTAGGAGCCAATGGTTGTAGAGGAATGGAGCATTTGTTGGAAAACCATGGGAATTCTGCATTGTTGGATGAGAAACAGCTTTTGGATGAATTGAGAGGGCTGCTGTTTAAAGACATTGACATTTCCCAATACACTTTCTTTCCTGCTAATATCAGACTCTTAAATGGATCTCCCACTGGCAGAAGATGGTGCCCTTGTGCTGTTGTTTAGTTATTTGTTAATTGTCATTGTTGCACTACCTGCTGTATGAGTTGACTTGCCTGGATAGCAGGCAAAATGAAGCTTTTAACTGTATCTCAATGCACATGACAATAAACAATTTAATTCAAGTGACATTTTGTTCTCTTATCTAAACAATATTATGTATATACTCATGTAATAATCGATCCTGTATTAGAATCGACACCCCCCCCCTCACTTTTGGCCACAAAATTGCATATTTTCTGTTAATCCCATGTAAAAGTTGACCTCTATTTTTGGGCCTGGCTGCACACCCATCTGAGCTCCCTCCACCCCGACTCCAAATCCTTGCCTCAGCTACCGGGCCACCCGAGCTCACGACGTCCTGACTGCCTGCCCATCTGAGCTCCCGAAGCCCCGAATGCGGATCCTCGCCCTGGCTGCCCACTCACTGGAGCTCCTGACCATGGATCCTCTCCTCAGCCGCCCACCCATCTGAGCTCCTGATACCCATCTGAGCTCCTGATACCCTGAACAGACTTACCACCTGGTCCCAGCCAACTGAGCTCCAGATGCCTTGAACGATGAAGGTACTTACCGTGGTCAAAAGTAGTATCCGTGAAACAATTGACCCCCAAATTTGATGTAAAAAATTGGTCCCCAAAACTCAACAATTACATGAGTATAAACATTTGTTCTGAAAAGTGCCTGGGATGAGGGATTCTAGCAGATAGGTGAGACAGAGAAGCTGGGATTGTCCTCACTTGTCAGGAAGGCGTAACAGCGACTGTACTTCCTGAGAAGACTGAAGCTGGTAAGGGTACCGGCCACCATTATGTCACCTTTCGACAGGAGTTCTATTGAGAGTGTCCTGGCCGGCAAAATCCCAGTGTTGTGTGGTTGCTTCAGAGAAATGGATCGGAGGTCAATCCACAGGACCATTAGAGTGGCAGAGATGATCACTGGAATCTACCTCCCACCCATCAACGTGATCTTCTTGGATCGTTGTGTTGCGCAAAATCCTTGAGGCCCCCTTCCTTCCATCCTTCAGCTGCTCTGGTTGGGAAAGAGTTTCAGAGACAGTTCCACCAGCTTATTCCCTCGGGCAATGAAAATGCTGAATGTCCAAAGGAACTGCTCACACTAACCATCCGAGACTCTCGTATTTTGAAACAATATTTATTTATTTATATGAATTTTTGTCCTGCGTGTGTCTTGTCTGTGTTGTCTGGTTGTGCGCCTGCATGCTTTGCACTGAGGACTGGAAAACACTGTTTCATCAGGTTGCACTTGTGCAATCAGATGACAAGAAACTTGACTTGTCCTATGGCAAAAGTAGTTGTGAGGAGATGAGGTACAAGATCCTGACTTATTTTTTCAGGATCCATAAAGGGAGGCTGATCCCTTTGACAGATAAATGTGGGACCATTGGTTTAAAAGTTTGGGGGTAAGTATTTGGGTATCAATATAATCTTGAACTCACTGCCCATAGGAGCAGACTAAGCAAAATAAATCCATATCTTGAAATGGGAATTTGGCTAGGCACTTGAAAGAGGATACAGGTTGTGTGCAGTGTGGAAGGGAATGCAATTTATGGAATTCTTCTTTTGGGATAATATTAATTGACTGAATGGTTTCAAGTGAATGTCAGTCTTCTTTCTTTGGCTTGGCTTCGCGGACGAAGATTTATGGAGGGGTAAAGTCCACGTCAGCTGCAGGCTCGTTTGTGGCTGACAAGTCCGATGCGGGACAGACAGTACTGCTATAGATTACCACATTTATGATCTGTGAAAGCTTTTGAAATTTTGTTCAGCTACAGCGAAAGACATGATAACGAATTTGCAGGTGAGGGCCATTAATTGTAATATTCTGGATCTTAAGATTAGTAGTATAAGTTTCATTTTGTGCTCCCCATTGCACACAGTTTGAAGGCCACACTAGAAAACGAAGGTTTTTTTTAAACACAGCGAGACAAAGCAGCAGTTCTCTGCTCTTCTTACAATGCAGATGCGCAAGGTGACTTTCTGTCAGTGGCTGAAGATTTGTTTCCTCAACATTTCGCCACGTAACACAGCCCGAGGCAGTTCTGCAGGTTTCGTGCTTTAGCATGTCTTTTAGACTCCATTGCCATTCACTGAGGTGCACCTGTTCCTGACAGAGGGCAGAGCACGACTAATATATATCACACGTCCACTAAATGTTCAAAGGCATTCAGAGTTTGGGGTGGAGACTCTTCTGTAACAATGAATTTGAAACAAAAAATCCTTGAGATGTGCAGTCAAGTTGAACAAGACACCTATCATGAAATATTTATTACCTTTACCAGCCACAGCGGTTTGTGTGTAAAGTGTTTCTTTCTCTACTTATTTGCTTTCAGCTACATCCAGAACAATGATTTACATTTCTTAAGTGAAGTGGAATGCTTTCTACCCAGCTAGCTCCAAACATGCTTAAGGAACTCAATGCCACTCAGGATATATAAAGACTGGTTTGTTGTCTCATTCCCTGGCCAGAACATTATGTCCCTCTGTCTTCCTGCTGGCAGTATGGACAATCTACAATGTGTTCTTCCGGAACTTGTCAAGCTTATTTAGTCATTGTCTCCCAAACCCATGACCAAATAAAGGCAAGGGCAGATCTCGAGTACACAAGACACAGCAGCAGAGTGGGACAAGATAATGCCCAGTCACCCCTGACCACTTTAATTCATACATTGTCAGGGAAGGACTGCAGCAAATGCCATCTCTCTATCCCTACATTTAACCTTGGAACTCCTGGAGGAGAAAGACACTGACATCAGACTCTTATTCATTGACCATAGATCTGCCTTCAACACAATAGTACCAACCGAACTCATGCCCAAACTATGTGACCTTGGTTTCAACATCCCTCTCTGCAATTGGATCCATTACTTTCCATCCTGCAGGCCTCAATCAGTGAGGATTGGTGACAACACGATCATCCTCAATGCTAGGGCAACACAAGGCTGCAAACGCAGCCCCCTGCTATACTCGCTGTATATCCACGACTGTGTGGCCAAACCACCACTACAACTCCATCTGTAAATTCATGGGTGACGCCAACGAGGAGGCAGAACATAGAAGACAGACAGAAGGACTTGTATCTTGGTGCCAGAAGAGCAGCTTCTCCTTCAGTGTCAGCAAGAACAAGGAGCTGGTTATAGGTTTCCAGAAGAGGGTCAGAACTCACCCCCTGGTCTGTTTCAATGGTGCTGAATTAGAAATAGTAGCTCCCTTCCTCCCCAGTAGTTGTCCCATCTTTCCACCCTTCCTTATCATGTAACCTCCTTACTGTCAAACACATTGCTTTCTCCAGGAGGAGCTTGTGTAGGAATCACAGCAAGTTGAAGAAGACACAGTGAAGATATATCCCAAGTTTTTTTAAATTTAGAGATACAGCGCAAATACAGCAATTAACCTCCAAACCACGGACATTTTTGGAGGATGGGAGGAAACCATAGCACCTGGAAGAACGTACAAACTCTTTAAAGACAGCGCTGTATTCGAATACGGGTCGCTGGTGCTGTAGTAACATTGCACTAACTACTACACTAACCATACTGCACTCTCATTGAGGAGTTTGTGGTGTATCTCAGGCTCTCCCCATCACATTTGGAAGCTGCCTCCCAGAGATAATTAGAGGCCTAGATAGAGTGGACAGCCATGACCTTTACCCAGTGTGAGAGTGGCAAACACCAGTGGACATCTGTACACAGTGCGGGGAGGAAAGTTTAGGGGAGTTGAGAGCAGTTAAGTTGTTTTACACAGAGAGTAGTGGGTGCCTGAAATGCCCTGACAGGGGGGTGATGGTGGAGGCTGGTACAATAGGGGTATTTAAAAGACTCTCAGACAGGCAGATAGAAGAAAGAAAAATAGAGGGTTATGAAGTAGGAAAGGGTTAGTTTTTTTGGTTATGTTTATGTTGGTCAGCATAACATTGTATGCTGCATTACTCTGCAATGTTCTATAAATTCTGCATTGTACTCTGCAATGTTGAGACTATTCTAAGAGACAACATAGAATGGCTTCTCTCTCTAGAGTTCATAGAGTTATTTGGAGTGGAAATAAGCCTTTCAACCAAATACTCACACCAATAAAGATACCTCTCTTTGCTAATCTCATTTGACTATGCTTGTCCTGTACCCTTCTGAACACGTACTTATCCAAATACCTTCTAAATGTTGCAATTGTACCTGCCTCTCTCATTACCCTGTGTAGAAAAAATTGATATAGCTCTGCCTGTGGATGTGGTCTCCCAAATCCCCTCTTGTCCTATCCATTGATCAAACAGCCCAAGACAGCGTCTGCAGGCTTTCCTGTTTAGCTCCATGACATTATCTCATCAACCCACTAAAACTTGGTTGGTTGTCCTTGAGATGTTCCTACATCGTTGTCTCATTAATCTGAGCAGAATCAGAGAGATGTGTTACTGAGGGATCCTTGCCAGCAGTGGATATAACATGATAATTCATATGGGTTTGAGTCATTGACCTGGATTATGCTGGAACTGAGCTACCCCAGGATTCAGATCAGAACTAAAAGCTCTTAAGTAGCATTGTTTGCATCAATTCAATTTCATAAGGGATCTGTAAGACCATAAGACATTAATACATAGGAGCAGAAGTAGGCCATTTTGCCTGTTGAGTCTGCTCCACTATTCCATCATGAGCTGATCCACTCCTCCACAGCCCCATTTCACTGCCTTCAATACCCTGACTATTCAGATACATATCAATCTCTGCCTTAAATACACCCAATGACATGGCTTCCATAGCTGTTGATTGTAGCAAATTCCAGGGGCTCATCACTCTCTGGCTAAAGAAATTCCTCCACCTCTCTGTTTTAAACGGGCGCCTTTCAATCCTGAACTTGTTCTTTCTTGTCCTAATCCCCCCCTACTGTGGGAAAAACTTTGCAACATCTCCTCTGTCCAGGACTTTCAGCATTCAAAATGTTTCTATCAGATTGCCCTCATTCTTCTGAACTCCAAGCTGCACAGTCCAAGAGCCACCAAATGTTCCTCATTTAATAATCCCTTCATTCCAGGAATCATTCTTGTGTATCTTTTCTGAACCCTTTCCAATACCAGCACATCTTTTCTTAAATAAGTTGCCCAAAACTGTATTCCCTTCTCCAATTGAGACCTCACCAATGCCTTATAAAGGCTCAACAATGTCCTCATTGAGTGGTCAGCGGTGCAGGAGGTAAAGAATTTCAAATTCCAAGGAAATAAAAACAGGTTAAGTTAGAACGAATGAACCCCTTAATCCCAGTGCAAGATCTGCTACTACCTCAGCACAGATGTAGTTTGACACTTTAAGCCCTAAGAACATCCCTGCCAAGCCTGGCTCTTCATTATACAGTTAAAAACACAGTAATGCTAAAGGAACTCGGCAGTTCTCACAGTGTTCATAGGAAATAAAGATCTATAACCAACGTTCCGGACCTGAGCCCTTCCTCAGGGTAACTCACTGTGAAATCTCTTTGGGAGATGCCTAGCCTGAGGAAGTTCCCCTCCATACCATGAAGAAGGGCTCGGGTCTGATACATCAGTATTCGATCTTTACCGTCTATGGACGCTGCGAGACTGGCAGAGTTCCTCCAGCATTTCTGTGTTTTTACTGCAATCACAGCGGCCTTCCATGTTTCAACCCATTAAAGAGGGCCTGTAACTGAGAATCTTATTTTTCATGGCCCGCAATTCTGACAGCATTGCCGACATAACATCTTTCAAAATTTTAGCCTTCGCTGTGCAGGGAAAATTAAATTGCACTTAAAAGGTCCATTTCAATAAAGAATGAAGGTGCACAGATTGGCAATTGCACAAGGTAACACCATGGTGTCTAAAATAGATCATTTTGGTCAAATCCAGGAGACAGGCACTAATATTCTGTTTTGCTTTTGCTAAAATGATTTAAAAAAAAGTCTAACATCTATTGCAGGAGATTTCTATGATCATTGTCTGTTTAAGATTACAGATTATGCTTGATTGCTTGATTCCTGGCATCTATGAAGCAAATTATATAAGTAATACACAACTTTCCATCTGTTCCATTTTATATAAGGAGGATGTCTGAATGAAGAAAATCCAAAACAGTTTAACATTTTTGTTGTTGCCAGATGTACATTATAGAGGTAAACTGGGTGAGATTTCTTTGTGTAGAAATAAGCGAGTGTAAAGGCGGATATTCTCTGCCCTTACATCGCTAAACGTACCACCATAAACACTCCGAGGATGGATCCTGCGCGCGACCTCCTATCCGTCCTAGGGGTACAGTCAGAGGTGGAACGACTGCTCCCCACCTCTTCCATAAAGGCAATGCCGCTGCAAGCGGCTGTAAAGGGGCGGGCTGATGACGTTACGATGATGTCGTCAGCCCACAACCCAGGAGCATGAATTTTAAAACCCCATATGCGCGTACGGGCAGGGAACGCATTGCAGGTAAGTTCATATCAGTGATCCTAGAGTTGCTTGCACATGTCACGACCATCATTCTGACCTGGCCTTCAGTTGCCATTTTCTGGTGTAGGTCGCCTTCCCTTTCGGCATGCATGTGTGATGTCATGTCGATGGGCGGCGCTAAGGCACCGCCTCCGTCAGTTCTGGAAGAATGCCACCCGGCGCCGCTCTCCATGAAAGCAACGTTGGATCTGCCTTATAGGCCTTCTCCATAAAAAGGTAAGTCCACATATTTCTCCGTAATTGAGCCAGCCTCAATGTGGCGTCGCTCCATTAAAACAGTTTGTGATAGGTGAGAACTGCTTCCACAGAGCCAAACACAACCCCCATCCTGCAATCAATTCTCACCTTTCTTCTCTCCTGTGTCGTATCCATATCCAATTAACACCTTTCGCCTGTTGGTCTGCAATGCTCCTTGTTTTTTCTTTCCTTCTCCCCAGCTGCTTAATTCAGGGTCCTGCATGTTTGCACTTGTACCTTAAAGAAGGGCTAAGGCCCAAAAAATGTTGGTTACACATCTTTGCTTCCTGTGGATGCTGCAAGACCTGTGTTTTTACACAAATCGTTGCACCCCATCTCATCCTTCATTCAATGGTGAAACTTTCAAGAAATCACTTAACTTTGCAACAGTAGCAAAGTTCTGTGGCTTTATTTTGTAGCCACTGTTTTAATGAAGCCTACAATGGGTTCTAGGCATTGCTGGGAAAGCCAACATTTATTGCTCATGCCTCATTGTACTAATGGCCCATGGAAAGTGAAGTTGATGACCATTCTATCAGGAAAGTTATTCCTTGGAATTCGCTTAACTAGTAACCTATTGCGGACACACATCTCCTCACTTGTCAGGAAGCTGCAACAGCGATTGCACTTCCTGAGAAGACTGAAGGCTACTGGTCACCATTATGTCATCCTTCTACATGAGCTCTGTCGAGTGCGTCCTGGCCGGCTGCATCACAGTATGGTATGATTCCTGCGGAGAAATGGATCGGAGGTCAATCCACAGGACCACAAGAGTGGCAGAGAAGCTCACTGGAACCTATCTCCCTCTCATCGATATGATCTTTCGGGATCATTGTGTGAAGAGGGCGCGCAAAATCATTGAGGACCCCTTCCACCATGCACACATCTTTCAGCTGCTCCCATTGGGAAAGAGATACAGGAGGATCAGAGCCAGCACCACCAGGCTGAGGAACAGTTTCTTATCACGGGCAGTGAGAATGCAGAACGACCAAAGGAACTTCTGCTCACACTAACCAGCTGAGACTTTTATATTCACGAGGCAACATTTATTTATTTATTTGTATATATGAATGCTTGTCCTGCATATGTATTCCTTGTCCGTATGTGTGTTATGTCTGGTTGTGTGTCTTTATGTTTTTCACTGAGAACCAGAGAACACTGTTCATCGAGTTGTACTCGTGCATCAGATGTCAATAAACTTGACTTGAAGCTACAGAGGGTTTGGAACATGGTTCCAGCCGTCACACATACACCCATCCCCTCCATCGACTCCTCCTGCTGCCTTAGAAAAGCAGCTAATGGCGCAGCCTGCATTAACGTCCAAGTTAACAAATGCGGATTGATGGGATATCTGCTGAAAGTTATCTATTTTCTACCATGATTTTCAATTGTTTAGTTCTGTCTTTCTCCTTTCAGTGCTGGCAGTGGACAGAATATTCATAGGAGCCAAGTACTTCTGGATTCCAATCCCACCCCAGAGATGGTTTGGCTTGCATGATCAAATGTCCTGCCTGTTCTCTTGAATAGAATTATAAGATTCTGCAGCACTACGTGGAGCTGAGCTGTTAGTACACATCCCTCACACTCACACACTTGGCTGTGGAAGCATGCTTTGTGTAAATTTCCCATATCACAATTGTGGGTATACTGAGAAGAATTTTGATTAACTTGATTTTGTACTGCAAATCTGATATACATTGACATGTATATTTTGGTCTTGTCCACCCTGAGATATCTATTGGAAAGAAATTTATAATATCTTTTCAACTATATTTCAGGTGGAGCTACAACCCAATCCAATAACTGATCTTTTTTTGGGGATATTGAATCAGACGTAGGGAGTTTTTCTATATCTCGCAATGGGTTGTGGCCCTCTCTTCATAGTTGGCTAAAAGAGCCATCTTATTCAAATGGAAAGATTCTAGACCTCTAGCTCAATAATTTGAGGGTGAGAGGCCTTTCATGTTTAATTCCCAGACATACACTATGCCTGGGTACTGGCACCTGTTTGACAATAGTTCAGACCAAATTTAATACATTTATCATGAGGTAAAATGGCTTTGGTATTGATACTGACTAACCCGAGTGAAGTGAATTTAAACCGTCCTTGTCCTGTTTATTCCATAACAGTGTTTCAGTGGTTCTCTCATATTATATCCTGTTTCAGTTCAGAAAAAAATAGATATCATGTGTTTAATTCATCGGTGAAATTTGAAGATGCATGGCGACCTTTTATGTCTTATTTTCATTTGATGTAAATGTTTTTAATGTGATTAGATGTACTCACTCTTCCAGATGAGATATAGTCTTACCTTTGTTTTATGATTCATGGTAGGAATCAAAAGCTACAAAATAGATGTAACCCTCAGGATAAACTGCTCAGATGGTTTTTAGTTAGTTTTCTTTTTTTAAATAGTGTGGGTTAGGTGTTTTTTTAAATTTATATAATATTTTTGATGTCTTTTCTGTCTTCACCCAGTACAGTGGAGGGGGATCGAGTTTATACTGTTTGAAGTTTTATCTTGATGTATATACATAGGTGATATTGTATTTTCAGTTTCATTCCCTTTTCTTCTTTGTACTGTATTTATTTCAAAAACCGATAAAAAAGATTCAAAAAGAACGCACACTACAGAGATCTAGCTTGATCAAACATGAACTTATTGGCTGACAGCATAATCTCAAGAGGCTGAATAGCCTGCTATGATCTCCTACTCTCGTGAATATCATTGGTGATAAAGAGCTCTGGGACATTTTGAGAGATATGTGTTGTGGGGAAAGGATTGTGAGGCCCTGTATCTAGTAAAGGGGATGTGGATTGTGCTAATGTGGTTACAGGGAGTCAAAGACAGGTACAAGATGGAATAGAAGAAGTGGCACCCAAGCTTCAGGAACACAATTAATTATGTTATAACATGCACCCTTTGCTGTTAATAGGAAAATGAATTTATTGTTAAATTACAATTATAATGTGCACCATTGTTGAAAACAGAAACTTTGACTCATTGTTAACTAAGTTAAACTTATCACAAAATCACAAGATATAGGAGCAGAAGTAAGCCCATCGGCCCATCGAGTATGCTCTAATCATGAGCTGACCCATCTACAAACTCAGTCCCACTCCCCAGCTTTCTCCCTGTAACCCTTGATATCCCTGCTCTTTTATGCTATTCCTCTAGAAATAAATGCCAACGTGACATTTGCCTTCTTCTCCACCGACTCAACCTGAAGGTCAACCTTTAGGGTATCCTGCACGAGGACTCCCAAGTCCCTTTGAATTTTCTCCCCATCTAAATAATAGCCTTGCATATCGTACCTGCCACCCAGATCAAAAGGCAGTCAGGAATGAGCAATAAATACTAGCAAAGCACAGATCCCTCCACTTAAAATGAATGAGTTGAACAGAGGTTGCATTCTTTAGCATATTTGGATGAGATCTGATTGATTTTTACTATATGTAATAGGGAGAAACTGGTTTTACTGCTTGGGGAGACTGGAGAAGGTGGGGGTGGGTGCAGGGAAACCATTTCAAAATAAGACGCAGGCCTCTCAGGAATAAAGTAAGAGGTGGTTCAAGATGAGAGCTCTCTTCCACCAGTGATGGGTTTGACAGGTGTCTTACATCAGCTGCCTGGAGACTCATGAGAGAAAGCCAGGCTCACAGAGTTGACTCAGAGATGAGCCAATGAATGAGCAGAGAGCCAGAACATTCTCTGTGTTCCTGTCAGGTTTCATCTTCAGCAGTCTTGCTGTTGCCTGCAGCATTTCAAAGCAGGAATGGCCTCACCTTCAATGGTTAACTGTGAAATATTAAGGAACGGGTTCGGTGATTCATCCTTGATGTGGTGTTTATAATCTAACCCGATTTGAACACTGCTGCTGGCATTATGCAAATGTGTTCAATCTCAGTGAGTGCAAATTCCTTGATGGTTGCCCTGCCGTTTATCACGTCCATGATGCAGTCACAGCTCAATAACTTGAGGGCGGGAGGCCTTTCATGTTTAATTCCCAGACATACACTATGCCTGGCTACTGGCACCTGTTTGACAATAGCTCAGACCAAATTTAATACATTTATCATGAGGTAAAATGGCTTTGGTATTGATACTGACTAACCCGAGTGAAGTGAATTTAAACTGTCCTGGTCCTGTTTATTCCATAATAGAAACCTATCCAGCATCAGAATCAGGAAAAATAATTTCTAATTGCAATTAGTGGTACCACTAATGCGAATCTCACAACACCTGTGCTCAAAGGTCTGAGTATATAAATTGTCTTTCTTATTAATTCCCAGCACGTTTATGTGTACTAACCATCCAGTTAGAAACTTAAAGCTGGGGTTTGATGACAGCTCAAAAGAAAGGGAATGTTGCAATCAGTATTTTTTATTGGTGGGCAGTGATGCATTTAATCCTGGGATTAGGACAGTGATTTTCAACCTTTTTCTTTCCACTCACATGCCACTTTAAAGTAATGCCATAAATGCTCTGTGATTAGTAAGGGATTACTTAAGGTGGTATGTGAGTGGAAAGAAAAAGGTTGAAATCGTACCTAATTGACTCGTTTTGTGCATGGTTTCATAACTCCAAAGGGAATGGGCCAATGACAAATTTTCTCAAGCAAAATATTTCAGTAACAATTGGGTCTCAGCCTTTTTTTCCTACCTTAAGCAATCCCTTACCAATCACAGAGCACTTATGGCATAGGGATTACTTAAAGTGGAATATGAGTTTAGGGGAGCAGTTTGAAAACCACTGGATTAGAATGACAGTGGCATCAAAATAAAAAAAATTAGTGCAACATCTTTGGTTGCTCTGAGAGACCAGAGTAACATGTTGGTTAAAGCTAATGGTTAAAAACTTCCCAATAGTAAAATGCAGGAATTTTGAAATACAGTCCCAGGTTCGAATCTCGCACTGTCAGTAAGGAGTTTCTATGTCCTTCCCCGCGTTTGCATGGGTTTTCCTCTGGGTGCTCCGGTTTCCTCCTATCCTTCAAAAATGTACCGGGGGTGTAGGTTAATTGGGTGGAATTGTGTTGAAAGGGTCCGTTACTGTGGTGCATGTCTGTATGTATAATCAGAAAGTGTTGAAGATACTCAGCAGGTCAGATAGCTGCAGAGAGAGAAACAGTGTTTATGGACTGAGTCTGATACAAACTTCCAGCTCAAACTACGAATCCTCTCTCCACAGATGCTACCTGAGCATCAAGTATTCCGATCATTTAGGGGGTTTGGCAGTTATAAAAGTTAACTTCTCCAGAAGTAAATCTGAATTTATTAAAAGTGCATTGTCAATAGCCAGGAAATGTATAACTTTAACGTGGAGATCCGAATCCCTACTTCACATGGATCATTGGAACATGGTTGTGCAGAGTTGTCTTCCCCTTGTGAAGATTACATAGAGTCTTAGGAATAGATATGGTATGTTTGTGGAAATTTGGCCACCTTATTCAGATTACTGATATGCCCAGATTGTATAATTTATTTTGATATTTGTCAATTAGTCTACTCTTTCTTAGATATTTAATGCTTTTAAACTGATGTGACTCTGAGATGTTGAACTTTAGTTCTGTTACTTTTTCTTTCTTTTTATCTCCCTCTATTCTCTTCCATCTGTCCCCTTTCTTTCGAATCTGGGGAGGGGGCGCTGGGAGAGGAGGGACTCTCCCTTATTTTTTTGGACCTTATGATTTTATATTCAATGTATTATTGTCATTATATTAATTGAGTCCTATACTCTGTATTTTCTTATAACTTAAAAAAAATATATAAATAAATAAATTATTTCTAATATTTTCCATCTTTCCCTTGGCCCTGGTGGGCTTTCAAGATCACTAAACAACAATTAAAATCTCTCTCTCTGTCTCTCTCAGATGAGGGATCAGTCAGCAGGGCTTTTTACAGGGCAGGTCATATCTTACAAATTCAAATGCTTGAAGAGTTGCAAGGACTGTACTGAGTGAAGCTGTGATTTATTATACATTATTGTAGAAATGAGCCAGCACGTACACAGTGGATGGATCAAATCTCCTCCTCCTCGTGCTGTAAACTTCCTTTCTCTTGAATTCACTCCATTTTGGTTCTCGTTCTGCTTTCTCCACCTTGCCACTTGCTTTCTTTAACCTGGACGCTTGACTTTTCTTTTTAATGAACTGTCATTTTCCTTTGCTCAGTTTCTGCAACATCTTTCCAATCTCTGATCTCTTGTACCACGGCCCCAGGCATTTTCTCCTCGTCCTGTTATTCAGTGCCCTGGCACCTGTGTTGTACTCGTGCTGTCCTTGCATATTTTCTCTCATCTAAATTCCCACTCTTGCTGTTGCCTGTCTGATTCCTTGATGAACGATGACACATATGCAATCAGCACTCTCTCAATCACTTTTTTTTGTTGTAGCTCTACTGCTGAACATCAGTAATAAATTAATCAGACCCTTGGAGCAAAGCTTTCTCCTGCTGGTTACATTCATGCCTCAGAGTCTGCACCTTTATAGGAACGTGCACCCCCCAAGATTAAACCAGTTAAGGCCAGGTTGATATTGTGGGATTTTTATTCACTCTGTTGCATCAATTTAGAGAGGATGGATCCTCCTTGTAGATTGTATAGACAAACGGAAAGCTTTTACAATTCAGGGCTAGCTACTCTCTCAATGATAATTATGGTTTGTATTTCCCAGGTTGTGAATTACCATATCAATTTTTCAGTGTATTTTCTAAATGTTTGCTGATAATACTGGACAATAAAGTTTTTGCTTCCTGAACATTTTGGATGTATTTTATGTATTTTGGGCTGCTGATCATGAATTCACCCAACATTTTCCTATCACATGCCTTTCTTAAAAAAAGATATACCCTATGTTTGTTATTTCCTGTCATATTTCAAATCTACCAGCATCTTGCCCACAAAGCAAGCTGTTTTGGACAGTCCAAGAATGCCTGGGTATGCACTGATTGCAAGGGCTATGAAAATGTTGTCTTAAGCCTGGGCATGCTTAGTCAGGATAGATGCAAAAAGCAGCTCACATATACAGATGCTGTGTATTACATTGATGTAGGTTGAACACATGTTGATGCACATGTTCTACAAGCAATAGCATAGTGACTATAATTAACAATAGCATTTATTGTCTTCAGGAAGATTCAATACAGCATCAATGTCGCAACAGCTGCAATACATTCTGTTACATTTGTGGCGAAAAGTGGGAGCAGGACAACTGGAATCAATCAACCCTGGCCAAATATTGTTGGACACTGACAGGGGGGAGAGGCATCAGATGTTGAGTACAAATGAAAATCAGCAAAACATTTTGAGGTCAGTTGAACTAATGCAATGGCTCAGCATCATTATGCAATTAAACAGGCTAAATTCAATAAAAGTTAATTTAATGTTTCTTCAACTTCCTCCGTGATACAGCAAATCTGAAATTATCTTTGTACTCAGCTTGAAGTTGTCTATCATAAAGCCCCAGTCTTTTTCAGGAAGCAAACGATTCGAAAAAAATTTGTTGAATTGAATACCAAAGAAAAATAAACTACCAAATTGTTTTCTATGACGAGATGTGTGCATTTCCATAATACTTTTCAGATATGTTGGAGCAAATTAGATATAAGGATTAGTTGGATGTTTGAAACAACAGACAATTAATTAAAATTGATATGGATTGGGAAACCAGTCAAAACTAATCTCCTAAGCATGGTTTTGGTTGAGGTTTTATACTCTCAATGGACATAATTAACTTAGTTTTACTGTTTTGGTTACAAAATGTGTTTTACGAAGATTTAGTTACTGGGAATATAAAGTTTGATTTCAGAATAGCATGCTTATTTATCTATAGTAAAATCCCTGTTAGGCAGAATTCCAGCAACCAGAAACTCACTTATCTAGCAAATAACAATCCCCCTTGGTGCCAGATTCCAGGGGTTTTACTGTGTAAAGGGTCTTGGTACTTGGGACTCCTCATGCAGGATACCCTAAAGGTTAACCTCCAGGCAGAGTCGGTGGTGTAGAAGGCAAATGCAATGTTGGCATTCATCTCGAGAGGAAAAGCATAAAAGAGCAGGGATATCATGTTCAGAATATATAAAGCACTAGTGAGACCCCACATGGAGTAGGGTTCAGAGAAGATTTACTAGAATGATACCAGGAATGAAAGTGTTAGCATATGAGGAACAATTGTTGGCTTTTGGACTGTACACAGAAGGATGACGGTGTCCTAGTAGAAGCATTTCGAATACTGAAAAGCCTGGACAGAGTAGATGTGGAAAGGATGCTTCCCATGGTCGGTGATTCTCAGACAGAGGGCATAAGTTCAGGATAAAAGGGCATCAACTTAAAATAGAGATGCGGAAACATTTCTTTCGTTGAGGTTCGTGAATTTGTGGAACTTTTTGCCACAGGCAGTTGTGGAATTAGGTTCGTTGGGTGCATTTAAAGCAGAGATTGACAGGGCATTAATGATTACGGGGAGAAAGCTGGGGAGTGGTAAAATGGATCAGCTCCTAGTTAGAATGGCAGAGCAGACTGGATGGACATACTTCTGCTCCTAGATCTTGTGATGTTGTGAACTTCAAAGGGCATCCCAATGGAGGTTAAATTAGGTAAGGATGGTAGAATTTCTTACCTGAAGGGCACCACTGAACCAATCTTTCCCTATCTGTCTGTGCTAGTACACTGTCATTCTCTCTTTATCTTTGCTCCATCATGAACACTCATTCTGTTTTAGACCAGAATTCAGCACTTGATGTTGTGCCAACCTACAGTCCATAAACCTACTCCACAACAATCTAATTTTCCCCTACCTCACACCCATAACCCTCTATTTTCCTCTCCTTCATGTGCCCAACTGCAGATCCTCAGAATGTCCCTAATGGTTTAGACAATGGTTCTCAAACATTTTTTTCACTCACATACCACCTTAAGTAATCCCTTACTAACCACAGAGCACCTATGATGTAAGATGCCAAAGGTGAGTGAAAAAAAAAGGTTGAGACCCACTGCTATAATACCAGCCTCCACCACGACTCACGGCAACACGTTCTAGGTATCCACCACTCTCTGTGAAGCTTACCTCTGACATCTTCCCTAAACTTCCCTCTACTCATCTTAAACAGATGTCCTCTGGTATTTGCTATTGTCACCCCAGGAGAAAAGATGCTGGCTGTCCAACTGATCTAAGCCCCTGATTATCTGATAGACATCCATTAGGTCATCTCTCATCTTTTGTCATTCTAAGGAAAAAAGCCCAAACTCTTTCAACCTTTCCTCATAAGACAAGTTCTTTAAACTAGGCATCATCCTGGTAAATCTCCTTTGCACCCTCTTCTGTAATTCCTGTAATGTTTGCTTCAACCTTTCCCTTTCTCTGTAATTTAAAACAAAGTCATTTTAAAAACATTTTAAAAACTATAACATTTTAAAAAATATAGACATACGACACAGTAACAGGCCCTTTTAGGCCCACAAGCCCGTGCCTCCCAATTACACCCAATTAACTTACACCCCCAGTACGTTTTGAAGGGTGGGTGGAAACCGGAGTGCCTGGAGGACACCCATGCAGAGACAAGGAGAATGTACAAACTCCTTACAGACAACCTGGGATTCAAACTCCAGTTCTGGTCACTGGCACTGTGAAAGCATTGTGCTAACTGTTTGTTAGCATTTGGTACCATTGTTTGATATTTCCAGCACTTGCAATTTTTTTTTTTTTTGCTTGCCGATTTAGGATAACCCCCTTCTTCTCTGTGAGTTTATCTAGCTTTGTCTTAAAGAATTCATCATTATTAGTGTTAACTCTCGCACGAGGCTTGTTCTCTTCACATTCAGACACACTCTGGAAAGGGAAGGTTTTCCTCACTGGATTGTGTTTTTTTTGGCGGGTGACTGTCTCCAGTGTGGACTCCTCAGAGGTAGAAGCATGGATCTTTATCTCCCCTCTCCACAGAGAGAATGGCAAGGGCATGTGTAGCACAATCAAAGTTAGAAAGTTAAACTGGGGAAAATGGAAGCAGAAAAAATATGCTGAAGGGATTTTACAGGAAGCAGCATATAATGTAATGGCCCGTCAGCAATAGTCTGGACGATAAGCTCATGTTACAAATCAATGACCCAACATTTGTGGAATAATTTTCAGAGGCGAGAATCTGCTATTATAGAGCTATTAATTTTACTGAAAGGACTGCTATATCTTGTATTTCAGTCCTATGGACTTTGTCTTTAAGGGACTAGTTATGAGATATGGTCTTATCCGGGGTACCATATTCTTACAAAGTGTGCGTAAGTTTCCACTAAACCTAAAGCTTAGTGGGATGTCAGAGAAAGCCAATGAATTGTTTAATATGGATGGGTACTCACTGGTGGATCGAACAACCTGATTTGATGTCTCCTTTGGTCTACTGATGGTGTTTTGCACATAACAATTTTTTTGACCTCATTCTGTGTGTAAATACTCAACACTGAAATGTACTGAAAACAGAACTACCTATTAAATATGACATGATAGGCAGTGTTGATTTGTTGAGATTAGAGAGGTTAGTACAGTGCCACTTAGAGCTCGAGTTAAACATGGTTGGTTGAACTTTTGTAAACCTTTGTCAAGATCCTTCTACACCATGGCTTCATAATTATCCTGGTGGGAGGTTAATTGTGGTAATTACAAGTTTTGTTCATGTTGACATAGTCTATCTGCTGTTCCTGCAGTGGCAATAACATATCATGGAGTATACAAAATACATTTTTCAACTTATACAACCATCATTTAGTTTAATTGCTGAACTCTCTTTAAGGCTCTCAAGAAAACAAAAAACAAATGTCAAGGAAGTTTCAAGCAACGTATAGTTTCATTAATTTTATCAACTTCTACTCTCCAAGTGTAGCTTAAAAGTAAAAGCAGAAAATGCTACAGAGATTCAGCTGCTTCATGGAGAGAGAAACAGAGTTAATAAATGTTGCAGATTCTGAAGAAAGGTTATTGATCTGTAACACTACCTCTGTTTCTTTCTCCATGGATGTTGCTTGACCTGCTGAGTGTTTGAAACATTTCTGTCTTCTTTCATTGACTTGTTTCCTTTGATACAATTGGATATCAAGGTAGACTTTCAGGTGAAGAGCTGAAACCAAGCCAAATAAAAATGAAGCTCTCAATGGCAAATTATTTTGTTTATTGGAAAAAAACCTACCCAAAGCTGATCACAATTAACATTTGTGTGTAGTTAGCGTTCCATTTGAAATCTCTGTATTAGTTCCATCTTAGTTGTTACTGGGTATGGATATTTACATTTTTTAAATTATTTTTTTAACAGCAAAGTAACAGGCCCTTCTGGCCCATGAGGCCATGCTGCAGTGGTGGATTAATCATGAGGCTGAGTAGGCTGAAACCTAGGGACCCGAAAGGTAAGGGGGGCCCATCAAACAACAATAGAAATAAGAGACATTGTGACAGCTCACCTAAGTCGAACCTGCTCAAAAAGTCGCAAGTGCGCTGCGGACGTCAGCCGTTGGGAGTGTGGTTTAAAAACAGGCATGTGAAAAACGGGTTAAGTTTTTCGAACTGCACGCAATTTGAGTTAGACAGCTTCTTTCTCTCATCACAATTTAGTGCAGTACAATACAACAATAGGAATGTTACTTTCATGGCTAAGCCACAATATTAACAGTATTTTAAAATTGCAACAACTTGTAGATTTCAATGCTCCTATTGATTGGCTTTCACCTATTCACTGAAATCAAAAAAACAAGGAGGAGGGGTTGGTGTAGGACATACCCATGCAAATAACAGCAAAGCAAAGGTGTATCCATGAACGCATAGCATTTTTAAAATGGAATGGTCTGTGTACTCGATGCCGATTCCACCATTTGTTGGTCTGGAAACGGGTGTCATCGTGAGAACATTCTGACTGTCCATTGATGCCGCAATTATGATTTTCTGGCATACGACTGGGGTGCCCCTGTAGTGATGTGATATTCATACGAAGTGATGGAGCTTTCACTGCAAAAACTTGGCAAAGTTGCCCCTGCCGGCATTTGCCTGCCTTCTATCTGTAACTAGGCACCTAATTTTTGTTTTAGCGTTAATTCTCACAATTGTAATTATAACCCAGGTAAGTATAAATATCCCATACACTTCAGGAAATTTTATTTTCTATTCAAATGCAGTTGCACTGATGTGGGATGTGGGACTACTGGAAAACTAATGTTAATAAAATTGTTTGATCTGATTTGGCCTTCATCTATCAAGCTTCTTTGAAATAAATACAAGATAAAATCCACTCTTAATACACGGGTCTAGGACTTGAACATGTCCCGGCCCCTCTCTGCGCATGCAAATGTATTGTCTGAAATGGGCAGTGGATTATCAATGTGGTGAACCCTGCTAGCCTCCTCAGAAATTAAGGGCAATGTGTTACAGGTTGAAAAACAAAGCAATCTTTGACCGTCAGAAAGCAACCACTGATCAAATTCAATGTCAAGACCAAAAAAAATCTAAATTGGTAATATTCATTCAAATTAGTGTGGAGTTTAGTGAAGGCTATATCCAATGGGCTTTTAATAAAACATAATTATTTGCACTTTTTAATTTGAAGTTCATAAATGAAGTAGTAATTGGGCGGAGTGGGCCAAATCTTTTGCTAGATACTTCCAGAACTGTTGAGTGAACATTTAATTTAATCATAAATGATATCCTCCATGCAGATATGCATTATTGTGTTGAAATAAACACCTATTGTTCAAGTTGTAATTGTCAATCCTGAAAAAAAAATTCCTGTCGTTATATGAAGGTAGCAAAATTGTCTGCTAAAATTAATGTTGTGCTGCATTATCAGATTGAACGGAGGCCACACGTTATACAAGGCCAACGTAAATGTCTGGGTTCCGATCAGTGTGTGAACAGAAGAACCTGTGTTTTTGATCAGATGTGACTTGAAAATGTGCTTACCAGCGTGATCAGTTACTCTGTGACCCTGTGGTACAGGTTATAATATTGTGTAACTACAAAGTAAAAATATAACATTTAAATTTTAATCTGATTTTGCAAAACACTTTGTGGTTGAATAATGATGAAGTAATTTGAACTTCAAACATAATTTGCATTGATGGAGACATTAAATTTGAGACAGGAATCGAAAACATAATAAAATTTGTAGAGCTTCGATGACTCTAGTGCTGTGGGTGCAGGGGGAGGGGGGGGGGGGCAAGGTGTCGACCCTGGTGGGGCCTTAGTGAAGCTCAGCCTAGAGCCTGCGTGGTAGATAATATGCCACTGCCATGCCGCCCAAATACTCCAATAAACCTACAACCCCAGTATGTTTTGAAAGATGTGAGGAAACCAGAGCACCCGGAGGAAATAGAGCACATAGACATGGGGAGAACGTACAAACTCTTTATAGATACAAACCCAGGTTGGAAGTGCTGTAATAGCTTTGCGCTAACTATGCTTCCCATTTAAAATGATCATCGTCATGTTAAAGCCCCTTTATGGCTTTGTCTCTCCCTATCTTTGCAAATCTCTCCACTTCTTTAACCCTCTGAGATTTCTTGATTTTAGGATATCTCAATTTTTCAATGGGTATATCATTGGAGCCTGGACATGCAGCTGCTAAGGATTCAGCCTGTATATTTTTACTAAACGCTCCACCCTTTTTGCTTTCTTCACCACTAATAAACTCCCTAAAGCTTATTTTCCTCTGTCTTTTAGATCTGAGCTACCTTAGGAATCAGATCTGTAGTAAGAAATAAAAACAATGCTGCAGAAACTTACCAGTTCAAACAGTGTCCTTTATATAGCAAAGATAGATACATAACCAATGTTGAGCCCTTCATCAAGATATGAACAAAATGTAGGCAGGCACCTGAACAAAATGGTGGGTGGGAGGGGCAGGAAGACGAGCACAGGTCCATAGGCAGGAGGTAAATTTGATCCGTTGAAGTTCTCCCAAATTGTGCTTTTACTTCAAACATGGTGTCTTCTGTAGTGATACATCACTAGCCTACTGCAGGAAGATCATGGGAGGACAGACCACACCTGGCTGGCTGTTATTCAGCCGACCTGAATAGACTTAACTCTACCGAGCCGGCTGTCAATCAACCATCCGGGATATAATCCTGAGCCAGCCCCTCTCAAGCCAGTCACTCAGGAGCCACCAGTACAGCTACCATTGTAGCAGAGACTTTTATCTGAATAAAGCCTCTTGTACAGTTTTTCTCGAGGTTTGTGTCTGCTTCCTGCTGCAGCAGCGCATCACATCTTCAGACTTCTGTGTCCTATTATCTTTGGGAATGTGCTCCTCCTCTACCCCTCCCAGTGCCTGCCTACATTTTTCCAAACCTTGATGAAGGGCTGAAGCCTGAAACGCTGGTTATGCATCTTTATCTTTGCTATATAAAGAACACTGTTAACCTGCAGAATTTCTCCAGCGTCGTGTTTTTACTTCAATCTGCAGACTTTTGTGTTTTATCATTGTTATAAGAAATAGTTGTGTTATCTTCAAATAAAAATATTGGAACAAAAGTCAGCGACTTGGCTCCCTAAGACGATTCCAAAAATCAATTGGATTGTGATTAATCTGTGTTGATAATTTTTATATCTGTTACAATGTTGATAAGAAAAAAAAAATCCCATAAACATTTTCAATTGATCCTTAGCCTCAAAAGTAACCTGGTGAGAAGGACCTAGATACCCAGGTAACCTTGAGTGAAAAATTGGTTTCATATATCATCTCTGAATGGATTAGTTTTAATATTATTATCTTCCCTTGTCTAAATTCTCCCTTTTGGTGAAAATGCTCTATATCGAGCTATTCTGTTTCTTCTATTAGTCTGAACAAATTGTCCTTTATATCTCTACAAGATGAATTGTAATTTCCAAGTTGATTAGCCATGTGGATTAGAATTCAGCTTGGAATAAAAATGGTTTAAAGATTTTTGAGTTTTTTCACCACTCGAGGATTTTATCTATAAAATTTGATTGCTGTTGGAATTGGCCATTCTGTTCAAACTACCTGATGTTAGCAATGGATTTTTTTCTGCAGGGAGGCAATGGAAATGTGAAGCTATGTCAAATGTGAAGCATGGTTACCGGAATGGTAGTGCAACCTTATTACAGTTGCAGCAACCTGGGTTCGAATCTCGCGCTGTCTGTAAGGAGTTTGTACGTTCTCCCCACATCCTAGTGGGTTTCCTCTGGGTGCTCTGGTTTCCTTCCACCACTCAAAATGTACCGGGGTTGTAGGTCAATTGGGTGTAATTGGGCAGCACTGGCTCGTGGTCCGAAAGGGCCTGTTACTGTGCTGTACTTCTAAATGTTAAAACTTAAAATGAAGAGCACACAATGATGTTATTTGAATGAAATTCTGCAGTGGAACTGAGACTTGGGAGCAGCTTCTTGAAAATGGAAATTGATCTTAAATGGAAGTGGGTGAGGTGGAACCCTGTTTGGTGAAAGTGATAGGGTGTGGCCCAATGCACACTGCTGCTGGGATAGACAGAGGATTTTTAAAATTACAGCATGATAACAGGCCCTTTCAGCACACATGTCCGTGCCGACAATTAATCTACACCCCCAGTACATTTTTGAACAGTGGGAGGAAACCAAAGCCCCTGAGGAAAACCCTCACAGACGCGGGGAGAATGTACAAACTCCTTACAGACAGCGTAGGATTGGTACGCCGGTTCCAATCGTTGGCGTTGTAAAGGCGCAGTGCTAGCCATTACGCTAACCGTCCCTCCTCGTGCCAAGGTGTTAATCATCCTTGGGGCTTGCCATCATAACGAGACAGACTCAATAAAGAGACCTAGCCCGAAACATTGACTGGCCATTTTTACGCATGGATGCTATCTGATCTACTGAGTTCCTCCACCCGTTCATTGAAATGCAGAAGATGCTCACAACTGACCTTCCCTCAACAAGAAGCATTCCAGGTGACTGCACCTTCTCTTCCAAAGGTCATGCTTCCTCTGGGTGTTCAGAATTTTAGATCTCTGGAATGTTTTTTTATCACTCAAACAAGCATCCTTTAGATGCAACCTCCATCGCCAGCTCTCCTGATATTTAATTATGTTGCTCAACTTTGAATTTTGTTTTCTCTTTCGTGCCTTGGATCACTTAATAATTATAATTTACTGTAATTATTGAAGTTATTGGTAGTCCAATATACCCTTTTCTTTCTAGCAGTCTAATAGATCCCAGATTCAACTTCCCTTATGGTTATTTCTGTCACTGAAGATATCTTTCAGTGAGTGGCAGAACATCTTTCCTCTGCACTTTCCTTTCAACATTTCATGCATCAGGTGTTAGCTACCACATAAATGAACATTTGTATGCATTCTCGGACTTGATAATCGTATAGACAACTTGAGCAAGGCGGCAGTCATTAAATCCATAGTTAATTGACTTGGTTCTCTGTTTACTTCACACAATAGCTTCCCTTCGCTTTACTTTTCTATCAAGGTGTGGTTTGATTTTCTGTTTTGCCATAATGATTCTAATCCATTATATCTTTGAAAAATGCAGAGTCTAAAATTTAGGTCAAATAAATCAGCTATTCTCAGCCTATGACCCCAACCCAACCTCATCCCCTCCCCGCTCCCCCCTAGAGGCTACAGCACATTTAAGTAAAGTCTTTGTTTTCTTTTCGCCTCATGCAACATAAATATTTTTAAATGTTTTTTACGCAGTTGGTAGGAATACGGAAGAAACCAAAACTTGACTGCTTCACCGGGGAAGAGGCCCATATACTTAAAGCAGAGTCTAAGTGGTTTTGTATTTTAATTGTCACAGAAATAATGAGGATGTGCTATTTTCCGCAGTACCCTTATCAGTGCACTGTTAGCATGTCTCTTCAACATGTGTTTGTAAGGAACAGGCATGAATGCTCCGATTGGAAATTGCTGTCACGTGCAGTCTCGATTTTTTTGAAGCTTTCCCATCCTAGCTCATATCTTTGAAGTATTTGGGAATCAGTTCCAAGGCAGAATCAATTTCAAAGGAGGGCAAGTCACTTAATCAACCTGGATGTTCAAAATACTGATTAGGTACTATTGTGTTTTGCTCGTTAGTTTGCATGCAAGCACAATGTTTTGAGGTAGCCTTTGTAAAACTGATTGTGAAGCCCACTGAAAAGGGAAATGCTGGGGAAATGAGACACAACTCTCGAGAGTCACTTTCACTCTCTGAGAAAGTGAATTAACATCTCATATCAATGACCTTTCCTCAGAACACCGAATATCTCACCCAAGGAGAAGCTGACTTTCCGAGGAACCTTTACCGCCGCTGATCCCCAGGCCAGTGGATTGTTCGTGGCAAGTTGGTGGGATCCTGTCTCCCCGGACACCGGAGCTCCCGATCCCGGAGTTCTGACTCCGAATCCACCCCTCGGCCTAGTGCACACGCACCCCGGGGAGTAGGATGAGGGGAGGATTTGGAGTCTATGTCCGGTATGCTGAGGAGGGAGGGAACGCCACTGAGCCCGAGGCCCACTCCTGCCTGGGAAGCCGCTCTCCTTGATGATGCCGGGACAAGGGCTTCTTCCAAATTGGAGACAGGGGCACGTAGTTTGAGAGGGAGAGTTGGATAGGGGAAGGTCAAGAAGAAATGGAAAGAGAGAGGGGAGGGAGTTACCTGAAACGAGGACAATAGTTGTTCTAATTTCATGTTGGGTGAATTTTTTTTTCAACCCGTGAGGTCAGTTCGGCTATGAAAAAATTTTGGATGAAGGAGGATTTCGGAGAATCGATCTTGGATATTCAGAGTTGTATAGTAATTTGTGCATTATTATGTTGTTATTATAGAAAAAATAAATTTACCTTTTCATTGTTTTGTTACATCCTGAAGATGAACTTGATCTAGTGAGGCCCTATTAAAATGCAGCCACCATGTAATGTGGCAGCTAAGGTGATTAGATCAGATTCAACTTTATTGTCTTTGTGCCGAGTAAAATATGAAGCCAATTAAATAAAATTAGCATCCAACCAGAAATGGAAAAATAATAATCCTATAAACAAATACAAATAACTAATGTGAATAAAAACAAGCGCATTCTCAGCAAGCAACTATAAAGTACTAACAGTACAATTGAGTGCAGTACCATTCAGCGCTGGCATTTTAAGGTTCAGCAAGGTCACAGTCTCAGGGGAAAAAAGCTCTTCTTGAACCTGTTGGTTCAAGAGCACCTATCAGATAGAAAGTCCATAGTTAAGGTGAGATGCATCCTTGATGATGCTCTTCGCCCTACCCAGACAGTGTTCCTGATAAATGTTCTCAATGGTGGACAATGGAATGCCAATAATCTGCTGGGCAGTTTTCACCACCCACTGAACTGCTTTTCGGTCCGATACAAGACAGTTGCCGCACCACACTGAGGTGCCATAGGTCAATATGCTCTCAGCGGTACAGCAGTAAAAATCCACCAGTATCCTGGGACAGAGGTGAACTTTCGTTATGCTCCACAGAAAATAAAGGCGCTGTTGCACCTTTTTGATCAGGATGGAGGAGTTCAGGTAGCAGGTGAGATCATGGGAAATGTGGACACCAAGGAATATGAAACTTGATACATGTTCCACTACAACTCCATTGACTAAATAGGGTCATGAGTGTGCCTGAAGTCCACAATGATCTTGGTCTTCTGGGGGTTAAGTGTCAAGTTGTTGTTGGCACACCACACAGCCAGCTGCTGGTCCACATCCCTATAGACCATCCCCTTTGATCAATTTATATGCACAACGGCATCCCACAAGTAGTAGAATAATTCTTTGAGGGAGAAGTTATTAAAGCTGGACTCCAAATTTCTCCTTCAAATTCTGCTTGGAAATATTCACAAATTCACAAGGCCAGCTCCATAGAAACTCATTGGGTGCAAGGCGATTATAAAGTAAAAGCTGACAGACATGCACAGTGATGCCAAGACATGTATCCCTAGAGGAACTAAAGATGCTGTGGGAGGATTAACTCTTTAACATTTAATAAGCATAGTACATTGTGTTCTGGCTATGATTTTATCGTAGTTAAAGATCTGAAGGTCTTGAGGGCACTTGACAGAGTAGTTATGGTGGTCTTTCCACTAGTAGGAGAATCTTGAACTAAATAGTTACAAGATAAGAGAACAGTCATTTAAAACAGAGGTGGATAGAAATTGTTTCTCACATTGGGTGATTCATCTCTACCCAACCACTTGTGGGGAAGATTATTGGAAGTATTCAAAATGTTAACAAGGAAGAGGAGTTGAGATCAACCATGAATGTGCTGAGTGACAGGGCAGGTCTGAGATACTAAGTGGCCCCAGTACGCTTCTGTTTTTCTTCTGCTACTGACCTGGGATGACCTTTCCTGCACTGAAATGCATCTGCAATATCACAAAAGGTGTTAGTCTGAATGAGATGTGTTGTCGCCCATGGGAAGTGTCATCACAGGTCAACAAGTTTTCACCTCAAAGGCTTCCTTCAGGTTGAACTTTGCTTTCAATGTTGGGATTAACTTTGCAAAACCGTGAGTGATAGTGCAGTGTTTAGGGTATTTGACTAGTAACTCAATATCCATAAAAAATGATCCAGTGTCATGCATTCAATACTTAACCACAGCAGTGGAGCAATTCAAATTTGCCTAATGAGTAGATCTGGAACTCAACAATGGTGAATGTGCAACCAGAAGAAACACATCAATGTGATGTCTTTACTAAGTCTGACCTGTGTGTGACTCCAGAGGCAGAGTAATATAATGAACTCTTAACTACCTTTTGAAGTGGTCCAGCAAGACACTAATCTGTCAGAAGGTCAAGAGTAATTAGGAACAAATAAATGAAATTGGAAATTGGAACAGTGACATTTAAAAGACTCATAGATGGATACATAGATGTAAAAACAATGGAGGGTTATAGGGTCTGAGGCAGGGAAGGGTGTGACGTGGCCTTATATAGATTGGTACAACAGGGATCTATGTTCTTGCCACCCACTGCCACACATCCTTTAATGACCAAGAGCAAAACAGAGTGCCATGGTTTGTGCCAGAGACCCAGGTTTGAATCTGGTGCTGGCTGTAATGAGTTTGTACCTTCTCACTGTGACCTGCGTGGGTTTTCTCTGGGTGCTCCAGTTTCCTCCCACCCTCCATAAACAAATGGGTTTGGGAGGTTAATTGGGCATCATGGACTGGGAGGGCCTTCTACCAGGCTGTATCATTGATTTTTTTTATATTTTTTCCATTGTTTGTGTCATCCAACAATTTGCTGGAGAAACACAGTGGTTTGAGCATGCTGGAATCTGAAATAAAGGTAATCTGCTGGAGGACCAGTGCAGTTCTGGGACATTCCTCCATCAAAATGCTTCTTGCTTCAGATCCCAGAACCTGCAGTCTCCTGTACTTCACCATTGTTTGCAGATTTTGCTTCTTTTGCCTGTTAATTTTGGCCTGAGAGTTAATTATAAATTTCTGCTGGTCTTGTAGAATTTTAACTGATGCTAAGTTAGGTGATGAAGAGGGAAGTCCCTTTGAGGGTTCTGATAGCATGATGTTACCATAATGAAGGTGATGATTTCACACGAGGCAATGACAGCATCATGTTCCAATCTGTCTCCACGGCGGACCCACTGCACCGGCCTGCTGCTGTCTCACGAGACCCCCGTCAGCCAATCTCTGTAATGCTGAGGTGGCACTAAGGTAGCTTTAGCAGTTGCTGCAGACAACATACACCACAAGACAGATCTTCAAGCATTCAATGTCCCTCCTGCCAGCTCACTCTGACCCAGTGCTGTGATATTGTCCGAGTATGTTCATTGCTTATCGATGATTCCACAAAGGCAAAGGTAACGACCTGGAAATCTCCTTGTGCAGTGTTTTTGTAGATGATGTAATGAGCATTTATTAACCCACCACAAGCGAGATTTCTTTTCCAGAAATGTGTTTTTGACACACACATAAAAAAGGAGTGGGGTGCTCAGCAACATTATACGGTGGATAGATCTTGCATCCATTTAAATCTTCCATATGACAAGGAAATGAAACAGGGTGAGATAACACTGTCGCAGCACCAGCGATCAGGACCTGGGTTCGAATCCCCTGGAGTCCATAAGGAGTTTATGCATTCTCCCCATGTCTGCTTGGGTTTTCCCCAGGGGCTCTGGTTTCCTCTCAACCTCCAAAACATACCAGGTTTGGGGGGGGGGGGTTGTAGGTCAATTGGATGTGATTGGGAGGCATGCGCTCAGGGTGCAGAAAGGGTCTGTTACTGTGCAGTATGTTTACATTTTAAAAAAAATTAGATTAAAAGAGACAATAAATTCATAAGACAATATTAAATATTCACAGTATTCCTACTGCAAAGAAAGTGGTGCCATCGGGCCGTCAGATATTTTGGAGGTGTCTATGATTAATGTATCAAGGGGAGGGTCAAGAGACTGCTAGCTGTTGGAAAGAAACTGGTTTTCAGGCTTCTGTATCTTCGGCCTGGAGGTAGCAGCGAGAAGAGGCTGCAACCAGAGTGATGGGGATCCTTTATGATGTTTGCTCACTTCTTGGTCGAAAGCTTTAATAGTCCCTTTCGAACCCAAAGTCAGGGTACCTACTCATGTCCCCTTGTGGCTCCTGTGAACCCCTGGACGTGATGGCGGTTTAAACATTACAGAGATGACCGCAATAGAGGTCAGAGCCTGTGATGGACCTGACTATATTTTTCTTACATATTACTAAAACTCTTGATTCTTGAGTTCACTAGGTTCTTCCCGCATCTTCAAAAAAGCAGCAGTGATGGATCATGAGAGACCTGGTTTATTCTAAGTTAATTAGTAGCCAGATTTACAGAACAGCAACTAAGAAAACAAATAAAGTGGATGTCTATAATAGAGACTATGTCATATATATGAAGCTGAGTGACGCTATATTCATTAGACATCGTAATTAATGAAAGGTTGACAAGCTTTACACAGACTCACCATTTATATATAGCTTTTATCCAGTAAAATTCCCATTATCAGGAATTCAAGCAATCTCCATCCTCAAGCAACCAGAAAATAAATAGGTAAAAAATAAGAAATTTTAAAATTGATGCCCCAAGCGGTTCATTCGCCAATCATGCAACAAGCCATCTCAAGCAACTGGAAAAGTCACTTATCTGGCACCTATAAATCCCCATAGGTGCGGGATAACGAGGGTTTTACTGTACAAAAGTGGAATGTTCATTATCACCAAATCCAGATGTATTCAATTGTCTAACTCTTGCCCAATCCATGTATCTGACTTCTCAATGTCATGAATCAATGTATCCTCTGTTTCCACCTTCTCTGCCCGCTGGTTCTATCCATGCACACCCCTCAGCGTGAAAAAAATCTTTCTCCCTCACCCTAAAACAATTCCTTCCAGCTTCAATCCCTCTTACCCTGAGGAAAAAACCATGACAATTCATATTATCCATTTTTTTTGTAACCCTTCAGCCTCTGCAAACAATACCTTGGATTATTCAGGTATGTGAAGGGCAAAGCAAATGAATCACTTTGTATGTCCTTGAGAATAGCCAAAAGCAAAAGGAACAAGAAGTAAATCACAAAAGTTTACAGCCACAGTGGTGGAAGTTTAAAAACACATCGCTGGAGAAACTCAGCTGGTCAAACAATGTACTTTATAGAGCAAAGATAAAGATACAAAACCAAAGTTTTGGGCTTATGGCCTTCATCAAGGTATTTGACATAAGAAGCAGTTGACCCCATGAGGATTAGAATATAAGAACAGGGATGTGATGCTGAGGCATTATAGGGCACTGGTGAGACCTCACTTGGAGTATTGTGAGGAGTTTTGGGCTCCTCATATAAGAAAGGATGTGCTGACACTGGAGAGGGTTCAGAGGACATTCACGAGTATGATTTCGGGAATGAAAGGATTATCCTATGAGAAGTGTTTGACAGCTCTTGGGCTATACTCATTGGAATTTAGGAGAATGGAAGGGGTGGGGGCGGGGGTGGAAATTTCACTGAAACATTTCGATTGTTGAAAGGCATGGACAAAGTAGATGTAGAAAGGTTGTTTCACATGGTGGGAGAGTCTAGAACAAGAGGGCACAATTTCAGGATTGAAATGTATCTCCTCAGAGGAATTTCTTTAGCTAGAGGATGGTGAATATGTTGAATTTGTTGCCACAGGTGGTTGTGGAGGCCAGGTCATTGGGTGTGTTTAAGACAGAGAATGATAAGTTCTTGATTAGCCAGGGCATCAAAGGCTATAGGGAGAAGGCTGGGCTGTGGGGCTGAGTGGGATAAATGGATCAGCTCATGATTAAATGCAGGGTAAACTCATTGGGCTCAATAGACCACTTCTACTCTGGTGCCCTATGGTCTTATGATCCCTCAAGCCTGATTTGTTATTCAGTACTTGACTACTCTATGGCTGTACTGGAACCTGTGCATCTAATTCAGTGTCCTGTTTTGATTACTTTATTTCTTAATTCTCATGGGACTCAGCCTTAAATAAACACCAAGCAGTAACATTTCTTAGCATTTCAATCAGTCATGAACGAACCTGTCATTGGTAATAGATGATGCTCATGCAATGTTGTACCTTTATCTTTTTCTGTGCCATGTATTCTGTCCTAGTAACTCTTTGATTTACAGTAGGGTTACACCCTGTACATTTGTTTCATTGTTGTGCTACCTACTGTACTCAATTATTAGCTAACTTGCCTGAATAGCAGGGAAAAAAAAGCTTTTCACTGTACTTTGGTGCATGTAACAATAAACAATTCAAGTCCTAAATGGCCAACACAAAGGTTGGTAATTCTAGATTTCCTGCCGGACGAAATGGCCTTCCAGAATCTCCCCTTTCAATCCACTTCAGAATTATATTGTCTGGAAATTCTTCACTGGTTAATAGGTTGAAGTGAGTGCTGTAACAATGGCTGAGTGTTGACTTGTTGAAATGAATTTCAGAGATGGAATACCCCACTCAGCCATTAATAATTATCGTGGTTCGAGCGACTAACCGGGGATTAATTTTCAGGTCGCCTTAATGTTTAAATGACATCATCTTTCTTATGGATCAATCTTCCTCAATCTCGCCTTATCTGAAAAAAATCCTTCAATCCAGTGAATCTACACTTCACCATCCATGACCAACATACTTTGAATCACTTTTTCCTCCACTGAATGTGGTTGAGAAATTGTGTCAGGTTCTTCTTCTCCATATGCTCAGTGACTGAACACAATCAAAGTGGTGAAACACAGAAGTCTGCAGACACTGTGATTGTATAAATACACACAGTAAATGCTGGAGATACTCAGCCGGTCTCACAGCGTCCACAGAAGGTAAAGATATATTACCAACGTCTTAGGTCTGAGGCCTTCTTCAAGGTATAAGCAAAGAGCAAGTAGGCATCTGAATAAAAGTGGAAGAATGGGAGGGGGAGGAGTCCAGATAGTAAACAAAAAGAGTTAATTGGATATAAGAGGAAAGGTGAGGAGACAAGAGGAAGAAAATGGGGGCATTTATCAGAAACCGGAGGAATTTTTTAAATTTTTTAATTTTTTATTTTTCACACTATAAACCACATTGATCAAGATACATACATTTTTCTTTTCAAATATATAGTGTCGTTTTCTCCCCCCCCTCCCTCTTCCCCTCCCACCCTCCCTACCTTCCCTCCCATTCATTTAAAGTTCAGAATCTAAGATACATTAAACCCATCAAACAATGTTGTCACTCAATAAAAATAAACAAGAAGTTCCACTGAGTCAATTTCTTTTCATTTCCTCTCCTTCTGTCATTTTAGGTGGTAGATGTCCCCGGTAGGTTTTCTCTATTATGTTTCATGTATGGCTCCCATATTTGTTCAAATATTGTAATATTATTTCTTAAATTAGATGTTATTTTTTCTAATGGAATACATTTATTCATTTCTATATACCATTGTTGTATTCTCAAGTTGTCTTCTAATTTCCAGGTTGACATAATACATTTTTTTGCTACAGCTAGGGCTATCCTAACAAATCTTTTTTGTGCTCCATAGAAACCGGAGGAATTGATGTTAATGCCATGTGGTTGGAGGGTGCCCAGACAGAAGATGAGGTGTTGTTCCTCCAATTTGCAAGTGGTCTCAGTCTGGCAGTGCAAGAGACCATAGACAGATCAGCAAGGGATTGTCACAGAGAATTGAAATGGGTGGCTTCAAAGAGATGACGATGAGATGGGAACATGGATGAAGATCCAGGCATGTGCTCTTCTACCTTATTCCTTCTTCAATTTCTTACAATCTTATGCTGCAACTCCAGAGGACATTAAAGTTCTGGGAGAGCTATTTCAGTGAACATTTTCTCTCAGATGCCGAATGCAAAGGTTGAAGGAATGTTGCTGAGTCAGGATTCCTGAACCCTGACCATAAACCACCTGACTACAGCCAGCAGAAACTCGGTGTGAGCACAGATAACTTCCGTGCCCTAATCATTCTGACCTAATCTGAGCATGTTACATTTCAGAAACCAGAAAGAAGGAACGTTGGTTGCACAATGAAGAAAAGAGGACTCAAGCATTACTCCATAGAAAATCATCCTGATCTAGACCAGTCTGACAGATGCCCAACACATAGAGTCAAATCCCTTTGGACTTCTTGAACAATCCTGAATTGTTTGGATGAGCAATCAAGAGGACAATGAATAAGTAATTTTGAACCAGGGTTGCTGGCATTGTTATGGTGTTGTGCTAACTGCTGCACTTACCGTCCCACTGTATTAAAACTTAAAAATGGTGGCACGGTTAGTGCGACATTATAACAGTGCCAGTGAATCTGATGCTGCCTGTGAGGAGTTTTCCCTGTGCCTATGTGGGTTTCCTCCCACCCTCCAAAACATTTCTTTATGGGGTATTGGCTATTTGGTGTATTTGGGTGGCATGGGCTTGTGGGCTGGAAGGGCCCGTTACTGTGTTGTAACTAAAATTAAACTCCTTTCTCCAAACTTAGTTAACCATATTTGCAAGTTTGACTCTGGTGATCTTAGTTTCCATTTAGTGCAATAAAGTGTCATTTGTAGCAACAGAGGAGCCCAGGGAAAGACAGGAGACCTCTTCCTCTTAAGGATGCGGACTATTTAGCACTAGGTTCCTGATCACTCTTATAGGATTAATTCTCCTGACATCCACTTTTACATATCTTTGAATGTTGTGCTGGGCTTTAAACTCTTGCTTCAAGATTATCAATCCAGATTCTGAGATTATTATCCAGCAATAACCCCAGAACATTACCACATCTCAAGGATCCATGCCTGAAGCTCAGGGTCAATATCCCACGGAAAATCAATGATTATGACTCATTACTGAAGTAAAATAATTCTCTGCTCCCTCCAACATGACTAAATTGGAGGACAAGATGTGCCAAGAGTGTAAATGCAAAAAAAAACACACCGACTTTCCTGGGGAAGAAACACATTGGGAAAAGAAAGGAGCTTAAATCAATCCAGGGTCGGCGTCAGAACAAGTCTAATAGAGGGCATTAGGGTAACTACAGGGAGGGGCACAAAATGGAGTTTGAAAACTCTCTCACGAGGAGGGGGGTGATTATACCGCAGGCCTGATGCTAGTGCTGCGGGTGAGGGGCACAATTACTCATGGGGGGGGGGGGGGCAATGCCCTTAAATTCTCTCGCTTGGCGCTGGCCCTGAATCAATCCCTAATATTACAACAATAAACATACCTGTGAGTGATATTTATAAATGCTTGAGGCTAAAATCACATGAATATGAATCATATTTACCTGCTGCGACTCTGCAAATTGGAATATGCAAAAGCAAGAACTCTGGGAGGCTGATTTACATATTTAAAAAAATCAGCCAATGTAGGCCAATAAAGGTGATATTGCCTTGTTAAAGATGTTGCTGGCCCATAAAATTACACATCTAAAGGTGTCACAATGAATCGCATCTGGAAAAAAGTAGATGCATGTTGACACACATGGAACTCAAAGAGATAGGCTTGCCTGTGATTACTTGACTTCTCTTTCCTTCGCATTTCAACAGGAATAAAACCTTTCCCTCTTGGAAGCCCCCACTAGTGCTCTAATGCATCTCATTCATTTACAGACTTCCTTGCACAAGCACGCTCTCCTAAGTCCACATTAATCTTACATTTGTGCTGATCTATTATCTCCCAAAGATTAATATTTCTTTTAATATTTTCATTCTGCAAGGATAAGTGGATCTTGGACATTTCAATTTTAATGATTCATGCAGTTACACATAGGCTTTCGGAAGTGAGATAGCTGTGCAGTAAGTACATAATCTTAATTAATGTCTGCCTTTAACTAATAAAGAATGGATATAAATGAGGATTAAGTGGATGTTGTTCACTTTATTTAAATAATAAAGAAATAAAAGCAAAAATACAGTATGGGTCTCTTGAGATGATGACTAGCTTTCAGCTTCAGAAAAATTCATAATGAGAATCTGTAAAGTCGCTTCTAACTGTGAATAAAACATATAATTTGAATTCCTGGTAATTTGCAGTTTGAATCAGTCTGGATGGCAGACAAGTTCCTCAGTTCAGTTCCAATAGGCGCAGTAACAATGTCAGAGTACTTCCAGCTAAGGTGAACAGATTTATTGCCAGAGAACATACATGACATCACATACAACCCCGAGATTCTTTTTCCTGCAGGCCAGGCAGAATTGCCATTTATTTGGTAGTGCGAAAAAAAATTGTACTCAATGTACACATGTAAACAAATAAAGAAATGTAAACAAACTGATTGTGCTATACAGAGAGAGAAAAATCAATAAAGTTCAAGAGTAAGAGTCGGTGCTGGGCCTGCAGCTGTTCATGGTGGACATTAATAATCTGGAAGAGGGGACAGAGTCTAGTGTATCTGAGTTTGCTAAATGACACTAAATTAAGTGGAAATTGTGGGGAGGATAAGGAGAGTTGGCGAGAAATATAGACACGGTAAGTGAGTGGGCAAGAGTCTGGCAGATGAAGTACAATGTTGCTAAATGTGAAGTTATTCACTTTGGTTGGAAAAGTGAAAGATCAGGGTATTATTTAAATGGCAAGCGAATGCAGCATGGTGTCGTGCAGAAGGACTTGGGAGGGCTTGTGCATGCATTGCAAAAGGTTGGTTGGCAGGTGCAGTGGACATTTAAGAAGGCCTTTGTTGCTAGAGGGATTGAATTTAGGAAAAGTGGGGGGGGGGGGGGGGTTCTGCTGCAACTGTACAGGGTACTACAGTTCTGGTCTCCGGAAGGATGTACTGGCTTTGAAGGCAGTACAGAGGAGGCTTACCAGGTTGATTCCAGAGATGAGATGTTAGCCTCTGAGGAGAGATTGAGTTGTCTGGGATGGTACTTGCTGGAATTTAGGGAGGGTGGGGGCGGGGGGAATCTCATAGAAACGTACAACATTTTGAAAGGCATAGATAAGATAGAGGTAGGTAAATTGTTTCCATTAGGGGGAGAGACTAGAACAAGGGGATATACAGAAGCCTCAAGATTCAGGGGAGTAGATTTAGGATGGAGATGAGGAGGATCTGCTTTAACCAGAGGGTGGTGAATCTGTGGAATTCGATGCTCATTGAAGCAGTGAAGGTTACCTCAATAAATGTATTTAAGATAAGGTTGGATAGATTTTTACATAGTAAGGGAACTAAGGGGTATAGGGAAAAGGCAGGTAGGTGGAGATGAGCCTATCATTAGATCAGCCACAATCTCATTGAATGGTAGAGCAGGCTCGATGGGCCGGATGGCTGACTCCTGCTCCTATTTCTTATGTTCCCTCAGAGAATGGTGGATCTGTGAAATTCTCTGTCCAAGAAAGCAATAGAAAAATTGGGGTGCAAAGCAGCTCTGTATGAAGTGAATGGTGGAGCACCATGATGGACAGAATGGCTGGCTTCTGTTCCTTATCCATTGTGTGCACTGTCATTTGATTAATTTCTAGCAAAAAAACAGTTTGTTCTTAATGAGGCTGGGTTGGCATGGCAGAATAAGTATTTTTACTTTGCTGGATTTTAAAAAAAGCACACAGAGAAGAACTATATTTGCAGAATTGGTTTCATGAGGAATGGTGAGGCAATTTTTTTTAAACGAAAAAAAGTGACTCCTGCAAAACACTCATTCTTCCATACCATGTCTTTAAATTAAGGCGATGTTGTTCGATTGCCCATTCTTCCTGCTTTCTGAACAAGGAAATTTTCCATTTTATTATCATGAATTATTTCAAAGTCACACTTTCATTGAAAATCATTTCTTCCTGCTGTGTGCAGCGACAGATTCCAGTTTTGGTTGCAGCAGTGAGCTCATTGCAATGTCTGGCTCGATGGGAAGAAAGAAACCATGTCCTTCAGACAGGGCATGGAATGAAAAATCTGTGGCCCGAAGATTTTGGGATGGGTCTGTTGAAGTTTTGACAGGACAGTGGTGTAGGTCGTCACCATGTCTGGTACTGTATGTGCAGAGTTTGCTCACTCTCCCTGTGATTGTAGGGTCTCTCTGGTTGCCCCATTAAAGGAATCGTACAGAACAGGTAATATTATGTGAAATTGCCTTCTGCCTCCCATAAGGCAGAGAAAGTGTCGCCATTAGTGTCACCCAAGCCTCCTTTACAGTACGAGAGAAAGAGAAGCAAAAGAGAGTCTCTTCAGAGTCACTGGGTGTCTATGGATTTGCCTCCAGTGCTCCCGCAGCCGGGCAGCCTCCTGATTTTTCCTTCGGCAATCCGAGCTTCAGGTCTAACCAATGCGATCAGGAAGCCTTCAACATCTGAGGCCCTTCGGGAGCCCTTCTTGCCCTCAGCATCCTCTCAAATCCTGGTTCCATTATCTGGTTCCCATGAGCAAGACTCAAGTAGCCCACAGCCAATGCACCTGACCCCAAGTTGCCTGCATCTTGAGTGGGTCCCTCGGCCTTTGAGCCGCTCACTGGTTTCTTACCCAGTCCTGAAGATGTGTGGGTCAATGGACAACTGTAAATTACCCCCAGTGTGTCAATGGGTTGTGGAATCTTGCTGGAGTTGAGAAAAATGTGGAGAGTACAAAATGGCATTAACAAATAAGTGTTTGTAGCACATTGCTATGGTTATAGTTCAAGGTTACTGCTCGAAGAAAAAGGCTCACACAAAGTGAGTACAGTCAACACTGAGTTTATTCGGCTATCTGCTCCACCTTTTATGCCGCATCACCACGGGCATGGCTTGGGATCTGCTGGGCGCGGATTGGTCGCCTTGTGATCCGATGCTGGCGATTGGCTGGTTTTGCCTCTGCTGTTGCGGCCTATGATAATAGGCCACTCAGCTCACATGTCGTCTGTTCAAATGCCCCGTTCGATGATCAGGGGGCTGCCCGGCTGCGGGCCGCTACACATTCATAATTGATACAGAGTCGGTGCACCGAAGGGCTTGTTTCATGCTCTATCATCATGACAGCAATTACTTTAAACCAGGAGAATTGGGAGAAATCTTTAGGCAGGGTCTGGGGAGTCATGGGACACCGAGGTTCAGGTCGGAGGGAAGGGTGGGAATCAAATATGGGAAGGTCTTTTGTTGTCAAAAAAGGTGGAGGATGTGGGACAAGAGTCAGCTGCTTGGAATCAGATGGTAGGTACTTTCAGGTTTTGTGACAAAGAATCAGAGATGAGGTCGATGGGGCAGTTAGAATTGGTGGTTGGATGAGAGAGTTTAAGTGATATGAGGGTGTTAGAATGTAAGACCATAAGGCATTGGAGGAGAAAAAGGCCATTCAGCCTATTGACCCTGCCCCGCCATTCAATCATGAGCTGATCTATTTTCCCACTCAGCCCCACGATAGGCCACTTGTTATTGTTGTGGATTCACATGACAAGTGTGATAGTACAGATCTATCACCAATGTACATAGTGTATATAGTTACTGTATCTAGACTGTGCTTACAGCGATTGGCTGAGAGCTAAGCCACACCTATTGTCTGGGCCTTAAAGGGTTGTGTCCCTAGCCAGATCAGATCATTCCGGACTGGTCGACCACCTGTGAAGAGCTCCTGTCTTTTGCTAATAAAAGCCTTGGTTTGGATCAACAAGTCTTTGGTTCTTTCGACGAGCTCTACAACAAGGAAAATAATTTTTCTTTTTTTCACTGCACCAGGTATAATGTGACAATGAACTTGAACTTGAAATCTTCTGATCAAAAGCTCCTCATCAAATCACACCGTTACCTTGCCTACTCAGAAATAAAAAAATAATCTTCCATTTCTATAGCACCTTTCATCACACAAGGATGTTTCAAAGAGCCATAGTTACCAATGAAAAACTAATAAACAGAAATCTCGACAACCTCAAGACCGTAATGACTAGTAAAACTCATTGGGAGTGAAGCACAAAAGTCTGCAGACACTCAGGCCAGAAATTTCGGTGATATATCTTTACCTCCTGTGGATGCTGTGAGGTCTTCTGAGTTCCTCCAGAAATTTTGTGTTTTTAGTAAAACTAATTTGATGATTTCAAATGATAAATGGTAGCCAATATGTGGAGCTTCATTATATGCAACCTGAGCACATTTTAATTCAAAGTTGGCTGGTAAATTGACACTTAATAAATGTCAACACATCAAATATTTATTTTCGGAGTTCTTCTTTTTCTTTGGCTTGGCTTCGCGGATGAAGATTTATGGAGGGGGTAAATGTCCACGTCAGCTGCAGGCTCGATTGTGGCTGACAAGTCCGATGCGGGACAGGCAGACACGGTTGCAGCGGTTGCAGGGGAAAATTGGTTGGTTGGGGTTGGGTATTGGGTTTTTCCTCCTTTGGCTTTTGTCAGTGAGGTGGGCTCTGCGATCTTCTTCAAAGGAGGTTGCTGCCCGCCGAACTGTGAGGCGCCAAGATGCACGGTTTGAGGCGATATCAGCCCACTGGCGGTGGTCAATGTGGCAGGCACCAAGAGATTTCTTTAGGCAGTCCTTGTACCTCTTCTTTGGTGCACCTCTGTCACGGTGGCCAGTGGAGAGCTCGCCATATAACACGATCTTGGGAAGGCGATGGTCCTCCATTCTGGAGACGTGACCCACCCAGCGCAGCTGGATCTTCAGCAGCGTGGACTCGATGCTGTTGGCCTCTGCCATCTCGAGTACTTCGATGTTAGGGATGAAGTCGCTCCAATGAATGTTGAGGATGGAACGGAGACAACGCTGGTGGAAGCGTTCTAGGAGCCGTAGGTGATGCCGGTAGAGGACCCATGATTCGGAGCCGAACAGGAGTGTGGGTATGACAACGGCTCTGTATACGCTTATCTTTGTGAGGTTTTTCAGTTGGTTGTTTTTCCAGACTCTTTTGTGTAGTCTTCCAAAGGCGCTATTTGCCTTGGCGAGTCTGTTGTCTATCTCGTTGTCAATCCTTGCATCTGATGAAATGGTGCAGCCGAGATAGGTAAACTGGTTGACCGTTTTGAGTTCTGTGTGCCCGATGGAGATGTGGGGGTGGGGGGGGGGGCTGGTGGTCATGGTGGGGAGCTGGCTGATGGAGGACCTCCGTTTTCTTCAGGCTGACTTCCAGGTCAAACATTTTGGCAGTTTCCGCAAAACAGGACGTCAAGCGCTGAAGAGCTGGCTCTGAATGGGCAACTAAAGCGGCATCATCTGCAAAGAGTAGTTCAAGGACAAGTTTCTCTTGTGTCTTGGTGTGAGCTTGCAGGCGCCTCAGATTGAAGAGACTGCCATCCGTGCAGTACCAGATGTAAACAGCGTCTTCATTGTTGAGGTCTTTCATGGCTTGGTTCAGCATCATGCTGAAGAAGATTGAAAAGAGGGTTGGTGCGAGAACACAGCCTTGCTTCACACCATTGTTAATGGAGAAGGGTTCAGAGAGCTCATTGCTGTATCTGACCCGACCTTGTTGGTTTTCGTGCAGTTGGATAACCATGTTGAGGAACTTTGGGGGGCATCCGATGCGCTCTAGTATTTGCCAAAGCCCTTTCCTGCTCACGGTGTCGAAGGCTTTGGTGAGGTCAACAAAGGTGATGTAGAGTCCTTTGTTTTGTTATCTGCACTTTTTTTTCACTGAGAGCGGCTAAAAGTCTCCAATCCCACCCTAGAGAACAGAATCCTCGGTTTGCCCCGTGACTCAGCCCTCATGAGAAAGCTATGTTGATGGTACATTTGACTATTTAATCATGTGCCAAGTGGCCTGCTGATCTTGCACTCTTTCTTCTTGGCTGAAGGCCAATACCAAAGCAGCCATTCTCAACCTTCCTTCAGCTATGGCCTCCTTAGGATTCTGTTGCAAGTTTATGGGCCCCCTTCCCTGTGAAGCAGTCAAGTTTAGTTGGTTTCTTCTTTTCTTCTCTCCTACCGACGACATTAAAAGCAGAAAAAAAAATTTCATGTTATCAGTCCGTGTCCCCCTCCGCCCTTTAAATGTGCTGTGGCCCCCAGGGTGGGGCTGTATTGTCCCCGTGGAGAATGGCTGTTCCAGAGGACATTGGAGGTTGGGGGGGTGGTTTAAGGGGCAAGTTTCTTAACAGAGAAAGATCAATGCCAGGGCTAATAGTGGGAGTAGATACAACAGTAGTGTTTAAGAAGCTTCTAAATGGATACCAAAATATGTAAGGAGTAAAGGGATATGGATGGGGTCCAAGCAAGAGAGTCTTGTTTTATCTTGGGCATAATTCTCAACATAGACGTGGGCTGAAGGGCCTTTGCTGCCCTGTTGCACATTCACTGTTCCATATAAGATGAAGAAGGGGGAGAAGCGTACCTGGGTAGAGACCAGAAGTTCTTCGAGGGTGCCCAGGATTTTCCTCAGTTTATTACCGTGAAAATCAAACTGTTCATCCTGCAAAAACAGCTTTGGGAAGATTGGCAAATACTCGTATATGATTGTGTTCCGATTAATCAGTGGTCGTTTTTTCAAATCTATTTCTCCCAATCTATCAAAACTATCGCCTTTGTCCTTTTGTTGCTTCTGTGAAGATAACACAGATTTTTAAAAATCAGCCCAAAAGCGTTTTTTTTCTTTCAACCACATCAATATCAATTGGATTCTGCCTCAGGAACATGGTATTGAAACCAATTAAAATTAATCCAAATTGCTTTTTGAAAAAAAATTAAAAACCACAAAGGTCAAGGAGCTTTCTCCTTTGCTTAAAGATTCTAGCAGAAGGAGCGGAGAGAAAGGGCTGACCTCCCTCATCCAAGCACACCCTCATCATATCTGTAGCAGTAGCCGGCAGCAACTAAAGGCATCTGGCATGAGCCCCACATGAGAATGTAAGTTGTAAAATGTTGACTGGAAGAGAGAAGCTGGCTGTATTCCTCTCTTTCTTGTTATTAGCTCGAGCTTATAATAACCTCATTATTCAATAAGGTAGTAAAAGCCTATTAACCATTGAATAAGGGGCACAACCTTAATTAATGGATTGTAAGAGAATTCAAAGAAATTTGTACATATGGAGTTGTTCTGGAATTAAGTCACCTAAGACTCCTGAGAACTTCTACAGGTGTACCGTGGAGACCATTCTGGCTGGTTACATCACCATCTAGAATGGAGGTGCAAATGGTCAGGACAAGAAAAAGACTCCAGAGGGTTGTCAACTCAAGCTGTGACATCATGGTCAACAGTCTTCATTCCATCGAGGACCTCCACAAAAGGCGGTGGCTTAAGAAAGCAGCCTCTATCTTCAAGGACCCCCACCGCCCAGGCCATGTCCTCTTCATTCTGTTACCATTGGGAGAAAGGTACAGGAGCCTGAAGACAAGCGCTTAGCAGCACAAGAGCAGTTTCTTCCCCTCTGCTGTCCGATTCCCAAATGAAAAATGAATCACAGACACTGCCTTTTTCTTGCACTATTTTTATTTATTTTGTAAGTTGATTTATATAAATGTTTGCAATGTGATGATGCCACAAAACAACACATTTCATAACATGTTCATGACAATAAATTATGATTCTGATTCTCTTAGGGTGAAACTAGCTGCTCACGGCAGTGCTTCGTGCTGTAACAGAATTCTCACGCTTTGCAAAATGATGATTGCGCCAGCTTTTGCAGTTGTCTTCCTGTTTGTTTTCAAGCAACCTCAGGTCCACTTTAATACACAGAGTCAAAAAACAATCTGCTCAGTAGGACAAAAAGAATGGTCCAGTGTTTCAGATCAAAACCCTTGGTCAAGACTGAGAATGCAGTTGGGAGGCAGGCAGTGCAATGAGGGCAGGATTGGAGCATGTCAACAGGGCTTAGTCTCCCATGATGCTGTTTGACCTGCTTGGCCCCTCTGGCCAATGAGTTTTGTTCCAGATTCCAGCATCTGCTCTCCCTCATGTTTCCGACCCTACAGAGTTATTAGTTCGGGAGTATTTGACCTCATTCATATCCAGATGTGCTTTAAACTAGATCCTCTCTGCAAAGATTACATCTCCCTAATGATCCAGTCTATTTTCATTCATCAATGTGGACACGTCTGGTAAAGCCAGGATTTATTGGCCACCTCTAATTACCTGCTAAACTAATTTGGCTTGCGAGGCACAAAAGGCACTTCAGAGACAACCACAGCACTAAGGGTGGAGCCAGATGTGAGTCAGACTAGGTACCAATGGCAGATTTCCTTTCCTGGAGGATCACAGATGGGCTTTAATGACGATCTGCAGTTTCATTGTATCTATTACTGATAGCAGCTTGTTACTTCAGATTTAAGCCCTAAACTGTCATTAGAAGATGTAATCCAGATGCAGCCAAACCATATTATCCTCAGCAGCTGTGTGACCAGATTTGAACTCTGTGCCACTCTAATTGTGTCAACTGGCCTGACATTTTACTGTCACGACATTTCCTGATGTCATCTCGCCTTGTTGTTTGTCTCCTGCTGCCTTTTCAGAAGTTTTACATGAAGGGAAGTCTCATGCCAATTGTGCCTTGTCAAGACTGGAATACAAACTGCTAGGAAGAGTTCCAAACCGTTGATATTACTGCATGTCTGTTCCCTTCTAGGGTAATGTTTAAGGCTGCCAATTAATTGTTGGGCTGTTTAATTTCTACGGGTCATTTTGCTGTTGACAGCAAATGAATTGTCACTGGATTGAACCATAAGAACAGAGGTTTGTCACTCAAAGAGATATTTCCATATCTGGCTGGCGCGATCATCATTTTCTTTTCACAAGGTCACAAGATCATAAAATTTTGGAGAAGAAGTAGCCTGCTCCACCATTCTAATCATGAGCTGATCCATCCTCTCATTCAGCCCCTCTCCCTGGCTTTCTCCCCATAACCCTTGAGGCCTTGACTTATCAAATACCTGACAATCTCTGTCTTAGACACACTCAATGACCGTAGAAGCGAGTTTCACAAACTCACGACCTGTCTATCCTACTTGTAATTGCTTCAAAAAATTGCAATAGGTTTGTCAGACATGCTTTTCCTTTCAGGAAACCATGCTGAGTTGGGCCTATCTTTTCATGCACCATCCTTGATAATTGACTCCAACAGCTTCCAAACCCTGATGTCAGGCTAATAGGTCTATAATTTCCTTTCTGTTGCCTCGCTTCCTTCTTAAACAACAAAGTGACATTTGTGATCTTCTAATCCACTGGAACCACACATTCAGAGAAGAGATTACTTGGGGTAAACAGAATGCACTTCACTACTGCCGACCAGATTTATTATTTCCCACCCAAGTGCTGACAGACCACACATTTTGTTCCTTCTACACTGTAGTTTCTACACTCCCACACTCACAATGAGAATGTGAATGAAATAACATCTGACATCATCTTTATCACAAACGCACAAGGGTGGGATTTATTTGTGCATTGGTTTGATAAAAGTCCATGGCTGTTTACATTACCAGAGTTATAAGCAGGCTGATATCGACCAAGATCATTTTTACTTGATGTATCTGAAGCTGCAACAAATTACCATTCATCTTTACCATGACCATTCAAATTACCATAATAATTTCTATCATTAGTAATGCATGTTGTATGCATTCTGAACATTTTACACTGGAATTCATCACCTAGACATGAAGAGAACATTTTCCAAAGTCACAACTGTGATGTCCAAGAAGGAGATGTAAAGGTTAAAACCTTGTGTTTTTTTAAATTCTTAGTTAATTTTGTGTCTGTCTCTTTAAGAGAACTATTGTTTGCAGTATTACCATAGTGACTATGTCATAATATCCGCCCAGACCAATGGCTTGCTCATTATTCAACCAGATATGAAGGAAGTGTAAGCACGAGAAATTTTTCTTTGAATCTTTCTTTGCATCTTTTTAAATACCTTTTTACATACCTCTAAAGTTTGTGTATTTCTTTAAGCTAGTATCTCTACATATCTTTGTGTCATTATACAGTAAATGCTTTGTTATTCATTGTTAGGAAAGTCTTAATGCGAAGCTATGCAAAATGTTTATCTGTTTTATCAATGAATTAAAGCTACATAAAATAACAGCCACAGGGTTTGATTTATTGGATTAAAGAGATTGAAATTTGGAATATCGTAGCTCATGCCCTGGAAATTAGGATCTATTAGAATAAGGAAAGTGTTGTCTACAGGAGGGACATGTGAAGATCACCAATTGCAGGTTGTCCTCCAAGTCCTGGTTTGGAAATGTCATGTTCCTTGATCCTGACTGGCTCTGACTCCTGGAATTCCCTACTCCAGAGCACCTTTGGATCACCTTCACCAGGAGGACGGCAGTGGCTGAGAGAAACACGAAAGTCTGCAGACACTGCGATTGTAGTAAAAACACACCTAAATGCTGGAGGAATTCAGTTGGTCTTTTCAGCATCCATAGGAGACAAAGATATATTGCTGATGTTTCGGGCCTGAGTCCTTCCTCAATGAATAATCAGAATGTCAGAAAATCTCAGATTTCAGACAATGCTGGCTAGGGGAGGAATCCAGACCAACAAAAGGATTTAATTGGATATGATAAGAGATGCGGTAAGAATTTAATATGTTTGTGGGAAAGGAGACAGAATGAAAGACAGAGGCTCATCGCCACCTTCTTACTGCTAGGTACCAATGTGCAGTAAATAATGAATGTATTAGTGACTCAGAAACACCCAAACCTCAAGTTCATGCTTATTGTCACACATTTCCACCTATTACCTTTTCCCTGCTAGCATGTGCTCCCTCCCTTCCCTTAACTCCCTCCTCTCCTCCTCCCTGCCCTCCATTCTCCTCCCTTTTTATTTAGATATCTGCCTTTTTTTATCTTATACCTGATGAAGACCCCATCCTGACACTTTGGTTACCTTTTACCCCCTATGGATGCAGCTTGACCTGCTGAGTTTCTCCAGCAAGTTTGTGTCTTGCCCTTGACCCCAGTGTCTGCAGATTTTCTTGTTTAACTTTGTGTGGTGAGAAAGTCCATTCTGCCAGCAGTTCAGCTTGTCAACCCATACACAGTATAGCAGCAAAGACACAGTACAGAGATTGCTGTTTGACCAGAGCTAAGTCAACATTGTGAGGTTCGTTCAGAAGTCTGTTAACAGTGGGATGGAATCTGTCCTTAAATCCTAAAAAATGAAGTTAAATTAAAGTGGGAAAGGCACTGGGTTTAAGGAAAGGACAAGTGACAGTTTAATTGACAGACTGTTTTGTGTATTCCCACACTCAGCTCCAGCAGATGTCCTCTGTATGTTGGCACAGCGAGTGATGTGTGGCTAGAGTGTTGGCTGGGTGGAAAGGGTAAATGTTCCAACTCCTTTTGAGATGTTCCTCGAGGTTGAATTGCAAATGTTGGCAGGAGTGATTGGCAGATGCTCCTGTCTCCAAGGGACATGGATCGATGATGACAGGGGATATGTAAACAGGCAGCTTTTGAATTTGCATCTAACTAACCTGCTTTGTTTTTGAGCAAGTTGAACAAGTGCAGTTGGCGAGTGTCTGATTCTGCTTGGAGATGTGTGTGTTTTCAGGTCACCTGCTTTCCTGGCATTGTTTGGGCTTCTGAACTTGCTCAGTCAGAGTACTTTGGGCTCACTGGAGGTTCGAATCAGCTTGCTAGACCATAGCAGGTTCTGAGAGGGATTGACAGCTATACACCGTACAGTTGTGTTCTTTGATTGCCAAGTGTTGAATATTAAGGGTTTTTCTTTGGAATATACAATTTCCAGTAATGCTTCCTACTAATCAACTTCAAACTATGTCTCCAAAGGTTGAGAGCGTCTAGTTCCAGATCATTAATTCTTGTACATTGTGTCATACCAGTTACAGAGCAAATATCAGTTTGAACATTTCCATACAGTATTTCTTTTTATATCCTTCCATTGCTCGCTCCAGGTGGCCAGTTAAACCTGCTAACCCCGTACGTCTTAGTAATGTGGGAGGAAACCTACACAGGTCACGGTGAGAATGTACCAACTGCTTAAAGGCAGCAGCATGGTCGAAGCAGGGTCACTGGCGCTGTAATGACATGTTGATAACCGCTCCAAACTAGAATGCAAAAGAGTATAAGGGTTGCCCATTTTATGGCCAAGATGAATGGAAATCATTTTACTTTAGAGAGTTGTGAATCTTTAGAATTCTCCAGGGAATTGTGAAGTATTTAAGCATACTGAAATCTAAGATAGACACCAACATACTCAAGGATAAAAATATTTTACATTCTTTTCCTGTTCAAATAGATGATATATTGTTGGATTTAAATTTTAGTCTTCCATGTTATTCTTTGTTTAGTCTTGTTACAATGCCAGCCTACGACTTTCATTCAAATGATCAATAAAACCCTCTTGAAATACACAGTCATTACTTTGAAAATCAAGGTTTTTTGGAGTATACAGCTTCAGTAATGCATCCTGCAAATTAACCTCAAACTATGTCTCCAAAGGCTTAAAGCATCTAGTTTCAAATCTTTAATTCTTGTACATCATGTCATACTAGTGAAAGAGGGGAAATATCAATTTGAATATTTCCATTTTTGTTTTCACATTCTTCCATTGCACCATTGATGAGATTGAATCTTCCTGAAGACGGTAAGTGCTCTTGTTTTGTACACTCACTATGCTATTGCCTGTAGAACATGTGCATCAGCATGTGTTCAATCCACATCAGTGTAATGTACAGTATCTGTATACGTGAGCTGCTTTTATAGCCTCTCTCCATCACTCCAACCATTCCGTGCCCTGGAATTTTTCCATTTCTGGCCTCTACCCCTGACAGCGAGCAACCATTCCTTCAAGGGCAAAAGCCGCAAGCTCTGGACTTCACTAAACCTCTCTCACCTTCCAACCTTGTTCTCCTCCGAAACATTATTTTAAAAAGGTTATTATCCAAATGCACCAGGTGCCTTTTAGGCAAACATACCTGTCAACCCAGTGTCAGCCTGGCATTCTCTGTGAAGTGCTAGTTGCTGGGGTTGTCGGTAAGTCAATTTTGTCATCCAACCTTTTAATAACTTGTACTAAAAATGTCCCTACGTGGATCCACGCTAAAGTTTGTTTGGTTATGCTCCTGCATATGACTCCAAAAGTTGTCATAACTGAAGGATGGTAGAGGGACGAGCTCCTACTGATGCATATGCTCTTTATGGCATTTGACTCAATGTCTGAAAACCAAGTCCAACACTTGGCCTTCATGTGTGGTGTAGTTCTTGTGCCTGGTGGAGCTGTTCTCACTGACAGTAGAAGGGGCAAAGGCGGGCCACTGGTGTCTTGAAACCAGTTGCTCCGGGCAGATGGGGCTCGTTAACCACGGATGGTAACTCATCTAGGAGAGGGAAATCTCCGATTTTAAACCTCCACTGCCTTGTGGCTATATTTGCTCATGGAAAAGGCTTTGGAAGTAAACACCGAGGAAAAATCCAGAGTCTGAGTCCTGAAGGTGGCTGACTGCTGTACCCAGCACTGGCTCGGAAATGCCTGCGATGCTGCTGGCATCAAACTGTATCAACCTACGTTGTTCCTTTGGACCTGTCATTAGCATGGGGGGGGGGGGGGTTCTACCGCATGGGCAACAGAAGGATCTCCATATCAAGTCTGGCTTGGCTTGCACCCTGGAGAGGCCACTCCACAGTGACTACCAGAGGCGCAGTACCCATGGTCGACCACAACCGACGGAGGCCAAAGAAAGAAGGTGCTCCTGCATATCACATTCAAATATTTCAGCTATGGTGAAATGGCCTGTAAAAATATAGATTTGTTTTTTGTGGTATAAAAAACTGACTCCCTGAATAAAGCACTGAATACAATCACTCCACAAAATTACACAATATAGACAAGCATTATAATATAATTACATCCAGATGTCATTTAGGAAGCTGTTGATAGCTCATTATTTGGTTTATTAAACTATTTAATGCATTTTAGTAGAGTACTGCTTTGTAATTGCTCCCAGGTTACTATTCTTTCATATGTAATATGCTTGAAGATAACTTGACAATGAAGGGCACCAGTGCCGGTCAGATATTACAGAGGAGCTCTCCAAATGATAATTATAGCACATGCATTTCAGCTTAGTGTTATTCCATTTGGAAATGATGAAAATGGATGAACATATAAATAATCAAGCAAACAATCCAAAACCATAATTGCCCTTACACAAAACTGTCGGAGAAACTCAGCAGGTCATGCAGCATCTATAGGAAGCAAAGGGGTATAACCAATATTTTGGGCCTTTGCTTTTTTTAGATGCTGTGTAGCCTGCTGAGTTTCTCCAGCACTTTTGTGCTCGTGCTACAATCACAGGGTCTGCAGACTTCCCTGATTAACAACATTATTGCTCTTAATATGGTTCAGTATAACCAAAAAGAAATGGTTTCTCTCTATTTCACAGTTAACATCCTTCAAACCTTGAGGAGTTCATTAATTATCATTTTAATTTTGAAAATACAGTAACAGTGTGAAAAAAAAAGCAGCTCCGTTGTCCTTTGTTTACTATAAACAATATGACTGAGTCAAAGGTAGGGGGCACAGTTGTATGATGGTTGAGTAGCTCATCTGGCAATCCAGTGCTTTGGACTGTAGAGCGTGTCGAAAGAATCAAAGGTTTGATGATCCAAACCAAGGCTTTTATTAACTAAAAGACTGGAGCATATCACATGTAGGTCGACCAGTCCAGAATGACCTGGTCTGGCTAGGAGCAACCTTTTAAGACCTGCCAGAAGGTGTGGCTACACTCTCAGCCAATCACAGTCATCCTACACTACAATCTGTACATATACACATTGGTGATAGAATCTATACTATCACATGGACCAAAGATCCAGAAGTGCAAGTTCAAATTGCTTAATTTAAGCCTAACAAACAATGTTCACATGCCATTGGCTGTTCCAGGATTATGAATACCCGATTATATTAATAGATACCTGCACAGTTGAATAAGGTCCCGTAATATTATTAAATTCATAAGTCCAGCATGTACACATACATTTGTTGCTACGAGCAGTAGAACTACAGTAAAACTCCTGGTATCTGAATTCGAGCAACCAGCAGCTTTAAGTAACTGGTAAAAAAAAATCAAGGAAAATAAATAAAAATAACAAATAAAATTATAGGTAAAAAAATACATTTGTTTAAAATTATATGGTGAAGATAGGAGCAAATATTCAACCAGTGGAGGGCCTTGGTCAGGCTTTGCTCGTTGCAGCCGTTTGAATAAAGCTGTGTGAAACAGCAATGGCGTCACCCACAATGAAAAGCTGGTGATGCTGCTCGCTGTTGGGGTGACTCTCTTAAAGAATCTCCTTATCCTTGCTTAGTAAGATATGCCCTGTTCAGTGGTTTTATCTATAAACTTTGGGGAAGGGAGGTTAATTATCTATAATGTTATTTGTCTTTCAGGTGGCTCCGTGAAGGGGGAGGAATCTGCAGATGCGGCAATGGTTAAATGTTTTCAAAAAATGTGACTGGAAATAAAGTAAATGCTTTATGGTTTATATATTTATGCAAGTGAAGTTTGTTCAGTGTAAATACAGTGGTGTATTTTTGTCTTTTAAACTGCTTGTTCTTAATGCAGGTATATTAGTTAGGCTTTGTATCTGGCCTCTATCAATCCCCATAAGTACCGGATAGCAGGGGGTTTTACTGTAATTTTCTCTCTCTCTCTCTCTCTCTCTCTCTCTCTCCCCGTTTTTAGTGATTGACCTCAGCCTTAAGTACGTTTGCTGACATTCATTCAAATTAGTGGGGTGTGGCTACAATATTAAGTGACTTTTGTATATTCTCCAAATTTTAGACAAAAGCAGAACCCGTTCATTGTACAAGCATAGTTTGTACAGTGATCGTACTGTTTATCCTTCATGTCAGCATGGATTCATATGTATCCATTGTCTTAATAAAACCTTTTTCCTATCCACAGCTTGTGGTCTTGTAGTTGATAGCATATTAGATGATATTTAATATTTTGTTTGAAACTCAAGATCTAAATTTAAAAAAAATCAATGCCATAACTAAACGTTGCAGAATCAATGATAGATTTTCCTCGTCCACATGGTAAATGAGAACAGATGAATGAAATTTAACTGGCATGAAGCACAATGTTTGCACTCAATATTTTTAAAATTTAGCCATATAAATTACTTCAGTCAAACACCAGAACTAATTAAGTTCTGTTTAACTAGAAAGTAGTGAGTGGGGTAAATTAGAGAAAAATGCCACACACGCGCACGCACACACACATACATTCGTCCAAAACTCTGGTTTGCAAATAAAAGTGATATTTCTTGACAAGTTGTATCACTCCATAAACTTGGAATACGGTACAGGAGCATGCTGTCACAGCCGATGGATGGTAGTGGGGACGGGTTCTCACTGCTGCACAAATGCTCTTCACGGCGTGCATCTCAAACAGCTTCTGAGAACCAAGTCCAACTCCTGACCTTCACGTGTGGCATAGTTGTTACGCCCAGCAGAACTGTTCTCACTGACAGGAGAAGGGGCAAAGGCGGGCCCAGTTGCTCCAGGCAGATGCAGCTCGTTAACCACAAATGATAACTCATCCAGCAGAGGCGAAACTCCGATCTCAAACTTCTGCTTCCTTGTGGCTATACCCTTTCACAGGAAAGGCTTTAGAAGTAAACCCCAAGGAAAAATCTGGAGTCCCAAAGGCACTGTTGCTGTACCCAGCACTGGCGGTACAACTCACCAAACTGTATCGACTTTTGTCGTTCCTTTGGACCTGTCATTAGCAGGGAGAGTGGGGTCCTACCATATGGGCAACAGACGGATCTCCATGTCAACATTGTCCTGGCTTGCGTCCTTGAACTACCAGAGGTACAGTACCCACGGTTGACCATGACTGATGGAGGCCACTGACACCGGTTCAAGAACTAATATTTAGTGCATTAATCACTGAAATGAAGCCTAGTACATTCAGAGTAGTGAAAGGCCTCAATGGAGTATTGGTAGAAGTGTCCCAAATCTGTGTCAGGTGCACCGTGATGCAGTTCCTTAAGGACCGAGTTGGGGAACTGGAGCAGCAACTTGAGGACCTACGGCTGGTAAGGGAGAGTGAGGAGTTGATAGATTCAACTTTCAGGGACATAGTTACCCCAAGACCAGATGTGTCAGGTAAGTGGGTAACTGTCAGGGGAGGGAAGAAAAATACCAGGAAAATGGAGAGCACACCTGTGAATATCCCTCTCAGTAACAGGTATATTTTGTTGGATGCTGTTGAGGGAGATGACCTGACAGAAGCTGGCAGCAGTGACCAGGTCGCTGGCACTGAGCCTGGCATGGTGGACCAAAAGGTAAAGAGGAATGCAGTGGTCATTGGGGACTCCATTGTCAGAAATACAGACAGGAGATTCTGTGAGCCAGATAGGTATGCCCGCATGGTGTGCTGCCTCCCTGGTGCAAGGGTGCGGGATATCTCAAATTGGGTCCAGGGTATTCTAAAAGGGGAAGGCGAACAACCTGATGTCTTGGTACATGTGGGTACCAATGACATAGATAAAAAGGAGGAAGTACTGAAAAAGGATTACAGAGAGCTAGGACAGAAACTAAGAAATAGGACAGCCAGGGTGGTGATCTCTGGTTTGCTACCTGTGCCAAGTGCAACTGAGGACAAAAATGGAAGGTTAGGAAAAATGAATGTGTGGCTGAGGGGCTGGTGTAAAGGACAGGGTTTTGGCTTCTTGGATCATTGGGATCTCTTTTGGGGAAGGCATGACCTCTACAAGAAGGATGGGTTACACCTAAACCCAAAAGGGGTCAATATATTGGCAGCTAGGTTTGGTACAGCCGTCGGGTGCGGTTTAAACTAATTTGGCAGGGGGGTGGGAACCTGTATGATAGGGCAAAGGACAGAAAAGATAAAACAGGAAAAGTTAGGTTAGGCAGCGAAAGTAAAAAATCAGAAAGAGCAAGGAGGGTGAAAAAAGCAAATCTGAAGGCTTTATATCTTAATGCAAGAAGCATTCGGAACAAGGTAGATGAATTAGCTGTGGAAATTGAGATAAACAAATATGATTTGATTGGGATTACAGAAACATGGCTGCAGGGTGGGCAAGCCTGGGAACTTAACATCTCGGGGTATACAATATTTAGGAGGGATTGGCAAGAAAGAAAAGGGGGTGGGGTAGTATTGTTGGTGAGAGAAGGATATTAACTCAGAAGATGCGGAATCTATATGGGTAGAACTGAGGAATAGCAAGGGGCGGAAAACGTTAGTGGGGGTGGTATATAGGCCTCCAAATAGTAGTGTAGAGGTGAGGGAAGGCATTAAAAGAGAAATTAGAAAAGCGTGCAATAAGGGAACAGCTGTCATCATGGGAGACTTTAATTTGCATATAGATTGGACTAGTCAAATTGGTAAAAATACAGAGGAGGAGGAATTCCTTGAATGTTTACGGGACGGTTATCTAGACCAATATGTCGAGGATCCAACTCGGGAGCAGGCCATTTTAGATTGGGTATTATGCAATGATAAGGGGCTAATCAACAATCTTGTTGTGCGAGGCCCTTTGGGTCGGAGCGATCACAATATGATCGAATTCTCACTCGACATGGAGAGTGATGAAATTAAAACCGAGACTAAGGTCCTGAATTTAAATAAAGGGAATTATGATGGTATGAGACAGGAGTTGAGTAAGATTGATTGGGTGGTGTTTATTGGGGGGTTGACTGTGGATAGACAATGGAAAGCATTCACAGATCTAATGGAGAAATTGCAAAAATCGTTTGGCATAAAAATAAACCAAAAAAGGTGATTCAACCTTGGATAACAAGGGAAATTAGAGATAGCATTGGATCCAGAGAGAGCATATCAATTGGCCAAAAAAAGTACCACAACCGAAGACTGGGAGCAGTTCAAGATGCAGCAAAGGAGGACAAAGGGATTAATCAAGAGAGCAAAAATAAATTACGAAAGTAAGCTTGCGGCAAATATAAAAACCAACTGCAAAAGCTTTTATAAATATGTCAAGAGGAAAAGATTGGTGAAATCCAGAGTAGGTCCTTTGCAGTCGGAATCAGGGGAATATATAATGGGGAATAAGGAAATGGCAGACCAATTAAATTCTTACTTTAGTTCTGTTTTGACAAGAGAGGATACAAATAACCTCCCAAGGATGTTGGGAAATATAGAGCTGAAGGAAGGGAGGAGCTGAAAGAAATCAGTATCTCGAAGGACATGGTCTTGGGGAAATTGATGGGATTGAAGGCAGATAAATCCCAAGGGCCTGATAATCTACATCCTAGGGTACTCAAGGAAGTGGCCATTCAGATAGCAGATGCTTTAAATTATTTTCCAGAACTCGATAGACTCAGGATCACTACCCATGGATTGGAGGGTAGCTAATGTTACCCCACTATTTAAAAAGGGGGGTAGAGAAAAAGCAGGGAATTATTGGCCTGTGAGCCTTACATCAGTAGTGGGCAAAATGATGGAATCCATTATTAAGGATGTAATAGCGGAGCATATGACTAGCAGAGAAGGGATCGGACAGAGTCAACATGGATTTACAAAAGGTAAATCGTGCTTGACAAATCTATTGGAATTCTTTGAGAGGGTGACAGGTAAAATAGATGGGGGAGAGCCAGTGGATGTGGTGTACCTGGACTTCCAAAAGGCCTTCGATAAGGTCCTGCATAAACGACTGGCTTACAAAATCAAGGCTCATGGGATTGGGGGCAAAGTATTGATGTGGATTGAGAACTGGCTGGCAGGTAGCAGACAGAGAGTTGGGATAAATGGCTCGTTTTCTGAGTGGCAGGCGGTGACCAGTGGGGTACCACAGGGATCTGTGCTGGGACCCCAGCTATTCACAATTTACATTAGTGATCTGGATGAGGGGATTGGATGTAATATCTCCAAATTTGCAGATGACACTAAGCTAGGAGGGGTTGTGTGCACGGAAGAGGGGGTCAGGAAGCTCCAGTGTGATTTGGATAAATTGAGGGACTGGGCAGATACATGGCAAATGCACTACAATGTGGATCAATGTGAGGTTATCCACTTTGGTAATACAAACCGGAGGGCAGATTACTATTTGAATGGCAATAGATTAAGAGATGGGGAAGTGCAGAGAGACCTAGGGGTACTTGTACACCAGTCTCTGAAGGCCAGCATGCAGGTACAGCAGGCGGTTAAAAAGGCAAATGGTATGTTGGCCTTCATATCAAGAGGGTTTGAGTATAGGAACAAGGATACCTTACTGCAGCTGTACAGGGCCTTGGTGAGACTCCACCTGGAGTATTGTGTGCAGTTTTGGTCACCTTATCTAAGGAAGGATGTTCTTGCAATGGAGGGAGAGCAGAGGCGATTCTCCAGGCTGATACCTGGAATGGCAGGAATGACTTATGAGGAAATATTGCACAAATTGGGATTGTACTCCCTGGAGTTTAGAAGATTGAGAGGGGATCTCATAGAGACCTATAAAATTCTGGCAGGACTGGACAGAATGGATGCAGATGGGATGTTTCCAAGGATGGGAAAATCCAGAACCCGGGGCCATGGTTGGAGGATAATAGGCAAACCATTTAGGACCGAGATGAGGAGGAATTTCTTTACTCAGAGGGTGGTGAATCTGTGGAATTCATTGCCACAGAGGACAGTAGAGGCAGGTTCATTAAATATATTTAAGAGGGAATTAGATATATTTCTTCAGTATAAGGGTATTAAAGGTTACGGAGAGAAGGCGGGGACGGGGTACTGAACTTTAAGATCAGCCATGATCTCGTTGAATGGCGGAGCAGGCTCGAAGGGTCGAATGACCTACTCCTGCTCCTATCTTCTATGTTTCTATGTCAATGGTAATCCAATTGGTAGCCCTTGACACTCTGCAAAGATCTGGAATGAATGCAGGTCCCACTCCAGAAAAGTTAGATCGATAAAGATAGTCCAATGCAATAATGAATGAATGCTCCACAATTACATAGAATATCTTTGCAGTAAGCTGTTAAATCAAGGCTTTGTCTGGACTCTCAGATGGATTTAATATTTCCTCCGGCTATTATTTTTGATGAAGTGCAGGTCTAGTACTTTATCTATAAAGGAACACTGTTTAAAGTAAATATTTTAGAGAACGTCCTCATTTTCAAAAGGCTTACAAACGATTATTAGAACCAGAGAGCACTACAAGTGCTGAAACAGGCTCTTTGCTGAACTATTATTCTGTCATTATTACTCAAAATATAGTGTGCCATGGAATTTTTGCAACGTGTATTTACAGACAGTTATCAAAAACATACATATCTTTTGACTAGACTCAGTATTGGATTCTACAACTTCGAGGAACTCATTTTCTTTGCCTGGGTCATTCATCCATTTACAATATTGGATCAGCTTGTTTGCTTTATTTTTCCTTCTTTTCTTTATCCTTTCTGTGAGTGGAGGACATACCCACCCCGACTTTCCAGGCACATCTTCTTTCTCCGCATTTCACAACTTCCACCTTCTTTTGTATGTGTTTTCTTGCCTGAGTTCTCACTCTTCAACTTCCCATTCATTCAATGAGAGGGGAACCTTTGTTTCCAGCTTATTCCTGTGGGCACCCAGTTTTACCTTATTCCCACTCCCCACCCTCTCTTGAGCTGAACTAACTTATTTTGTTGTAAAACATGGAAGTCTGCAGATGCTGTAATTGTAATAAAAATACTGGAGGGACTCAGCCGGTCTCGCAGCGACAATAGGAGGTAAAAATATATTACCGACGTTTCCAGGCTGACCCCTTGTTCAAGGTATAAGCAAAAATCAGGCAGACATTTGAATAAAGACTAGGAGAGAAAGGAGGGAAGACTGGCGGTGGGCGGGTGGAGGGGGGGAGGGATTCTGGACCAATGGACAAAGGATGTTAATTGGATATGATAAGAGGAAAGGTGAGAATTGATTTTGGCTCTGTGAAAGGACAGAGAGAAAAAAGAAGACTATTTTTTCCCTGTTCTGAGCAACCATCTCCATTCTAGAAACGCTGACACTGAGTTCCTTCCCACAGATGGGGCTGAGCTGCTGAGTGTTTCCACTGTTTTATTTCACTGTCCAAACTACAGTGCGAGGCCACATTGTATTTTTCCTCCTGAATCTAACTTTTGTGATGGGCCTCACAGGAGAAATATTTAGGTGCAGGCTAGACAAGAATGGGATATCCCAGAGATGAATGGTCCCCAACACCAAGATGGGGTCATTAAGAGGAAGGAAGATCAATGTGTTAAAAGACCAACTCTTGATGCATTCCTTTTTCTTTAATGGTATTCTTATTATTTGTTTTCAAGAAACATATCTGGGCGCCTCTGAACAGTTTGTCTGTCAACTTCAGAACTCTGTACAGTTTAGGGCTAAACCAGCATCTCAATCAGCCAATCTCAACATTTTTTATGGCCATGGCCCCCTTAGGACTTTGTTCAAAGTTTGAAGGTCCCCTTCCCTGTGCCTTCTTCTGTACTCCTCTCCTACCAACTGCATAAAAATACCTAAATGTATTTTATAATTTCCATCCATGGTCTCCCCTTAAATGTGCTGTAGTCCCCAGGGGGTCTGTACAGCCCCCATTGAGAATGGCTGATCTAGATCTTAGAATCAGAGTTAGAGTGTTTACAGCACATAGATTGACCCTATGCTGACCTTTTTGCCATACATCATGACCTAGTGGGATATGAGCTTGCATACATACATGTGTATGTGTGTTATTGAGTGTGTATGCGTGTGTGTGAAAGCCTGCAAGTGTATGTGTATATTACGAGCATGTGGCTATGTGTGTGTGTCATTGTGTGTATGTGAATGGCTCGTGTGTGTGTGTGTGTGTGCGCGTTTGGGTATGTGCACTTGTGTGTGGGTGCGTGTGTGCGCGCACATTTATGTGCAGGTGTGATTGTGTGTGCTTGCATAAAAGAGACAGCAAACAGACTTAATCAATTATTTTTCTTTTGGTCGCTCTCCTGGATCTGTTGACTGATACTAATTATTCACCATCTGTCACAAAAACCAATCAATTTTTCTGACAAAGACTGAAAATCCTGCAAATGTGCAGCCTCTGTAGAGAGAGAGAGACACCATTTTGTTTAATGAGCCATTATTCACACTGCCATGCAATGCAGAGATTCACTGATACTTGTCAAGTCAAAAATTTGTTCAGTTAACTGTTTAAAAACATTTAAATTAAAAATAAAGTAATTTTGTCCAGCTTTGACTGTATTTTACCCATGCCAGTAAAACGCTTTTCTTTCACATTCTGATATTTCTTTCCCTTTGCTCTAATGTTTACATCTTTGTTGTCTCTTTGCTTGGTTCTGCCTGGCCCTCGTTCTCTCTGTTCTCTCTTTCTCTTCATCTGTCATTCTTTCCTTTCATTCTGCAAACCCCCTCCCCCCACTTCCATTGATGAAAGGAAGAGAAAACAGGATAGCCATTAGTTGGGACATTAGGGTTAGGGTTAAGGAAGCAGTAACATAATACTGAGGAAATAATAATTGGATTCAGCTGGGACAATGTGAATGTATAAAAGGGAAACCAAGTTTAACAAATCTCTTTGAGGTTGTAAGTAGCAGAATAGATAATGCCCATCCAGGAGGAAAATATTTGAACTTCTGAGAAGCCTTTAATGAGATGCTAAACAACAGATGTTTAGTAAAGTTATTGTACGTGGTATCAATGTCGATACACTGGCACTAATTGGGGATTGATTAACCTACAGAAAATAGAGCGTGGTATTAAGTGGGTCACATTTAGGTTCAGAGGTTACAACCTGTGGGCTGTGGTAGGGGTCACTGCTGGGGTCCAGCTGTTCTCCATCCATATCAAGGTTTTGATTGGGGATCAACGGTAATATTATCTAAGCTTACAATGACGTAAAGCAGGGTGGTAGCGTGGGTTTTGTTAAGGATGCAGGGAGGCTTCAGGAAAATATAGATAGAAAAAGAAATGAACGAGGAAGGATATTGCAAATGGAATATAATGTAGAAAAAAGTGAGATCATCTACTTTGGTGGAAAGAAGTCATGTAAGAGATGGAAAATGATGGTGTTCATTAGTATCAAGAAGTACTTAATGGTTAGTATGCATTAGCCAAAAGGCCTGTTACGATGGATCGAGGTGTCCCTATGCATGAATCACTGAAATTTAATTTGTTGATGCAATAATTAAGGAAGTAAACAGTCTGAAATCTCCATGGCAAGACTATTTGAGATCAAGAAAGAGACAATGATGTTAAACAAGAAAATCTCTAGGTGCTGGGGTTAAGTGTACTGTAACACATAAATATGATGGAGAAATTCAGCAGATCACATAGCATCCTTACAAAGTAAAGAGTCACCAGTGTTAAGGGTCTAGGCCCTTCATCAGGTATAAGAAACAGGTAACTGCATGAATTACAAAGGTGGGGGGGGGGGGAAGAGGAGGAGAAAAAGAGAGGAGGGAGGAAGGGGGGCAGGGGGAGGAGCACAATGTAACAGGTAGGTGGTAATAGATTGGCACAAGAGGGAGAAGAGAAGAGCTAAAGCGATAGGGGAAGAGGGCAGAACACTAAAAAGTGATAGAAGTAAGGGGAGATGGTGGAGAGCTAGAGGAAAGGAGATGGAGGGATACCCCCCCACCTGGATTGCTGCTCCCCACCTGGATTGCTAACCCAGTACTAAATTAATAGCTTGGAAATAATCCATTCCCATGCTGGCATGTCTGTCCGTGGTCTCGTGGACTGCCTAACTGAGACCACCCGATCACTGAAGGAGCAGCATCTCCTATACCATCTGGGCACCCTCGAATAAGACAACATTAACATTGAGTTCCAATTTCAGTTAGGCTATCACCCTTTACTGTTCCCCCAGCTCTGCATTCATAAAGCAACCCCCTTGCCTGATGAATTTGCAGCATTTCTCTCCTGTTCCCCTCTGCCCCATCCCTGTCCACCCATGGTTTTTAGGCTGTTGTGCTCTTCCCCTCACCTTTTTTGCTTTTTGCTCACACCTTAATGAAGGGTTCAGGCCCGAAATGTTAGTTAAACACCTTTTCCTCCTACGGACGCTGCAGGAACTGCTGAGTTTCACTGAAACTCTTGTGTAAATAATAGCTCTGTTGAGATCGTTGAGAACAGGGAGAAGCCCATGATTGGGAGAGTGGGCTGCCAGGATTGGTGCAGGATCTACTAGGAGGCCTTCATGAATATGTCAGGGATACAGGGACACGCATCATTTGCAAGCAGCAGAGTTTCTGTTTAATTTGGGCATTATGTTTGGTGCAGACATCTGTGCTGCATTTCCCTATGTTCCATATGTAAATCAAAAAATATATGTGGACAAGTAGTTCAGTAACAGGCCCTTTTGTCCCCATGAACCCATTCTGCCCAATTACACCCAAATGACCAAAACCCCCGTCATGTTTTGAAAGGTGGGAAGAAACTGGAGCACTTAGAGGAAAGGCACGAACGTGCAAACTCCTTACAGACAGTGTCAGATTCGAATCCAGGTCGCTGGCACCAAAATACCATTCTGCAGACCGTGCTGCCCTCTACACTAACCATGCCGCCCAAACAACAACTTTATGTGTAAAAGATGATGCCTCTCTAAGAGAGGCTTTTATTATTCTTTAAAGGTGATCTACTGGAAAAACTTGCTGTTGCATTACTTATGAAAATGGCAGCACCCCAAACATCAGTATGTGTTGGACAATATTACCTCCATGGGAGTTAATGATCAAGGCAGCCAGTAAGGGATATCTTATCAGTCAATTAGTTTGAAGCCATAGAGAGCAAAAAAAAGTGTAAATTATGTGGGAGTATTCAGCATCACATCAAGAACGGAAAGGAAAATAAAGTGAGGGGAACATTTTGGAGGTATCATTCCCAGTGTTTACTGAATCTTGTTGATATTCATTTGCTTAATATTTTAGTGGCAGCCTTGGCAGTTCTTAAAGCAACTTCATTCTGAGTAAATGCCTTGATCACACCCACAGCCACAGACTATCTCAAGTCATAGACAGCAAGGAGACCCGATGTGGCGATTCAGAAAACTCTCCACACACACAGGCTTACGTGGACTCACGTCAGGAATGGCGCTTATCCCTCAACTTTACACTTTGGAGGCTATCTTCTGACTTCCTGCCAGATACATAATCAAGCTTCTGCTCCAGCTCATGAAGCCTGGGGGCAATGTGATCAGTATGGCAATCAAAGACTGAGAAATAATTTAAAAATCTATTTACAATGATAACTTTAGAACCGTGTCAACAAATTCAAAACTCAATCTGAAAACTTTCAATGTCAGAAGCGTTAGTTAGTCCTGATTAACATTAATGGTTAAAAGGATACTTATGTCTTCAATGGTGATCAGAAATATTTGCAATGAGTTCTGTTTGTGTCTACATCTATTCTTTGATATATGTCAACAGTAGAGTTCAGAGACCAACTGCTCAATAACACTGGACAATGAAGATTTTGCTTTGGGTCTGTTTTAGAGTTTGGGCTTAAAAATTTCCTATCACACAGCGTCTTTTAGATCTAGTCATTTTTGTGATTTGCTGTCATATTTTAAGTCTGCCAGTATATTGGCACAAAGCAATTTGTTTTGGTCAAACCAAGAACTCCCGGGAATGCCCTCAGTGCAGGTGCTATGCAAATGTTGTCTTAGGCCTGGTCAGGCATGGAAGGCATTTAGAGATTTTGTTGAGTATTTTCTTGCCAACTTCAGAGCACTAAACTACATCCAGCTGATTGATTACATGCTTCAAGCAGACAAAACTGTGAAGTGCAACATGTCACTGAAAATTCATTTTCTGCCTTCGCACTTAGACGTCTTCCCGGCTGATCTTGGTGCAGTCAGTGACGAACACGGTGGAAGATTTCAGCAGTACATTGTGACCGTGGAAAAGCGGTATCAGGGTAGCTGGAATCCATCAATGCTGGCCGACCATTGTTGGAAACTGACATGAGAGGCATCAGATGCTGAGTACAAACAAAATTCAGCGGCAAAACATTTTTAGGTCAATTGAACTATTGCAATGTGCCAGAATCATTATGTGATTAAACATGTTAAATTCAATTAAAAGTTTAATTTAACATTTCTCTAATTTCCTACATGATACAAATCTGAAATTATATTTATGTTCAGCTTGAAGTTGTCTATCATAATCCCCAATTTTTTTAAGGAAGCAAACCTTTTGAAAAGAAATTGTCCAGTGCAATCTGATTTATCTACACAATGTCCCTCACCTGAAATCACCACACCATCTGTACATAAACAATGCCAAGCAGGAATATTACTTTGACAGCCAATTTTAAGTCATTATAACAGGTGTTTTGTGAAACATTTCTTTTTAAATTAAAAAAAACCCCTCAAATCTGGCATTCAAATGACCCAGTTTGCCTCTGTACACAAATGAGGAACTCTCTCGACAACCTGTACATCCTGGCAGATGAGAACAATTTATTTTCAACTATGTAAAGTTACATGAAAATCTCTCGCATCTGCTGATTGGCGACTGTGCTATTGGCTTTGAAGGCCATCCTGCTTTCAAAAGATTAAACCTTTTAAAGTCTGCACATTTGCTTGTAATTCAACACAGCCAGTCCTCTCCAATGTAACGGCTCCAGGAAAAGTGAATTTCAAATAAGCCATTAGCCGGTGAGAGTAATTTGAACATTTCTAAATCTGACACATTTCTCAAATGGGAGAATCAGTTATAAACTGCTATTTCTCTCAACAGGATTCTTTGCTATATTATGATGCCCTTGCGTTGTCCACAAAATGGTGATTGTTTCCTGTTTCCTGGCACTGCAGTCATCCAACTATTTTCTTGGTAGTATCAAGATAGAGATTAATTGAATTTTGTGTCAATGAGTTTAAACCAAATTCCCTTCTGTTAACATAGATGTGACGAGGAACTAAAATGGGGATACAATTAATTTATCAAAATTTCAGATTCAACCATAATTCTACATTGAATGGGATGGATTTCTTTTAACATTTAAAGGCATTTATTAGAGCCCTTTTTATAAACTTCAGATGTTGAAAATGGAACCAATGGCAAAACTTGGCTAATGTAGAGAACACCTTCAATCGACAAGCACCTGCATGTGTCTTGATTATCTGATTCATCATAGAAAAATACATGGAGCTGTTACATCACCAAATGTGGCCACTCATCCCATCGAGTCTATGCTGGCTCCAAGAACAACAATCTCAATCTCACATGCCCTTCCCCTGCGTTTTCTCTGTCGTCCTCCAAATGATTGTAACTCGACTCCTGGTTAAGTACCATGTGAAAGAAATAGTTCATTTTGTTGCCACTGCATCTGGTCTGTTCAATGTACGTTCCAGATAATAACTTTTCTCTACATAAAAGGATTGTTACGAGCCCAGAGGACTACAAAACCCAGCAGCAATATTCACAAGGTCACTGGTTACTTAAACAAAAGTTGTTTTTAATCCTCTTTAAACATAAAAACAAAATCAAACTTTAAATTATTACAATTCACTTAACTTAACCCCCTTCCAATTCTAAGCGCACGTGTATGTAATATGTTTATGTTCAGGAAATTTCTTTGTTTCACAATCTAATCATTCATTTTTCACTTCTCCAAGTTCATCGTTATCAGGCAATTTTTATACTGTGCACAGAATGTAACATATATGAATTTTCACCAGGCTCTTGTGTTAAATGGTTACCACTCAGGAAGGTTCTTGTTGGTTTCAGAGAGAGATTTGTTACTCATTGGGCACACAAATTGATTTCCTCCAATCAGTCACTTCAGTGTCTTGCCAAAGAAACTTGCCCCATCATGGGTTTTCTAAATGATAACCTCTTCTTCCAGGTCACTACAGAGTTCCTCTTGTTTCCCTTATTTTGGGTGAAACACTCTAGCCAGCCATTTCCTCTTGTAAGGACTACAAGGGTTTTGAACAGGTTGAACTCAGAACTCACAACCTGTCTTCAAAATGGGATTTTCAACAAGCCTGCCAACTTGTCATATTGCAACCTCAATTGCTACTGTAGAACTGACTTCTCTCTCTCTCTCTCTCTCTCTCTCTCTCTAAGAGAAGAATCCTGTTTGTCTTTCCTCTCTCTCTGCTTATAAAAACAAAAACTTCTTGCAGGGGTCCAAACCCAATATTTGAAAGATTTTTATCAGCACTTGAGCCTGGACTTTTCATTTGCACCTGTTATGAAGTTCTTTCCAAAGCAGTTTCATTGTCTTTGCAAAATCACTGTTGCCTGAATGTCCAACTTCAGCAAAGCTCTTGCATTTTAAATGAGATATGAAGTGTTACTCTGCTTGTGAAGTGACCTACACTGAACCCCCACAATCTAGCTCTTTTAAAGACATATTTATGTCTTTAACACACCACTTTCTCTTGAATTTTTTCCTCTCCCTCAAATTTAGCAAAATGATTGACTGCAGGAAGTGAGGTAGAGCCCCCCCTCCCCTCCCCACCACTCCCCTGTCTATACAGATCATGCTAAATTCAAGCCTCAGATTTCGAGGTGAAACTACTGTATCACCTGTTCAGGTTCAGCCACATTGACATGACAGCCATGATGGGGTGGACAATATTTTTCACTCGAGCTGAGTTCTGGGAACATACTGCAGTTTCCATCATATGATATTGATTCACAATGTACTTTGTCTAATTCTTTAAAGCACAATGTCCCCTGAACAACAACAAGAAATAGGAGCAGAAGTTGGTGATCCACCTGTTATTCAATAAGATCGCACCTAATCTGATGATAACCTCATCTCCACCCACCTGTCTGCTCCCCATATCCCTTCATTCCCTTACTCTGGAGAAATCTATCCAACCTTTTCTTAAATATATTCAGTGAGGTCACCTCCACTGTTTCAATGGGCAGTGAATTCCATAGATTTACCAACCTCTGGGAAAAGCATTTCCTCCTCATCTTCGTCCTAAATCTACCACCATGATCTTGAGGCTATGTCTGCTAATTCTAGTTTCCCCCACCAATGGGAACAAAACCTACCTTTATCCTATCTATCCCTTTCATAATTTTATATATTTCAGAAGATCTCGTCTCATACTTTTTGAAGTGAGTCAGATCAGGTCAACATTGAGCAAGTCAGTCTCAATATTAATTTGTGACTAGAACATACATCTGAGATATGATGGCATCATTTTTATGATCAGCCCCTGAACCTAATCTCTCAGTAGGTCAGAGTTTATTGACACTCCACCCCCACCCCCACCCCCCACACCCCCCTTGTCACTGATGTCTATTTTGCCACAGAATCAATCTAGCTCTCTTCAGTGGGACACAGGTGGATCAATGGTTTATGGGCTATATGCCAAATTATTTAGTAAAGTTACTGGACTAATCATCCTGAGACGAGAGCTCAGATCTCAAGACTGTAGCTGTGCGACTGAAACTCAGTTAATAACCTGCTTTTAAAGCGAAGTCAGCCAATCTAAGCAAAGACCATTGGATTGTCCATAAAATTCTCTCTAGTTCTTTAATGTGCCACAGGTACTTCTCCCAGAAACCAGTGAATCGGTAGAATTCTATGCCCAAGGAAACTGATGAATTAAATATCCAGTAAACCCCTGGTATCTGACGACTATGGAGACTCGTAGATGCTTGAGACTTGCTCTTACAAAGCCTAATTAATACTCCTGCATTAAGAATAAACAGTTTTAAAGACAAAAATACACCACTGTACTTACACTGAACAAACTTCACTTGCATGAATATATAAACCTAAGGCATTTTATGTTATTTTTAGACACATTCTTTGAAAACATTTACCCGCCGCTGCATCTACAGGTTCCTCCCATTCCACGGTGCTGCCCGAAGACAAATAATATCATAGATAATTAATTCCCTCCCTTCACTCCACCCCCCCTCCCCCCCAATTATACAGATAAAGCCTCTGACTGGGCCTTTCTTACTAAGCAGGGATAAGGAGACACTTTAAGAGAGTCACCCCAACAACAAGCGGCATCAACTGTTTCACACAACTTTATTCAAACATCTGCTACGAGACAAGCACGACCAAGGCTCTCCGCTGGCTGAATATCTGCGCCAGTCTTTTCTAAAAGTTTGTGTTACTTCAGAAAATGTTTAAACGTACAATTTTAAACTTATGTATTTTGCCTACATTAAAAAAAAATATTTTCCTCAATTGTTTTGCCGGCTGCCCTTTGCTTGAATTCATGATACCAGGGGTTTTACTGTATTTACGACACTGATAGATATTTAGACAGTTGAGGAATTATGGGTTATGGGGAAAAGGCAGGTAAGTGGAGCAGATCAGCCATGATCTCACTGAATGGCGGAGCAGGCTCAATGGGACAGATTACCTACTGCTCCTATTTCTGATGCTTTTATGAAGGAATCCGCTATTCCCTGCCTGCTTTGGTGAAATGTAACTAGAACCACAGCAATCTGACTCTCCGAAGAATTACCCTCTGAAAATGGCTGGCTTAGCATGCCTATCAGGGCCATGAGAGATAAAGAATCAATGATGACTTTACCGCCCACAATACAGTACTGAAAAATGAATTAATTTAACAAAAAAAACCATAGACTTGCAGAGAAGTTCAGAAAGAAAATTAAGTGGCTAGCAATCAAAGGATTACAGTTGGTAGATTTTCAAAATTTAAATGAAATCAGTGTTTGATATTTGAGATGAGAGTTTATTGTCATCTACATAAGTACAGTGTATGGATGCAACAAAATCCTTGCTTGCTGCAGGCACACATCAAGAGAACCTGTGGTTTGCACTGGAACCATAGGCTCCCCATGGGGTTATCTGTGGCCTAGTTGGTAGCAGCTTCATTTCAAAGTCTAACAGTTCTAGATGCCAGTCTCAATCTTAAGGATGAGCACAGAATCTAGGCAACAACTTCAGTAATTGAGGTCTCTCCAGGTGTGACAGGCACATTGGTTGATGTATGGAGTTGGGGGTCAGAGACCAGGAGTGTTGGCCCAGTAGCATGCATGTAAATCTGACCATAGCAAATGTAGGATTTACACATGAAGTTTAAGTAGAGCTGAGGTAAAATTTTCCCAGTAGTGACCACAAATGTAGTGGATTGTTGATTTTAAAAAAAAATCACCTGGTCCATTAATGTCCTTCAAGGAAGGAGATCCTGGTTTAGTCAATTGGTAATCTCCGACCTACCAACATGAAGAAATTGACCCTTAACTGGGACACCGATACCCCTGAGCACAAAGCCCTGAAAAAGGTAGTGGACACAACCCAGGACTTCGCAGACAAAAGCCTCCCCACCATTGAGAACATCTACGGGGAACGCTGCCGTTGGAGACCAGCAGCAATCATGAAGGATCCACATCACCCACCTCATGCTCTGCTCTCTCTATTACCATCAGGAAAGAGGTCTCGGTGCCACAAGACTTGCACCACCGGGGTCAGGAACAGCTGCTCCCCCTCCACCATCAGACTCCTCAACAACAAACTCAATCAAGGATTCATTTAAGGATCCTTACTTTTATTGATGTTCTTACTTTACATTTCTTTATTTATTTACATGTGTACATTGTAACATAAGAATCTCAGGTTGTGTATGATGTCATGTATGTACTCCGACAATAAATCTGACACAGTGATTCAGCTGGTGAAGCTACTGCCTCCCAGGCCTGGGGATCTGGATTCAATCCTGACCTCCCATGTTCGGAGTTTGTACACCCAGATGTTCCAGTTTTCTCCTATATCCCATAAAGGTGTGGGCTGCTGGGTTAATTGGGTGCTGCAAATTGTCCTTGGAATGCAGGTGAGTGATGGAATGTAGGGGTAGTTCTTGGGCATGCGGGGTAGAGTAAAACAGGGTCAATGTAAATGGGTGCTCAATGGCCAGTCTGCACACAATGGACATGTCCCCACGCTGTCTGACTCTTAAATCTAGGAACTATAGTTCAGAGGGAATTAGGAATGGGGCAATAAATGCTGGTCTTGGCCATGATGATCCCTCTGGTCATTGGATGTTACTCATCACTTGTTAACTTGTTGCTTGCTAAATCTAGCTGTAGTGTTTTCTGAATTTCAAAAGCAATTAGACTTTGGTGGGGGGGGGGCGGGAAATAAAGTAAAATTACAGAGCTCATTGAGTAATTAATTGAGATGATTTTTAAAATTTGGAGTATTGTCTAAAGTTTTGGTCACCAAAGTAAAGGAAAGATATCAACACATTGGAGAGAATGCAGAGAAGATTTACTAGAATGTTCGGGGGTTACAGGGTCTAAGTTATAGGGAAAGGTTAACTAAGTTAAGTCTTTATTCTTTGGAGCATAGAAAGTTGAGAGGGGTACAGATAGAGCTGACGTGGAGAAGCTTTTTCCTTGAAGGAAGGGGGAGATACAATCAAGAGGACATGAGCTGAGAGTTAGGGGGCAAAAGTTTAGAGCAAACATGAGGGGGAGACTTCTTTACTCAGAGTGGTGGGTGTGTGGAATGACAAAGTGGAGGAGGCAGGCTCGATATGAGCATTTAAGGAGAAGTTGGATATGTTTCTGGACGGGAAAGGAATGGAGGGTTACGGGTTGAGTGTAGGTCAGTGGGGATAGGTGGGAGAAAGTGTTCAGCATGGACTAGAAGGGCCAAGTTGGCCTGTTTTGATGCTGTAATTGTTATATGGTTATATAATTTGCATGGAGATCAATAATATGGTCTGCATTGTCCCTTTAACTAGACAAATTGAGCTTGTAAAAGGTAATAAGCCCTTTTTAACAAAATGTCAATATTATCTCAAGAGGTTTAAATGGACTCAGATGACCTATAAATTTGAGCTCAAATCAATGAACCCTTTAGTAAAATATTTCCTGGGCTTTCATGGATATGCCCTCCTCTTGTGAGGAAAAACCTTTTTTTGTTTCTTAATCATTGCAAGAGGGAGACTGACTAAAGGAACAGTGGGCCAGCCAACTGCAAGTGACAGCGACAAATGTTTCTTCATCATTGATTGACAGCATGTGATTGCTTTGCAATAATGAGCCACAAAGGCCCCAAACCACAAAGATCACGTCCTTGTCATGGATGGGATAAAAGAGATGCATGGGAGGTGCAGATGAGGATAAAACAACCCTTGACAGCAATAGGAAGCAGCCCATGTTCGCGAGGACATTTGCAAAGAAATCCATTTTATTTTCTATCTAGATAGCAGCAGGCTTCTTTTTCTCTGATCTGTGTTATTTAAGAGGTCTCATTCAGTTGATAGTAATCCTATTCCTAGAAAGGTTTCCCAATTACTATGGTGGTAATGGTTTGCCTCAGTACTAGAGTGAAAGGTTCAAAACACTCACTTAACACTGGGGCAACAGAACCATTGTGCTTTATGTTGAAAGCGAACGCAGATGACTGAGAAATCAATGAGGGCCATGAGCAAAAGCTTTTTCTTTTGCCTGTCATTATGCTCCTTCAAGTGTAGGTCAGTTTAAATGTGAATGTGCTCCTGTTGAACTCAAGCACTGGGAAAATTAAAAATCTCATGCACCCCCCCACCCCCACCAAAAAACAAATAAATCGTCTTCAGAAAAGATTCACCTTTTTTTAAAAAAAAATGCCCCTTGGGTAAAGAAGAAATTGCAGACTTTAGGGATTGTACAGTGGCCCTACTGCCTGGCAGATCCAGTGAGCTGGGTTCATTCTGACATCCAGTAATGTCTGGATGCAGTCTGTGACCTTTCCCTGTGGATTTGCTCGTCTTTCCTCCACACCACGGTGGCGTGTGGGTTGGTTGGTTGATTGATTGACCACTGTAACTTGACTCTAGCGTGTGCAAGTGAGTGGGAGAATAGAACCGCACAGAAACATGTCCTTCGGCCCATCTAGTCTGTGCTGAACTATTTTCCTGCCTGGTCCCACTGACCTGCACCTAGACCATATTCCTCCACACCCTCCCATCCACGTAGCTGCCCAAATTTTTCTTAAATATCAAAATTGAGCCTGCATTTACCAATTCAGCTTGTTCCACCCTCCCAAAATTCTCTGTGTGAATAAATTCCCCTTAATGTTCCCTTTGACCTTTTCCTCTCTCACCCTTAACCCACATCTTTTAGTTTTTATCTCATCTAACCTCAGTGGAAAAAACCTGCTTGCATTTCTCTATCTCTACCCCTCATAATTTTTTTATTCTGAATTGTTGAATCTGGGGGAAAACAGAGAGAATATCCTTCGACATACAGCAGAGTAAAATGCCCTTTTGGCCCATGAGCCCATGCCGCCCAATTACACCTAATTAAGCTACAACTCCCGGTATGTTTTGAAAGGTGGGAGGGAACCGGAGCCACCGGAAGAAACCTACTTAGCCATGGGGAGAATGTACAAACTCCTTACAGAGAGCTGAGATTCAAATCCCGTTCCCGCTTGCTGGCGCTGTAATAACATTGAGCTAACCTTTACGCTAACTATGCCGCCTTTAAAATAAAATAGGTGTTTGACATGGACTTAATGGGCTGAAGGGCCAGCTTCTGTAGCATATGTCTCAATGACGATGAATCTAAGTAATTGCATGTGCTAGATGGGGCAGTGAAGTTGGAATTTTTAAAAAAATGTTTATTGTCAAGAGATATGGTGAAAAGCGTGACACACAGGCAGCTCATGGAAAGTCACCATTTTGGATCAACAAAAAAATTTTGAGAGAATGGCACAGTTGGTGAAGAGGTGAGTGCAACGCCTTTACAGCGCCAGCCATTGTGACCAGGGTTTGAATCCCATGCTGTCTGTCAGGAGTTTGTACATTCTCCCTGTATCTGCATGGGTTTTGCCAAGGGGCACTGGTTTCCTCCCACTGTTCAAAACATGCTGAGGGGTGCAGGTTAATTGGGTGTAAATTGGGGGGCAAAGACTTGTGGGCTCAAATGGCTTGTTACCATGCTGAATGTCTAAATTTTTTAAAAAATTAAATAAAAAATGTTAAATTTAAATACCGACGAGATTAGTCATGAGATTGGCATATTTAACTTTAACAATAGCACTGACATCAATGAAAGTAAATGAAAGTTAAAACTAAAGCCAAAAATAACAGCGGCTTCCTGGCAGGAATCCATCTTTGTCTGTCACTCTAGTCATAGTCCTGTAACAGTCCTGGTTCTGGTCTGGTCCCCTCTCTCCCTGTTGTCAGGCTCTTCCTGTTCTTACTGACCTTGGCAGAGCTATTATTTCAGTACTGGGAAACTGGGTGGCACAGTTGGTATAGCGGTTACCTCAGCACCTTCACAGCGCCAGTAATCGGGACAAGACCTGGGTTTGAATCTCATGCTGTCTCCCCATATCTGCGTGGGCCGATATGGCCTGTTCCATGCTGTACATCTAAATTTATAATTTATAGCAATCAGCTTGAGATGGCTTTGTAGATAGAAGGCATGGTTTTGAGGTACTTTCAAAATAGATAGTTGAGACAATAGTAAATGGTTCGATAATGTCAGAAAAGGTTTGTGTGGTTATATTGCAACCAATGTGTCCTCTAATTTTTAGTAGTCAGTGTGCGCAAAAAAAAAACTTTGGCAAACTTTTTTTCCTGTGACAGGAGTGCATGCGCGCTGAATTCTTGTGCAAATGTAAATTTGAATTTGTTTCAAGATCATTTTGACACAACCTACCTCTCACAGCCAATAAAACCACTGGCAGGTTTTAATATAATACAAGTTTTATTAGATTCTACGAAGAAATATATTTAGTTAAGGTTTTATTCTAGATTATTTTAGGTAACTAACCTTTGTGTGCTGGTTGCAAAATGTGCGTGCGCGTGCACACACATGCGGAGGTTAGAGGGAACAGCGATTGCCACACGGTGTTCTGGAGCTATCAATAGCTCCAAAGATTTTGTTTCTATCAAATTATATCTCCTCCAGCAGAACACAAGCAGTTAATTTATTCAATAGACTTGGTAATTTCAATTATTTAGTCATTATGTTTTCTTTTGAAGATGATTCAGAGATACAATTGAGCCGATGTTTTCAGAGCCTGAAAACAAACATAAATTTTTGTTTGTATGGCCGTTTAAGGATTTTACACTAAATCCAACCTCAAAATGTCAGCTGAGTGAGTGCCAATATGACAACCACAAGGTAATGTTTTCCATTATTTTCTACTTCATTGTTTTCTGTTCACGGATAATTAAGGGTCTCCTCGGATGTTAAACCACATGGGCAGGTTTAGAGGGATGAAATCATTCACAGCTGGCCAGATTTACCATGCTCCTGAACTTCAATATCAAGATTCAACTTATTGTCACATCCACAAAAAAAGACTTTTTATTTGTTTGTCCACCAAGACAGCAAGAGGAACAGATCGGTTGAATGCAGAGAGTCCAGAGCAGGGGAATCGATAAAACCAGAAGACAGGTTTAAGGAGGGGGGGGGGGGAGGGAGAGATTTACTAGGAACCTAAGGGGTAACTTTATCACACAGAGGGTGTATGGAACGGGGGGGCCGCTGGAGAAGGAGATTGAGGCAAGCACTATTGCAATGTTTCAGAAAAATAAATTGGACGGAGAGATAGATTGAGAGGGATAAGTGGGACATTTTAGTCGCCATAGGCCTGTTTCCACACTGTGTGATTCTGTAACTCTCAGATGCCCTGAGGGACTAGCAGGCTCTGATTCACCCATGGCCATAACGGCGGTTTGACGTTCCAGCACAATACTCACTGCACTGCTGGTAATGCAGTCATTAAAATGATCAATGTTGAACCCTAAAATGGCCTTTCAAAGTGAAACAGAAATGGGTGAGAGAGATAGAATTTGCTTCATTTCAATGACCTTTCATTTGGTCAGTTCTGAATAAAGGTCATTATCCTGACTTGGTTTGTCTCTCCAAAGAGAATGACTGACTGCTGAGTTTTGGTTGCTCTTTCTGCTTTACTTCAGATTTGGAGAATCTTCTATTTTTCTTTCAGTCCGGCCCATTATTTATAAGTGGTGTACATCCCAAATTTTTTTTTTTAAATCACAAAACTAATGCAAACCTCCTTTGAAACATCCATAATGTTCCCAAAAGCCATTAACAAAAATCCACTGTGATTACTGGGAGCAAGATTAGCATAGAGGTTAAATCAATGCTGTTATAGCGCCAGTAACGCGGGTTTGAGTTCACCACTGTCTGTAAGGAGAATGTAAATTCTCCCCATGACTGTGTGGGTTTCCTCCTGATGCTTGATTTCCTCTTAACTTCCAAAAATATATGGCGTTTGTAGGTTAATTGGTGTATTTGGGTGGCACGGGCACAGAGGCCAGGAGGTCCTGTTATGATGCTGTATCTTGAAAAATTAACATAAAAATAAAATTCGGAAGCAGCCAACACCTGTAATTATAACGAGACTGACAATCACCCACTTAATGATTTTCATAACCAAGTATTAAGATGAAACCTCAATGACATCACGACCTTAATGAAATAATGAGCATCAATTGTGTACATTTACTCGCCTTTGAGTATATTTCTCACCTTACCTCATTTTATCCAAAATTAAAACACGAAAATCTGCAGACACTGTGGTGGAAGTGAAAACACGAAGCTGGAGAGCGTCAGCTGGCCAAACAGTGTCCTTTATATAGCAAATGTAAAAACACAGATTCAAGGTTTCAGGCTCGAGTCCTTCATCAATGTAAGGGCCCCAAGCCCGGAACATCGGAAAAACCCAACACCCAACCCCAACCCACCAATTTTCCCTTGCAACCGCTGCAGCCGTGTCTGCCTGTCCCGCATCGGACTTGTCAGCCACAAACGAGCCTGCAGCTGACGTGGACATTACCCCTCCATAAATCTTCGTCCGCGAAGCCAAGCCAAAGATAAAGGACACTGTTTGACCTGCTGACTTTCTCCAGCATTTTGTGTTTTTACTCATTTTATCCTGGCTAGACTTGAAAATTTTCCAACACTCCGTTTTACAAAGGCATGTTTTTTTTTCCAAGGACTGCAAATATATCTAGACTTTATTTGACAAGAAATAGAATATTAAAGGGGCTGGTGGCAAATTATGTTTACTTTTGGTTGAACGTGTGATAAGTTAACAAGGAATTAATCAGGTTCAGTCCTCACTACCTGAACTACCATTAAAATGAATTGCTACCAATATGCCCTCATTTCCTTTGAAACAATCTGCTACTTTTTCCATGACCGTGGCTCATGTAGTCCTTCCCAGGTTTGGCTCTGTTGTACAATTGATAAAATGTTCCAAATTGGAAGAAATTAGAACTCTGTATATATGTGCAGATGTTCTCCAATCTCTCTCTCTCTCTCACACACACACACACACACACACACACACGTACGTCATATTCAGATGCATAGATACACATCTACGTTGACACTCATTCACGTGCATACTTACAAGTCCTCAAGATAAACACTTATATGACTCACACTTTGTGTGAGGTGCTCTCTTCTGCCTCTTTTTTAAGCAGAGAACATGAAGTAGAAGAGACTGCAGATGCTGAAGTCCGCAGATAAAAACACAATCTGGAGGAACAATAGGATGGGCCGCAGTGGTGAGAGGGAAATAATGATCAGCATTTCAGGCTGGAACCCTAACATCAAGACAAAGAGTGCAGGGAGAAGAGAGCCGGCATAATGGAGGGGCTGGACAGAAGCCAATAATTGAGTGGCGAACCCGAGAGGCATGAAGGGTGATACAAAGAGGCAGGGGGAGAAAGTCAACAGAAACAAAGGGGTCAGGCAGAGTGAGGTGATAAGTGGAGACACAGGCTGTTGGCGCTGGAACTGATACAAAGAGAAATACAAAAACTTCCAAAAGGTCTCCGATAAGGTCCCGCATAAACGACTGGCTTACAAAGTCAAGGCTCATGGGATTGGGGGAAAAGTATTGATGTGGATTGAGAACTGGCTGGCAGGTAGAAGACAGAGAGTTGGGATAAATGGCTCGTTTTCTGAGTGGCAGGCGGTGACCAGAGGGGTGCCATAGGGATCTGTACTGGGACCTCAGCTGTTCACAATTTACATTAATGATCTGGATGAGGGGATTGGATGTAATATCTCCAAATTTGCAGATGACACTAAGCTAGGAGGGGTTGTGTGCACGGAAGAGGGGGTCAGGAAGCTCCAGTGTGATTTGGATAAATTGAGGGACTGGGCAGATACATGGCAAATGCACTACAATGTGGATCAATGTGAGGTTATCCACTTTGGAAATACAAACCGGAGGGCAGATTACTATTTGAATGGCAATAGATTAAGAGATGGGGAAGTGCAGAGAGACCTAGGGGTACTTGTACACCAGTCTCTGAAGGCCAGCATGCAGGTACAGCAGGCGGTTAAAAAGGCAAATGGTAGGTTGGCCTTCATATCAAGAGGGTTTGAGTATAGGAACAAGGATACCTTACTGCAGCTGCACAGGGCCTTGGTGAGACCCCACCTGGAGTATTGTGTGCAGTTTTGGTCACCTTATCTAAGGAAGGATGTTCTTGCAATGGAGGGAGTGCAGAGGCGATTCACCAGGCTGATACCTGGAATGGCAGGAATGACTTATGAGGAAAGATTGCGCAAATTGGGATTGTACTCCCTGGAGTTTAGAAGATTGAGAGGGGATCTTATAGAGACCTATAAAATTCTGGCAGGACTGGACAGAATGGATGCAGATGGGATGTTTCCAAGGATGGGAAAATCCAGAATCCGGGGCCATGGTTGGAGGATAATAGGCAAACCATTTAGGACCGAGATGAGGAGGAATTTCTATACCCAGAGGGTGGTGAATCTGGGGAATTCATTGCCACAGAGGGCAGTAGAGGCAGGTTCATTAAATATATTTAAGAGGGAATTAGATCTATTTCTTCAGTATAAGGGTATTAAAGGTTACGGAGAGAAGGCAGGGACGGGGTACTGAACTTTAAGATCAGCCATGATCTTGTTGAATGGCGGAGCAGGCTCGAAGCGTCGAATGACCTACTCCTGCTCCTATCTTCTATGTTTCTATGTAAATATTAAGAAGAGATTTGGTAGACCTATTCAACACCATACATCACTTTGGAAAACTAAATAAAGTTTTTCCAGTGCCAGGTGAGTCAGTTAGCAAGAGGAAAGAAAATTAAGACATTTGTCAAAAATTCTTTTGTGGGACCATGAAATATTTATTTGCATTGGTGCATCTCACAGAGCTGTTGTCTCACAACTTCTCGCTTGCTTTAGAAACCAAGGAACAAAATAACCAACTTTTCTGTTTCCTTTTAATCAAAGTCTGAGGGAAAAAAAAACTAGAAACATGAATCAAAAAAAGTTGGTGTGCAAGAGTAACAGGTCAACATGAAGACAAATGGGATGTTGGCCTAGAGCAGGGGTGTCAAACTCAAATTCACAGAGGGCCAAAATTAAAAACTTGGACTAAGTCGTGGGCCAAACTAAATATTTATTGAAAATTTTCAACAACATCTGCATGTTTTCTCTTCTTTCAACATATGTAATGTTAAACTTTTTCTTATTAAAATAAATGTTTAATAATAGTTTTGGATAAACTCTTTCCAGAAGCATTAACAAATGAGAAATAAAATATTCAATAAATAATATTTCTCTATAGAGGATTTGTCAAATGTTGCCAGTGTGCTGTCGAATAGTAAAATCTGAGGGCTATTGAGAATGTGGGAGAATAACATGATTCCTGAAACAATCCAATGGGTGACTGATTGTGGGCATGAACTCTAGCAGGGTTATTTGCCATGCCCTTTTTCCATTGGTACAGATATCTTTTGATTTACACACTTTTCAAGTTTTATGCCTAATGAGCTTGTATCCAGGTGCAGGACCATTTTTAACCAGGAATATATTGATCACTGTGACATGAAACTATTGGAAGATCGTTTTATCCTGAGGTTAAAGTTCATAATCCTTACTCAGGCCTGTGTGCGGGAGAGCGGGGTTTGCGGGCGATCGGGTTGGACAACGACAGTGCGGGGGCATCGGCTCTCGCTGCAGGGCGGCATCTCGGCGGACCCGTCACCGTGAGTCGCAGGTCGGCCTGCGGTAGGGAGGGGGAGTGGGCAACGGTCCTGGAGAGGTCAGGCCCGAGGCCTCCGGTTCCGGGCGCTGGAAAGCGGCTTTGGCTTCCCCTGACACCGGCCAGACCTCAAAACCAGAGTCCACGGTGAGACCCTGCAACGTAAACAGAGGATGTGGGGGCGATTAGCGGGCTGACGCCAATGCATTCTGGGATTTGTTGTATTACTGTGCATGCACTATATTAGCGCGGCGGCCAGCGGGCCACCTCTAATACATTTTTGAAATGATCTTGCGGGCCAAATATAATTATATCGCGGGCCAAATTTGGCCCGCGGGCCAGAGTTTGACATGTGTGGCCTAGAGGGTTTGAATTTGAAAGCAGAGTGGTTCTGCTGCAACTGTTCAGGGTTCTGGAGAGGCTGTGTATACTTCTAGTCTCTACTCGAGAAAGGATTTGCTGGGAGACAAAGCAGAGGAGATTCACCAGGTTGATTCTGGAGATTAAGGGGTTAGCCTGTGAGAAGAGATTGACACCTGGGATGATACTCACTGGAGTTTAGAGGCATTAGCGGAGATTTAGTAGAAACAAAATGATGAAAGGAATAGATAAGACAGAAACCAGAAAGTTGATCCCACTGGTACATAAGGCTAAAACTAAGAGATATAAACTACAATTCAGAGAAGTAGATTGAGGCAGGGGTGAGGACTAACTCCTTCTCCCAAAGAGTGGCAAATTAGTGGAATTCTCTTCCCAAGGAAGCAGTAGGAGCTGCCTCATTAAATAGAGTAGATAGATTTTTGTGTAGTATGGGGAATTAAAGGTGAAAGTGAAAAGGCTGTTAAGTTGAGCTGAGTCCACAGCCAGACCAGTCATGAGCTTATTGAATGGCAGAGCCGGCTTGACAGGCCATATGGCGGACTCCTGCTTCTATTTCTTAGGTAATCCAGATGGCCACTATCTTGGAGGATCTTTCCTGGAATGAACACAGTAAAGGAATCGTGAAGAAAGCACGTCAGTGCCTCTACTTCCTCAGGAGTTTGCGGAGGATTGGTATGACACTAGAAACCCTGGCAAATTTCTACAGAGGTGTGGCGCAAAGTGTGCTGATCGGCTGCATCATGGTCTGATATGGGACACCATTACCCCTGAGCATAAAGCCCTCTAAAAGGCAGTGGACGCAGGCCAGGAGATCACAGGAAAAACTCTCCTCACTATCAAGAACACCTACAGGGAACACTGCCATCAGAGAGCAACAGCAATCATTAAGGATCCATGTCATCCAGTATATCCTCTGTTGTTGCTGCTACCATCGGGAAAGAGGTATAGATGCCACAAGACTCGCACCACCTGGTTCAGGAACAGCTGCTACCCCTTCTCAACAACAAACTCAATCAAAGTACGTATCTCATTATCTAGCATACACTTTGTAGCTTTCTATGTCTGGTATTTTAGATACTCACCTAAATACTTTGTACAGATTTTGAGAGTTATTGCACCTATCACCCCATCAGGTAACATTGAGATTGTGGAAGTACGATGTTACCACTCAAGTTCAAGGTTCAAAGATCAGATTTATTGTCAGAATACTTACATGACATTACATACAATCCTGAGATTCTTTTTTCCTGTGGGCTAGGCAGAATTACCACTTATTGGTAGGGCAAAAAAAAATGTACTCAAGAAGATACGTACACATGTATACAAATAAATAAAGGTAAACAAACTATGCAATAAAGAGAGAAAAAAAATCAATAAAGTGCAAAAGTGAGAGTCCTTAAATGAGTCCCTGATTGAGTTTGTTGTTGAGGAGTCTGATGGTGGAGGGGGTGCAGCTGTTCCTGAACCTGGTGGTGCGAGTCTTGTGGCACCAACACCTCTTTCCTGATGGTATCTGTGAAAACAGAGCAGAGTGGATCCTTGAGGATTTCTGCTGCTCTCCGAAGGCAGTGTTCCCTGTAGATGCTCTCGTTAGCGGGGAGGGTTTTGCCTGTGATGTCCTGGGCTGCATCTCTTACCTTTTACAGGGCTTTCCGTTCAGGGGCATTGGTGTCCCCATGCCAGACCATGATGCAGCTGGTCAACACACTATTTATGCCTTAGAACAGGGGTGTCAAACTCAAATTCACAGAGGGCCAAAATTAAAAACTTGGACTAAGTCGTGGGCCAAACTAAATATTTATTGAAAATTTTCAACAACATCTGCATGTTTTCTCTTCTTTCAACATATGTAATGTTAAACTTTTTCTTATTAAAATAAATGTTTAATAATAGTTTTGGTTCAACTCTTTCCAGAAGAAGCATTAACAAATGAGAAATAACATATTCAAGAAATAATATTTCTCTATAGCCTTTAAGCTCCTTTTAAATGCATTTTTTTTCACAAGCCAACAAGTCAAAAAAAAATAACAACTTGCTTCAATGAAAATCCAATCTTTCAACTATGAACAGTCCAAAGTTAACCAAAGAAAATATTAATCCAAGCTTAGCTTGCTCCACTGTGATTTACTCTGATGCACCTGGGTCTAAACCAGATACTTGGCATCTCTTAGATGCAAGTTCATCAAACTCTGGGGTCAGAGTTTGCCTCCCACCTGTCGTGAAAGGTCCTGTTTTCTGTCTTTCGTTTGGCCATTTTTATTACGTGTGAGTTGGGCGACAGGTCGCAGATCCTAATGAAAGTAAAGAGAGGAGGTGGGGGCGATTAGCGGGCTGATGGTCCGGCGCCAACGCATTTGCAAAGCATTCTGGGATTTGTAGTATTAGCTGTGCATGCGTTATACTGGCGCGGCGGCCAGCGGGCCAGCTCTAATACATATTTGATATGATCTTGCGGGCCAAATATAATTATATCACGGGCCAAATTTGGCCCGCGGGCCTGAGTTTGACATGTGTGCCTTAGAATAAATATGAAAGTTTGCACAAGTACTGTAGGTAAAAACGGGAAGCAATCCCTGATGCCCTCGTCAATATTCATCCTTGTAATAAACATTGCATGAAATCCGATTGCATATTATTATCATTATTTAGAAGGAACTTCATTAGCTTTTGACATTTTGGGATTTCCTGAGACCAATAAATGTATTTAGGTTCAATTCTCATTTTCTTTTAAGATAAAAGTAAATCACGAAAATCTGCAGACACCGAGGTTGAAGTAAAATCACAAAATGCTGGAGAAGCCCAGCAGGTCACACAGAACCGTTTAAGTAGCAAAGGTAAAAATACAGAACCGATGTTTCGGGCTTGAGCATTTTGTGTTTTTTCTTCTTTTTAGATAATGTTCTTAAGGTGTCGCAAATTATGGATGGCTCTGGCTTAAAGTGGGGTTTGCTAAAGATACTATCACAATATTCGTGACATTCAACCAGTTCCATTTTCAAGATTTCGAATGCAATCGTTGAGGTTAAGTTAGTCAAGTTTCCGTTTATACCGAGATACAGTGAAAAGGTTTGAAGGTCTGAATTATGGCTGCTCTTTGTGGTTGCTATTTTTCTCAAAGCCATCAGTTTCATGTATGTTTATCTCCAGACAAAATAAGTTATCAATAATTCTGAATTTCATGCAGCTCCTGGTTGTATACAAACCCCAGGGCCTATTGATTTTTATATCAGTTTGAGGAATGTTAATGAGAAAAATTGATATGGTCTGAATAATGTTTAACACCTTTCTCAAAGTTACTTGGGGAAAACATTGCTCTCACATTTGGTGGTGTGCCCAAAGGTTTAATATTAAATTTAATACCAAAGGTAAAATATTAAACCAAAGACATTTGGAGTCTTGAAAATGTGGCACTGATCAATGAACAGAACACCCCCTGAAGAAAATTATATTGGCTCAGACTGAAGGCATATCTCACAGCATCATGGACCCAGGTTCAATCCTGACTCCAGTGTGGAGTTTGCAGGTTCTCCCTGTGGGCTTGCTCTGGGTACTGTGGTCTCCTCCAGCATCACAAAAGTCTGCAGGTCGGTAGGTTAATTGGCCACCTAAATTGCCCCTAGTTTAAAATGAGTGGTAGAATCTGGAATCCTCCCCAGAACTAGTTTATCCAGTTCACTTGACACTTCATTTGCTCCGGAAACATTTCTTCTCAGTTAAATCTCTCTCCAGTTCATGTGTAGCTCATTCTTTTCTCCATAAACTTGTTTCTTGTATCCTAGGAAACAGCCCAGGATCTGCTCTGTGCAATATCTTCTCAGTTATCTCTCTCCCAGTTCATGTGTAGCTCATTCTTTTCTCCATAAACTTGTTTCTTGTATCCTAGGAAACAGCCCAGGATCTGCTCTGTGCAATATCTTCTCAGTTATCTCTCTCCCAGTTCATGTGTAGCTCATTCTTTTCTCCATAAACTTGTTTCTTGTATCCTAGGAAACAGCCCAGGATCTGCTCTGTGCAATATCTTCTCAGTTATCTCTCTCCCAGTTCATGTGTAGCTCATTCTTTTCTCCATAAACTTGTTTCTTGTATCCTAGGAAACAGCCCAGGATCTGCTCTGTGCAATATCTTCTCAGTTATCTCTCTCCCAGTTCATGTGTAGCTCATTCTTTTCTCCATAAACTTGTTTCTTGTATCCTAGGAAACAGCCCAGGATCTGCTCTGTGCAATATCTTCTCAGTTATCTCTCTCCCAGTTCATGTGTAGCTCATTCTTTTCTCCATAAACTTGTTTCTTGTATCCTAGGAAACAGCCCAGGATCTGCTCTGTGCAATATCTTCTCCTGTCAGGAGAGTGAAATGGCCCTTGCACTTCAGGTTGAGGAGCTTATTCATTGTTGCTTCAAACTGACGAAAGAAAACGAATGTTGGACAACTGTTACATCCAGACTCTACACCACCTTTTCCCTGGATAACTCCAATCAGAATGAGGGCTCTCAAACATCTCAATGACTCGGGACCAGAGATCTGATGCTGACGTTGACAGTGACATCTAGGTAGATAGTGACCTCAATTTCTCCAGTTTCCATTATCCCTGTCTCTCTCTTTCCCTATCCCTCTATCTCCTTTCCTCAATCTCCCCACCCTCTTCCCTCTTCTTTCAGAGAGCTGTCGCCGCCCCATTCTCTTCTTCCCTCTCACCAATATCCACCCCTGTCCTGTTATGCCATGCTCCTCCTCCTGCTCCTCTCCTTTCCACCCTCCACCATTTTTTTATTCAAGCACCTGCCTGCTTTTCGCTCATACCTTGTGGAAGGGCTTGGGCCCAAAATGTTGGTATCCCTTTACTTCCTATAAATGTTGCGTGACCTGCTGAGTTTCTCCAGCACTTTTGCGTATTGTACAGATAGGGATTTGATGGGTGTGGGAGTCAAACTTTAAACTCTTACCTCATTACATGAGTTGTGAGAGGACAAACAACTCTAGCAGCTTATTAGGAGAATTATGGACAATAAAGGAACACCCGCAAGATCAAGAACACAAAAGATTAGGAGAAGGAGTAGACCACCAGGCCCCACAAGCCTGCTCCATCATTTAATATGATCAATATTGCAAGCCTCTTTTGTGCCAATTTCCCATTGCCCTCAATCTCCCAATCTTCTAAATATTTAGGAATCCCCATCTTCAATACTAGTAATGATATAACATCCACTGCACATAACAGTGGATATTTTCAGAGATTCACCCTCTGAGAAAATTAATTTCTACACATGATCAGCCTCTTATCTTGCAACTCAAGTTCCCCACTTGGCACCATTAGCAATGCAACAGATCTACCCATTTCTTATTTCCAAGACAAAATGGGAAAGAAAGTTGGATAGGATACACACACTGCCCTAAATTTATCTCTAAACCTTTCATGTGAATTTTGTTCAATGATTTTCAGAAAAAGTGCACAGGTTTATTTTGCTTCCCCCTTGATGAATTTTTTGATATGCCAAACATTAGAAGCTTTTCATCGTTTAGTTTCCTATGGAGAATATTGCACTTACTGTCAATATTTGCAACTCACGACAAAGGATTTTTTGACTTAGAGCTGTGCTTTGTTTGATATGAATCATCTTCATGTGGTTCAAAGGGTGCTCAAGATGAGATGTTGCATCAAAGACTTAATCAGGTAGAGACAGAATTTCTTTGAAGCTACTCTAAAACAAAGCGCAGGGAAGGTTTCCTTTGCATTCCAGTTAATACTTAACATTCACTGGTCGTTGGTAGTTATGGGAGTTTGCTGGATTTAATTTGGCTGCCAGGTTTCCATGCTATGTCACTCACTACACTTCTAAAGAATTCATTCATTACAAAGTGACTGAGGCTGTGAAGGTCCCCATGTAGGTTAAAGTCACTCTTGTTTTTCCTCAAAGGAATAGAGAAAAAAATGCATCAACAGTTTTGTTTAGTTGAGATTAAATCATACATGGTTATCTCTATGCCTTTAACTCATTCATATATTGGGTAAAATATTTTTAAGGGGTTTGCGTCCATTTTTCATTTGAGTGTCCTCCCATCTGAAGGAGAATAAGTAAACTGTCAGAGGAGCAGCACGGTTAGTGTAGTGGTTAGCGCAATGTCGTTACAGCAGCTCTGACTCGGGTCCAAATCTGGCACCATCTGTAATGAGTTTGTACATCACTTCGTATCTGCATAGGTTTCATCTGGGGGCTCTGGTTTCCTCCCACCCTTCAAAACGTACTAGAATTGTAGGTCAATTGAGTGTAATTGGGCGGCACAGGTTTGTGGACTGAAAGGGCCTGTTACAGTGCTGTATGACTAAATTTAAATTTAAAGAAGCTGTAGCCCAGTGGTTCTCAACCTTTTTCTTTCCACTCACATCCCACTTTAAGTAATCCCTATGCCATAGATTCTCTGTGATTAGTAAGGGATTGCTTAAGGTGAGATGTGAGTGGAAAGATAAAGTTTGAAAACCTCTGTTTTAATCATCCTCAATTGACTCGTTAAGTGCATGGTTTCATAGCTCCAAAGGAAATGGGCCAATGACAATTTTTCTCAAGCAAAATATTTCAGTAACAATTGGGTCTAGAGCAGTGATTCTCAACCTTCCCTTCCCACTCACATCCCACCTTAAGCAATCCCTTACTAATCACAGAGCACTTATGGCAAAGGGATTACTTAAAGTGGTATGTGAGTGGGAACAAAAAGGTTGAGAACCACTGTGTAGCCCTTCAGTTCCATAACTTACACTACTTATTTTTATCATTTCTGCTCTGATACAGCAGTATTATCAGCCGATAATTCCTTTTCATTTCCACTCAGGATGTAGGATGGGAAATCATTATTGCCCCTCAATTGCAGATCAACTACTTGCTGGCGCTGGAGTCACATTTAGAACAGACCAGACGCGGATGGAATATTTCCCTCCCTGAACAAGATGGATTTATGCAAGAATCCAATATTTTCATGGCATGACCTTTAATTTGTTAGATTTATGAAAGAATTACGATTTAAATTCTCCCAATTTCTAGGGTAGGATTCAACATCCTGTGTCAGAATGAATGTGTCCTGATCTCGGGTTGTTCACCCAGATGTTTAACCATGATTGCAGGATCTGCAAGTCTCCAGGTTCATGAGTGCTGCAGTTGGACTTGAGAGAACATTGAAAACAATTCCTTAGCAACTATTTTTTGAGAGAATATGAGTAAGGTACCTTTATTCAGACTGAAATGACTGTTAGTGAAGATGAATAGAACATCTGGAGCTCTCTGACTACTTATTGAAGATATGACCATTTCCATATCATACATTTTTTTAAAATATTGAGCTTCAACATGGTAACAGGTCTTTCATTTTCTGCCCAAATACACAAATTAACCTGCAACCCCCACTCATTTTAAGGTGTGGGAGGAAACTGGAGCCCAGAGGAAACACAGACACGGGGAGAATGTACAAATTCCTTATAGACAGTGGCAGATTTAGAATCCAGTTTGCTGGCGCTGTAACAGCTAACCACTATGCTAACCTTGCCTCCCTTTTGTCACTAAACTCAGTTCTAATCAATTTATTTCCTTAGAGGCACTACAATACCAGGTCAAAGCGTGGAGTGGCTGGAGCAAGCCCCTGTTCCATCTCCTTCTTCCAAAAATCAATTGAATATATGGTCCCCAGATAAGGGACATTTCAGATATTAGACTGATGAGAAGAGATACTACACTTAGCCAAAAGGCCGAGAAGCAATGGGCTTTGATCTATTTGTAGGGCAGAATGGGGTCAGGATAATTTTTCTTCTTTCCTTGAAAATTGGCCTCTGTGGTCCTTTTGAATTCAGCATCAACTTAATTCACCAAGTAATGCCCAGGGGCGCCGGGTTGGTGTGTGTGTAATAGACATACAATAGGAACCTGCCTGGTAGCTGAAAGGTGGTTATTCAACTGTTCCATTGATAACATCGCACACCAGAGATTGAAGGTTCAATGCTTTTTGTACACCAGTCACTCCAAGACTGAATAACAACCCAAAGCTCAATCTGAGACATTAGTTATCCATTATGTGTCTGCAGTACTTTATTATTCAATAAAAATGTTTAAATGTTATTTTATTGATCTCAATTTTTCAGGAGTTAAGTTAAAAATACAGTGGTCTCGGTGAAAATCTGACAGAAAATAATCAGTTGTTTTTCTTGCAGATGGGAGATGATTTGTCCCATCAATAACTTCTAGTGAAAAGTGGACCATTTTAGTGCATTCTGTATATTGCAGAAATTTGACCTGAGGGATGGAATTTTAAACTTTGCATAATTTGAACCATTTATATTGCAAAAAGGTCCCAATACACAGGTGCTGCATGGAGATGTGAGAGGTGATTGCAGTCTCAAGGAAATATGAATGGAAATGCCTCATCTGATGTGCTTTAGATACAGGAAATCTTCTTTCAGCCATCTGAAGCAGTTATTGTAGAATGAGTATTATGAAAGTACACATAGATTGAGATCAAAGTGTGTGGATGTAGTGCACATCGAAATAACCAAAGACTTGTTGATCCAAACCAAGGCTTTTATTAACTAAAAGACTGGAGCATATCACAAGTAGGTCGACCAGTCCAGAATGACCTGGTCTGGCTAGGAGCAATCCTTTAAGACCTGCCAGTAGGTGGTGCTACACTCTCAGCCAATCACAGTCATCCTACATTACCATCTGTTAGTTAATAAAACCCTTGGTTTGGATCAACAAGTCTTTGGTTCTTTCGACGCGCATTACAATTTTATTAACTAAAAGAATGGAGCATATCACATGAAGGTCGACCAGTCCAGAATGACCTGGTCTGGCTAGGAGCAATCCTTTAAGACCTGCCAGTAGGTGGTGCTACACTCTCAGCCAATCACAGTCATCCTACACGACCATCTGTACATATACACATTGGTGATAGAATCTGTACAATCACAGTGGAATCAGATGAAAAGTGGCAGGATGGGTAATCAACTTGCAGAGGAACAATAAACAGGCAGGATAGGTAAATTCAGCTACGCAGATTGCCATATGGTGGGAAATGAGATTCCACAGGACTTGGTGGAAGTTTGCATAGAGCACAAATTCTAGTATTGACCTTTTAGGCTGAATGACCCATGTGGTGCTATAGATCTTATCAATGGGGAGTGTTTAGAAATGAGTGTGGATTATCTTAGCTACAGTTCTTGTTGTAGGTTGGATTTCATCCTCACCAACTCCCCTCCCCGCCAAACCTCCCAAATGTGTTCTTAAATAAAAACTGCTGGATAGCCTTTCTCTTTAGTTGACCTGGTAAAGCAGGGTAGTCATACATTAGATTGTGCCCAGTGCTTGATGTGAATCACAGCTTGGTGTGAGAACTGCCATGCTCAAACCTATAAGAACCCTCAGAGGGTTGTGAACACAGCTCAAGCCATTGTTAATCAACCTCCCCTCCATCTTCACCTCCCTTTCCCTTGGGAAAGTAGCTAACATATTGAAAGACCTGGTTACGCTCTCTTTGCCCTCTCCTGTCAGGTAGAAGGTAAATCAGTTTGAAAACACTCCCCTCCAGATTCAAAGACAGTTTCTGACCTGATATTATTAGATTTTTAAAAAGATTTCCCATTCATTGTTGAACATTATTTCTACTGAACAGTGGATTCCCTTTATTGAGCTGCATCAAATTAATGCCACATGGTCATGATTAAATGTTATGCTTCATCCTGTCTGTCATAATGCAGGATTATGAGGGGTTAGAGGGTGGAGATTTAGAGGTGCCTCTAACCAGATGACACAAGTTTAAGAAGCAGGGGACCTGAGGAAGTATTCTTTTCCTAAGGGAGGATGGAATCAGGAGCGCACTGGCTGAAAAGGGTGGTGAAGGCAAGTGAAGACAATATTTAAGCAGTATTTAGACGAGCACTTGAAACAGTAAAGCATGAATTCCATGGAATGTATGATGAAAGATGACATGATATAGATGGATGCAGTGGTCAGCACAGACATGATCATTCCTGCTTTATGACCTCTAGTCTCTTCTGCTGATCTGAGCAGCTCTCTATCTTGTTTGCACCAAGTTTGCTATGCATCTCATTACCTTCCTTTGCACTCTTTGACCTTACTCTGAGGGTGCTATCATTCATTGCCTGTTATAACCACTTTAGAAAGACATAGAACATTATAGCACCATGCAGGCCCTTCATCCCACAATACTCTGCCGACCTACATAAACTTACTCCATATCAAGTAACCCTTCCCCATCCCATAACCCTGCATTTTCATTCATCCATGCACCAATCTAATAATCTTTCATTAAACTTCATGTGCATAAGAACACAAGAAATAGGAGCAGGAGTCGGCCATCCGACCCGTCGAGCCTGTTCCACCATTCAATAAAATCATGGCTGATCTGATCATTGACTCAACTCCACCGACCTGCCTTATCCCCATATCCCTTTATTATGTAAAAATCTATCTAACTGAACCTTAAATATGTTTAATGAAGTAGCCTCAATCTCTTCTCTGGACAGAGAATTCCACAGATTCACTACTCTCTGGGAAAAACAGTTTTTCCTCATCTTTGTCTTAAATCTACTCCCCTGAATCTTGAGGCTCTGTCCCCTAGTTTTGGACTCACCTACCAGTGAAATCAATTTTCCCGCTTCTATCTTATCTTTCATAATTTTATATGTTTCTATAAGTTCTCTTCTCATTCTTCTGAATTTGAGTGAGTAGAATCCCAGACGATTTAGTCTCTCCTTGTAAGTCAACCCACTCATCTCCGGGATCAACCTGGTAAACCTCCTCTGGACTGCCTCCAAGGCCAGTATATTCTTCCTCAAAGCATAATGTCGTATAATGACTCCATTTTAGTTAACAGAAACTAATTTGTAGAATGAATTTTGCAACATTTATTGCAAGGAAAGCAACTGTTCATGGTCCTATCACAATTATTCTCTTTGTCCTATCCATGACTTCTCCCAATCACGTGGCAACTTAAAACCGCCTTGATTTTTCTCTTTCCTGGTTCTTATGAAGGGTCAATGAGTTGAAATCTTAATTTATTGATTTGTGGACTATCATAATTAGACTGTCTTCAGTTTGAAACATTACAGCATAGTACAGGTCCTTTGGCCCAGGATGCTGCATCGACCTCCATAAACCTATTCAAAAAATGAAACCTGCCCTACCTCATAACCCTCTATTTTTCTTTCATCCATTTACAGTAAGACCCATGGTATCCTCCAGGGATTGAAAGATACCAGATACTTGAACTTTCTGGTTGAGATTTTGTGTGGCATGATTGGCAAAATATCTGCGAGGTGCGCCAATTTTGAACTTTCTTTTTTTTTTTAACCTGTTTATTTTCCTTGATTTTTTAGCCCATTGCTTGAGGCAGCCAGTTGCCTTAAATTCCGGATAACAGGGATTTTACTGTACCTGTCTAGGAGTCTTTCAAATGACCCTATTATACCAGCTACTATTTTTCTCTTCACCAGCGAGGCCTAGCCTGATGAATATTCCCATCATTTTCTCTTCTGGTTTAAGAAATTTCAGTACCTTTATTTGTGTTCTTCAATCAGTGTGAGTCGCGAAGTTTGTTTTGCCGACGTTGACTCGATTTCTGAGAGCAATATAAAGTCAAGCACATGCCTTTGACAAGGAGTGACCTCCATATTAAATCATTAACAATTGTAATATCATTCCTGTAATTTATCAATAAACAATTTTAAGCTAGTAACACAGAAACACTATAGCTTATAAAAATTACTTGGCTTTTTTTTCAGCTTTTCTGTACTATTGTGGTTGAATAATGGTCCTCTGCAGCACCTTCACACAGGAAATGCAGTGGGAAGCATAAATATAAAAATGAGGGCAGATTTTCTGCTTCCTTGACTATAGCCTTCACCTGATAATCACAAGCCTTTTGCAACTTTGATTTATACTGGCAGAATGCAGAGGACATAAGGGCTTAAGAAAAACTACCAAGGTCAGAACAAATGGAATAAAATCTCCATTATCCGGAATTCAAGCAACCAGCAAAAAAAAGTGGAAAATAACAATATAAAAAAAGGGAAGTTTAAAAATGGCATGCCTTGCCATGAGTTCACTTATCCACATAACCTCAAGCAACTGGAAAATTCACTTATCCGGTATCTAGCTCTATTGGTGCCGGACAACAGGGGTTTTACTGTATTTGGTCCCTTGGATCTGCTTACAGATCTACACCTGTTTTTTTAATGATTTTGTATGATTTACCTGGATCGTGGATAATCCAGGATACCCAAAAGTCTTTTGGATTCCCCCAAGAACTAGACGCATTAACCTGTTGCACTATCTCTCTTTTTCTCTCTCCCCAGATGCTGCCCGACCTACACCAATGTTTTCTGTTTTCATTTCAAATTTTCAGCATCTGCATTTTGCTTTACAATTATTGATTGATAAAGCCATTTCAAGGAAATTCTTGGAAAGTGTTGGGTCGAGGAAGGATCAATTCACCTGAAGGGAAGTCATTGAGTATTATTATAAACAAATCAATTCTTCATTGGAAGGTGAGCTAGGAAATGGATCTGTAAATCAGTCAGTTCACACATGGGCTAGCACTGTCGTCATCAAGCTCCTGTCCCCATCTCACTCATTTCCATAGAAGGCCTCACTAATAGTTCGTAGTCATGCTCGTTAATACTGTCTCAATTTATCTTTAGTCAACCTTTTGACTTACACTTCACTGCCCCCCCCACCCCCCCAGATCTGCCTTGAAAACTGACAGCCTTCCACTCTTCCCTCAGTGAGGGTCCTTGATTCAAAACATTCAGTTGTTTCTCTTTCTACAGTCGACTGGCAGAGTTATTCCACCGACCACTTCTGTGCTTGTTTCAGCTTTCTGAATCCACATGTTAATTTGTTTTCCACCATCCCGATAAATTTAATCCCCATTTATCCTCTGTAGGATATGCGGTGGGGGGGGGGGGGTTCTCTTCCCTTTTGTCAGCCCTAAGAGGATTGGAAAAGCCCCAGTTTCTCCTCCCACAGTTTCAATAGCACATGATCACAAAGAATGGGAAGGAACGACAGGAGCAACTGCACGAGGCCAATAATGCTCGTCCATCAAACAATGAGATCATAGCTGATCAAAAACCTGACTCTATAAACCTGTCTAATTCACAGTTTTGGTAGTTAATCTCCAGACTCAACAACATGTTGATTTTTACTGTGGAAGAATCAAAACACTATGGACTAGAGCCAGGAGAACAAGTACAAAGTAGAGTGCATGTGTAACAATAGAAGTTCTTGATCAGTTACTGGAACACAATATTTACAATAGCATGACAAAATCCCTCAATGTCTTTGGTTAGTAAAAGTCTACTACTTTCTGATTTACAATAGACCTTGCATAACCTGCCATTTGAGGCAGAAAGCTGCACCATCTTGTCTCTGTAATGGATTTAGATGCCCGGTTCATGTGTATGTACAGGTGCACCACTGAAAGCATACTTGCTGGATGCATCACAGTGTGGTATGGAAACTGCTTTACTTATGATTGGATGAAGTTACAGAAGGTAGCCCCCAACATAATGAAAAATTCCCGCCCTTCCTTGGACACCATCTATCTACTGGTGCCTCAGAGAGACAGCAAATCCACTGAAAGATTCATCACAGCCCATATACACTCATCTCCCTTGTCCCATCAGGGAGAAGGTTTAAGAGTGTGAAAGGATGAATCAACAGGCTTGAAAACAGTTTTTCCCTTTCAGCCATCAGGTTACTGAATGAACTGAATGGTGCCCTTGCTTGGTGCTAATTGATCTCCCATTTCATTGTCACTCTATTCACTCTGAATGGTGGTCCTTACACAACTGTATGAATGTTAGAGATAACCGGCTTGCCCTCTCACCATACTAGGTATTCAGTGACAAACAAAGCAATTCCTAACTTCGCTCCTGAAAGACATGGTTGCACATTTCAGCCATGTCCTCTGGTCTTACAGCCCTTAACCAGAAGAAAAAGTTTCTCAATTTCAACTCCACCAACTCCTGTAACAAACTTAATCGGTCAGCTTAGCGGTCAGTGCAATGCCTTTACAGGGCCAGTGATCTGGAACAGACCAGGGTTTGAGTCCGTAAGGAGTTTGTACATTCTCCCTGTGTCTGCGTGGATTTTCTCCAGCAGCTCTGGTTTCCTCCCACCCTCGAAACAAACAGGGGGTGGTGGTAAATGGGGAGCATAGACTTGTAGAGCCAAATTTGCCTGTTACCGTGTTGTATGTCTAAATTTTTTTTTTTAATTAAAATTTAATCGTTAAAACCCTAGCTTGTGTGATCTCATGACATAGTTTAATTCCAGGTGCCCAGTTAACCTGAAGGACAACCTACACCACAGTCACCAAGATCAATACATTGAGTTGTTTCTTAGAAGTTTAGAAAAAGATTTGTTATTCAATTAATAATACAGACACAAGACACCGGAAGTTATGGGGGTCGTTTATGACTCACTATCTTACTTTATAATTTTACTCCAACGTAATTAAATTGCCTGACTTGTATCTTTTCCACATTCCTTATATTAATGTTTTCTAAACTTGGTATTTTTTTACCACTAATCATATAGAGCATCTGGCAATGCAGTTCGGGAAGGGGATTGAGTTTTTCTTCTCTACTGTTTTCTTCTTTCTTTTTTTATATATTAGTTTTTTTTCTGAAAAAGGTATATACAATTTAGAATTTGAATTATGGATATGATTTATAATTTATGTATGTTAGTGGTATATAGAGTATCTTATTTAATTTATGTAACTGTCCACATTATCTTATTGATTTGCACCCTTTTTGTTTGAATAAATTCTTTATTAAAATCAATAAAAATATTTTAAAAAGAAATAAGTTTAATACCTTCCAAAAATCTTCCAATGCCTATTTCTGTTCCTATATCTTAGGGTCTTTTGTCATTTTTTTTTTTGCCTTTTTATCCTAACCAAACAGCAAATCTTTGTGGGGGCACATGACAAGGAATACAGTGCCATTGCCCAAATCCTTTGTGAAAAACCTGACTAAAGTCCATGATCAATTAATACTGGTCAGGAGAGAGATTACAAGAGAAGTGGAAAAGTTGATTGACGGGGAGTAACAACTGTCTGAAACTAGAGTTAATTCATGCATTTCACTCATTTTCAGTGAGATCTGAAACCTTACATTGTTGCTGTCTCAATAAACTGTTCCACGTGCAAACATTTCCAACTCATTGAAGAAATAGCTTGAAAAGGCTTCCACGCAAACCGCACAAGCTGATCACCAAGCCACTTTTTCCTTTTCTTAAATAATCTTGAAATTATTGGAATATGCAGATACAAAAACTACTTTATTCTTTAAACACAGTAATGAAGATCAGGGGAACGGTAAGTACGTGCATTGCAACCTATATTGGTTGTCACTTCTCCTCCTTCACCAAGCCCCCCACAACATACCCCTGTCCCAACTTGGTGCCTACTGTGTTAATGTATTTGCACATTACCTGGTTAGTTAAGTGGCAGTTAAGTCATTTGAGGAGTTGCAAATGACTAATCTTGTAAGCTTCCTTACGACTGGGAAGCTAATGGAATCCTATAGAACCAGCTAGTCCAGCGGAAAATTGAAGCAATTAGAATTTTTATTCATCACCTTTATAATCAAAATGAAAATAGAAAGAGCAACATGCTGATTAAAGTGGAAAATATCCCCATTATAACCTTCAAACTAGCTCATAATGGAGGATTGATTGAACTTTCGTTTGAGTGTCTGAATGAAGCATTGTGTATTTTCCGTTCTGTCTAGTCTCACAAAGTGAATGGGCGGGGGGGCGGGGGGTGGGGTGGGAGTGACCCTTGGGAAGTGCTCATGTTTGGCAGAGATGTTAAAATGAAACGATGTTTACTCTCGAGCAGACGTTGGGGATGCCCATGCTACCAGCCAGCATTTGTCTCTCAATCAATACCACTAAAATAGATAATCTGATCTTTGCAGGAGCTTGCTGTGCACAGATTGGTTTCAGCACTCTCTACATCACTCTTCAAAAATCCTTTAGGCCTTGAAGCTCCATGGAAGTTTCCTGAGAGGTTCACTGTAAATGCAATCTTCTATTCTTCCTTTAGGAAGCTTTCCCGGCACCGTTCCCCTGATCTTCAGAGAGAGTGAAACACGAAAGTCTGCAGACACTGTGATTGTGGTAAAAACACACACACACACACACAGATGCTGGAGGAACTCAGCCAGTCTCGCAGCGTCCATGGGAGGTAAGGATATATTATCGAGCCCTTCTTCAAGGTACAACCAAAAACCAGGCAGGAATCTGAATTGAAGACTGGGGAGAGAAAACCCACAAATTGGAGGAACAACACCTCATCTTCCATCTGGGCATCCTCCAACTAGATGGCATTAACATTGACCTCCATTTTCTATTAACCACCACCCCCCCCCCCCCCCACATCTTCTTCCACCTGTTGCCTTTCCCTCAGCTCACTTTCTCTTCCCTTTTCCCTCTGTCTCCTTTCACAGAGCCAAATTAATTCTCACCTTTCCTTACATCATATCAAATTAACACCTTTTGTCTGTTGGTCTGGCCATCTCTCCCTCCCAGTCTTTAATTCAGATGCCTACCTGCTTTTTGCCTATACATTGAAGAAGGGTTCAGGCCTGAAATGTCGGTAATGCATTTTTACCTCCTATGGATGCTGTGAGATGAAATGAGTTCCACCAGCACATGTATGTGTTTTTATCCAGTCACAGAATTTCACTGGTTCTGATCATTTGATCTTCACCTGGTAATAGCCCAGTTTCTAATTTGTCTCCTTGTTAACCTACAGCCATCTATTTCCCCGTGTTCACCGACATCCTTGAAAGAATGCGCCCAACATTGCAGAATCTCCCTCAAAGATGATGGAAAAAAGGCAGCAAGTCCAACTATCAACAAATTTGCTTCACAATAAAAGAGCTTATAATGCCAGACAATACTTTCAACCATGGTTTTCTCCTCAGTGGTAACAGTAACCTTCCAACCAAGTATTGTTGAAACTACATGGAATGTGGTTGGTCACAGGGTAGTTAGAACATTACAGCACAGTATAGGCCATTTGGCCCATAATGTTGTGCTGACCTATGCAAACCTAAAAAGGCACTGGCTGTCACCATACTTAAGCCACACATACAGTAAAAGTCCTAAAATTTGGACTGATCCAGAATTGGGTCAGTCTGGATTTTCAGATTTTCCAGATGCTCAGGCAGTACTTTTAAAATTCAAATTTAAGGAGAATAAACTGGTAAATTTTGATGGTTTGTTAACAAACATTTTTCATATAAAATACAAAGTACAAAAGAAATATTTTTTCTTACATTTCCGTGACTTATGAGTGGAAGCTTGTTGCCACTGTGCATCTGTGGCACTTACGCAAGCATGCACACATGTATAAAAGCCAAGTGGTTTCGAGAAGTCTGGATTTTTGAGTGGTCCAGAATTCAGATGAGAGTTTTTGAGAAGTCTAGATTCTCGGGTGTTCCAGATTTGGGGCATTTGGATTTTCAGACTTTTACTGTATGAAGTTACCTCTGATCCTTCACTCCAGAGAGAAAAGCTCCAGCTCTGTAAACTTTGCTTTATACGATGTCTGTACTTTGATGCCTATCAGTTCCAGAGGTTAGTAACTCAGGATCGGATGGGCTTGGATACACTGTGTTGCTTCCAAGTCTCAACCAAACACTGGAAATCCACCCACATTATAGTTTCCACACCTACCAGTTCGAAGGCTTGAAGTATCCAGAAGCTCAGGAATGTAGTGTTCTTAAGAAGGGCATCAGATTAGTTTTTCTATAGAGACTCTTGACATTTTACCTTTCCAAAGAAATTTTGTTACATCTTTAATTCTTGGGAAAACTTTTGTGGTAATAATATAGGTAAAATTTGAAAAATATATTGAATTCTTGGAAATATATTCTTTTTACCATTAACTCTTCCTATTAATGTTATGGGCAGTCATTCATTTTTTTTAATTGACCAAATTTTTTAAGTAATGGCAAATTTAAAAAAAAGTATCATCTACCTGAACCCCCTAAGTATTTAATCCCATCTTTTGGCCATTTAAATGGAGTAGTTGTCTGACAAAGAGTATAATTTCCTTCTGTAAGAAATTTGAACAGGGAGCTTTCACATCTCCCTAACTTTAAGCATTATCATCAAGTGGCTCAACTGAGATTACTTACATCTTTATTTGAAGAAGTAGAAAAGCCGGCATGGGCTAAAATTAGGAAAGAGTTTAGCGGAGGAATTCATATACAAATGGGATTCAAAATTATTAATTGGGGCCAAAGAGACACAAATGTTGAAACATTTGATTTGGAATAAGATAAATGATGAAATTGGAACAAGAGGAAGTATATCGCCTAAATTGCCTGATTCAAAACCAACTTGTACTTTTATCAAAAGACAATTTATTTTAAATCACTTGGTACAATAAGAGCATTAAAAATATTGAAGATTGTTATGAACAAAAGAATAGAGAGAGTGCAGAGAAGGTTCACGAGAATGTTGACAGGATTTCAGGGTCTGAGTTACAGGGAAAGGTTGTGCAGACTGGGGCTTTTTTCTCTGGAGCGTAGAAGATTGAGAGGGGACTTGATAGAGGTGTTTAAGATTTTAAAAGGGACAGACAGAGTAAATGTGGATAGGCTTTTTCAATTAAGAAAGGGGGAGATTGAAGGGGGAAAATTATAAGGGGAACATGAGGGGAAATTTCTTTACGCAGAGGTTGGTGGGGATGTGGAATGAGCTTCCGGCAGACGTGGTCGAGGCGGGATCATTGGTTACATTTAAGGAAAGACTGGATCATTACATGGATAGGAGGGGACTGGAGGGGTATGGACCGGGTGCTGGTCAGTGGGACTAGGAGGGTGGGGATTTGCTACGGCATGGACTAGTAGGGCCGAACTGGCCTGTTCTGTGCTGTAAGTGGTTATATGGTTAAATTATATATATCTAAAACTAGATATATAAATCTAGACAGAAATGGAAGCAGGACTTGAACATCATATTTGATGAGAAAAGATGGTCTGATTTCTGTCAAGACAGTATGACAAATAGTATTAATGTACAATATAGATTGGTTCAATATAATTTCTGTCATCAATTATACTTATCACATCAAAAATTGAATAGAATGAAATCAGATTTATCAGATCAATGTTTTAGGTGTGGTGAAGACATAGGCACTTTTCTACACTTGACATGATCATGTTCTAAGGTGAAACTCCTTTGGGTGGACATATTGAAATTTTATAGAGCAAGTTACAGGTATAGTATTCCCATTAAACCCAGATTTATTCTTATTGGGGAATATAGAAGGAACAAGACCAAAGCTGAAATTACCAATTTATCAATGAAATTTGTTAAGATAGCTTTAGCAGTAGCGAGGAAATGTATTGCAGTGACTTGGAAATCTGATTCACGTTTAGGAATGAGAAGATGCAATGAAGAAATATAAAGTTGTATCCCTTTAGAGAAAATTGCATATAATTTGAGAAATAAATATCTTATATTTTTGAGAATCTGAGCCCGTATATGCAAATATTAGATAAAAATATCTAGAAATTGTCTTCTAACCTCTCGAGTCCTGTGTTGACCTTCTTCCTTAAACTGAAATGACTATATAAGACCTGTTTAATTCCAACATGAGCTCCAGGAAATCCAAGATAGCATCCTTTTTTTCTTCTTTCTTTTTATTACTTTTTTCTTTCATTTACTATATCTATATTCTTCTTTTATAAGGGTGGGGGCAGGGTAGGGGGATTGGAATAGGGAGGGAAGTGGAGCAGATCTAACCATCATGTAACAAATGAAACTCTCCTCAATTTAAACACTCATTGTATTGTATAATAATTTATTAATTACATGTATGAAAAAAACTTTTAAATAAAATATTTTTAAAAAGGGTACCAGAGAGAAAGAAAGTCTTTACCTGAGAGTTCCCTTCCATCCCCTTATACATGTGTCCCCTAATAAAGGTAATCACTTTGAAAACAGGTTTTAACTTCCACCCTCAACTAAGCCCACAGAAACAAGAAAAGAATAAAGTGTGTGGTGTGTCACGAACTTGGGTCCGGCCTTTCCATAACAATCCAAACAGGCATAAAGTGAGAAAATTCAGGCCTTTGGGCCTTGATACTTATTCTCTTTCTTCCAAAAACTAGTTTCCCCAGTAACTTCAAAGTTGTAAATCATGGCCACTGTTAAGTATAATTAATCAACACTGCAATTGTTTTCTATTTGAAATCAAACAGATGCAATTAAACAGCAGTCCTGTTATGAATCTTCAACATTTACATATGTATTGGTTCCGCAGAGTGTCTTGCAATAAAATCAATGAAGTTTAATTACAAAAGAAAATACAAGGGAATAATGCAACTGTAGAAAAATTAAATGTATTAAGCAAGCAGAAATTGTTATTTACTGGGAATCCTGGCATCGTGATTCCTTCCGGAGTGGGATTTGATCCCTCTCCTTCTTCCCTGTCTGCTCACTTTTGCATGGTTGAGCAGATTTTTGGGCAAATTAGGTGAAGCAGAAGTAGTCTATTTGGATGCACATAGTTAGCTCCCATTCCATTCACGCCATGTAGGAAGGCAGCGCAATACATCATGCTGGAAGCAATCTCAACACCACATATAATGAGGTTTGCTTCATCAGACTGTACTCTGTATACAATTAAACAAAATCAACCAGAATTATTGCACTGCAACTGAATTTTGCCATGTTCTCCTGAAGTTGCTTTTGGGACATCCTGTGACCATTTATCCCAATAAATCCAAGCTGACCAGTGGGTATCCTAGTGTAATAATCCCATCTTCTAGTACTTGAACTTCCAGTATTCCTCAGCAATCCCAGTTCTCATCCAGATACTTCTTAAATGCTGTCAGTGACTCTACTTCCACCACTCTCCCATGTTATCACTCTCTCCTGACCAGTATCAAGTGTATTCCAGGTACTCACCTCTCTATGGCTGAAAAAAATCCTTACCGGCTTCCATCAAAATCTCTGTCCTCTTGTTTGATTTACCTCTGATGTGGGGAAATGTTGCCTGCAATCTATCCCATCTATCCCTAACCTCTCTGCTCCCTGGAGAATAAACCTAGAATCTCTGGCCTCTCCTCATAACTGAAACGCTTCATCCCAAGCCACATCCTGGTGAAGATTGTCTTCACCCTCTCCAGTGCTATTTCTCAAGGTGTGTCAACGAAAGATGGAAGAGAATAGGATTAAATGGACATTCCCAGGAAGGGCGTTGCAGGGATAATTGCTGGAGCACAGTCGTTCACACTCTCCATCAATGATGGGTATCCTTTTTGTTCCTTGAAAACAAAGAAAAACCTCTTCTGTGGCTTGGCAGAACAGATACAGATATTAATGGCTGGGATGTCCAGACTGTTTTTTTTAGCCTCAGAATAAAGGATTGGCCATGCAAAACAGGTACGAGAAGAAATGTCTTCACCCAGAGAGGTTTGAGACTTCAAAATTCTCTTCCTAAAGAGTGAGTTAAGGCTGGACCACTGAAAATTCAATTCAGAGACAAACAGAATTGGAGATGGGGGGAAATCAAAGGACATTTTGCAAGTGCTGGAAAACCCACAGGGGTATAAGATCAGCCGTGATCTTATCGTGTGGTGCAGTAAAGGGCTAGATGGCCTCCTCCTCTTTCTCGTTCGTAGGTACAAAATGTGCGATAACTAACAGCCAATGTTCTATCTTTAATTTCCAGTGACTTTAATGGTTAACAAAATTTGTGGGGGGTTCAAACCATTGAAATTTTGGAGCATGGCCTGTTCCTTCCTTGCTTCCCATCCATCCATCATCCAATGAGCTCAAGGCTAATCTGCCTTTGTTCCTCATGGGTAACAATATCTATCAGTCATGGACTGACTATCACTTGTGGAAGAGTTACCAAGACCTGCCACCCTCTTGATGAACAATGCTGCTAAAGTTCTCTCCTCCAATCATCAGGGCCTACCCACCATGGGTGGCGGTGGTTTTTTATCAGCCCAATCACTTTTCCACATTATTTGCAGCCTATAATTGCCTAATTAAAAAACCACCAATGTTGGGAAAGTTTACCGTGCAGGCGGGACGGTCTCAGTCTGTCCCAGGTCGAAAGGATGGGAAACAAGTTCCAGGAGCCATAAGTGTTAATCCTTCTTTTAAAAAACTTATTTTTATTATCATTCAACTATACATTATAAGTCCATATAAATTAAATATAATGTACATTTGGTTTGGTATCATATATAGAAATAATAATACATGGACTCGTATTCCAATCTAAACATATAATGAATAGTAAAAAAGAAAGGATGGGAAAAAGAAAAAAAAAGGAAAAAAGGTTGATTATAAAGTATTAATCCTGACCAGCCACTCATTGGCAAATAGCATCTGACAGGTGTCCAGTACATACATGACCATCAACTTTGCAATCAGTGGCTGTTAATGAACAAGGAGAAGGGAGAGGAATTTTCTGCAACCCAACATTTGGTTTGTTAAAGATCTGAACTGGGTCGTCACCATGAAGGACTGCATTTGCCGAGCTCGAGTTTGTGGAGCAGATCCTCACCATGTTTCCTGCACCACTCAACCTCCTAATTTACATCAGCTATCAGAAATCTAAAATGCTCATTCTTTTAACAACTCTGTTAGACAATGCTGAACAATTATTATGTCATGGGTTTTTTTAAGCAGGACTGCTTCAGTGAAAAGAGCCATCCCGTAGTTCATTTGAATTTTAATAACGTTAATGTAATGCATCATAATTTGCAATTACTGGTCAATTAGACTGGGTGATAAATTTTGCATGACAGAAATTGCAGAGTCTTGGTCGAGGCAACTGATGTGAAATACAATATTGCCAGAACTTTGAGGTAGTGTGGATAAATCTGTCGCTGTTTCATAAAATTTGTTTGCCTTAAGGTGAGATATCTTTCTACCCTTGTGACCAGGTTTAATTTTTCTTTTTTATTTGAGTTTTTGTCTACTTCTGCTCAACTATTCTGAACATTAATAATTCAGCAGCCAATTTGCCTGTGGGGACGTGGGACGTTGTTAGGCAGTAACCCTTACAATCTGTGTCAGTCCAGATATGCTATTTTCCCCTTGCCTCTCTGAATTGGTCCTGAATTTTATGGTGACGTTTGTATGGGTGACAAGTCTCAGTGGTGACCCAGTTTTATTTTTCGTAGAAATGAACACAATCCCCTTGTCAAAGGCTAGACAGTGAAGCATCATTCAATGGAGAGAAACAATATGATCTTATTTTTAAAAATAATGCCAGAGAAAGAGCATCCCAATCTCTTACAAATGTATACAGGTATTTACATTTTTATAAATGTACTAGTTCTACTGGTGTATTTAATAAAACACGAGAAAGTTAAATATGACTGTATTCTTGATAACCTTAAACAATGGCAGGGCAGCAGGTAGTAATGGTGTCTCACACGTTCCAGGGAACTTGGTTTAATCATGACCTTTGGTGCTGTGTGGAGTTTCTCCCCCCACCCCTGTGACTGTGTAGGTTTCCCCCAGCACTGCAATTTCCCTATGACCCCCACATCCCAAAGATGAGATGGTCAGTTGATTAATTGGCTGCTGTAAGGAATCAGTGGAAAGGTTAGTGGGTAGTTGGCAGGGAACAAATTTGCAGATCTGAGGAGGAATAGAACTGAAGGGATTGCTGTTTGAGGAACTGAGTTGGGAGCAAACAGCCCTCCTCTGCAAGTACTATATACATGCGTGTAACAGTCCAATTCAAGGCTTCGGGAACTCGAATGGGCGAGCAATCGGGGCGTTGGAAGCTCCAGTGGGTGGGCGGCTGGTATGTTGAGAGCTTGGATGGACAGGCAGCCAGAACCTGGGCATGAGTCCCTGACTGGGGCATCAGGAGCTCTAGGGGCTAGGCAGCCATGGCCTAGGTAAGAGTCAGTGGTTGGGGCATTGGGAGCTCAGATGGGCGGGCGGCCAGGGCCAACAATGGGGGGGGGGGGGTGTCAACTTTTACATGGTATCGGACGATTACAAATGTATATACTGATAGATTGCTCACAGAACTTGATCTTTAACTGAGTGGTAGATTTTTGTCCACTTGGTAATGACACTGAATCAAGTGAAAAGTTGGAGAAGGCAGCCAGGAGCTGTATCTCAAGCACAGATAATATCTATCTGCCTTGGAAATTTCCATTTACTGATGATATACAAAAATGGTTCCTTAAATAGTGAAATGTTGACCTGTTTTATTATTTGATTTCGGGAAGGATAGAATGATGGGTAATTTAGTAGCTGTTGAGCCTGAAGGTATTCAAGAAAGTCAGACAAGGACAGAGCAAAATGCTGCAGAATGTGGAAACCTGAAGTAAAAGAGAGAATGTTAGAATGGGCAGCACAGTTAATGCGATGGTTAGTGCAATGCTATTACAGGGCCAGCGACTGAGGTTCAAATCCAGTGCTGTCTGTGAGGACCGTATATGTTCTCCACATGTCTGCGTAGGTTTCCTCCAAGTGCTCCGGTTTCCTTCCACCCTTCAAAACCTACTAGGGGTTGTAGATTGGGTGTAATTGAACGGTACAGGCTCGTGGGCCTGTAACCGTGCTGTATGTCTAAATTTAAATATTCAGCAGGTCAGACAGCAGGCCAGGGAGAGGGAAGACAGGCTAATTCATTAGGTCAGTGACCACTCACATTTCCAGTTAATTTTGTGTCAGAACAATTTTTACAGCAAGTTGCTTAATGATATATGTCACAAGATCAACACCACATTGTTTCATGACCTCCATTTGTGGTAAAATAACATCCGGAGGTCAGAGGAAGAGTGAGGCATATGAGAAATTCATCTACTCTTTCAAATTGGTGTCGATAATCCCTTGGACAATTTCAAAGAAGATCAGAAATGATCCCCGACCGATATTTAAATTTCACTCAACATTATTATAACAGATTATCTGGCCATTGAGCTTTGCTATTTGTGGGATCTTGCTGTACCCCAATTGACATTACCAAATTAAAATATCTGGATTGGATGGAGAGACATGATCGTCTAATAGCCTGAATACGCCTGAGATTGTCTGATCTTGGAAGCTAAGCAGGCTCAGGCCTGGTCAATACTTGGAGGGGTGACTTTTAAGGAACACCAGGTGCTGTAGGTTTCTGTGAGGGGCCCTGGGCAAAGTGGCGATTCTCTGTCTGCCTTATGGTAGATAAAAGTTAAATAATTTCATATATGTTACATTCTAAATGACAATAACGGAGCCTTTACCTTTACTAGGCACCTGAACGATATTAAAAGAGTAACTAAACTTTAGCATGCTTCATTGGCTGTAGATTGATTTGGAACATCCTCAATGCTTAAGAGGCAACTATATACACTCATGTTTTCCTTGCATGTCAGTTCAGGATGCGATGGATAAAATATCAGATTTCAGTCACATTTTTCTCCATTGAAAAAGAAATCTTGGTTGTTGAAAAATACCCTGAGTGCCAGCACTTCAAGGTAACATCTCACAAAGCCCAGGTCTCTCCCACCAAGCTTGTGGGTCAGAAGATGGCACCAATTGACGGCTATTTTTGGAATTATAGTTCCAGAGGTGGGTCAAGTTCCCACTTCTGCATATCAGGTTGCAGCCTTGACTACACCATTGGCCAGAAGAGCCATTTTATTTAAATAGAAAGATCCTAATTCACCTTCTTTGATGCAATGGCTCTCTCAAGTTATGTCATGTTAAAGTTTAGAAAAAAAAATTAGAAGTTGCACTTTTGATGCCTCCAATAAGTTTGAAGAGACTTGGTGTCTTTTTTAAACTATTTTCGTATGAGTTCATCTGTATTTGACTTCACTTTCCAGACTGTTTTGGATTTCTGCTATTTTTTTTTATTAGCAAGGACCAGATAAATAGTTTGTATTGATCTGTTGTAATGAACTCTCAGATTAGGCTGCCCAGCCTTTTTTCTTGTTGTTTATTTTGGTAGGTTAGATAGGGTTTTAATAATTTATTTTTCTCTTTTTTGAATATTTCATATTGAGGAGAAAGGGGAAATATTGTTCAATATGTTGTAATGTTCTATGTTGTATTAAATATTGCAATATATTGATGTTTTTGTTTTCACGATTCGATTCTGTGTTCGAGTTTCCTCATTTATTGTTTTACTACAATATGTTTAATAAAAAGAAAGAAGGTGACAGCAAGTCACTTCAAATATCTGGGCCTCTCCCTGAACACCCCCTTTGACTTAGGTTCTTTAACCAGATGACTAAAGAATAAAGCCAAAAGGAAGCTGTGGTGCTGGATTTAATCTGGGTTTTAACCCTTTTACACCGCAACATACCCTGGTCTCCTACCTCTCCAACCCTTGACCTCTTGGAGTCGGAGAACGCGAGGTAAATTTGTGGCCATAAATTTGGGCATGGAGGTTCTAATTCAACCTGGGTCTGAGGCAGAGAGTTAGTCAGTTACTGAAAGCCCTCATATGTTGGTGACTGTACATTTCCTCTCACAAATGGCTGAGAAGTTATCTTCATTTGGTCTTATCTCTGGTTCCTCCATCCTTTACATTAGTGACTTGATGTGGAAAATATTGTTGCCAAGGTTATGTGACACTCAGAAACTTACTTATTGTATATTCTCATGCAATAGTCAAGTTTTGGGGACCAATTTTTCAGGTCAAATTTAGAGGGTTGACTTTTACACGGATACTACTTTCGATGGCGCTGTGTATCTGCATTATTCAAGGTGCTGGGAGCTTGGATGGTTAGGAACAGGTGGTAAGTCTGCAGTCGGGGTGTCGGGAGCTCAGATGGATGGGTGGCTGTAGCTGGAAGAGAGTAATTGGCTGGGGGCATTGGGAGCTCAGATGGGCAGACAGCTGGGGCCTAGGAGGGAGACCATAGCCGTGGCCTCAGGAGCTCGGATGGACAGGTGGCAAAGACAAGGATCTACGGTTGGGGTGTTGGGAGCTCCGGTGGACAGGCAGGCAGCTGAGACAAGGATTCACATTCAGGGCGTCAGGAACTCCACTAGGCAGACTGCCGGGTGAGGATCCTCAGTCAGGCCATTATGAGCGCCGAGGGGTGGGTGGCCAGGTAATTATCCATGCTCAGGGCATCAGGTGCTCAAATGGGTGGGTGGTTGGGGGGAGGGTCATAATTGGGGCATCTGGATTTCATATGGGCAGGTGGTTGAGGCAAGAGTTTGTGGCAAAAGCATCAGGAGTTTACATGAGCAGGCTATTGGGATAAAAAGTGGGAGGGGTGTCAACTTTTATAAGGGAATTACAGAAAATATGTGATTTTTGGGCCAAAAGAGGGGGTTGACCTATACATAGTATCCACAATTACACTAGTATATATGGTAGGTATATTCAAGCCTTGACCCAGTTTCTAGCCTCTTATTGGAAGCCAACCACAGCTGGAGTGAAAATCATTCAGAGAGCTCTGATTTGGGAGTAAAATTTACCAAGTTCACAACAATGGCGGAACACATTTTTTTCCAGGCAATGTTACAAAACAAAAATTAATTGGTGGGTATGTTCGAAAACAAGGTAGTCATGGGGGAATTAGTAGCCGTTTCAAGTGTTCTGATAGAAGATTAGGCATCTGTAAACGCGGCTAGAGGGGTTCAGTTAGCACTTTTAGGTGGCCACGGAATGGATGACTTTCTGGCACCTAAACGTGCCAGATAACTGCTAGCCATCTAGCAGCGAAAGCTGGCTACTCCGGACAGGTGCCTAGTCACACCCACGCTGATCTCACATCATAGCAGCGTGTAAAGTCATGCCTGACAAACAACTCAGGCATGACTTGACTCCCGCTGCCAGTCTCCCCCCTCCACCCTAACCTGCCCAACTCCTGCTGCTGCTGCCGGTCTCCCCCCCCCCCCCCACCTCGCCTGCCCAACTCCCATTGCTAGTCTCCCTCCCTCCACCCCCGAAGCGGCAGCGGGAGTTGGGCGGGTGAGGGTGGGGGTGGAGAATGGCAGCGGGAGTCGGGTGAGTGAAGATGGGTGGGGGAGAAACCAGCAGCGGGAGTTGGGCAGGCGAGGGGGGGGACGGGAGACTAGCAGCAGCAACGGGAGTCAGGCGGGCGAGGGTTGGGGGAGACCGGCAGCGCAAGAGGGAGTTGGGCAGATGAGGGTGGAGTGGGGGCAGGGGGGAGACTGGCAGCGGGAGAGGGTGCAAAATAAAATTTGAAGGTCTACTTTAGTCTGGCTTCCTTGTCTCAGGAGTCGATGGCTGACGACAACACTGCAACGTCATCAGCCTGCTGCCTGGAAGCCTGGGCCGCTTTCAGCTGCCACATTTGATACTCCGAGCAGGATAGTTATACCTCTCAGAAAAGGGTTAGGTAAGTAACCCTCCTGGCCAGATTTTCTGGTTTCAGATGGCCATCTGACAGCCGCACAGGTGTATTCTGTGCAGCTTTACAGTTGGGCTTTGTGGCCACCTGAAAGCGGCTAGTGATAACAACATGTGTAGAGATTTCACCTCACGGCTTCAGTGTCCGGGGTTCAATCCTGATTTTGGGTGCCGTCTGAATGGAATTGGAACCTTCTCCCTATGACACGTGAGTTGCTTTCAGGTGCTGTGGTGTTTTTCCCTTATCCCAGAGAAACACAGATTGGTAGGAGAGAGGATAATAGGAATATGGGGAAAGTTAAATGGGAATGGGGTGTAGACTTTTTTTTCCCCACTCACATAACACCTTATTAACCAGAGAGCACCTATGGCATCCTATGACACACAGACAAATTATACATATGCAATATTTAAGTGCATATATTCAAATAAATTCGAAAAACAGCTCGTACTATATTGTGTGCAGCCAGGAGGAGTTGGAATGTTTCTTTGGAGCTTTGAGCTGATCTGATGAGAATGTATGGGAAGTTGTCTCTTCCTTACTATTTGGCACGTAACCCCCTGTGCCCCAAGTCCAAGGATTATGTTCTCTTCACCAAAGCTTTCACCCCGACAGCCCATCCCTCTTCTCAAATGTCTCCACCAGCAGTTGCCAGCCCCTTTCTGATTTGGTGCTTTCTGCCTGAAGTTGCCAGGAAGGCATCTGAGCACAGGTCAAACTTATCAAAACCCGTCCGCACGTGGATCACTGATGTTAAACCAAAACACACAGAGAAATGGCACAGGGAGAAATCCCCACAATGTCGCTATCCCGCCTTCCTTGATTGGCGCTGATTGATAAAGGATACATAACCAACATTTTGGGCTTGAGCCCACCATCAAGCCACCTTGATAAAGGGCTCAAGCCTGAAACGTTGGTTCTGTATCTTTACCTTTGCTCTATAAAGTGCACTGTTTGACCTGCTGAGTTTCTCCAGCATCATGTTTTTACTCAATCATGGTGTCTGCGGACTTTTGTGCTAATTAATCTTTCTTTTCTGCACTGTGTAATTATGCTCTTTATACGAACTTTAAATCCAAGTGCTTTGAAGTAGTAATAGGCCTGAACGGCTGAAGACAGCTGTCCTGCCCTGTGCTGTTAACAACAAAGGATAATTGCACAACTTATTAATCACAAGACATGATTGTCAGACTGGCTGATGGTTCTTAGCCAGAGAAATATTTATATTTGCAATCAGAAAATAGATTCCAAAATTTCCCTCCAAGTTGCTGCAGTTCGCAGAATATTACCAAATTCACCATGCTGGGAGTAAAAGAGTACTTGTTGCTAATTTAATGAAGAAAAATCAGATTTTCAGAGATGCACTCTGGGAAAATATTAATCAATGCTAAGAAATGGAGAAATGTTACTGCTGCAGTAAGTTTCTGATTATCCGAAATTTGGTTAACCAAAAAGTTTAATTATCCAAACGTTTTATCGGCAGCGACGTGATGTCATCAGTTGAAAACATTTCACCCAACGTGCTCATGTGGGGCTCTGATGCCCTTTTAGCATCAGTTTTGTAACAGCAGAGCTCAGAACCAGTTGGGAAGACAGATGCTGAATGGCTGGTTGTTGGCTCAGAGATGTAGGCTGGAATCTAAAGTCATCACTGGAGGAAGTCGGTGGGTCAGGCAGCGCATTGGGAGATTGTCCTCATTTCAGGTAACTCCCTCTCCCCTCCCTTTCCATTTCCTCTTTACCCTCCATTGTACTTGGTTCTCCACTGTCCCAGTGTCATCAAGGAGATATAGCACGGGAACGGGTCTTTCTGGCCCACGAGCCCATGCTGTCCAAATATGTCAATTAACCTATGACACTGTTACGTTTCAAACCAGCAACAACAGAAGAGATGATTCAAAAGGGTTAAATTTTAACCCAATTTATTAATGAATTACGTCACAATTAACCCCACTATAAGTATCTATAGTAAATACAGTACAACTCTAATTATCTGAAATCGGATTCTCCGATTTTCAGATAACTGAGGACTGGGGTCCTCGGGCTCCTTGCGCCGACAGCAGCAGGGACCTCAAGTTCCTGGCCAGGAGTGGGACGCTTGGGCTCCCAGCATGAGCAGGGCCGCGGTGGCCAGCATTTTTCTTTAGTGAGAATTAAACTTTCTTTCAATGCTTAAAAAGCCTTGCCTTGTTGTTTTATAAACACTGTTACAAGTGACTTGCTGTTGCAACTGTGCTGTTTTTAAAAAATGACCAGTTCTCCATTTATCTGAAATGGACACAGTCCTGACTATTTTGATTAATCGGAGTTGTACTGTATACAGATATCATATATTTATAAACAGTGTGTATGTGAAAACCTCCAGACCATTATGCCCAATATTCAATAAGGAAGAATCCCCCAAAACCTTAGGTCAATCAGTCAGTCCAAAAAAAGTCCACAGAATTCAATCTCAAAGTTTAATTCTTTAACTGATAACAAATGATGTTGTAGTGAATGTTGGAGAGAGAAATGACTGATGTGGCATTGCAGTAAACTTATAAATCCTCACTTATGAGGCATGTGCATTTCACACAGCTCTCCAGCTGCCCTCTGCCGCCCCAACTGCTGCCCTCTGCTTCACAGCTGGATTCTCCCTTTGTTCTTGAAAGTTCCAAGCCATTGGCGGGTTAGCACTCAGCTGTACCACAAGTTGTTCTGAGTAAAAATCCATCCTTTATAATGACAGTCCATGGTCCACAACAACACCCAAACTCACACAGACATGGGGAGAATGCACAAACAGCGCCGAATTTGAATCTAGGTCTCTGGTGCTGTAATAGCTTTGCACTAACTAGTATGCAATCTGCTAACAACATGTTTTGAATTAAAATTAGCATTTTACTTAGATTGTGTGGCTTCAAATTTTAAGAAAATAAATCAAAACCCATTACGCTACAAAACAGTCTACCAATTTAGCAGTGTTACTCAGAGCTGATGGAAATTATAATCTGTTTTATTTTTGTGCATGACATTGTGTTATACAGTATATCTAAGTGTGAAGAAAATAAATCTTGATATTCCAACTCAATTTAATGAAAGATTTAATTACTCCTTATCTTGTTCATTAGCTTTATCTTATGTAATGCGTTCAGAATAGAAAGTACGTCTAATAGTTCTAGGAGGAGAGTATTTGGCAGAAAAAGTATTTATTTTATTGAGTACCCTTGTGTGACTTTGTAGTTGGGTACTCTTCACAGACTCCTGTGAAATTATAGTTAACTATAATTATTTCAATTGCACCAGTCTCACTTTGGTCGAGTATTCTGAAGAGACATTTCTCCACACAAACCGGTAATGCAACTGGGAAATCAAAAGTTGGTTCTGATGAAAGGTCAAAAACTTGAAATGTTCATAGAACCATTGGATTGTGAAAGAATTAAAGTAAATCAGAAGGTCATTCTTCCCATTAAGTCTGTACTAGCCTCAAGTGGATTTAAGGGGAATGACAAAAAAATAAAAATGCTGGAAAAACTCAGCAGGTTAGGCAGTATCTGTGGAAAGAGAGACATTTTAAAGATTCATTTTAGCTCTGTCTCTTTTCCCACTGATGTGCTGGGCCCATGGATCCTGTCTTCCCAGCATTTTCTCCATTTATTTCAGATTTTTAGCACCTGTAGTCTTTCCTCAATATCATCTCGGCCAACCTGCTTTATCAGATTTTAATCCATAACCCTGCAGTTTACAGTTTTTCAAACACTCATCCACATTAATATAAAGGTGGTCACGGTCTCCACATCTTTTCTGGTGGTGAGTTCCAGTCCCCACTGAAGTATTTGTTTTTCAAATTCCTTTTCATTCTTCCATGAATTAATTTATATTCCTCCCCCACCCCCCCCCCCCCAACCAAGTTAGTGACCTCCATGGGAGGGAAGAAAGCATCAACAGGAATGACTCAATTTTCTCTCCCATAGAGGGGGGGTTATAAATTAATAAAGTGACTCCAGTCTAGAAAGGCAATTGCCCTGAAATGTAATGTCTGTTCCTCTTTCCACTAATGTGCTGGTGAGTGTCTCCATAATTCTAGGATTTTATTCCATCCTGTCCCTGATCCCCTCATCTCCCTAGCCCCGGCATTCACCATTTCTCTGTCACCCATGCAGCTTGAGCTGCTGAGGATTTGCTGTTTGTCCTTGCCCTCAAAGTAATCAGGGGGCCTCTCTTGACTCTTTCATCTGTTTTTGTGGCAATAATGAGCAAGGTTTATCACTCATAACAATTGCTCCTGGCAAGTGCAGGACGCAGGCCTGCAACTGGACTCCCCTGTCGATGACAGGCTCAGCCCGTAAGTTGGCAATGAGAGAAGAAGGGGAGGAACGGGTTACACTTGCCAACGGAGACAAGCTCGTGAGAAGAAAATAGCTCTGCGGGATGTTCATTAGGCAGAACCTTTTCTTAAAAAAATGACACAGCAATGGTAGAAGGACCCCATCCAGTCCACGGTACCCGTCACCCAATTAACGTACCAACCCAAACGTTTTGAAGGGTGGGAGTAAACCAGAGAAAACTCATGCAGTTCACAGGTAGAGCATACAAACTCCTTTCAGACCGTGCCGGATTCGGAAAAAAATGGCATCGTTGCAGAACTGCAGACCTCCACAGGGTTCTGCCGCCCAGACCAACTACTGATGGTTCCACTCAGGCTTTGAATGCCTGTTAAAGGAGAGGATGTTGGATAATTTTAAAATCCTGAAACCGCGGGGTCTGAGCCTAAGATGGAGGTGCCTGTGTTCAACATTGGCCTCAAGGGGTTACATACTCCGGAGAAAATGAGAGCTAGTGCAGGGCATCAGAAAGTTATTTGAGAAGGAGAAGCAGAGGAGATGACCACACGGGACAGTGACTACAGCGGTGGACCAGCGAGTGGCTCTGTGGCTGAAAAACACACAGGCAGCGGGCTGTTGGTGACTCGAGGAGAGGAACCCATACGGGCTGGCGACTGTGGTCAAAGGACTCACGCCAGACTGCTGGAGACTGCCTCAGGATTGGCTGAAGGGGTGCCAGGTATCGGAAACGAGAAGTGGGCCAAGGCCCCACGTGTCAGAGGTTTGGATCTGGAGCTTGGGTTGCCAATGGTTTGGACTGAAGTCAGTGTTGGCTCTAGTGGCTGAGGGAGCACTGGAGGTGAATCCACAGACATTGAGTGACTTTGAAGGGACCCTCTTTTGTTTCTCTTTCTCTGACTGTAAGGGACCCTGGGGAATTTCTGCTGATGGTGAAGCTTTGTCTGCCTTATGGAGGACTAAGTGTAATTTCATTTAATATTACATCTGTTTTATTACAGGACAATAAAATAATCTTGCATCTTGAACCATCATTAAAAAAAAAGCATTGCTTTAACCGTGCTGCCTTCATTACATCCAGGACCATCCTACCATTCATGCTTTATCACAAAAGCTATCTGACGGTCAACCACTGGGAAAAATCAATCGTCACACTCAGGCTTCTGCAGAAGTCCCGTACACAATCGGAGCTGACAACAGATCAGGTGGGGACCACGCATGGCACTTGATCCATAAGCAATGATAAACAGATTCATCCAAGGACAATCTGTCACTGCTTCAGTTCCTTACCACTGCCACCCTTCATCTTGCTGTGACCTTGTTACAAGATGAGGCAGCTCCTTTGGAGCAAACGAAGATTGAAAACACTAGAATAAATACGAAAAGACTGCCTTAAAAAAAAAATTCTACTTAACACGATCAACAGGAGCATTTTCATGCCATGGAATCTTATTCATTCAACAAACAAGTTTTAAAACTTCAGGCATAGTGAATGACTCATTGAAAAAAAACAGTCCTAAACATTGGATTTGGAAATGATTTAAAACTCCCATCTTTTGTTATCAGCATGACATGGCTTTTCTTGTAATTCTATTATTTTCAAGCCTCAGGCTGGAGTTTAGATGCAGAATCAATATATTTCTTATTTGTTCATTTTGTCCTTATTAAGTTTGTTCCGCCTCATGTGAGACTCACCAGTATTTCATGATCCAGTTGTGCTTGGAACGACGGCTTCCAAGGTCATCATGCTAGTCATGCCAGTTGCCATTTCCAAGGTCAGCAAGTCCACATGCAATTGGGAAGAAAGAACCACTCACTCCTTACCTCTGAGATGCTTTCCGATCCTTTTAACAGGGATCACTGCTGGTCCTTCTGGCTTCTACTCTTTGCGCAACTGATTAGACTGGACGATGATTTTTTTTCCCCAAAAGGTCTGCTTCCTGGGGAAAAAAAAGTTGAGGATTATGATAGACAACTTTGAGCTGAACACAAAAGATAATTTAAGAGTTGCTCTATCAAGTAGGAAGTTGGAATAACATTAAATTAACTTTTATTGAATTGAGCTTGTTTAATTACGTAACGACGCTGACACATTGCGTCAGTTCAATTGACAAACATATTTTGCTTCTGATTTTCATTTGTACTCAGCATCTGATGCCTCTCATGTCAGTGCCTAACAATAGTCGGCCAGCATTGACGGATTCCAATTTCCTTGACACCGCTTTCCATGTCCTAGTGACACCTTTCACCATGTTCGTCACGATCAGCAGGGAAAAAAGTCCAAGTGCGAATGCAGAAAATGAATTTTCAATGACCCGTTGCACTTCACGGTTTTGTATGATTGAAGCATGTTGTCAATTAGCTGGATATAGATTGGTGCTCTGTTGTGACCAATAATTACTTGCATCATCGAACAGTGCAGCTCATGAAGAGCCTCTGCCCATGTGTCTGCCCAGAATATTATGTCCAAATCAAACTAAAACTGCTGCTTGTCCCTGATGAATTTCCCTCCATCCCTTTCTTATTCATGTGTCTATTGAAAAACCTCTGAAATGCCACCATTGTATCTGCTTCCATCACTATTCCAGGCAACCCATTCCTGAAACCCACCACTCACTGTGGGAAAACCTTTGCTCCACGCATCTCCCTTAAACAAGTTCAAGTTTATTATTACCTGACTGTACACATACAACCAGATTCAACAGTGTTTCTCCAGACCACGGAGTACACATATACACATGCACATTACAATTACATATACAAAAACAAATAATGTAAAATAAGTATATAATTATTTTGGAATAATTTGCATGTTTTCCAATAGGTGATGCGTTTTCCCTGGAGAAAAGATTCTGAATGAACATCTTAACAATATCTCTCATGATTTTATACACCTGCATCAAGTTGCCTCTCAGCCTCAGTTGCTACAGAGAAAACAATCCAACTTTGTCCATTCTCTCCCCATAATCAGGGGTGCAGGGCTGCTGGAACTTGCTAGAACGGTGCTCCGGCACCTCACAGGCTTCTTCAGGACTGCAGCAGTGGTTCAATGCGGGATCAATGGCTCTCTTTGCTACGCATAATACACCACACAGCTAGAAACACTTTGCTAGAGCCAGTGTCATGGAAATGCAAAAGCCTGTCGCACCCCCCCGGCCCCCCCTCCCACCACACTATTTTTATTCTGGATGCACCTGTTTCTTCCATGACCAGTTGTCCTACTTCGTAGTCCTACAGTTCACTGTCAATTACACAACACCAGATTCAACATGGCGGCCACCAAGGCCAGGTCTTGCAAGACCTCCTTGTTGCCATTCTTGGTGAGCTCCGGCACTTAAAAAATTTGCACTGCACCCCTTCTCATAATTCATCCCCTCTAAATCAAGCAACATCCTGATCAACCTCTTTTATTCTTTTAAAAGCTTCTCTACCACCCTATCTACTTCTGTGGCCACTTTCAATCAGCTATTGGCCTGATCCCTCTGTTTATCAATATTTTTAAGAGCCTTTCCATTAACTGTACATATTCGCCTTACATTTCACCTCCCCAAATGCAACACCTCACACTTGTCCAGATTAAGTTCCATCTAGCTAACCACATGTTGCCAATAGGTGCTCTGTGGTTAATAAGGGATTACTAAAGGTGGTACATGAGTGGGAAAAAATGGTTGAGAATCACTGCTCTGCACCCTTACCCAGCACGCGCTCTATTCTCACTGCTGCCATTGGGAAAGAGGTATCGTGCCACAAGACTCGCACCACCAGGTTCAGGAACAGCTGCTATCCCTCCACCATGAGAGTTCTCAACAACAAACTCAGAGACTCAGTTCTTTTGTATTTTATTGGTTTTTTTTCTCTCTGTATTACACAGTCAAGTTGCTAACATTTCTTTATTTGTTTACATGTATACGTAACCTCTTAAGTACAGTTTTTTTGCACTTCCAATAAGTGGTAATTTTGCCTCCCCCACAGAAAAAAGAATCTCAGGGTTGTATATCATTTCTGACAACAAATCTGAACTTTGAACACTGTTGACAGCTCCACCAATCTTTGTATCATCTACAAACTTACAAACCCTTCTAGTTTTTCATCCAAGTTATTTACAAATATCACAAGTACAGGGGTCCCAATGGAACAGTATTGGTCGCAGACAGCCATCATTCCCCTCTGTCTTTCTGGGCCAGCTAATTTTATATGCAAACTCTCAACTCACCATGGATCCCATGCACTTGGACCTTCTGAATCAGCTTACCACGAGGGAACTTGTCAAACACCTACCATATCTAAAGTCCATGTGCATAATATCCCCTTCCCTACCCTCATCATCAGCTTTGTTTTCTCCACAAAGCTCAATCAAATTGCTAAAACATGTCCTGCCCCTCACAAAGCCATGTTGATGGTTCCTGGTCTGACCCTGACTTTAACAAATGTGCACCCTTTCCAATTGTTTCCAGATGTGAGGCTCACTGGCCAATAATTTTCTGGATTGTTATCCCCTCCTGAAAAATTGTACAATATTCACTTCTCTCCACTCCTCTGGAACCTCACCAAGTGAAGATGAAAAATCTTGGTCAAGCAAATTGCTGGAGGAACTCAGCAGCAAGGCTGCATAAGTGGAGGGAAATGGACAGCTGATGCTTCGGGACAAGAGTGGACGAATCTGCAGACATCTGTTTGAAGTAGTCCAGGTGACCCGAAATGTTGAATGTCCCTCCCTTCCATGAACAGATGCCAACTGATCCACAGCATTTCTGGGCTGCATATTTCTTGATCCATAGTCCAGCATCTGAAGCCTCTAGGACAGGGGTGTCAAACTCAAATTCACGGAGGGCCAAAATTAAAAACTTGGACTAAGTCGTGGGCCAAACTAAATATTTATTGAAAATTTTCAACAACATCTGCATGTTTTCTCTTCTTTCAACATATGTAATGTTAAACTTTTTCTTATTAAAATAAATGTTTAATAATAGTTTTGGATAAACTCTTTCCAGAAGCATTAACAAATGAGAAATAAAATATTCAATAAATAATATTTCTCTATAGAGGATTTGTCAAATGTTGCTAGTGTGCTGTCGAATAGTAAAATCTGAGGGCTATTGAGAATGTGGGAGAATAACATGATTCCTGAAACAATCAAATGGGTGACTGATTGTGGGCATGAACTCTAGCAGGGTTATTTGCCATGCCTTTTTTCCATTGGTACAGATATCCTTTGATTTACACACTTTTCAAGTTTTATGCCTAATGAGCTTGTATCCAGGTGCAGGACCATTTTTAACCAGGAATATATTTATCACTGTGACATGAAACTATTGGAAGATCGTTTTATCCTGAGATTAAAGTTCATAATCCTTACTCAGGCCTGTGTGCGGGAGGGCGGGGTTTGCGGGCGATCGGGTTGGACAACGACAGTGCGGGGGCATCGGCTCTCGCTGCAGGGCGGCATCTCGGCGGATCAGCGGCCCCGTCACCGTGAGTCGCGGGTCGGCCTGCGGCAGGGAGGGGGAGTGGGCAACGGTCCAGGCAAGGTCAGGCCCGAGGCCTCCAGTTCCGGGCGCTGGGAAGCGACCTTGGCTTCCCCTGACACCGGCCAGGCCACAAAACCAGAGTCCACGGTGAGACCCTGCAATGTAAACAGAGGATGTGGGGGCGATGAGCGGGCTGACGCCAATGCATTCTGGGATTTATAGTATTAGCTGTGCATGCGCTACACTGGCGCGGCGGCCAGCAGGCCACCTCTAATACATTTTTGAAATGATCTTGCGGTCCAAATATAATTATATCGCGGGCCAAATTTGGCCCGCGGGCCAGAGTTTGACATGTGTGGCCTAGGGTAATTTAGCTGCTTCAAACTTGGCATTGTATGGCATTAGAGATGGGATGTAAACCTGGGCAGCCATGCTGTTGTAATGAATTGTGAATCGTACAGCAGTTTGATAACAAATCTCATTTGATAAATGTAGCATGTCGAATGACTCAAAGACTTGTTGACTCAAACCAAGGCTTTTATTAGCAAAAGACTGGAGCGTAGTATATCGAGGTCGACCAGTCCAGACTGACCTCGGCCTGGTTAGGTGCAGCCCTTTATGACCTAGTAGGTGTGGCTATGGCTCTCAGCCAATTACTGCTACTATATGTAAATATATACAAATATACACATTGGTGATAGTATCCTGTACTATCACAGTAATATATCTCATATTAAGGTGCTCCAGATTCCTCCCATGTTCTGAAGATGAATGGGGTCAGTTGATCAAATAGTCATACATGTATAAGTGGGCTTCCATCAGCGCTGTCTCCACTCCATCCTCAACATTCATTGGAATGACTTCATCACCAACAATGAAGTACTCGAGCTGGCAGAGTCCGCAAGCATTGAATCCACGCTGCTGAAGACCCAACTGCGCTGGGTGGGTCACGTCTCCAGAATGGAGGACCATCGCATTCCCAAGATTGTGTTATATGGCGAGCTCTCCACTGGCCACCAAGACAGAGGTGCACCAAAGAAGAGGTACAAGGACTGCTTAAAGAAATCTCTTGGTGCCTGCCACGTTGACCACCGCCAGTGGGCTGATCTCGCCTCAAACCGTGCATCTTTGCGTCTCACAGTTTGGCGAGCAGCAACCTCCTTTGAAAAAGATCGCAGAACCCACCTCACTGACAAAAGACAAAGGAGGAAAAACCCAACACCCAACCCCAACCCACCAATTTTCCCTTGCAACCGCTGCAACCGTGCCTGCCTGTCTCGCATCGGACTTGTCAGTCACCAACGAGCCTGCAGCAGACGTGGACATACCCCTCCATAAATCTTCATCCGCAAAGCCAAGCCAAAGAATAAGTGGGCCAAAAGCACCTGTTACCGTGCTGTATCATTTGGTATCTCTGGCCACGTGCAAATTAATCAGCAAACTTCAGGCATCATAGCAACTGCCCTTCACTAGCTGCAACATGCTTTGTGAGTCTGGAAAGGGATGTGAAAGCTGCTATGTAAATGCAGTTAATTTCTGCTCGGTGCTAATGATCAATGGTGCCATGTTGTTAGGCACAGAAGGGCATAAAGGTGAGGGTGAGCAGGATGTGCCAAATGACCCGTCTCTATGGTCTGGGGCGTGATTTAGTCCTGACTCTGGGCACTGCACCGGAAGATGCCTAGTTATATTACACCAGGCAGATGTTGTTCTTTCATCCTTTCACAAAGATCATTTTCCCATTTAAATAATTTCACAGAAAATAAGGCAGCTTGCTTTATTTTAATGAAAGCTTGGAATACACTGGAAACAGCCTGGTGCTTTGCTTATGTGGAGAAATAACATTGAGTTGGGAGGAGTGTGGAGAGAGAATAGTGAGATGGGGGGTACTGTGGAGGGAGAAGATAGAGATGGGGAGGGGGGAGTTAGAGAGAGCACAGTGAGATGGGGAGTGTGGAGAGAATCGAGAGATGGGGGAATGTGGATAGAACAATGAGATGTGGGAGTGTGGAGAGAGAACAGTGAGATGGAGAGGGTGTGGAGAGAGAACAGAGAGATGGGGAGAGTGTGGAGAGAGACTGAGAGATGAGATTGTTGAGATAGGGGGAGATGGAGAGAGAACAGAGATGGGGGGTGTTGAGATAGAACAGTCAGATGGGGAAGTAGGAGAGAGAACAAGGAAATTAGGAGGGTGGGTGGAAAGAGCATGTAATTTCCCTCAACACCCACAGACCCAATGAGAGCGAATGTACAGTATTTAGTCTATCGCCACAATATTGTTCAATTTTCCTTTCTTTACGAATATCCTGCCTATCGGATGGAGGAAGATGTAGCACGATAAAGCGGAGGCGGGGGAGACTGACACTGGACACAACTGTTCCAAAGCTGGAATAAGGAGATCTGTGTGTGCTCTTCTCTAGCCTAAGAACACAGGCTGTGACTAAGCAACTTCTGGCCCGGGAGGAGGGACATAGATATCCTGGGAGCTGTGTGTGGTGGTGAAGGGACGTGAGGAGGGGAAGAAGCATCGTGGGGCAGGGAAACCTGAAATATATTGGAGGGGTGACAGTGATGGTGGGAGGAGGGCAGGATCCCCCCCCCCCTCTGGAAGACAATGGATCTGCTGGCCATTTTACAATTCTCATTCAACGAAGAAGCAAATGGATAAATATTTGGCATGTTTATAATGAGAGACCAAAGCCACTTCAATTATTTATATCCCTGGATAGCCATGTCCTATCACTTACCCCACTGACCAATCCTCTCCTCTCATTCAGACCAACTTGTCTCAAATCATTAGATAAACCAAATCATTTTTAAACCAAATTCTCACTCTATTTATGCCGGGCTCAAATTACTTTGATCAATTCAATGTTTTTTTTAAAATACAGGGTCCCAAATTAGCTACATTGAGCTGTAACCCTGACTCACAATGTATCACAGATATCACCAAATTAAAATAAAAACATACATTTCTTTCAATTATTCATTTGTTCATGGGTCTGGGGTTTAAGTCCTGTTCAACCAGGGTGCGGTTCTAATGAAGTGTAAATTAATTTTCTGATTAGCTTGTGTCTGTAAAGTGAAGCCACTTATTCCTATCTTGTGGGGAAAATTGTGCATCCAAAACGCAAAGCCACATAATGTGAGATAATATGCTCCCATGTGACCACTCTTCACAAGCTTGTATAGATTCCTTTTCTTTTAGAATGTAATGCTGAGACGATGGCAGGCAAGTTTTGGCTTACCGGGTGTCATAAACACACAGAGTGCTTCCAGGGTATTGGTTTTTATCCAGAATATCACTCTCATGTGCCTCGGGGGAAACAGGGACTTGGATATCCTCTTGCATTAAACACAGAATAGATCATTCTGCCTTCTTACAGAAATGACATTTTGTGTCCAGTTTTGGTTCGGAGAACAATAACAGAACCATCACAGTGGGAGCAATGTGTTACTGCCATCAATAATTAAAGTTATAGTGGGCCCTTATAGTAGAGTACAGAATCTGATAAAAGCCTTGTTAGTACTGCTGTATACCTTTCACAGAGCTACATTTGTCTAGTATTACTTAGGATACCTTGCTGTCACTTCTGGGAGATGTACTTCCAACACTTCCATTAAGGGCATTTCAAGTTTGTTTTACGTTATTAATATTCTATTTGAACAGAATATAATCGCACTCCAGGAGGTAAGAGGGAGAGAGAAACAAATGTGGAGAGATTGCAGTAAACTGATGAAATAGGATAGAGTTGAGAATGTCCAGTTATTCTCCAGCAATAAGTTTAGGGGAGTGATCAGGGGTACTTTTTTTTTTACATAGAGAGTTGTGGGTGACAGGAATGCCTTGCCGGGGATGGTGGTGGAAGATGAAACATTGGGGGCATTTAAGAGTCTCTTAGACAGACACATGGATGAAAAAAATAGAGAGTTATGGGATAGGAAGGGTTTAGTACTTTTTTAAGGAAGGGATACATGGGTCAGTACAACATCAAGGCCAAAGGGCCTGTACTGTGCTGTATTGTTCTATGTTAACACAAGTAACGTCAATGCTTTACAAAAATAGTGTTCAGTTTTGACTATTACACTCAGGGTAAAGGCACATTGATGGAGGGTCGGGGGATTGTTGGGATAGACCTCTGCATGACTCCACCATCCTACACCCTAATCTGTCTACCCGCTTCCCTCTGCAATACCTAAAAGTGCTGGAGAAAATCATAATTTCAATTGTCGAATTTACAACCTTATTTTACATATTACTTGCTTATCATATCAGTAATATTTGTCTTTGGTACAAAACTGTGAAGCACCTCGAACAACCTCAAGTTTACCTGATGAAGGGACTCGTCCCAAAACATTGCTTATCCTTCACTTCCTGTGGGGACTGCTGTGTTTCCCCAATAACAACCCACCAATGACCAGCTGAGAGATACTGCTCTGGGGAATAGCCCAAGTAGATTGCTTGATAAAATCAAGAATAAATCAAGAATTATAGGATTTGTAAATGAAGGCTATTCTTCCCACTGAATGGCTTTCTATAAACAGTCCATTCAATTTTCTCCCATACCTGCTCTTGCCTCAGAACACTAGATCTAATTCTTTTCATTCATATATCAATCGAATATCATTTTAAAAATTACTATTGAATCTGTTACACAAACGGTGCTTTTCAGATCATTAACACTTTACTCTGTGAAAAGAATTCTCCCATCTCAAAACAAGAACTTAGGAAATAGGAGCAGGAGTTGGCCATCTGGCCTATCAAGCCTGCTCCACCATTCAATAGGATCATGGCTGATCTGGCCATGGACTCAGTTCCATTTACCTGCCTGTTTCCCATAACTTTTAATTCTCCAACTATACACAAATATTTTTAATGAGGCAACCTTTCTACACATTCATTACTCTCTGGGAGAAGCAGTTCCTTCTTAACTCTGTCTTAAATCTACTCCGCTGAATCTTGAGGCGATTCCCCCTAGTTCTAGTTTCACCTACCAGTGGAAATAACTGCTAGGGTTAGTGTAACAGTTAGCGCAGCGCTGTTACAGTGGTAGCGACCTGGGTTTGAAACCGGCGGTCTATAAGGAGTTTCCTCCCACCATTCAAAACATAGGTGAATTGGAGGTTAGCTGGGTGTAATTGGGCAGCATGGGGCAGAAGGGCCTGTTACCGTGCTGTATGTCTAAGTTTATAGAAAAAAATATAGAGCTGCGCCATTCTTGTGTATTGCAGATGTGAAATCGCTATAATTACATTTCCATAAATATGATATTAAAAAAATATATCCTGCTTCTATCTTATCTCTTCCTTTCATAATTCTACTCGTTTCTCTCAGACCCTCTCTCATTCTTCCAAACTCCATCAAGTATAGGCTCAATCAACTCAATCACTCCTTCTTGGCTAACCACCTCCAGCATCAACCTCCTCTACATCACCTCCAAGGGCAGTTTATGCTTTCCCAAGTAAGGAGACCAGAACCACACACACTATTTCCGGTCTGGCTTCACTAGGACCCTGTATAGTTGCAGCAGAATTGTTTGTAAATTCTTAAATTTGTGTGGTATAGCGGTTAGTGCCATGCTGTCAGAGTGGCAGCAGCCTAGACATTGTCTGTAAGGAGTTTTTAAGTTCTCCCTGTGACTGTGCAGGTTTCCTCTGGGTGCTCCAGTTTCCTCCCACTCTCCAAAACATTCGGGTGAAATTGGGTAGTATGACTTTATATGGCCAGAATTAGCTTCTTTTGTGCTGTGAAAAAAAAATCCCTTTTAAAATGAAAGCATTTGCCTTCCATCTTGATTTTTGATCTTTAGACATTTATCTTATATATACTGTAACCTCTACTGAACTGCCATTGGAATGTAATTTGACCTGTATAACAGACAATACACCGATTGAAGCAAATCTAGGAACATAGTCAGCAGTCCAGGAGGCATCTATGAAGAGAGGGAAAAACAGTTAACCTTTCATCAGAACATTATGAAAGGTGTTTGATTTGAAATATTTACTCTGTGTCAAAGAACATCGACTCAAACCTTTAAGTCTATCTGAAAGGGAGTTAACCCGAAATGTTAACTCTATGTGAAAGGTCATCAAGTTACAATATTGATTCTATTTCTCTCTTCATAGGTGCAGCTTAACCTGCTGAGCTTTTCACGTATTTTTTGTTTAATTGCAGATTTCAAGCATCTGCAGGCTTTAGAATGGCAAACACAACGGTGATAGGTTTACAAGTAGTTCAGACTGTCAGTATAACTAGCTTAATACCACTAAGTCGTGTTTGAAATGTATTCCTGACATGCCTGTCTAACTCTCCTGTTACTTTAACTTGCAGTGCAAGTCTGGCGGTGTTGCTGTATATTTAACATATATTACTCCTGGATCCACAGCTCGACGACAATGTAGGGGCTGCTGAAGTATTACAATGGAAAAGCTTACAAACATTCTGCGAGATTTGTCTTTTGAACGAGTGTCTTGTCAGTGACTAAATGAGTTTTGCACGCGCATACAAAATGAGCTGTGCATTCAGACAATAATGACGTTACCTCTTGCCCTCATCAAACTGCGGTGGTTTGACAGCACAACTCTTGAAAGTCTGAAATACACGGAGCAAGTATACATCGCTTGAAGTGGGAAATTGCACATGCCAGCAACCCCCACAGCCAAGAGGTTAAGTATTTTGTGTAGACGTATAAAGACAGTTTTCATTCACAAATTGACTGAAACTCCAATGAGCAAGCACAGATCAGTAGGGACTTGTGGAGGAAGACAGAAGAGCAATGATGAAAGAGATATTTCTGAAGATCTGCGTGACTGGAAAACAAAATTTATTCATTGGAAGTTAAATGAATTTCCATTACAAAATTCCAAATTGATTTTTTATCCATTTTGCCTATAATTGTTTGGAATTGTAAGATCTACTGATGGAAAGCTAATGTGTTGGAACACGAATGTTGGTGGTAATGGAGGATTTGATGATTATTATACATCTTGTTAACCTCCTTCAGGGAGTAATCTGCTACAATGCTTGTTAGCACACAGAACTGACATTAATGGGTTTTATTGGTTTGATAACAGTTTGTTAAGAGCATCTCACATTTATATAGTGCCTGTAATTTTGTAAACTCTCCCAAGACCTTTCACGTGAGGGCAATCGAACAAAAATTCAAATGAGGCAGAAGAAATGCTAGGTCAGGTGATGTGAAGCTTCTATAGGTTTGGCTAAGTCTCTTCAGTGAGGAAACTGAGATGGATGAACCAGGAGGTTTTCGGAAGGGAATTCATGAGCTTGGGATCAGGATGGAGTGAGAGAAGAGGGAGACACAAGAGTTGGAGGATAACAAGGTTGGAGATCCGGAAGGGTTGTAGGTCTGTTAAAGAATATGCAAGGAATCATAATGAAAACCAACCTCCCTTCCATCAACTCTATACATAAAATTACCACCGTCTTCGGAGAGCTGCTAAAATATCCATCCCACCTCAGTCGTACTCAATTCTGCATGATCATATTTTGAGAGTTCCATGCCTTTTACCATTAAGTGGGAAACTGGCAGAACCTCCACTACAATATGCCTCAGAGTTAGATATTTGTTTTCAGTGAATTTTATTTACAGGACAGAGGAACATTTGGATCAGAGGTCACAATTATTTATGACACGACTACTTGACGATTGAAGTGCCAGTAGGCAGATTTTTTTAAAAGTCTTTGCACCATCCCAAGATGGAAGGATTTTCTCCAGAATGATGGCATTAACTTTGATTATATACTTAAATTGTACAGTTGGAAATGTGGCTGTGAAATTTACCGCTATTATTAAATTAAGGGGAAGCTGCCTTTTGCATCAGGCACCTTATTTTTCACCTAGCATCCCAAACGGCCTGGGATCTGAATGCAAGCTTTATCGTATTTTCTGAGAAAGAGAGAGAATAAGACAAACAGAAAGTGAGACAGAGAGAAGAGAGGGGTGGGGGGGGAGAAAGAGGTGGAAAGGGGAGAGGGGAAGGAGAGGGGGAGAGGAGGGAAAAGGAAGGGAGAGAGTGGATGGGCAGAGGGGAGAGCGAGAAAGGGAAAGAGATAGTGAGACGACTAACATTTTTTAAAAATTTAAATTTAGGTATACAGCACAGTTGCAGGCCATTTCGGCCCAAAGTCCATGCGGTCCAATGTACTCCCCATTAACCTACACTATGGCCATGATAACCATCAGTCGGATGCACATAATGCACCTGAAACACATTGGATCGAGAAGTATTTGAACTTCAGGAGTGCGATACCAACACATGAATGTGGAAATGAAATCCAAAGAGAGTCATGGAATCGTAGGGAGATATAGCATGGAAACTGGCCCTTTGGCCCAGCACGTCTGCACTCAGCATCAAGCACCCATTGACTCTAATCCCATTTTATTCTTCCCACCTTTCAAGTATTGATAAAGGGCTCCAGTCAACCAATCTTTTTCACCCACTGATGCTGCTCGATCCGCTGACTTCCTCCGGCAGGTTGTATTTAACTGCTGTGTTTTTGTTCCTTTGGAATCCACTGCACACATTCACTATCGAATCCAGTGTTCTTGAAGAGAAATACTCTTTGTTCTTAAAATGGTGCAAGAATTCAACCTCACATACCTGACCTCCATTATCTCTGGTGCCTTGGCTAACATTTAAGCCTGAGGTTGACAGGTTCTTGATGAGTAAGGGTGTCAAAGGTTATGGGGAGAAGGCAGGAGAATGGGGAGGAGAGGAAAAATACATCATATAACCATATAACCACTTACAGCACAGAACAGGCCAGTTCAGCCCTACTAGTCCATGCTGTAGTAAATCCCCACCCTCTCGTCCCACAAATCAGCCATGATTTGAATGGTAGAGCAGACTCAATGGGATGAATGGCCTAATTCCATTCATACATGTTGTGGTCATTCCCATTTTTACAGTGGTGGATGTGGGAACTTGTGCTTACAATTTAAAAGTACTTAACTGAGTGAAGAGCACTTTTGGATCAAATTGAATTGCACCTTTCTCTTTTCATAGATAACCACATCACATTTAGATATATTGTTGAATTCTACATTATTATTTCTGTGCCCCTTGTTTTTTTTTCTTGTTTTGTCAAAGGTATGAAGTTTAATATCAGCCTTGGCTTTCTCTATAGCCTCAGAACTAACATTAAGAGCGTGTACTCACTCCCCAACTATACTCCCACAATTGTACAGACAAATACTGTTCAAGCTTTATCTTCAAATTTGCAGATGATTTAACAGCAGTAGGCAAGATATCAAATAGCAACAAGATGGAATATGGGAAAGAGAGTGAATGTGTAGTGGCATGGAGCCAAGGTAACAGTCTCTCTCCCTCTTTCATCAGTAAGATGAAGGACATGATCATTGACTTCAGGAGAGGGGAAGAGACCCCATCCCTGTCCACATCAATATTGCTCAAGTAAAATAGGTAGATAGATTCAAGAACTTTGGAATAAGTATTTCCAAAGACCTGACCTGGGTAAGCATGTTGACACAATAGTCAAGAAAACACACCAAATCCCTCGATATACAAAGACTAGAAATTTGGCATGCCTCCCCTTGTCCCTCAACAACTTCTACAAGTGCACGGTTGAAAGCTGGATGCATTGCAACGTGACATAGAAGCTGCTCAGCTGAAGATCAGAAGAAGCTATAGAAGGTAGTGAATGCATCTCAGACCATAATGCAAACTTCTCTCTGCTCCATGGATTCCATCTACATCTGCTGCTACCTACCAAAGGCAGCCAACATACTGGAAGGCCCACCACACACCGGACACACTTGCTTCACCCTACTTCCATCAGTTAGAAGGCTTAAGAATGTGAAAACATGCACAAACAGGCTTAAAGACAGTTTATTCCCTGCTACTATCAGGCTCCTGAATAAACCCGATAAAAGTGAGATCATGATGCTCTTGTTAAGTGCTAGCTGATCTTTGTTTTTATTGTTGCTTTGATACTCTGTAAATGGTGTTCTTTATACAGCTGTAGGAGTGTGAAAGATTACCTGTAAGACTGCTCGGAGAAGAACCCTTCTCATTGTCTCATTGTTACTTAACTTAAATTTAGAATTAAACTTTGAATGAAAGTTATTGTCGGGTACATACATGACATCACATACAATTCTGAGATTCTTTTTTTTCTGCGGGCCAGGAAGAATTTCTACCTATCACTGGTGTAAACTGCATTCAAGAAAAAAGATACATATATAAAAGAGAGAAATGTTACAAAAAAGGAATGTAAATTGCAAATACCGAAAAAAATATTTGAAAAATACAGAGGATAGAGTGAGTCACCTGAGACTGTACTGGCTGGAATTGGAAAAATGAGAGGGGATCTTATAGAAACATTTAACATTATAACCTATAAAATTATGAAAGGCATAGATAAGATAGGGTCAGGTAATTTGTTTCTATTGATGGGGCGACCAGAATTAGGGGACATAGTCTCCAGATACAGGGTAGTAGATTTAGGATGGAGATAAGGAGGAACTGCTTTTCACAGAGGGTGGTGAATCTATGGAATTCACTGCCCATTGAAACAGTGGAGGCGATTTCAGTAAATATGTTTAAGAAAAACTTGGATGGATTTTTTACATGGGGGAATTAAAGGATATGAACAAAAGGCAGGTAGGTGGAGATGAGCCTATCATCAGATCAGCCGTGATCTCATTGAATGGCAGGACAGCCTCCATGGGCCGGATGGCCAACTCCTTCTCCTAGTTCTGATGCTCTTAAATAAATAAATTAATACGTTGCACATTATTTATTACTGAGTGTTTATTTAAGAACATGTTCTTATGTTCTGAAATAAATATGCAGTAATAAATAACATGCAAAGAGAGAGTATCTGATTGAGTCTGTTATTTAGGAATCTGACGGTAGAGGGGTCTGATGGTTTCCATCCATCAGAGGCTGTGCTTAGGCTGACAGATTAATAATCTCAAAGCCCTGATCCAAATCTGTCTATTGCCTCATCCTGGCGGTTAAAAGTTTACCATTTTCCTGTTTGCAAGTTCAATCAGCAAATACAGATCTGACAGCAGATCTCATTGCGTTAGATACATTTTGTGGCAAGCAAGAGCAAACCAGGCACAGGCACATGGGAAAGGTCAGGGTCACTGCTTCAACTGATGAGCATCTCTAAGCCTTATCTTTATATTTTAAGTGCACTGTGCTACATCCTGCATCAAGCTATCGAATTGCATTCCGAATGTGTCAAAATCATTTTTCCAAATCCATCTTTTACCTGCTCATCTCCAAATCTATATTAGCTGACGGATTTAATGCTCCTTGAACACTTTCTTCCTATTTGATTTCCCACATGGATTATTTTCATGCTTGACAGCTCAGAATATTTAGTCAACCTAAGTGCCACTCATAAGCCTGGCTAAACTCACGATGAGGAGAAGAATTTGAATTCTCACTCCTGGGAATTCCGGATAGAGGAAGGAGTACATTTTAAAAGACTGGATAAATCTTCATTGAAATTCTCTACAATTTAATTCACTCTCCAAAACCATGTGACACAGTTGTGGGTGAGCTCATTTGATTCAGAGTCCTAATCCATCAGTGTGAACCCCAATTACATGTCAACAGACATGTAAATCAGATGGGAATCAGACGTAAAGGTAAGAAATGGTGAGCAAAACTGGTCTGAATTATGTCGGGAAAGAATGACTAACAAGATAAATCAAAGATATAGATTAGAACAATATAATTTTTTCCATCAATTATATCTCACACCACAGAAACTAAACAAAATTAAAATCAGACCTATCAGACTGATGCTTTAGATGTGGCGAGGAGGTAGGAACCTTTCTACATTCTACTTGGTCATGCTCCAAAGTGAGAACTTTTTGGGTAGATTTCGGACATTTCTTCGAGCAGATTACAGGACTTCAATTTGCACAAAACCCAGAATTAATTTAACTGGGGAATGTTATGGAGATAAGACCTAAACTGAAACATCAAACAGAATTTGTTAAAATTGCATTGGCGGTGGCCAGAAAATGTACAGCAGTTACTTGGAAGTCTGTTTCACATCTAGGTATGGCACGCTGGAACATGGAAATGCATAGCTGTATTCCCCTTGAGAAGATTACCTTTAACTTAAATAAACAAGTATGATAGAAGTTTGGCATCCATATTTACGAATCTCTTTCTTTTTCCAATCTTTTTATTAAGTTTCTGATTAATAATTATAAGAATGATACAAGAGACCAGATTGCATTAACAGCAGTTACATATTTACAAATCTCAGGTGTAATTCTTCCCAGCCAAGAAAACAGAAAATGAATTTATGATCCTTGGAGTGTGCGGCACTTTTCAGCAATCCATTCTGCTTTTCTTTCTTTTCTATTTCTTTATCATTTTCTACATCCGCATCTTTTTCTTTGGGGTCTTTTGTTGGGTGGGTGGGGGGTTGGGGGACTGGGGTATAACTATCATAAATACTAGATTTGCTTTTATACTTGTACTCTTTAACTTTGTAAATGACTGCATGCATGGTCAAAAAAAGTTAAATAAAATATCTTTAAAAAGCACATGAGAGAGCAGACTGCAGCCACCTGTACTTTTAGACATGCAACCTGGTTACCAGTCCTTTCAGCCCATGATCCTGTGTGCCACCAAAATACCCCTACAGCCCCTGTACGATTTTGAACGCAGACACGGGGAAAACATACAAACTCCTTACAGACAGCTGTAAATCTGAACCAGGATTGCCTGGTGCTGTAATTCCATTACACACTAACCATTCTGGTTAGCGCTGGCCTACGCTAACCGTGGTGCCTGATAGTAACCTTTTCTGACAGTATTGGAATACAAGCCCAAATCTTTTTAATTTCCCTTTGGAAATTAAAATTGCTCTGGCTTTTAAACTCTGGCACAGCTTTTCCTGACACAAGTACCATGGCATGCAACACACTGCATCATAAATCTTTTTGTGCTACCTGCCAGGGGAACTCAATGGTCCATTCACCGAGCCTACACATCTCTGTGACATGCTTAAAGGTATTAACTCAAGGTTAAGTGGATCTTCATTGAATCAGAGGCTGACAAACGAAGTCCTGCTGCGGAGCATAGGTGCTACGGGGCTGTGGGCAACACTACCCCATCGAAAGAATTCATCAGATGCAGGTTTGTGGATTCAGATGTGTACAAAAGCACACTCACTCCAAGCGCAATGAATAAGATTCACGGCAGAGATCAATAAACAAAATTGTCCAGCACTGTTCATGATCTACCTGACCTTACTTGTTAATGAGGGCTGTTACTTGAGAACAAAAGCCATAGCGACTGTTCATGTCAGGTTGTCCTACAATGTTCATGTGAATGGTCCAGGCTGTTGTCTCCTTTGACAAGCTACATTTCCTTTCGTTATCATGCAGTTCTTATTTTCTTCTGTGAGTAGAAACATCCTTTTGTTGATCTGACTACTCCTGTCACCGTTTGAGGATGATTTAAGAGCTTCTGCTCTTTGATAATTTCTCTGAAATGCATACATCTTGGTTCAGGCAGAACTCCTAGAAATAAACCTGTCAGCCACACAATGCATTCTAATCTACATTGGTATCTCATGCATTTTACTGGTGGGTGTACATGACAAAAATATTTAAATTGCTTTAAAACATATGAATAAAGTCAAAAGACTGCTCACAAAATTGCTTTATCGAAGACACATTAGTTGCTTGCTAGACCATTGCTTGTTCCTTTAAACCAATGGGGATTCAGTCAGTCTGGAGAACAGGGTTTAAAATGATTCGCTGCCTGTTGCGCTGAAAGGTATTGTTTAGAGAATCCTTGCTATAATTAGATAGCTGTGAAGGAAATCCATTTTGGTGCATTAAAGCCTTTCTCCACTTCACAGCATTAAATCCCATCACATCAATGCAGAGCATGCAGTGGGCAGTAAACCCACTATTTATATATCTGAACATTTTCCATCTCTTTTCTGTCCTTAGTTCTAGGTTAAGGGTGAAAAAAGAAATGTTTAGGGGAACATAAGGGGTAACTTCTTCATACAGAGAGTGGAGGGAGTGTGGATCGAGCTGCCAGCTGAAGTGGTGAATGCAGAATCAATTTTAACATTTAAGAATTTGGACAGGTACATGGATGGGGCTATGGACTGCGTGCAGGTCAGTGGGACTAGGCAAAGAAAATGGTTTGGCACAGACTAGAAAGGCCAATGGGCCTGTTTCTGTGCTGTCATTGTTCTATGTTCTATGTGAGGTGCTTACATCTCACCAAGCTATTTTAATTCTCTTTACCATCTGTGGTAATCAGAGGTGACGCGCTTCAAAGAATGCAATTATTCTAACTAAATGTTGGCATTAATGTCAAGAAGCCCCGAAAACTACACACACAGATGAATAGAACTTCAATTAAATATCAAGTCAAGTTTGTCATCTGATAGCACAAGAATAACTTGATTAAAGAGTGTTCTCCGGTCCTCGGTGCAAAACACGCAGACACACAACCAGGCATAACACAGATACAGACAACAATAAATATGCAAGACAAGTATTCATATATACAAATAAATTTTTTAAAATGTTTTGTAAATATGAGTCTTGGATGGTTAGTGTGAGCATTTCCTTTGGTCGTTCAGCATTCTCACTGCCCGTGGGAAGAAGCTGTTCCTCAGCCTGGTGGTGCTGGCTCTGATCCTCCTGTATCTCTGCCCCTACAGAAGTAGCTGAAAGATGCTGTGTGCGGAGTGGAAGGGGGTTGTAACAGATTATGCTGTGTTTTATATTGTATATTGATATGTTTTAAAGGAGATAAATTGTGGCAGGTTTTTTTTTTAAGTGTAGGTCATATACAAGCACTTCAAAACAAATCTCATTTAAAATACTGGAGCTCTGCTCAAGTCAGACAGGCCTGGCTCTGAGTGAGTGCCTTTGCAAAAACTTTGAAGAGTGCCCAAGGGACTTCACTAATGGATTGTTCTTTTGAAAAGCAACAGATGAAAAAACTCGGAGGAGTAGGTTCAGAGCCGCAGGCTGTCTGAGTGAAGGTTGCTGTTCTAAGAGGGTCATATGGTTTTGCAAGCAGAGAGAGTCAAACAGGCTTTTCTCTGAGCGAGAGAGTGCTAGAGTTCAGGAGCAGCAGCTGGGACTTGAACAGGACAAGCTGGCAAGCTTGTTTTAAACCCCATTTCAAATGAAGATGGGTTGTGAGTGCTTAGTTCAGCCTGGTCAAACCCCTTGTGGTCCATATAAGAGGAGAGGACTCGCTGCCTAATGTTTCACTTGAAATAAGGGAAACAGAAAAGAACTCAGTGGTGACCCTGATGGGGCAAATTTCTTCGGCAAACACTGACGTGGCTGATTGGAAGGAATCAGTTTGTGTGTCCAACGAGTAACAAATCTCTCTCTGAAAACTGAGTGGTAACCATTTGCCTTTCAAGCACCAAAGCCTGCTGAACTTCATAAATATTGAATTCTGTGCACAGTATAAGAATTGCCTGCAACCAGTGAACTTGGAGAAATGAGAAGTGAGATTGGACTGTGAATTAAAGAACTTTTCTAAACTTACTCACACATGCGCTTAGAATTAGAAGGAGGTTAAGTTAAGTTGATAGTAATAAGTTAGAGTTTGATCCTGCTTTCACGTTTAAAGATAATAAAAAGCAACTTTTGTTTAAGTAACCATTTTTCTTGGTGAATATCTATTGCTGCTGGGTTTTGGGGTCCTCTGGGCTTGTAACAAGATCCACAATGATTTTGTGTGCCCTCTTCAGACAATGATCCTGGTAGATCATGTCGATGGGGAGAGGGAGACTCAAATGATCTTCTCTGCCACTCTTATGGTCCTGTGAATTGACCATACCACACTAATGCAGCCGGCAAGGATGCCCTGGATAGAGATTCTATGGAAGGTAGCCAGGATGGTGGCTGGTAGCCTTGCCTGCTTTCAGTCTTCTCAGGAAGTACAGTCACTTTTGCGTCTTCCTGACAAGTATCCATGATAGGTGTGAAAAGGGTAACTCAAACTATAGAAAGATACCTTTTTTTCTTTTTTGGAGATGAAGGGATCAAACTTGTATTATGTTCTTTGAATCATGCTACCATTTACCCATGGTTAGGCTTTGATCAGTCGGTGGATCCTGACACGTCACCACATTCTGTCCATGAAGTGTCAGGGCCCATCTTTGAGCAGTAACACAGCCGACCTGTGATTTGTGTCATCTTCCCTCTGTAACCTCTATTGTGGTCTGTTCATGAAGTATCATGGTCTGTGGCCAATTTCTGTCACATTCCATCGATGATCAATGACACGGTCCGTTTGTGGTCTACATCATGACTGTGACATGATTTGTCTGTGATCTGTGGCCTGGTCCTTGAGATTTATGTCATGGTTTGACTGTGGTCTCTGATGAGTCTGACTGCTGACTGTGTTAAGCTATGTTCATGAAATATTACATTCAGACTGTGCTCCATGTTATCATCTGTGAAGTATTACAACCCACCTATGATCTGTGCTTTACTGTGAAGTATAATAGTTAGTATGTGACACAGTTTATCTGTTAACAGTGTTATTGTCTGTCTGTGCTCAGCATTATGATCTGTCCGTGATCTGTCTGTGTTCATTGTCAAGTTTGGCCCTGCACCCTGCTGGACTTTTGGAATTATGCCACAAACCCTCTCTAGATTGAAACAGAATTTCTCTTGGTGTATTTGGGTAGCACGGGCTCTTGTGCTGGAAGGGCCTGTTATCGTGCTGCACCTCGAAATTAAAATTACATTTGAATTAAAATGAACTTGCTCTACACCATTTCAATGGGGGCCCCGATGGCACATTTAAGTAAAAGCCGGTTTTCTTTTCACCTCACGCAACATAAATATAAACATAAAAGGGCGACATGGTTAGCACAACACTATTACAGCACCAGCGATTGGGGCCAGGGTTCGAATCCGGCACTTTCTGTAAGGACTTTGTACATTCTCCCTATGTCTGCATCAGTTTTCTCTGGGGGCTCCAGTTTCCTCCACCCTTTAAAATGTACTGGGGACTATAGGTCAGTTGGGTGTAATTGGGCAGCATGGATTCGTGGATTGAACAGGCCTGTTACAGTGCTGTATGTCTAAATTTAAATTTAAAGAATCTATAGCCCAATGGTTCTCAACCTTTTTCTTTCCACTCACATACCACTTTAAGTCCCTATGCCATAAGTGCTTTGTGATTAGTAAAGGATTGCTTAAGGTGGTGTGTGAGTGAGAAGAGAAGGTTGAGAATCACTGCTCTAGTCCCAATTGTTACTGAAATATTTTGCTTGAGAAAAATTGTTATTAGTCCATTTCCCTGAGTTATGAAACCCTGCACATAATGAGTCAATTAGGAATGATTATAACAGTGGTTTTCAAACTTTTTCTTCCCACTCATACCACCTTCTGCAATCCCTTACTAATCACAGAGCATCTATGGCATGGGGGATACTTAGAGGTAATAGGTGGATAAGTGAGGGAGGGCACACCACAAACAAGGGGTGGGGGGAAGCTCTGCGAATTTGAGTGGGAAAGGGGTGGAGATCTGGAGGAAAGAAGACAGAGGGATAGGAAAGAGAGGGAGGATGGGAAGAGGTCGAGCAGAAACCGGAGAAGTCGATGATAATGCCATCTGGTTGGAGAGTACCCAGACGGAAAATAAGGTAAGGCTCCTCCAATTTACAAGTGGTCTTGGTTTGGCAAACCATGGACATTGGTTATTTCCTGTTGGAAATAACTGCAGGGGCTGGAATATCCAAAGCTTCTCAGAAGGGAACTGCAGAAACTGCAAATAAAAATCCTCAATACTCAGAACACAACCTCTTGAGCTTTTAAATAGAGGTGGCAAGCAGTAAGTGGCACTAACCACGCACAACACCAGCCAGTCTGCTGAATCATTGGTGAACAAATATGAAGACTTCAAAATGAGAGATGGCTTATTTCTTGCTCTGCATTCATAAAGCAGTCCCCATGTCCATTTTGGGGGATGTATTACATCTCAACCAACATCTATCCACATTCTTTCTTTCTTTGCAGCTACACGAGATTACTTAATAAAATGCCTTTCAAGGGAGAGCTCTAATCTTAACAAGAGTATGGTGAATAAAAGAGCACAATACAGAAAATGATTTAAAAACACCCATTAGCCAGTGACCAGTTGGTATGATATAACTTTTCAATTTATATTTCTGAGGCCTCTGTACAGGGTTTATTTTACTTGAAGTGTTGAGAGGCTGGGACAAAGGGAATTACAGTAAAACCCCTACTATTTAGCTACTACGGGGATGGGTAGATGCCGGATAAGCAAGTTTTCCAGTTGCTTGAGACTCATTCTAACAATGTCTAATACAGTAAAAAATAAACAGTTTAAAAGACAAACAATCTATGCTGATCAAAATTCAGTGCATGGATATACCTTAAAGAATTTTACTTTATTTTCAGTCACATTTACCCATTGCTGTACCTTCAGGTTTCTGCCCCTCTCCTCAGAAAGACGAACAATAACATTATAGATAATTAATCCCCCCACCTCTCCTTGAAGTTTACAGATAAAGCCTTACTAATATACTTAATAATATGCTAATAAAGACTCTTAATAAACAGGGATAAGGAGTCACTCCAGTGGTGAGTGGCATCAACCCACTCTTCATCTTGGGCTATTCAACTGAGCAAACCACGACCAAGGCCCTCCGCTGGCTGAATATTTGCTCCCATCTCCACCAAAGGGTTATGTGTTACTTCAGAGAATATAAACTATTACAACTTTAAACTTTTATTTCAATTTTCATTTCTTCTCATTCTAGTTATCTATCTATTTATTTATTTTCCTCATTTTGATTTTTGCTGGTTGCCTGAATTCCAGATAAGGGTTTTTTTTTACTGTATAACAGACAAAACTTCCAATAAATTAAATGTAATGAAATGTCTCCTTTGCCTTTGAAAGGACTGCGATGTAACCACCATATCAAGCTAATATCCCAGCTAAGCTTCTGCCATCGCAACCTGTTCCAGAGATGACATTGGTGAAAGCCAAACTGAAGAAGAAGCAGACTATTCCATGAAACATTTGATCATTTGAATCTATACATATCCTTACAACCTTCAATCCCATTCCCCACCAGATATTCAATGCCTCCCCCTGCCCCCATCTTTTAAATGGGTTAATCAACATTGTATTCAATGCTTTAATGGAAATCTATTTCACATTTTTTATTCCATGGGGAAAGGATCATGTAATTTCTCATCTTGCTTAAGGCTGGGCAATTTTGTATTCATGTCCTCTTATCCTGCACGGCAGTTAAAGTCAAATAGCCTGCTTATATCCACCTTATCCTTTCCTTTCAGCAACTGTATAATCTCAATCGTGTCTCTTTTCAATCTTTTCTAAAATGAGAACCAGTAAAACTCTGTCACCTATCCTCGTGAATTATGACACAAAGATTGGAAGTGTTGTGGACAGCGAGGAAGGTTTCCAAAGCTTGCAGAGGGATCTGAACAAGCTGGAAAAATGGCTGATGGAATTTAATGCAGACATATGTGAGGTGTTGCATTTTGGAAGGACAAAGCAAGAAAGGACATGAACGGGCACTGAGGGGTATGGTTGTACAGAGAGATCTGGGAATACAGATACATAATTCCCTGAAAATGGTGTCACAGGTAGATAGGTTTGTAAAAAGAGCTTTTGGCACATTGGCCTTCATAAATCAAAGTATTGAGTGTAGGGGGGATATTATACTAAAATTGTATAAAACATTGATGAGGCCATATTTGGAGTATTGTGTGCAGTTTTTGTCATCTAACCACAGGAAAGATATCAATAAGATTGAAAGAGTGTAGAGAAGGTTTACCGGGATGCTACCCAGACTTCAGGAACGGAGTTACAGGGAAAGGTTAAACAGGTTAGGACTTTATTCTCTGGAGAATAGAAGAATGAGTGTTGATAGAGGTATTTAAAATGATGAGGCATATAGACAGATCAAATGTAGGTAGGCTTTTTCCACTGAGGGTAGGTGAGATACAAACCAGAGGACAGGGGTTAAGGGTGAAGGGGAAAAGTTTAGGGGGAAACTTCTTCACCTTGAGGGTGGTGGAGAGTGGAATGAGCTGCCAGCTGAAGTGGTGAATGTGGGCTCAATTTTAACATTTAAGAAGAATTTGGACAGGTATATGGAAGGGTATGGAGGGTCATAGACTGGGTGTAGGTCAATGGGACTTGGCAGAATAGTAGTTCAGCACAGACTAGAAGGACCAAATGGCCTGTTTCTGTGCTGTAGTGCTCTTCAATTCTATGGTTCTAATTAAAATTTGAAATTTTAGAATTCTCCCTGGCACTCTTTTCTGATATAAAACTTTGTAATGTGAAAAACAACATTAAGGACATCCTTCACCATAGTCACAACCTTTTCTCGCCTGTGCTGGCAGGAAGAAGATACAAAAGCCTGATATCCAGTATGTCTAGGTTCAAGAACAGTTCTCTCCAATGGCTATCAGGCCTCCTCTCATTACACTTATGAATTACTCCGACACCACAATAAGGACTTCATACACTATTTTAACATCACTTTTTTTCTTGTAACATAGTAAGTTTGAATATTTACTGTCTGTCTTTATTGTATTCATCATTTCTTTTTAATTTAATGTGTACTACTGTAGTTTTTTTTAAAATGAAATTAGCTTACCTATTTTTGTCTCATAATCTGAATTCCTAAAGGGTTTATTTTTCAAGATCTGGGTGTTGTTGTTTGCAAAACCACCCTGTATTGCTGATCACTAACTGGCTTTGATGCTGCGGTGATGGAGCTGTCGTCTTGGTGCCTCTCAGTACTCCTGATGAATGCACTTTCACCATACTATTGGGGAGCGAGCGACAGTTATGGAGAATCCATAGATGGTGGGATTCCTATTTGTCTGAAGATCTTGTCATTCCAGATGGGAATGTGCCAGGTTTAGAGGTTCAGGGTAGTTCAGGCAATCCAACGCTGCACTGTTGTCATGGGCAGTCAATTCCACCTCACCTCTTTGATCCAAGTTTGGCCCGAGGATGCGATGAGGGCTTTAGCCAAGTAGTTCCAGCCAAGATCAAACCAGATTTTAAGCAGGATTATTGGGAAGCAATTTCCAGTTGATGGTACTAAAAATGACATATTTCCATCAATTTACTGATGATTGGGAATAATGAGAAAATTGGAGTAGTCTGACCTTTAGTGAACCGTATACAATAGAGCAGCTTCTCAGGTGTATTTTTTAAATTTAATTTAAAAAAAACCCAAATATTTTGAGATACAGTATGGCACCAGGCCTTTCTGGCCCATGAGCCCGTTTCACTCAAATACACTAATTAACCTAGAGACCCGTATTTTTTTGGAAGATGGGAGGAAACCTGAGCACCCAGAGGACACCAATGCAGACAGAGGGAGAACCAACAAACTCTTTACAGACAGCGCCAGATTGGCGCTAGCGCTTCAATGGTGTCGTGCTAAACACTATGTTAACCATGCAGCCTGAGTGTCCCGGAACAGATTGACAGGAAAGGACAGCTGCCTCTGGAGCAAGAGGTGTCCTGCAGTACAGCTGGAATTTTGTCTGCATCCAGTGCCTGTAGCTTTTCTTTGATAAAGCGTGCATTGGTGGAGGGCATGCTAAAGAATCCCACCAAGATTGCTCTCCTCATCTTGACTCCACCCAACAATGAACTAACGGATGGGTTTGGCACCCTAATTCTGTGATGATTGACGGTGTACGTGCACAAGTCTGGTATTTGTAGCTATCACGACCTTGAGGGATCACTTCATGGTTCTTCTGTTTCTTTATGCTTCACTGTATCCTACATTTTTTCTGCTTATTCACTTGCCTCTTTCATCTTTTACAATTAAGTAAACATTCTGGAAATAAATTTCATTTTTATATCCCTCGTACATCCATTGATATCTTTTTTCCTTAGTTCTGCCATATCTTCAATACTTATCTGGTCTACAAACATCTGAACTATGCCTCTAACGAGCTTCCAAATCATTGCCATGCTAAGCCCTGATTTTCAACCACAGAATATATTCCCTTCTTTATAATATGTTTATTTGTAATAAATATGCAGTGTTTGCATAGTATGTCTAGTTTCTTCCGAAAAACTCTTCATTTTTATCTGATTTACGTCTTGAAATGTTTCAGAAATACAGCTGATAGGGTAGATAAGGGAGAACCAGTAGATGTAGGATATCTGGATTCTCAAATGGCATTTGATAGTTACCATAGAAAAGCGTAATTCTTAAGAGAGTAAAGGTTATATATTCACATGAATAAAACATTGTTTAAAGCAGTCATTCTCAACCATTTTTTTTTGGCCCCTTCAGACTCTGCTCAACTTTTATGGTCAAGTTTATTTAGTTTCTTCCATCATTTTCTCCTACCCCCTTCCCCCCTTTAATAAGGATTTCAGTCCATGACCCTCCTTAAATGTGCTGTGGCCCCCAGTGGGTCACATGGCCTCTGCAGAGAAAGTGCAAAAAATCGTGGGAGTTTAAAGGTTGACAGATATTTCTGAGGCCATAAAGATCTGTACATGGACGTCAGCTATTTGCAAATGAAATAAATCAATTAGACTAAAAAGCAGAGTGGAATGTATTCAGTTTTCTGATGACACAACTTGCTGAATTACAAACTGGTGGGAAATTAAGATGTGAAGATAATGTAAAGAGTATTAATGGGGATATGTGTAGATTAATTGATTAGTCATTTAGGTGACAGATGGAAAATTATATGGGAAAATTTATTTTAGTCTAAAACAGGGGGTGGCTAACCTTTTAATTTTGGCATACAGCATGGTAACAGGCCATTTCAGCCCACTAGTATGTACCAGGGGTGTAGGTTAATTGGGCGGCATGGACTCGTGGGCTGAAATGGCCAAGAAATTATGCTAGAGCAGCTAACAATTAGGAAATGATTGTATGCTGGTTTTTATTGTACAGGAAATGGAGGAGAAAACTTAAGAGGTTTGGCTGTATTTGCATGAGTAAGATGTCTCCTGTTGATATTAAGTGCCATTTTGCCCCCTTATCCAAATAAGGGCTCTTATTTTGGAATCAAAACATTGAAGCTTCTTTCGACAGACACTCGAGATAAGGGGCTTTCCTTATGTGTAGACAATGAGCAAGATTAACCTGGAGCTGAGAATGAGAGGTGATCTTGTGATTCTCTTCTCAAGATTGGAACCAAGACTATGCCCTCTGACTTGTACAGAGGTCAATTTATGAGCTGAAAGTAGGGAAAATAAGGTTTGACCTTCTGCTTAAATGTTTTTATTTAAATTTGGTTAATAAGGATTTGAAACAAATATCCTTTCCAAAAACATATTCAAGATGAGAGATCCAAAATAGTTGATCTGTTTTTCTGTCTACTGATGTTGCTTGAGCGGCTCGGCATTTTCAACAATTAGTGCTTTTATTTGAAGAATTCAATATTCTTTGATACTTTTGAAAGCCAGATCAAAATAGGATCTGTCAAAAAATTGAGATGAAAATAGTTGTCACTGTTGGTAGTTTAGTCTCGGCCCAAAGTCTCTGCCCAATTAAAAACCATGGAATTTCATATAAACATGATAAACATTTGTACGCCAATCTTCATATAGCATAATTTCAAGGCCATTATGTCTTAAATAATTGCTGGCAAATGTAATCCAGTCTATGCATTATAATTGGCCTGTAATTATATTGCAGTTTATAATTGATAGATTTAAAATTGCTTTTCCAAACCAGCAGAGAAAACTTGGTTGAAATGTAAAAGAAAAACTTCATTCACTGGAAAACTGAAATAAAAAGCACTGGAAACTTCGTCCAGGACAGGCGGCATCCGTGGAAAGTTAATGCTTCAGGCTGAAGTGAAACACAGAAGTCTGCAGACTCTGTGATTGTAGCAAAAGCACAGAAATGCTAGAGGGACTCAGCCAGTCTTGCAGCATCCACTGAAGGTAAAGATACATTTCCCGATGTTTCAAGCCTTAAACTATATGTTATTTTTTCTAATGGAATACATTTATTCATTTCTATATACCATTGTTGTATTTTCAAATTATCTTCCAATTTCCAGGTTGACATAATACATTTTTTTTTGCTACGGCTAGAGCTATCTTAACAAATCTTTTTTGTGCATCCTCCAAATCAATTCCAAATTCTTTGTTTTTTATGTTACTTAGGAGAAAGATCTCTGGATTCTTTGGTATATTGTTTTCTGTTATTTTATTTAATATCTGATTGAGATCTTCCCAAAATTTTTCTACTTTCTCACATGTCCAGATTGCATGAATTGTTGTTCCCATTTCTTTTTTTACATCGAAAACATCTATCAGATACTGTTGGGTCCCATTTATTTAACTTTTGAGGTGTAATGTATAGTCTGTGTATCCAGTTATATTGTATCATACGTAGCCTCGTATTTATTGTATTTCTCATTGTTCCAGAACATAATTTCTCCCATGTTTCCTTTTTTATCTTTATATTTAAATCTTGTTCCCATTTTTGTTTAGTTTTACCATTTGTTTCCTCATTCTCCTTTTCTTGCAGTTTAATATACATATTTGTTATAAATCTTTTGATTATCATTGTATCTGTAATCACATATTCAAGGTTACTTGCCTCTGGCAAACTCAAACTGCTTCCTCAAGGTAGGAGTAAAAAGAGATAGGTATCCGAATTAATGCCTAGGGAAAGAATGGGAAAGGGAGGAGTACAGAAAAAAGGTGTTAATTGGCTACGATAAGAGAAAAGGGAAGAGAGAGAAAGAACGACAGGCAGAGAAAGCTGGAAGAAATGAGACATGAGGAAGAAGATGGGGACAGGGGGGTGGTCTCTAAAGGAAATCAGAGAGTCAATGTTAGTGCCATTCGATTGGAGGGTGCCCGGACAGAAGATGTGTTTTTCCTCCAATTTGAGGGTGGTCTCAGTCTTGCAGTGCATGAGACCATGGACAGGCATGTATGCAAGGGAATGGAGTGGGGAATTGAAATGGGTGGCCACTGGGAGAGCTGAATATCTTTCATCAGAAGTAAAACATCAAAATCTGCAAACATTAGCTTTCATCAGAACTGGGAAAATGAGAAAACGTTAGTTGTACAGAAAATGGAGAAGCAATGGAGAGTACAAAGGGAATATCTGTGATATGGTGAAGTCAGAGCTGCCCATTGAGACCACTTAAAATATATTTTAGGTGTTTTGGTCCACCTAAATATAATGCCACCACCAACAGAGAACCAAGTGAGTTCACTTGAACTTATCAGACAAGAGCTAATTGCAATCATATGAAGATGTTCCATATTAAGATTTTACCCAAATTTGCGACTTATTTCTTAATCCAAAGACAATTAAGTGTAGGAACATCAACATAAGGTAAATGTTAGACTGAGTAAAATTTGTTTTTTAAAAAAAACTCATTGAATTCGGGCCTTAGTGAAACCGAGCACAAGGTCATCTCATTAATTGGAGAGTATCTTTTTGCTGAATGTTCGAACAATGTGCCACGTTTGCAAACATTCACACTCCTCGCCTTCTCATTCTCCAGAGAATTCCTCATGCTGACTCTTTAACTTAACATGTAACACAATCGCCAATTAGTGTCAAAGTTACCGAAGCCAACAGACTTAAATTGCATTAACCTTACAAGCTCTCTCAAGGAAAATGTAATCAATTCACTTGAAAGCTAATGACTAATTTTGAACTCGTTATTAAATGATTTGGTCTAAAATTGATTTAAATTATGCAGATAAATATCAGCGAAGCTGTCATCCGCCAACTAAAAATGTTGACCTGAAGTTCACTGGTCCTAGAGTTCAGACACCAGGAAAGCTTTGTACTGTGTACTCTAAATTTTCATATCATTGTTACATACCAACAAAGGGAATTATAATTACATTGAACTCTGGCATCAATTCATATAATTCCATAACCCATTAATTAGCAAAAGGACTTGGCCCTTATGTGGCTAATTTTAAGTATGACATATTTTAGAGATTAAAAAGAGAACGGTTTTAAAGTTGAATTAATTAAATGTACCTTGAATCTCAAGATTTAACAAAAGACTTCATCATCAATGAAGTGAAATATGAAAAACCTACACTGAAGCTGTACATAATCAAGATAGTTCCATTGAATTTTGAGTAATATGCCCTCAATTGAAAAAGTGGGTTTGGCAGTTATAAAATATGTATTAATTAAATAACTCCAAAATAGAGAGGTCATTAGTATTCCAAAATTACTCTTCAAATTGAGGTGCCAGATTAAACAAGGAATTCATCTCATTTTGAAATATTCATCACCAATATTTTCCTAATCTCTTCCTAACCAGGAGTCATGAGTTCAATCCTCATTGGGGGCCTCATTTCTGTGAGGGGCGCTGGATAAAGTGGAGACTCCCCATCTTCCTTCCTTATGTTACGCTCTAAATGTAGTATTGTGTGACAATAATGGAATCTTTACCTTTTACCTTTACTTATGCGCCACACAACAAACTCAACGCACAACACTCTCCCACCCTTTGGCTAATTGTTGCAAAATGTTCCTTATTTGCAGGGGTGCAGTGCTAAATTTTTTTTTAGGGGTTGGAGCTCACCAAAAACGGTGACAAGGAGGTGCCGGAGCTGCCCCATGAAGTGCCTGGAGCAGCCCCATGAGCTGCCCCCTGGGGTGCTAAAGTGGCGCTCCGGTGAGCTCTGGCACCACTGCACCCCCTGCTGGTTTGTATTATTTTAGTTGTTGTAATTAACATAACACTGTAGAGTTATTCTGTTGGGTGTTAGAGATTTAACCTATTGGTCACATCCAAAATGTCCCCCATCTATATAGCATCTTTAACTCTGTAACAATACTCAAAGTGCTTCACCGGAAAGCAAGCAAGCACAGAATTGAATTCAAGACAAAAACAGATTATTTATGTGCTGGAAAAAAACTCAGCAGGTCTTGCAGGATCCCTAGGAAGTAACATTTTGGGGCCTGGGCCTTTTGTCAGGAAGAAGAAAAAACAGGCAGATGTTTGAATAAAAAGGTGGGAGGAAGATGAGAGGAGGAGAGGAGTGAAGAAGGGGAAGTGGGGGGGGGGGGGAAATGGGGAGGCCAGGTTCACAGGTAGGAGGTAATAAGTGGATATAGGTGGCAGGGTAGAAAGGAAAATAGCTGAGAAGTGATGGCAGGAGAGGGCCGAGGATAGCTCTTGGAGGGTACCTTTTTATTCAGGTATCTACCTGTTTTTTTCTTATACTTGAGGAAGGGCCTTGGCCCTAAATCTTGGTTACCCTTTGCTTCCTCGAGATGCTGTGTGGCCTGTTGAGTTTCTCCAACACTTTTGTGCATTGCCCTACAATCACAGCGTCTGCAGACTTTCCTGTTAAACTCCAGTGGGAAATAAAGACCAGTCGAAGTTTCAAACCAGTGTCCTTCATCAAAACTGGGAGGAAAACTTTTTGTTAAGTTATCACTCCTTGAGGAAACTTCTCAGTGGAGAAGTAAACCAAGAGGAAAGCATCTTCAGAGAAGCCGTACCTTGAAGAACGGCTCAGGCCCAAAACGTCGCGAATATATCTTTACCTCCTATGGATGTTCTGAGACCGGTTGAGTTCCTCCAGCATTTCTGTGTTTTTACTACAATCACAGCATCTACAGAGATGCTGACTAACAAGGTAAGTATGCAATTCTGACTTCTGTCCATTCCGAGATGCAACCAATCCTTCGGTCCGAATTACGGTCATAAGTCAGGGAGTACCTGTATTCCATTTCTACCATGGCTGCAACATAGAACTGCTGCCACAGCTCCCAAATCAGCCCAAAGAGAGTATTCTCATCCTCTTTCTTATCACTAACTTTTAAGCATCTTCATTGCCCAATTTCATTGGATATGGATACTATGGAATCTGACCTTTAGCTCCCAATAATTTGATCAACTCCTGGCCATTTCTTGGGTGGAATGCTGACTACTAGCCCTTCAGATATGGTTTTAGCTATTTAAGTTTTACCCAATATATCTTTACAATCTATGGTCGCTGCAAGTCTGGTTGAGTTCCTGCAACATCTCTGTGTTTTTACTACAATCACAGCATCTGTAGACTTTCATATTTTACTTCATCCAGACGTGAATGCACTTTGCTCCGTTCCCCCACACATTCACTCTGGAGGGAGTTGGTCCTTTGTAGTCTGTAATGCTGGTAACCAGTGAATGTACACTGAGAACTTTTGTCTCTGTGATGGCAACCAGATTTCTGATATCAGACCAGAATGAGATAAGCAACTGTTCAGCAACTCACGAATTGGCCTCAAACAACTGATTAAAACTAAAAAAAAATTGAGACAATGAGGCTCATTTTTATGGGAATCACCTTGCACAGGAAGCACAAATGTTTATTAATTACCTATCTTTTGCATTAATAATCTTTTATCTTTAACTTAATTTACTTAAAATAGTAGTTTTTAGGAAGCATCTGTTTGGCTGCATTAAGCCAGAATCTCAGCACCTATGTATTTTGTACAATGCATATGCCCATGAACTCATTAAATGGCCATTTGGCTCATTACTGACCTCCACAGTTTTGGAGAGCCCAGCTCTGTTGCAAGGGTTTATGTCTCCAGTCCAAACTTTGTGTGGTAATTTGCCTCAGTCTGTGGCTGAAAATCTTTACTCAGCTTCTCATTTAAACTTCTCTGCCACCTGTGGACAAGTAACGTCCCCCAATGCCATTTGCCTTTTAAAAATAAACTTAAAAAAAATAAGAGCAATAACATATTCACTTAGCACATTGAACAAAGTTAAGAGCCACAAAACTACAGGAGCATTAGCGAGACGTGTGATAGACAAAGGAATAGGAATACAATTGTGAAAGAGAAAGACAATAAAAGGCTATTTGGTTGGAAATCCAGTGTGCAGGCTTATTAGTGATGGGAAGATGGGTGGCATAAAGTTACATAAAGGGAACTAAGTGGAAGCTGCTTTAAATGGAGTACAAAGTAGGGAAGCGAGGGGTGATCCATTTTACACTGAAAAGAGAAAGGAAAGACGGGTTCAAAAATGATCAAATGCTAGAAGCAGATGAAGCTTAAAGGAGCATGGTAATCAATGGAACTAAAATTTAAAAATCAAGGATACTTACAGAATCTAATGCCAGGGCATCGAAGGTTATGGGAGAAGGCCAGGCAGTGGGTCTGAGTGGGGAAATGGCTCAGCTCATCATTAAATGTTGGGACAGTGGGCTGATCAGCCTAATTCTGCTCCTATGTATGCCTCAATTAAATGAGTTGGGCTTTAATGCAGGTGACAGGAATTTAGGAGGTGAGACATAATGCTACAACTATGCAAAGTCTTGGAAATGCCGCACTCGGAGTATTGAGCCCTGTTTTGGCATCATCCCTTTGAAAGGACATATTGATCTTGGGTGGAAAATGGTATAGATTTACTAGAATGGACTCAGAAAGTACTTATGAAGACAGATGATACAAGCAAGCATTGTATTCCCTGCAATTTAGAAAGTTAATGGGTGGTTTGATTGAAGTTTTCAGGATATTAGGGCATAACCGATAAGGTAGTGGAAGATAGACTATTTCTGCTACATTATGGCTAGGAATGTAATCTGAAGATCAGATTCAGATCTATCCCAGACAAAATTAGAACACACTTCTCATTCAAGGAGAGGTGGAAATTGGAACTGAGAAGCCAAGAGATGCAAGTCAATTGTTTATTTTAAATCTTAGATTTGTTTTGCTCAATTAAAGATATTTGGAGTCCTGGCACAAAGATATAGAGACAGGTCACAAATCAACCATGATCTCATTAAATTATGGAACAAGTTTGAGGGGTTAATTAATAAAATTCTGATCCACTATTCATCTGTTTAATGATGGGGGAAAACAGAAAACAGATAATGGTCTTCCTGCTCTGCTCAATAGGTCAATAAAATCAGCTTCCAATTGTAAAAACTCAGCACTATGTAATAATCCATTAAATGTAATGATTCCAAAACAAATACAAGAAAAACACAGGAGCAAATTCAATTGTAATTAGTTTTAGTAACTCATTCTCAATTGCCCTGATTAATGTTCATTTTCTAAAAGAAATGTATGGTAATTTCAATAGAACCATTACAGCACAGAAAACAGGCCCTTTGGCCCTTCTAGTCTGTGCTGAACTATTATTCGGCCTAGTCCCTTGGACCTGCACCTAGTCCATAACCCTCCCATTCATGTATCCATTCAAATTTTTCTTAAATGTCAAAGTTGAGCTTGCATTCACCACTTCAGCCAACAGCTTGTTCCACACTCCCACCACTCTCTATATGATGTTCCCTTTAAACATTTTCCCTTTCACCCTTAACCCTCTTTGCATGGTTTTCTTTTGTACTCAATTTTATTATGAATAAAGGTTATTCCAAAATATTTGTATGTAGCGGGTTGTGCGCAAGTGCAGTGAAAAGACTGAGACCACAGGCTGAGAGCTTGAGTAACACAACTGCTTCTCTTTGAATTCCATACTGCAGCACCTAAGGCTGTGTCTGGCCTGCCCCTGCCATTCCAGAGCTTATGTCATGCTAATGCAAGTGCGCACGTGCTCTTCCGGTCTGGACTGGAAGAGAAGGTCCCACAACGCCATCTTTGCTGCAGCTGACCACGTGTGACAAGCAGGACCGGTTCGCTGCTACAACTATGTGCGTCGCCACATGTATATATTTATTTTAAATATCTTAATGTATATACATATGGTTATGTGCTCTATAGTGTGTGCCTATAAATACAGCTTACAGTTTAGTATTAAAATGTATCCAGCATTCTCACTCTTTCAACCCTTGCAACTTATTCTCTCTTCACACACCCAGTTCTCCTGCCACGCATCTACTTTGGGTAATCTACAGGAACCAACTAATCCAATTTTGGGTTGTTGTTAAAAAGAAACTGGAGCATAACAGTCACGGTCAGGATTAAACCAGGATTACTGGCAGTCAACATTCAGCACAGGGGACAATGTACAGATGCACCAAAATTCTTAATTGCTGCCTTCGCAGAAGATACACCAAAAGTATAAATTAAGTGACCAAAACATGCCATGAAATGGGAAAAGAGATAATACATATAATATTCAGTTGCACTTTGTAGATAAAAAAGGAGGCTTCAATATTTTAATGGTCCTGGAATAGACTATGGTTAGTATTTGGGTAGTATGGGGAGGTTCAAGAGCCTGGTAGCTGTTGGATTAAAAACTGTAGTGGTACTGGACTTCAGGCTTCTGTACCTTTTGCCTCAAAATAGCAATGAGAAGAGATGACAGCAGAGGACAGGCGATCGTGCTCGCAGTAATAGTGATAGATCTAGTGTATTCTGTCGCTGTTTTTAATGACCATAGGCAAGTTCAGCCCTTGCATTACTAGGCCACATCATTTAAGTCATGCAAAATTTTAATGTGGATTTTAGATGTTGTCAATGGTATTAAAAATAATACTGTAGCAAGTCTAGATGGACTAAGGTCGAACATGATCTGGAAAATGGATGTCAATATTTTAGCCAGGTTGTTTTCCTTTTGGACAAAATGTGGCAAGGTTCCATTGATGATGAGACACTGCCAAGCAGTCATTATTCAGATACCCGGCAATACCAGTAAATTGGTGTCCTATCACCAATGGATCTGTCCTTTTAAGGATTTTAATTTTTTTTTTTAAGCACCTTGGTTTTTAGTTAACAAGATTGGTGGAACCCAATTGAAGTGTTTAATGTTGATAAATATAATCACCTCCAGAGAAAGTGAGGAAGAACTTCATACAGGGAAGACTGATCATAACATATGGGTGATATGTTCTGGTTCTAAATCTTGGTTCCATTGACTTCAATGGAAGAGTAAACAGAAGTAACTACTAATTAGGATCTACAGCACATGCAATATGATGACCAATTTCTGGGCAAGAATCTTGTTTGTCTGGAGAAACAGGAGTTTGCAGATGCTGGAATGTGACATCAAACATCATTTGCTGGAGGAATTCAGCAGGTTAACCCGCTGAATACCTCCAGCAGATTATATTTGGTACCTTGTTCCTCTAGTTGGGTGTGGTGGGGTGGGGGAATGTCTCAAGATATAGGACAACTGTGAGAATAAGGGGAAATGTATTTATGAGGTCCATCAGGAAGCAGGTTTTGAGAGGAATGAAACTCTGAAGTCTGCAGATGCTGTGATTGTAGTAAAAACATAGAGAAATATGTACCTTGAAGAAGAGCTCAGGCCCGAAATGTCAGTAATATATCTTTACCTCCACGCTGAAACCTGCTTCCTGATGGACCTCATAAATACATTTCCCCTTATTCTCACAGTTGTTCTATATCTTGAGACATTCCCCCACCCCACCACACCCAACTAGAGGAACAAGGTACCAAATATAATCTGCTGGAGGTATTCAGCGGGTTAACCTGCTGAATTCCTCCAGCATTTTTGTGCATTTTTACTTGAGAGAAAGGGATTGGTTTCGCCAGTCTTATCTGAGAGGCTATTTGAGTACTAAAAGCTTTCTATTGGGTGTCAATGGATGTAGATAAAAAATGAGTGTATGGACAACTGCCATTACTGTATATATTTGTGTAATGATCAAATATTTTGGACCAATTTTTCAGGTCAAATTTGGGGAGAGTGGTTGACCTTTACACAGGTCATTCTTTTGACCACGGTAGGTACTTGTTGGGAGCTTGGATGGCTGGGACCAGGTGGTGAAACCACATTCAGAGTGTCAGGAGCTCAGATGGGTGGGTGGCAAGAATATTAGGAGCTCAGAAGGGTGGGTGGCTGGGGCCAAAAAAAAGGGGGTCAACCTTTTACCCAGGTCATATAAAAATAGCTCAAAAAAGGAAGGGGGGGGGGGATAGTCAACTATTACATGGTATCGACAATTACACAAGTATATACAGTACCAAATTGAATGTCGGAACAGCCTTAAGGGGCTGAATAGCCTGCTCTATTTCCTGAGCTATCTTTTGCGATGCATCATGAAGAATTGAAATTGTTGCTGGAGGGCCAAACAGAAATTTAGCTTCTCAGAGGAGGATTTCTACCATTGCCCTAGTTCCACTTCAGATAGAGCTGTAACCTGCACATCCCTGCTATGCCTCTTCTAAATGCTGCTCTGGGAATAAACATAATTGGTGTTTAAAAGGCCCAGTGTGTATAACGATCAATGAAAAATCAGAATATTTAACATACAAACCAATGGAAAGGCTTAAAGCCACTGACTGAAACCTTGATTTGTTCAATCATTCTTTTTTAAAAAAGGTCCTCCAATAGATTGTAGGAAATGGTTGAGATAGATTTTCCAATATAAGCCTACAGCAGCATTGGAGACTATTATTTTCTCATCAAGCCAATTAAAGAAGCTGAATATGGTGCATATTAAATGACCACAGGTTCACTTGCAATTAGACTGGGGTCAAAGCTTCCTGGAGAGATTTTCCGATAACCACATTTATTTCCTTGAATTCCACTCAGATGTTCCTGCGCATTAATGTCCAAGGGGCACTGACTCTGAAGAACAGGCACAATGCAGTTTAGAAGCCTATTGTACAAACTTTAAACATGCTTATATTAAGAGGTAGATGGTACCCCATTATTCTGGATTCCCAATGAAGGGCTCAGACCCAAAGCGTTGATTGCCTTTTACTTCTGGTGGATGCTGTGCCACCTACTGAGTTTCTCCAGCACTTTTGAGTACTGCAGGGTCCCATTAACCTACAAGAGCATCTTTGGAACGTGGGAGGTCAAATCAAGTGAGTCACAGACATTTCCCAAGACTAAAATCAAATCCTAGTGCTAACTGCTTCAACAGCATGTCTCCTCCGCTGCTCAACTATACTTACAAGAACTCATATCAATTGATGGGCTAATTTCATTTTAATTCACCGTCATGTATCAATAATTTTGATAGATGGGAATTCTAGTACATATACATGCTACCTCCATTATTAGTCCTTTTCCCCAGTGGAATCTATAACAACACAAATACTTTTCATACCTGATCTTTGGTTACAGTTATCAATGGTCTCTTTTGAACTTTACCCGCTTTGAGCCCCATAGATGTTATTCCAAGATGTTCCACTTTGGTTCAAACTGCAATTCATGTCTGACAAGAACAGTGTATCCTAATATTATCTAACATTAAATGTTGTTATTTTTAATTTCTTTTACCCAGTCTTAATTATTTTTCTCTTTCTTTGCAGAAGACTTCAATTCAGATTATTGTGGGAGAGAAATCTTTGTCAAGAATGCTGTCATATCACTCATCAAATCATTATGCGGTGAAGAAATATTTCAAGTACAAAACTCTGTATCTGTTACATTGTGAAGGGAACACCATGGCTGTTGGCAGAATCAGACTTCAGGAAGGGGAAACCAGGATGGTGGAATGCAGTAGTGCAGGTGTGACCTCACTCGCCTGTATAGGCTGGCCCACCTCCGACCCTGTAACTCCTCCCTGTAAGATTCCCAAGAAAGGTTGATAGGCCTAGTCTCCTTCCTCCATACTAGCCTTGGATCCGAACCAGTAGCATGTAAAAACGTGCCTGATGTTTCAGGATAATCACTCGTTTCGAGTCTGCTTGTGATCATCGATCGCGCGACAACCAGGACACAAACCAGTCCTCATTGAGAGTCAGCAGTGGAGACAGTAAAGAACTTCAAATTCCTGGGTGTCAACATCTCTGAAGATCTATCCTGGGGCCATCATCTGAATGCAATCATAAAGAAAGCTTGCTAGTGGCTATATTTGTTAAGGAGGTTTGATATGTTCCTAAAGACTCTTGCAAATTTCTACAGAGAACATTCTGATCAGTTGCACCACTGAAGGCGTCAATTCACAGGACAGGAAAAGGCTCAAGAGGGTTGTAAACTAGGCCAATGCCATTATGGGAATTAGTCATCACTCCATTAAGGACATCTTTAAGAGGTAGTACCTCAAGAAAGCAGCCTCTATCGTCAAGGATCCTCACCACCCAGGCCATGCCCTTTCCTCACTGCTACCATCAAGGAGGAGATACAGGAGACTGAAGACGCACACCCAACATTACGAAAACGGCCTCTTCCCCGCCGCCTTCAGATTTCTGATCGGCTAATGAACCACAGACACTAACTCAATTTTTCTTTGAACTAATTATTAATTTTTAAATATTATATTTATGGAAATGCAATTTTGCTCCTATATTGCACAATACTGTGGTTGCAAAACAACAAATTTCGTGACATGTACAGGATAGTAAACTTGATTCTGATTCGGAAAGACATTATTTTCAGGATGTTTGAGAAAGTCAGGCAACCATTGCAACTTCCAGAAATTAAAGTATAATCTTCTTAAACTGCTAATGTCTTGAAACAATTGAATGTCCTGTAGTTCCAATGCTTCAGAGGCCAGATCAGATAATCGCTATAGGTGAGACTTACTGCATGTAGGCCAGACAGTTTTGGAGCAGAATTTATCCATGTTCTCTATGCATTTGCATGAATTCAACTTGAGGAGTTCACTACATTAACATAGATAACAGAAGATGGTTTTCTCTTGCGCTTTTTTTTAATAGGACTGCAGTGATTAAATTTCACTTTTTCGGCAACTCATCAGTTTCCTGGTCACTTTCAGTTCAAAACTTTTTTTTAATAGCTAATTCAAAGTCTCAAACATCTGTGGTGAGATTTGTCTAATGTTCACTGGGCTTACAGGCCAATATGAGAAGCGTTATGCTGTTTTATCCTTCACTAATTATATAAAATGGGGGGAACGTGGCAAGATGATGTAGAAGCAAGACGTGTATTGCACCTTTCCCCAGCTGGATTAGTAAATACCTGACTTTAAAAAAAGCATAAAAGTGGTTAAAAATATTTACAGTTGTTTAAATAACAGTGATTTATGATGGCATCTAATGTGAAAAAATTTAAACTTCAACTTCAGAAAAAATTACCATACAAAACTCCGGAAGAATTGAGGCCTACATGCATAGCTGAATCCACGGAACCGTCGTTGGGAGTCTCCAAGCCTCAGAGGACTCCAGCCCGTTCGAGTTTGACCTCGGTACTGATCCTCCCTCCGTAAGATGGCGCCGACACTTTGGTGAACTCAGCATTGCACGTGAAGTCATGCGCGGGGGTGGCACGACCGACAAGGGGACCCGTGAACCCATGACCTCGCTGGGCGGCCCAGGGGTGTGCAGTGTAGTGTTGGAGGATGCTCCTGCACGTCCAGCGGCTTTGCCTGGCTTGCTTAGGGCATCCTGGGTCCGAGAATTGTTGTATAAAGTATGGGTTGTGGGTGAGCCTGAACACCGACGTCCGAAGAGGTCGGGGTGCCGACATTGGGTGTCCAGATCCGCAGCCGTTTAGCTAAAGGATCTATGATGAGGAAGAAGAGGAACTTACCTTATTGGAATTTGTCCAGGAGGAGGAGCACATAGTTAAAGGAGGCAGACCTCAAAAAGTGGAGGTGGTATCTGGAATGGATTCAGTGTTTACTGTTTTGGAAGGGATTGCTTGTCAAATGCATAATATGTCAAAAAAAATATCAACACAGGTGATTCAAGGATTTATGGAGATGAAAATAAAAATGAATACCCTGTGTGATGAAATGTCAAATATGAAACAGGAAATGGCTGTAGTTAAGAGTGATATTAATAGATGTATAAAATCAGTTGATACTATGCAAAATAATTTTAAGAAAATTGAAACAGTCTTTTCTGAGTGTCAAAATCAGGTGGAACGTAATAGAGAAAAAATGTAAAAAGTGGAAAGTTCTTTTGTAGATTGGGGGATTAAAAAAATAGATTTATTGAAGAAGATTGATTCATTGGAAAATCAAAGCCGAAGGAATAATGTGAAAATAGTTGATCTTCCAGAGGACATTGAAGATTCCAATCCTATAAAATTTTTTAAGCATTGGATCCCAGAGGTGCTGGGTAAAGAGCTTTTTCCTGAAGGCCTGGAATTGGATTGGGCTCATAGAGCTCTGAGAAGAAAACCACTTCCAGGACAAACACCAAGAGCAGTCTTGGTTCGTTGTTTAAAATACCAAGATAGAGAAATGATTTTACGTATGCCGGTACAGAAAGCACGGCAGAATCAGTCTCCATTAATGATTTGAAATAACAGTGTGTTTATTTTAATGCCAATTTGAGCCAAGAGGTTATTAGAAGAGAATGAGAATTTAATACAGCCAAAGATGTTTTGTGGCGAAAAGGCTATAAGTTTGCTTTTCGTTATCCTGCAATTTTGAAGGATATTTATGGAAATTTTCAATCTCAGTTCTTTGAGAATGACTAAGAGGAGGGTAAATGGAAATGGAAATGGACATGGGTATGGAATGAATGGAAAATATGGAAAGAAAGAAGAGTTGACACAAAGTCTTCTTGATGTTGAAGATCTGGAGCAGTCGTTGGGCATGGAATCATTGGGCTGAATATATGGACTATATTTTGTGTTTAATTAAGTAATAAATATGTATCTGGCTGGGGGGGGGGGGGTGGATGACACTGAAAACTTTGATAGTCATCTGCCGCTAGTGGGTTTACCACACCCAGATTTTACCTTTGGGTGGTTATTTTTTGTGTTTTTCTAATATTTTTTTTTGAAGTTTTTTTTGAAGAATTATAGAGGGGAGCATTATTTTATAGTGTGTAAATATATTATTAGTTAAAAAAGATGTCTAAATTGAATTTTGGAACTTTTAATGTTCAGGGATTAAATAATCCAATTAAGAGAATGTTGGCTTATATAAAAAAAATGAAAATTGATATTGCTTTTTTACAAGAAACACATTTGACTGAAAAATAACATTTGAAATTGAAAAGAGATTGGGTTGGTTATGATTTTGATTCATTAAAAATTACCATTTGAATTGGAATCTTCAGAGGGGTATGCTGGCAGAGTATTAAAAGTGAACTAAAATTTTTGCTGAATCTTTATGCCCCTAATATAGATGATGAGTGGTTTATTTCAGAAGTTTTTTTTAACTGTTAACTCAAGCTAATGAAAATGTCCGAGTTGGTGGTGATTTTAATTGTGTTCTGAACCCTTTATTGGACAGAAATCCAAAAAGTATAAGGAAATCAAAGATGGAAACACAAATTAATGCATAAATGAAAGATTTAAATTTGATGGATATTTGGAGAAAAGTTAATCCTACAGAAAAAGATTTCTTTTTTTATTCTTCACGACATGATTCATTTTCTAGAATTGATTTAGTTTTGGTATCAGCACATTTACAAGGTAGAGTATTATGAGCTGAATATAAAAGTAGAGTTATATCAGATCATTCATTATTACTTTTTTCTTGTGAAAGTTCAGAGGTAATATGTCCGTCGTTTAGATGGAGATTTAATGCAATGTTATTGAAAGAACCAGAGTTTGTTACTTTTGTTAAAGAGCATATTTCTTTATTTTTCACTGAGAATGTTAATTCTGTGGATAGTCATTTTGTAATATGGGATGCTTTAAAAGCTTATTTGAGGGAGAAGATTATTAGTTATTCTACGAAAGTTAAACAATATATGGCAGAAAGTTTAGAGTTAGAAAATAAGATTGCTGAGTTAGAGAAAGATTTTCAGAAAGGTGTAACAGAAGATAAAAAAGTTGCATTAGCGAGGTTGAAATTATGTTATAATACTTTACAAACTTATCAGTTTGAGTGCTTAATTAATCGATCTAAACAATGTTATTAGGAGTTGGGGGAAAGAGCTCATAAGGTACTTGCTTGGCAATTGAAAGCTGAACAGACATCTTGGACTATTTATACTGTTAAGAAGAATTCAAAAGTTACTTATAAACCTCATGAAATTAATGACCAGTTTTATTCATTTTATCTAAAATTATATACTTCTAAGGGGAAACAGGATAATGGTTTTATTGACTTTTACTTATCTAAATTAAAGTTACTGGTATTAGATGGAAATGTTCAGGAAGAATTTCCATTTACAGATTTTGAAATTAAGGAAGCTATTCAGGAAATGCTTAATGGAAAGTCCCCAGGGGATGATGGATTCCCTGTAGAATTTTATAAACTTTTTAATGATGGTTTATCTAATGTATTTGGAGAAGTATTAAATCAAGTTACTAAAGATCAGAAGTTACCAGAATCATGTTCAAGTGTTTTAATAACTGTCATTCCAAAAAAAGATCGAGATCCATTAAAAGTGTCTTCATATAGATCTATTTCTTTTTTAAATGTAGATTATAAAATGATAGCGATAGTATTACTAATAGACTTGCTAAATATTTACCCAAAATGGTACATATTGATCAAACAGGTTTTATTAAGAATAGAAATGCATCAGACAATATATTTTGATTAATTACTTTGGTCAACGCATATTGAAAGCATTAGATGCAGAAAAAGTTTTTGATAGGGTTGAATGGTATACTTGACAGAACCGGAAGGGTTGTTGAAACAATTGCAAGAGTGTTTGTTGAAATTTGGAGAATTATTGAGATATAAGGTTAATTAGGATAAAAGTGAAATTTTACCAATTGCAGTGGGAGATTATTCAGAATTTAAAACTATTACAAAATTAAGGTGGACAGGTAAAATTAAATATTTAGGTATGTTTATGGATACTAATTATCAATCATTATATCAATTAAACTATGTACCTATATCAAGATGGATTAAAGCAGATTTGATTAAGTGGAAAGATTTCCCATTAACTTTGATTGGTTGGGTTAATTGTATTAAAATGAATATTTTTCCACGAATTCAATATTTATTTCAGTCAATACCTTGTTTACTTTCTAAGGGCTTTTTTCAAGATTTGAATAAAGTAGTGCGAGAGTTTTTATGGAAAGGTAAATTAGCTCGAGTGGAGTTGCATAGACTTTTATGGAAGTATGCATTGGGCCGACTACAATTACCACATTTTCAAAACTATTATGAAGCGGCCCAGTTGAAGTTTGTTAGTAGATTGATGGATTTAGATCAGCCTCCTATCTGGGCTAAAGTGGAGATGGTGTGTATTTTTAGGGTTGAGATACATTAATTTACATTTTGTTGGAATTTGATTTTGTTACAGCAATATGATATGCCGATATTGAAACATTTGTTAAAGATTTGGATTAAAAAAAACAGGATGTTAGGGTCGAAAGATAAATTATCAATTTTAACTCCATCGTATAATAATCAGCTTATTCCTTTTTCAATGTTTAATAATCATTTAAAGATTTGGGATTCTAAAGGTATAAAGACAATACAAGATCGTTTTGTAGAGGGGCAATTTCTTTCTTTTAATCAATTGAGAGAAAGATTTGATATACCTGTAAATTCTTTGTTTGCATATTATCAACTTAGAGCTTTAATAAAAGATAATTATGGTAGAGAGATGATATTACCTACTTTGTCGAGATTTGAATCTTTGATTTCCTCTATACCGAAAAAGGGTTATGTTTCAGTTATGCATAATTTGTTACAAGATAGTATGGATATGACAGATTGGGAGAAATCTAAACTTAAATGGGAGAGTGATTTAGTATTTATTTTTCCCATTGATGATTGGGTGAATATATGTCAGGACAATGTAATTAAATTGACTAATGCAAGATATGGAATGGTTAATTATAATTTTTTACATCAAATATATTTGACCCCGGAAAAGCTAAAAAAAAAAATGGGTTTAGTAATTCGGATCCTTGTTTTAGATGAGGCTTATGTATTGGAACTTTTCTACATGCCGTTTGGACTTGTGTTAAAGTTCAATAATTTTGGCAAGGAATTAAAGTAGTTTTGGAAAAATTATATAATTTTATATTACCGTTAGATCCAACAATTTTTTTGTTGGGAAATTTGTATTTGTTAAGGGGAATGGGATTGGACAAAATTCAAATTGCTTTTGTACATTTGGTGTTATCAGTAGCGCGTAAATGTGTTGCTAGTACTTGGAAAGATGATACTGAGATTAATAAATCACACTGGCACAATGAATTGAAAGTATTATTGTCATGAAAAAAAATTACTTATAATTTACATGATAATTCTTCTTCTTTTGTTACTAAGTAGTCTCTGTATTTGAAATATATGCATTGATATATATTTTGAAATGTTATTAACATTTATAATATTCTATTTTTATATATACTTTTTTTTGCTCCCCTTAAGGAAGTTGTCTGAAGGGGTGGGAGGGTGGGGTGGGTGTTAATGTAAAAAAATTTTTAAAATTATTTCTATACTTTATGTTATGTTTTTTCTATCTTTTAAATAAAGTTTGAAAAAAAAAACTAATTATATAAAATGCAGGAAAACAGTGGTGATGGTGCAATAATTAACTTACCAGTCTAGTAACCCAGAGACCTGATCTAACAATCTGGAGGCGCAAGTTCAGATATGCATAATCAGTAAATACATTGATTTTTTTAAAGTGGTTATTATAAAGAGTACCACAGATATATTGGATGGTTATAAATGCTGCCTGATTCATTAGGCATCCTTAAGAATGTTAACACCATAAGGTATAAAGCAACCAGTTTGATTGTCACTCTGTTCACTAGTTTGAACATTGATTCCCTGCAATATGGTTGAAAATGTGCCCTGAAAAGCAACACATTGCAGAAACTGGGTTACTCTGACAGCATCTCAAATGCCTGCAGCTTCTACCAGCAAGAAATCTATGAAATATTTCACCTCCACAAGAGTAATTAGATGGGTAATCTTAATGAGCAATTTCATTCACTTTCTTAAACATTTCTCCTACAGCAACATGGAAATGCCACAACCTCACACATGAGCCTGCAATGGAAGGGTTAAAACCAAATGCATTAGAATTGTTGGTCTGCAGAATTTGGGCTGTGAGAACAGGCTCACTTGCCTGGAAAAGTATGGATGCTTGAGAAAACACCAGTAAATGTAGAGGCCCTGAACTCTGAGACGGGCTTGTTAGGCACTTATTGTGAAGCATAAACATTTTCCTTGTGTTTTACCATCTGATTGATAACTACCTTTAGAGGATAAAAGCCCATGCTCATTTTTCATATTAAATGTGAGACTTCAATCCAGATCACAATTAGTGCCAAGGACTATTATATATACATATATATTTTTTTAACTGTATATCTATATTTCTCTCTCTCTCCCCATCTCTCTCCCTCCATCTTTATATTATATCATCGTGGCTATCCTTCGAGGTCGAGGATGATGGCCTTCATTCCGTTGACCCACAGAGCAAAAACACCTGTGCCTGAATTTATTTAACGTATACTTGATGTTGCACTCCAAGAAGCACATGATACTTCGCAAATCAAACAACTAATTCCAATGATATGGAAACCACGACGATTGGAGCTGAAGGATTTGCTGCAGCCTTCGTCCCCCTTCACAGCCATCGAGTTCAGAGTAACTTCATCCACTTTTTCCACTGGTGAGGACTTGGTTGGATTGTTTTTTGACAGGGACCTCATCCTCCACCTCCCCTACCAGGGGCATAGGACCACAGGATCACACAAGCTTCTCCACTACAGCAAGGTGACAATCCATGGAGAGGATTATTATGTACCGTGTATTGTGTGTATATATGTGTGCACTGTGGTCTGTGGAAATGCTGTTTCATGGGATTGCATATGTACAGTCAGATAATAATAAACTTGACAACTGTCATGCTCCAGAATCCATTAATTAAAAAAAAAATCATATTGTCTTATATAATGATAGCATTGCCAAGAGAGAAAGCGTAAAGATAAAAGAATAAAAGTTGGCTCTCGTTTTCTGGAGGCATCTCTCCTTAAAACTGTTGACCTCTTTACTCCTTTAGCATGAAGGAATGGGAACAGAAGGACACCATTCATAGCTTGGAATGTGTGCTGGAACTTATCAAGGACAGTATAGCTGTCTCAATCACTCTGCAATTACCTTTTGAAAACCTGCCACCTCCATCCCGAGTGGCCATACATCCTAGATGTTACAAACAGTTTGCTTTGTATCTGTTCTGGTTCTTCATCCAGCCACTTTAAATCTGTGCTCTCTCATTCTGGACTCTTTCAAGCAGGAAGAACAGATTTTCTCCTTTCGTTTTGGCTAAACCTGCATTATTTTGAATGCTTTTGTCAAATCTTCTCTCTGCTCTTTCCCTTGAAGAACAATTCTACACTGTCATGCAAGTCCCTTACGCTTGCACAGCACAGCAACAGGTTTTAGGGCAACCTGCTCAAGCATTTCTTTACATTAATTCCATTGCTTTTGTGTTCTCTCCACTTTCGGACAATTGGCAGGGATATTTAACCTACCAAGTCAACTCACATACAATGGGATAGGGGAGGAAACTGGAGCAGATGGGACGGGGAACCACTCAGTCACGTGAAAAACAAACAAAGAGCAGAAGGGATCGGAATTGAACCCAGGTTGCTGGAGCTTCTAGGCAATAGCTCAACAAGCTGGACCATTGGGCCACCTTACTAATCAATAGTTTCTGTATCCTTTCCAAAGTCACAACAGCCACTTGAAGCAAGGCTACCTGATGATGATACCATCTGCTCAAGACTACGTTTTAATGGGAAAAATAAGAAGATTATTTATTACAGGTAAGTTTCGACTATATATGTGGTAGAGGAATAAAGGGGGCTCAGAACGTCATACACCAGTCACTAAAATTGGTGCCACAGGTCATAAAGAAAATATAAATCAAACACTGGAGGACTATTGGAGTTGAAAAGTAGGGAAATTATGTAGATTTATTTTCAGCCTCAGTCTTCAAAGCATTGCATACAGATTTGATTGCTATGTTATAGAAAGATACTCACACATTGGAGATGCAGTAGGGAAGGCATGTAAGAATATTGAGGAATACGCACAACTGATAGGGAAGATACACCTAAGGTGAGGTAGAACAAATGAATGAGAAGGAAGGAAGGAAGGTTTACTCTAATACATTTAGATGAGGCATCACAACACAAAGCTTGAGTGGACATAAACCTGGTCATACACTGGTTGGGGCAAAGGTCTATTTCTTTGGATTCTGTTCTATGTTCAGTCATAGGACGTCCATTCTGACGAAGTTGTTCACCTGTGCTAATCTTATTTGCTTGTGTTTTTTTTTGTCCATATCCTTCCAAATATTTCCTATCTACTTACCTGCACAAATTTTGACATCATAATCTGGTGGTTTGTTTTGTAAACCCTCCATTCTCTTGTTTCTCCAACCCCCCCCCCCCCCCCCCCCACATACCCCACCGAGTTCCCTTTAAATCTTTCCACTCTTGCCTTAAATCTATGCCCTCTAGTAATTCTATGTTACCTTGCCTCCTTTCCACAGTGACCCTGGATGTTTGAGTGCCAGAACTAATTGTCCCTTCTCCTGAGCAGCAGGGATGAAGTGAAAATTGATAATGACCAAATCTATCTGCCCTTTTGCCAAGATACCAATGGAAATTCTGGGCCTACTATTCTGCAGTTGTTACATTACAACAACAGAGCAACATTGTAAAAATAAAACCACTTTAATGGTCTTTCTTTTCTTGAAACACTTTGCCTAGCAGATACAGGTGCTCATCAACTTACGATAGGTGTCATGTTCTGACAAACCCATTGTATGTCGAAAAAGAATATCATTACCATTTTTTAAAATTACACTTTGAATACCTTTATTCCACACTGTAAAAAAAAACCATTAAGGTACACAGCTGAAAGTGCACTGGGCATGAAGAATGTTGGAAGCACCGAACTAAAATTAATTGCTGGATGCAAGTATCTTGAGTTTTGTCTCCAGAGTAATTTCTTTCCTCTCTTTCTTCTCATCAGAAGCAGGGACATACGTGGGCATTTGGTAGACATGATGGGATGTTTACAGTGCACTTGTTCACGTGATCGCTACAGAGACTGCGAGCATGGTTGGGTCAGCATCACGAGAGAGTGGTGCACTACATATTGCATGCAAAGGAACAGATCGGAATTTGAAATTGAAAGTATCGATTCGAACCATAGTAACTTCGAAAGTCAGACTATCGTAGGTAGGGGAGCACCTGGTATTTCCAATTGACTGTGTCACCGCCAGCACAGTGATGTGGCTGGTAACTTGAAGGCGACGCCCATAAAACACTCAGGAGTACCTGGCCTCCAACAAGCACAGGTCTACATGATGGCGTGCAGTTTGTGACATGGCCAACACACTGGTCATAGTTAGATGGGCCACATGTTTAATCTGTCAGAGAAGCTTTAGTTTCTTGCTCTGTGGAGAGTCAACACAAGAACTGCTAAACCACAAGACAGAGGTTTACCTGGATCACCTTCCCAATAACCATAATGGATGTGCTGACAACAGTTCATTGTGAAAACATTATTGCCATTACAGGTGATACTTCAGAAGTTGTGGAGGTGGGACAAAAGGGTGGATTTAAAAAAAAATTTAGACATACAACACATTTAGGCCCATGAGTCCCTGCTGCCAAAATATACCCAATTAACCTACATGCTGCTATGTTTTGAATGGTGGGAGGAAACAAGAGCTCCCAAGGAAAACACATGCTGATGCGGGGAGAACATTATAAACTCCTTACAGACAGCGTGGGATTTGAACACTGGTCTCAATTGCTGGTGCTGTAAAGGCATTGCATTAACCGCTACGCCAACCATCTTCTTCTTTCTTTGGCTTAGCTTCGCGGACGAAGATTTATGGAGGGGTATGTCCACATCTACTGCAGGCTCGTTTGTGGCTGACAAGTCCGATGCGGGACAGGCAGGCACGGTTGCAAGGGAAAATTGGTTGTTGGGGTTGGGTGTTGGGTTTTTCCTCCTTTGTCTTTTGTCAGTGAGGTGGGCTCTGCTGTCTTCTTCAAAGGAGGTTGCTGCCCGCCGAACTGTGAGGCGCCAAGATGCATGGTTGGAGGCGATATCAACCCACTGGTGGTGGTCAATGTGGCAGGCACCAAGAGATTTCTTTAAGCAGTCCTTGTACCTCTTCTTTGGTGCACCTCTGTCTCGGTGGCCAGTGGAGAGCTCGCCATATAACACGATCTTGGGAAGGCGATGGTCCTCCATTCTGGAGACGTGACCCACCCAGCGCAGTTGGGTCTTCAGCAGCGTGGATTCGATGCTTGTGGATTCTGCCAGCTCGAGTACTTCAATGTTGGTGATGAAGTCATTCCAATGAATGTTGAGGATGGAGCAGAGATAGCGCTAACCATACTGCTCCAAGAAAGGAGGTAGCAGAGGATGGTCTCAATTCATCGACCTCTGTGTTATGGGCCCAGCACACTTTCGCTGATTTAAATTAAAGAGTGCTTCTCAGATACAAATTAAAGCTTTCTTTTATTCACTGTCAACTTTACATCAATGGACTGGAAAAAATAACAACTTAGCACCAATCCACAGAATGAAGTTACAGGATCGAACTTCCACCCTTCCTTTTCTCTGGTCACCTTTTGAAGGAATTTTCTAGGACTGGGTGGTGCGCTGTGAGAGCATTTCTAAGGAATTCTGAATCCATGATGTGGACCGCAGTTTAACACAATCAGACAGATTAGACCATTTACAGGAATATGGTCACTCAGCTCCTTAGCCTGTCCCTCCATTGAGGCTGATCTATAGTGGCCTTGACACCTCTTCTGTACCACCTCCCTGTAGCCTTCAAGACAGGTGTATGGACAGAAAGGTTTAGAGGAATATAAACTCTGATCAGGTAAACAAAACGGCTTTGTTAACATCATCCATATTTGAAAAGAATGGAATTTGTAGCAAACATTTTTATTTTTGCCATTAAGCAATTGTCTTTTGGATTTTAACAGAAGCTACCATCATGTTAGGCTGTATATTTCTCCCATAAAATAAAAATACTGTCAATGTTGGAAATGTACAATAGCAACTGCTGGAAATCTGATAACTATTTTGATTAAAGGTTGCTAATTCTCTCTGCCGTGTATTTCCAACTTTTTCAGATTTCAGAATGTTTTAGGTTTGTATCCGAATCCCACTGTGCTGTGGGAATTGGAAGTGCTCAGTTAAGAATAAATAATATGTCCAGGATTTACCAATGTCCCACTTTTGATCGAGCAGACTCTTCCAGACAAGAGATTGGAGAGGTGGAACATATCAAGGCAAGAGGCAGAGGTGGAAAATATATCAGAGGTGATCTGTTTTTTTCAACAATCCAGGAGCTAAAATGCTTGTTATCCCTTCTCTTGCCACTTACACTACAAACAGCATCAAAAACTTTGTTTCAAGGTAACAGCAGCAGAATGCTCTTGATCCAGCATTGGTCTGCCAGTCAGTAGTCTAAAGTGCGTGTAAAGCAGATTTTGACATCAGCACAGGATTGTGAATGGCAGAGAAGTTTATTTCTCCTGTCCCTGCTGTAAGGTCCTTAGAAATAAGTAATCACTGGAACCATGGCCCAACCCATATTCGAATTCTCCATTCAACCATTGGTTTGGAAACATCTGTTCATGCTCTGGGATTTCAGTTTCTGAAATTAAAGTGAATGCTATGGGATGGCAAAAGCTACAAGTTTGAAACAGAAAGATTTGAAATTGACAAGTTCTACTGGAGGAGGGGAATTTTCATTGCAGTAGACATACCAAATGTAATGCGCAGAAAACCAGTCAACTTTGGGCAAAAGGAGGGATAGTGAAGGGGTGGAGATCCAGCCATCTTCAGTTTACAGAAGATAAAAAAATAACTGTCTCTTTTATTTTAACTTGCTGTATAGCTATTGAACTCTTGGCTTCAATGGCTCTGAATAGAGATGGCACAGTCAGCTTAGCACAATGCTGATACCGCGCTAGAAACTTGGGTTCAAATCCAGTGCTCTCTCTAAGTAGTTTGTACATTCTCTCTGCGTCTGCGTGGGTTTCGTCTGGGTGCTCCAGTTTCCTTCAACATTTCAAAATGTATGGGATGGGGGTTGTAGGCCAATTCGGTGTAATTGGGCAGCAATGGGTCATGGGCCGGTCGGAAGGGCCAGTTACTGTGATGCATGTCTAAATTTAAATTTTTATTTAAAATTTAAATTCAAACGTGTGCTAAAGTGGTAGAGAGGTTGCCTCACAGCACCAGCTTCTGATCTTGGATCACCCTGTGACCGCACAGAGACCAGTACTCTGTTATCCCACAAACCACCTGTAATGGTCTGGATTGTATATAGTCATTGGCCGATAAAGGCACGGGCTGGCCCGCTCCCTAATGACACTCTCCCCTGTGGCCTAGGCCATAAAGGTTGAACCACCACTCCATTCCCTGCTCTTCCCTAGCTTGGATCCAGGCCAGCTCAAGTCTTATGTACAATAAAGCCTATTGTTCCCCTCAGTCTTTGTCATTATTGGGGCAACTGGTAGTGCCCAACACCACCCATATCTCAAACACCCATAGATTAGTTGAGAACTTGATGACTCTAAACTGTGTGGTCGGTGAGTGGTAATTATGGGGGGGGGGGGGGGGGGGGCATTGATGGGAATGTGAGATTAAAAATGGGATTAATGTAAAAGGTGTTTGATGACAGTACAGTTTAGTGGGCTGAATGGCCTATAGCCATCCTTGTGCATTAAATAGATCATTCTTGCCTTTGTATCTTGGGGCATTGAGTACAAGGGTTGGGATGTCATGACGGAGTTGTTCAAGACATCATTTAGAATCCAGTTTGAGCATTGTGTGTTGATCTGGTCATTATGCAGATGGAGTTGGTACCTCGAGTGCAGGGTGTTGTCTGAAATGGAGGGATGTGGTTATGAGAGATTGGGTAGCCGGATGCTCACTGCAATGTAGTAGATTGAGGGGTGGTCTTGAAGGGGTTTAAAAGTTGAGAGGCATAGATAGTCAGAATCTTGGTGCAAGTTTAAGGCCAGAAAGGATAAATTTAATGGAGACTAAGAAGTAAAATTTTCACACGAGAAGTGGAGACTATTAGAATGAGTTGCTAGAGGAAGTAGTGGAAGCAGATGATATTACAATGTACAAAAGGTATTTGGACAGGTACTTGTATAGGAAAGAATTGGTGTCACAGTTACCATGGATGAGGGTGTGTGGTAATGGCTCATTTATTTTTCAGAGTTGGTGGTAATGCAAAAAAAATGTTTCTCAGTCATGCAGCCAGACCTTTGGTGGCCTTAGAGTACTGTTATGGTTCGGATGGTACACTGAGATGAAATCCCTGCAGCATTGGAACTCTTATTCTCATCTCATGCTCCTCTCCATCCCAAAGCCTATCTTGTTGTACAACTCCGACGTACTCCCGTCCCAGTCACTGTAACTCCAGGGTCAAGCTGTCAATCCCTCAAGAATTCATGTCTTTTTTGCAATAATCCACACTTAAAAGAAAATCAACAACATCTTGCCAGTGGCCAGCAATTCAGCTGTCCAGTTTATAATTACAAGATTTCAATTTCCGGCATATCTTAATGACATAGCAGAGACGCATTTGAGTCAAGTCTGCGTGTTACATTTCTCTGTATAGTCTTCATCTGAAGCATTTCCCAGATGCTTAGGTGTGTAAATATTTTATTTAGCTGGGTTAATATTCTTGCATGATGGATCGTAATGCAGTGTAACCTATAATTTCTCTCACATTGCCACAACAATCTTCCTTCCACTGTAAATGTCCTTTTGTTGTTTTAATTAAAAGTTGTATGAGAAATTTTGGACTTGAGCAACAACAGATAAGGTGGCAAGAACTTGATAAGATTGCCCAAAGCACCATAAATAAGGTACTTAATGATAACTCCATTGTGCAAAATCAATATTAAGTAACAAGGTGATAAACTGCATGATGGCTTCAATAAATGAGGTAGGGGTACTTTGGTGGAACATTGTTTTATGGAATGATGCAAGTGGAAACAAACTCTAGACTGCCTTTATCGTGTCTTCATTAGATTTTGACCATTTTAGGAATCTCTGGGCAATCTCAAATGGGAATTCAAAAAAACACAAGCAGAATGCGTCTTTAGAGTAACAGCACACAGTATCCGAGGAGATGACGACTGAGCTCCGGGAACAATACCCCCCCCCCCCTGCCCCAGGGGATTAAGTGCATTATAAATGGTAACAGGATATTAATTTGAAAATGTAAATAGCATGTAATTCATTACATCTGTGCTATATCTTTCTTTGTATGTAACATTGACCACCGCCAGTGGGCTGATATCGCCTCAAACCGTGCATCTTGGCGCCTCACAGTTCGGCGGGCAGCAACCACCTTTGAAGAAGACTGCAGAGCCCACCTCACTGACAAAAGACAAAGGAGGAAAAACCCAACCCCAACCAACAAATTTTCCCCTGCAACCGTGCCTGCCTGTCCCGCATCGGACTTGTCAGCCACAAACGAGCCTGCAGCTGACGTGGACATTTACCCCCTCCATAAATCTTCGTCCGCGAAGTCAAGCCAAAGAGTACTGGTATACCATTTCTCACAAATTTCCAGCAATGTAGATTGTGTTCAGATGCAGTTCTGTGCATAGTTTTGTGTTGTTTTGTCATGTTGTTGTTGAATAAACCTTTGTTTAAAAAAATACACAAGTATGCAGCCAATTTAACACAAAGTAGTTCCTGATTTTTTTTTTTAATATACTGTTTTGCTGCATTATTTAACAGTGCAAATGTCTCCATTTTCTTGGTCTGAATTAAAGGGCTGGTTGGGAGGGAGCTGGATTTCAGCCAATGAATGAATAAACATATAAGCATATTGATGCTTTGCCAACTGAGGGAGCCCAGCAAAGCTGGAAGCAATTTTCTGCTCCTTTCCATATTGTGCAGATAACGCCAGACGGCATTCATGATTTGCAAAAAGGCTGCCTTTACACAGAAAACTTGCATTACACACCATCTTGGTTACTTCCTTGATTGCTTTAAGAAAGCAATCTGATGCTTGCTCAGTCAATGGAATTTGGCATGCAAATTTCTCTGCTTTGAAAAAAATTGTTCTATCAATCTACTTTCCTCCTTTTCAAATAGAGCAACAATGATAAAAATTATCAACTCTTTGCAAACAGTGGCTAAATATTATGTGCAAGATTAGTTTAAATCTTATTTCATATAATCAAGTCTGGGTGAAAATTCTTGGGAGAGGAGAAGCAATCCTGTAAGATCCCTATGTATTGGCTCTGGGACAACATTGCAATGTGTTCCAGCAACTGATTCAGAACCTCTTCAGTCACACGCTTTAAACTTTTGGCCAAACAGAAAGTGGCAGATGATTTGGGAATATAGCAGCGTCAGCAGCTCTGATAGTATTAGGCAGACCTGGGTTTGAATCTGGTGAGGAGTTTGTGTGTTCTCCCCATATCCACTTGGGTTTCTTCTGGGTGATCCAGTTTTCTCCCAACATTTAAAACGCATTGGGGATTGTAATTGGGAGTAATTGGATGGCACAGGCTTCTGTTACCATGCTGTATGGCTAAATTTTTGTTTAAATTAACATTTTTTTTAAAAAAGTGCATTCCTATTCAGATCCAGGGTAAAATTGCCAGTTACTTGTAGGAGAGCTGTACTGTTTGAGGTACCTTTATTCAGATGTACATTTGCAACTTTTATGAATAAAGCACATTTTGGGTGAAAATTAACGATAGTCTTTGTAAAAGCACCCACAATACTCAGATGCTTGAGTTTCATGCATTCTTTGATTCCTTATTTACATAGCAAACTGGGATGATTAAGGCAAATGTTCACATCAAAACCTATTATACAACTCTTGTTCAAGTGGGAATGTTTCAAGAAACAATACTGTATTTCAACATATTTGCATTTACACAAGAATTGTCTTCAATGTTAAGCTGCCCTGTCAGGATGGCTACACAATGGGACTGGGTCATGGTTAATTTGACCCATGCCACATGAAGAATCCCTTTGACCGAACTACCCACAGAATCCAGCTGCTTCTCAAGGTCGAGTGAAGTCCACGTGCCAGCTAGGCCTCAGGGGGATGGAGCCTGTGACCCCGCCTCTGGAATACCTTGATGGCAGCTTGACAGCTCATGGTTTCAAAACCCATTCAATAGTTGCTCAATGTTTCTTACATTGAGGAAAAAAAAGATTTGTTACTCAAAAACAACAAAAAACATTAACTTTATAAACTAAGTGTTAAAGAAGGAAGTAAAACATGAAAGTCAGCCGACATTGTGGTTTGAAGTAAAAGAACAATGCTGGAGAGACTCAGCTGTTCAAGCAGTGTGCTTTATGTGGCAAAGATAATGAAACATAATTAACATTTTGGGCTTGAGCCCTTCACATCTTTTCATACCTTGGAGGGCTCAAGCCCAAAACATTGGTTATTTTTAAATTTAAATTTTTGTGGATGCCATACAACATGGTAACAGGCCATTTGGCCCACGAGTCCATGCCACCCAATTTACACCCCATTAACCTACACCTGGGTAGGTTTCGAATGGTGGGAGGAAACCAGAGCCCTTGGGAAAACCCATGCAGAATGGGGAGAATGTACAAACTCCTTACAGACAGCATGGGATTCAAACCCTGGTCCCAATTACTGGCATTGTAAAGGCGTTGCATTAACCGCTACACCAACCGCGTCGTGTATCTTTATCTTTGTTACATAAAGTGCACTGTTTGACCAGCTGAGTCTCTCCAGCATCGTGTTTTTGTTAAAGAAGGAACACCACTTACCTTCGTTTATTTCTTCCATCCAAGTACGTGACACCATTTGAACGAATGGAGCCTTCAGCATTAGCAAGCCGACATTGGCAAAAAGCAGAGGGGTTGATATGAAAGAATCAGACAATTCACTGACTCTGGACTTGGGACTGAGTTCACAAATTGAGGAGATTATATGGATTGGCACCTCAGCAAGCTCTATACTTGAACATTGCAATGTATTGGTGGGAAAGGCAATTTCAGATGAGCTGAAATAAAACAGAAAAAATGTAAGCAGGGGTTGTTGTGTGAAAGACACTGGCTGAACATGAAGGATATTTTATGAAACACAAGCAAGGGGATTGCAACAGGTATAACATTCACTAATATTCTCAATCAGAAAACACAGTATAATCAGTCCCATTGGACTTAATACTACTGATTACGATATACAGACTTACAACAACCAAAGATTTCAATATGCTGCCTGCCTTTCCTTGTCTAAAATGGGCTATCTAACAGTCCCTATTGCTGTGTAGTGCACAGCTTACCAACAATTCCTTCAACATTGTTCAGTTTGCAACCTGGAGTGGAGCAGGGTTCATTTCAGGACCAAAGAGCAAAAAAACAGCGACTCCAGGTGTTGGACTTTATAGTACAGTAAGGTGGAGGGTCCAGTCCGCATAATCATTTGGTAACATTAAAGGGGCCAGTGGTCAGGTGTGCACTAATGGGTGGGCAGAATGTAAACTTCATTAGCAGATGAGACTTCCGACAAGGTTCCAAATGGAGAGGTCACATGACCCTCCAAAATTCACACTACAGGGGTGGGGCTCAAAAGAATTATGTGGACTAATTAATTGTGTGCTAGGGCTTTTAATGTGAATCACTGTTGCTGCACTCTGAGAGAATCCTGCTACTTGCCACTCTTTTGTGGATGCCATCTACAATTTCTACAGAATTGTAATTTTATTTAATGAGAAGTTTTATTCAGTGTAACAGGAAGTCAAAATCCCCCATCAATGATCGCAGGGAAATCCATTTCGAAAGGTCACCAGAGGTAAAATCGCTCAATCTTGCTGGAACCTGACCTCATTACTTTCTTTTAGTTGCTTTTGTGTAAATGTCAGAAACAACTGAGGCCTTCGGAAGAGGTGCAGGATACTGAGAGGAATAAACGTTTCTTTTAAAAAAGCTCACACATTACAATTCACACAATCAACTGTATCACATCCTGACAATGTTAGCCTTTGACCCCAGTTGCCACAACACCTACTCCCCCTGTTCCAATTTATGAATATGAACCGAACATTTTTTCCAAGATGTGCTGCATTTACATATGGTGGCAGTTAGATTTTAACATTTTACAAAGGGATAGTGGGAGCATCAGGGCACAATTTATTACGAAGGGGTGTGCTATATTGCAAATCCATTTTAGCCTGTTCAATAGTTTATTTTGCAAGATACAAGATGAAATTGAGCCTTGGATTCATTCCAAAACGAGTTAAGGTTGTTCCAGATTTACACAACTACGTGGCTTTTTGCATTTTAAAACAGTCACTATGAAGTTTACATATAAATGCCTACACCACCAATAAGGCTGCATATTGAAATCCAGAATCTTTGCAAAGTGTACCAACTGACCAACGAGATCTGTTGTCAGAAGGTTCCCATCATTTACCTCTGAATGTTAATGCGCTTCTCTGAAGGAACATCATTATTGCTTCAGCTTTGAACCTGATTTAAACTGAATACAAGAAATAAGAGCAAGTGCAGGACAAAAAGCTTCGCAAACCTGCTCTGCTATTTAATGAGATCTTAGCTCATCAGGTCTAGGCTTTAATTCCACATTCCTCTGGGAAAGAGATATAGGAGAGTCAGCACCATAGCTGTGAGGAAAAATTTCTTCTCACAGGTAGTGAGAATGCTGAACGTCCAAAGGAACTCCTCACACCAACCATCTGAGACTCTCATATCGCCAAAACAATTTTTATATACATATAGTTTGTATGTGTGTTGTCTCCAGTTGTGTGGCCACATGTTTTGCACAGAGGACCAGAGAACACTGTTTTGTCAGGTTGTACAATCAGATAATAATAAACTTGAACTTGAAGTTGGATTTCTCTACAGCTAAAAGACTTTTGGACAGGTTATATGGAAAGGGAAGGTGTGAAGGGATTTGGGACACCTTGCAGGTGGATGGAGCTGGCTCAGATAGGCCACGTGGTACACCTGAACTCGTGGGGAAGAAGTGTCTGTTTATATGATGTACAACATTACGACTCAACGAGTTCCCAATACTGTATAATGTTAAATAATCTAGGACTTCAACAGATTATCTACTCAGCCAAGACTACATTTATTAGCCTCCACAACTCTGGAGACTAAAATCAGAGTTCATATTTGTTGGTTTGCAAGTGGGACAAGTGAATTGAAATCCCACCCACATTGAATTTGGTGAAGAATGTTACAAAAGCAACTTCCATTTTAACCAAAGGAAACAGCAGATTCATATCTTCACTTGTTCTGGCCCCAAGCAGGCAGAGGGCAGTTCCCAGCCCAATGCAATCTGCTTGAAGTTCCCTTTTATGGCAAAGGAACAAACATCCATGCAGGTATACAAGAGGCAACTGGTCTGAAGCCACCATTCAGTGCTCTGGTCCCCAACCCAATTAACCCTACTGGAAATGAAAGTCAGGTCAGCAATATAAACAAGTAAGTGACAAAGCACTCAGCAGGTCAGGCAACATCTATGAAAGGAAGCCAGGATCAGCATTTCTGACCATTGACCTGAAGCACCATGTTGGAGACACAAGTAACTGCAGAACTGGAATCTCAAGTTAAGAAAGGGTCTCGAACCAAAAGATCAACTCTCATTTCCCTTCCACTAAGTTTTTGTATCCAGTGTTTTCAGCAGTTTTCCAACAGTTGATGTGTTTTTGCATTTTAGGTTTTATAAGTTAGAGCTCATATTTGTTAGTTTTCACACGAGACAAGTGAATTGGAGATGGTTAAAATGCAAGTTGCTTTTGAAACAAAGGATGCCGTAGGTCTGAAGCATGTCAGCCTGCCCAGAAACAAGTGCCCAAAGTGTGGCTGGGGGAATTGTAATACGCATCACAGTTCTGTCTGAGGAGCTCAATAAGCATTGGACCTCAACAGTGACCAAAGCAGTGGGACATAATTGGACACATGATGGACACGGAGGGGTACTTCCCTGAACAGTCTGTCATCTGGCAGAATGCTTCATCACTAGTCCTCACAAACAAGCACTAGGGCTTGGCTGGCAGTGAGGAGCCCTCCCAGTTAGGTCCTTCCGAACTGAGCGGATATTCACCCTGAAGTGACTACAGTGGAGTGGAGACAGTCACCCACCTCTTTGCTGATTCATTACGAGGGTCTAGAGAAGGGTGCAAGGGCAGCATAACAAAGGACTCTGATCTATGGGCTCTTCCCGGGGACGCACACAGACTCAGACATCCAGAACTGCTGGAAGACCATCAACTTGGTGAACGATGCATACTGGCCTGTCCGAAACCTGTTCGTCTTTCAGCATATGGAGATGTCGATGTGGGAATGCTGCTGACTGGCACCTTCCAGGCTGCAAGAGTATGTGCTGAGGGACGCACTGAGACCAATACAAGGGCGCTGCAGGGAAGACCCATAGTCTTGAGTCCTCCCTTTAGGGGCATTAAAGTGCTGAGACCAAGCAGAAGCTACTCTAATGGAGAGGAGGAAGAAGTGACAAGAAGCCACAGTGATGGCAATGGTGTAAATAGAAATGAATGTAACAAGACACAGAGATGGGAATGTATGGATATGAAACTAAGGGTGGGAATAGATTTTGAACAGTTTTCCTTTTGTAAATAATTTAATGCGAATAAAGTCTATTTTTGGGTAGTATAAAAAACTTGCTGGTTTCAGAAGCAAATGGGACATTGGAATTACTACTAATCATCTCCAAAGTGATCTCAGATGCCCAGGGACATAAACATCTCTGCATTGAGGAATAGACAGAGAATCTATGCCCACAGAAAGTCGGCTTTATAATCAAACAGTTGGGAAATTTGCACTATCAGAAAGATTCCATTGTTTTATATGCTCATATAAGGTCGCCCCTCATCTTTCTAAACTGCAAGATAAAAACATAAGAAATAGGAGCCACCTTACTGTCAAACTTGCTCCTCCATCGAATGAGCTCATAGCTGGTTGGGCCGTGGAATCAGCGCCTCTTCCACGACTGCCCCTCATTTCAAACTGGCCCAAGCCTTTTACTACTGTTCAGCCCTGCTGATGAACACTGTTTCAAGCACACATAGGGAGCAATGCAGACCTGCCCACATACCATGCCACAGGTACACAGCCAGCCTTCTATTGAGGTACAAGACTGTCACAAGCAGAGAGGATGGCAGTACAATTTTCCAGATGTGCACTTGGGTGCAGTGAAGGTCACATGGCATGTAAAAAGGATGGAATAGTGTTTTACATCCATTGGGTTGCATTTGCCCTCTATTTATTCAATAGAACAAGCTAATGAGGAAAGTCCGTGGGATAATTCACTGCTGCAAGATATTTTGTGGAAGAAAGTACTGAATTTTTTTTTTTTTTTTTTTAAAAACACATGCAGCACAGTTACAGTCCCTCTGGCCCATGACTCCAAGCCGTCCAATTACACCCAATTAACATACAACACCTGTAGGGTGGGAGGAAACCAGAGCACCTGGAAGAAACCCATGCAGACACGAGGAATGCATAGAAACTCCTAACAGACAGACAGGGGATTCAAACTCTGGTTAGCGTAGCGGCTAGCACAACACTGTTCCAGCGCCAGTGACTGAGGTTCCAATCCACCACTGACTGTAAGGAGTTTGTATGTTCTGCCCGTGTCTGTGTGGGCTTTCGCCCACCATTCAAAACGCACCGGGGTTGTAGGTAAATTGGGCAGTACAGGCTTGTGGGCTGAAAGGGCCATTACCATGCTGCATGTCCAGATTTAATATTTAAATTAGAATCATTAAAGTTTTGGCATGCAATATTTATGTTTCTGCCTTAGCCAAGCTAGGTTGCAGTTCTAATTCAAGGAGAACTGGCAGATCATTGCATTTACAGGTCAGTGGATAACAATAAACCAGACCATGTTAGCCCTCTGGAATTACTACATCAGGAAGCTACTTAGAAACTGTCATCAATCAGCATCATCGGCTCCAAACCACAAAAGGCAAGCTCCTTGTAGATGTTAATTTATTCATAAGCTTAAAAACAAGTTCCCTGATTTGCAAAGGGGTAATGGCAATTTACACATTTCGTTACAACATAGTTCAGAGAAGAATTTGTGGCTGGGTGAACTGGCCACCAAAGCGACTGAAGTGTTTGGGAGCTTCTGGCCTCTCCCCATTTTCAGCAGAAAAGCTCCAGCTCGAAATGTTAATTGCCTTTTACTTCCTATGAATGCTGCTTGGCCTGCTGAGATTCTCCGGCACTTCTGTGCATCGAGTGGGAGTAAGATGAATTTTAGAGAATGCTTTGGAGGAAAGGAACCCATTTGGATTAGATCCTAGAAGGAGAGGACCTTATGATTGAATGAATGAGATGAAGGGGCTGTCAAAGAGTCGGGATTTACAAGCTACTTCACCAACCACTCCACCTTGGCTCATGAGAGTATAAACATTCAAACATACAGAGACCAATCTCCACTGAAGAACTGTTGTTATGAGTACACAGGGGGCTTTGCCTAAATCGGGGGCATCACGAGAATTTCCTTGTTCATCATGCTTCTAATCAACTTGCTCCAAACCCAAACAAATCACAGATCAATCAATCCCTTTACCTGAGCAATTGTAATGAGAATAAAAATTTTAAATGTTAAATTTAGACATGCACCATGGTAATAGGCCCTTTTGGCTCATGAGCCCGTGCCACCCAATTACAATCCTTACAACCTTACCTAAAACTCTAGTAGGTTTTGAACAGTGGGAGGAGGGAACTGGTGCACCCAGAGGAACCCATGCAGAGACAGGGAGGACATACAAACGCTTTCCAGATAGCGCCGGATTCGAACCCTGGTCACTAACATCTGCTACACTAGCCCTGCTGTCCTCTCATAGGTAGTCTCACCTAACTTATTACTGAAACTCATTTACCTTGTGATGACCCTGGATTAGATGTTCTCTTACAAGAGTTTGAAGAAAAACTCTCTTACAAGAGTTTGAAGAAACAGTTTGAAACAGGCCAGTGACAAGAAGATAAGTGTATTGCAAGGATAAGTGATAAGAGTACCATGATTGAGAATGTCAGAGTAAAACAAAATGAATAAGCCACTTGTGTAGGAATGAGGAGTCATAAGGGTACACGGGAGGTGTTGATTAAAACAACACGATGTTCTGGCCTTGGGGATTAAGATAGGAGGTCTACACCATAGATCATTGCAGAGCAGGAAATTGCTTGAGATAAATCTTAGGCAAGGAGCCTATCAAAGAAAGCCAACTTTTGTTCAATGTAACAATGTTGATCTATATAAACAGAAGAGACTGGACAGGAGGTGTGAGTTTTGGGGAATAGCTCATTGAGCAGGTGACCTATGAACTAACGACTGAACCAGAGCTCTGTTAAGCTTTATTCTTGTACTATGTAATAAACTGATTGTGAAACCAAATACCTTCTCCTATCACTTCATTCAACGAGCACGCTGGACTCAGACGACACATAGACCACAGATGCCTGTTAGGGCATCATACAAAACAACATTATCAGGGAGGTTGCAGTTCAAAATGAATGCACACACTCATAAGTAGGATGGCCATAATTGCTCTCCAATGTGGCGTCTACCTGTCCAATATTGGAATGCTTGTCAATTGCAAAATAATTGGATGGGTTCAGAACAATATCTTGAAAACCATGATAGGTTGTCTCAAGTTGACAAATGACAACAGCTGGAATACTGCCGCCAACATTTGGACTGCTGTGACCAGTCAAGAAGCAGCAAAGATGCTAGACTTTAGATACTAAACAACTCTGGCAGTCTGGTTAGCGTAACAGTTAGTGCAGTGCTATTAAAGCGCCAGTACCTGGGGTTCAAAATCGGGCATTTAAGGTGTTTTCTCCTCCTGCCCGTGATCTGCGGGGGCTTTCCATGGATGCTCTGGTTTCCTCCTACCCTTGAAAATGTATGGGGTTGTAGGTTAATTGAGTGTAATTCTGCAGCATGGGTTTCAATGGGATCTACCATGTTGTAACTTGAAAAAAAAACTCCCAACTACAAAATAACCCCTCTAAACAGGCACAATGGATTGAAGCTGGTTACCTCTTGCGGGCTTTAACGTGGACATTAGGGCACCTGAGCAGATGAGGAGATAGCCCTAAAGTGCATCTGTTGGACATTCAAGAGTCAGTAGGTTGGATGGGATGATGTTTGACTGCAGCAAAAGGTCAACAGTACAACGCCACTGCTTCAGACATGCCACCCAATGCTTGGAATCCAGCAGAGGCCAACTCACAAGATTTGCTTTGTCATTGGAAAGGTCTATGATGTTAGTGGAAATAAATGAGAGGGAGTCCTTAAGCTCTCAAGTGTGTATATCAAATCAAACAGATCCTGCCAACTGAGCTGTTCGGTGACTATTTGCCCCTTTGCTTTGCAGACAAAAATCCTAAATTTCATGTGATCAGTTCAGGCAGTTTTATGTCATACATTCATGTGTTTTTTTTTTCATTCATTTGTGTGATGTGATCAATATTTAATATTCATTCCTAATTGGCCTTGAGGAAGTAGTAATGAATGACTGTACCACTGAGAGCCTTGCCAAGTCATCAATTAGACATCACCTGAGGCCAAAGGAGAGGACGGGATATTTCTTTCTGTATAGAATAGGTAGGTAGGCTTAATGACCAAGATCATTGAAACCATTTTTTTTAAATTCCAAATTATTTAGTCATAAATTATTTAATGTAATGCTCTCTAGTTTACTGGCATGGTAACATAAATCTAATACTCTTGAAAGCTACGTAATACATGTTAAAGTTAAACCACAACCTCCAGACCAGTTGTTTTCAATCTTTTTCATTCCACTCACATACCATTTTAAGTATTCCCTATGCTATAGGTGCTCTGTGATTAGTAAGGGGTTACTTAAGGTGGTATGTGAGTGGAAAGAAAATGGATGAAAACCACTGCTTTAATCGTACCTAATTGACTCGTTATGTGCATGGTTTCATAACTCCAAAGGAAATGGGCCAATGACAATGTTTCTCAACCAAAATACTTCAGTAACAATTGGGCCTAGAGCACTGATTCTCAACCTTCCCTTCCCACTCACGTACCACCTTAAGCAATCCCTTATTAATCACAGAGAACCTATGGCATAGGGATTACTTAAAATGGTATGCGAGTGAAAAAGTTTGAAAATAATTCCTCTAGAGCAATAGAAATGTAGAAATTTGGAAAAGAAAACAAAGTGCTCTTGGCTGACCATTAGATTTTATTAGTTAGCTCAATATTACCTCATTTATCCTCAGTAAAAATGGAAGAGTTGATACTTGGAGATTCGTGTTACAACTATTAACCCTTTGACCTCTGTCTCTGGATTCAGGGGCTGCCAACAAATGCATATACTTTATGCCCCCATTTAACAGGGCTGATTTGATGTTGGTTCATACTGGTGTGCCTACGGTAGATTACCCATGGATCCAGTTTGGAGTATATATTATGAAAGGGTAAAAATGGCCAGAGTCCAAGATTAAGTGACGTCAAATAAACTTGAACCATGACAGATGTTTAAATGACAATGGGAAATAATAACCTACCTTAGATTTATTTCAGCCCTACAACTGTCCCAAATCCTAATGCTCTTCCAAATATGTCTATGCACATACCCAATTTCCACTGGAAATGTAGTTATCCAATGGGATCCATGTTTTTAAATGTAATTTTAAAATTTAATTTAGACATCCAGCATGGTTACAGGCTCTTCTGTCCCATGAGGGCCTGCTGCTTAAATACCACAATTAACCTACAGTAAATTTTGAAGGGTAGGAGGAAACTGGAGCACCCATAGGAAATCCACGAGGAAATGGGCAGGGTTCAAACCCTAAACATTGACAAAAGATAAATTCTGATTCAATTCATGCTTTCCCCATTGATTCTGCTTCACCCATCGAGTTCCTCCTGAAGATTGCATTTCACTCCAGATTCCAGCACCTGTCGCCTCTCGTGTTTTCATTTTATTCATCTTCTTTAAGACCCTCCATATTGATCAGGAATATTTTAACATGGTTCAGAGACAAATTTTCTTTCATAATGTTTGCAAGTCCTCGGCAATTTTACATTTTCAGGTGTGTTCAGTTAATACCTGCCATTTAATGTGCCTCAATAATAAGATCAAAAAGCATAGGAACAGAAAAAGGCTATTCAGCCCATCGAGTCTGCCCCGCCATTCTTTTTCCCACTCAGCCCCACTGTCCAGCCTTCTCCCCATAACTTTTGATACCCTGGTTAATCAAGAACCTATCAACCTTAGCCTCAAATGCACCCAATGATTTGCCCTCCAAATCATCTGTGGCAACTAATTCCATAGATTTACTACCTTCTGGCTGAAGAAGTTCCTACACATTGTTCTAAACAGATGCCCTTCAATCTTGTTGTGCCCACTAGTCCAAAATTCTTCCACCATGGGAAACAACTTTTTACAACCACCCTGTCTAAGCTTCTCAACATTTGAAATGTTTTAATGAGATCCTCCCCCCCCCCCCCATTCTCCTAAATTCTAACGAATATAGGCCAAAAGCTGTTAAATACTGAATGAAGGGTAATCGCATTCATTCCCAGAATCATCCTAGTGAATGTAATTTGAACCCTATCCATTGTCAGCACATGTTTTCTTAAATGAGGAGCCAAAATTCTCCAAGTAGTGTTTGGGAGTGGAGTGAAATGTTAATCCTATCACTGTTTATGGTCTTGGAATTCTCCAAATGACAGTGGTAACATTAATTACAGCTTGTGGCTGAAATTGGAAAAGTATAAAGCATGATTTTCCTACATTAGGCACGATCCCTCCACTATATTCCTATCTAATGCTCATCCACTTGCTTTTTCAACATAAATACGACCTCCCTCCCCCAGCTTCTTGCACCAAACATTCACCAATTTGTGTGGAAAAACTTGCCCCTCAGATCTCCTTTAAATTTATTTATTCTCTTGTTAGTTTTCCCCGCACAGGAAAAAGTTTCTGACATCTAGCCCATCTGTTGCATTTCATAAACCTATTTGATTCAAGGTTTCTTTATTGTCGTCATAGTACAGAAATCGCACGAAATTGCCCTCTGCCTACCGTAAGGCAGATGGAGAGTCACCATTAGTGTCACCTGATGCCCAGTAAGAGAGAAAGGTCCACCCCTCAGCCTCTTCCATTCCATTGAATATAAACCTAGCCAATTCAATCCCTCCATGCTAAGTAACATTCTGGGGACTTTTTTTTCTGCGCATTCGTTATTGCCTCCACATCCTTCCTGTGGAGAGGGAGTGGCAACCAAATTGTACCAAGTTTAAATTTGTCACAAAATACCTAGTACAGTGAGGGGTGTTCTTCTGCAAACAAACTAACAGGCCATTACATTTAAATTTAGACATTCGGCACGGAAACAGGCCATTTTGGCCCACGAGCCGATGCTGCCCAATTACACCCAGTTGACTACAACCTCCGGTTCATTTTAAAAGGTGGGAGGAAACCGAAGACACCAGGGAAAATCCACGCAGATATGGGGAGAATGGGCAAACAGACTGTGCGGGATTCAAACCCCGGTCTCAATCACTGGCGCTGCAAAAGCTTCACACCCACCACTACGCCAAAAGTGCCACCCTAACATGTGTGCAGTTGTGTTAAGAGCACAATTTATAGCGTGTAGCAGTACATTAAAAAGGAAAGGTTTAGAAAGGGAGAGCAGAGTGGTACATTTGTACTTTACAAGAAGAACAAAATGCTGTGAACTCATGGGATTGTGTTAAGCTTCAGTATCAGCTGCGGCAGAAATGGCCACATCAAAAAAACCACTCAGGCAGGAAACTGGGGCTTAATTTTAATTAAACATGATATGAGGCTTGAAATTATGATTGGAACATACACTTGTGATTAAAGTTGACACTGTTCTCATAAATAAAATGGTAAATCTTATTTCGCTCATTTCTGGATTCTCTTTTTTTTAATGTGAGGAAATTAAAATTGATTAACATAATATTAGATTCTGTCTTGGGACAAAGTTTGAGAGGGAGTAAATATAGTCTAGCTCACCACTAAATCTCACTTCAGTCCCATGTAACGAAACACAAGGTATTCAAGGAGGTTTATAGATGAAATGCAATACTCAAAAGTGTTGAAGCAACTCAGTAGGTGACAGTATATATAGCAAGTACATACATTTGTTTACATGTATATGTTGTGTACAGTTTTTTGCTCTACCACTAAGTTACATTTACTAAATGCCTCACCCACAGAAAAGAATCTCAGGGTTGTATGTGCTGTCATGTATGTACGTACTCTGAGAATAAATCTGAAATCTTTCTTTTCAAAATATTTTTATTGGTGTTTATGCACAATGGAACAGTGCAGTTGTAAAATTGTAGTATTGTAAAATTCAAAAGAAAAAACACAAAAAACCTTGTAATTCAGAACTCCTCCCACTAAGCAAGGTTAAAAGCTGACACATAGGAATCAAGTGACAACAACCTGGGGATGGACTGCATAGCACCAAACCTTCAGAGCAACCCAAATTATTTCAGTTATGATTATAGTCCCAAAATGGGCCCCATATCTTTTGGAAGTTAATATTTGACTCTAATGGCACATCCAATTTTTTTCAAAACTTCTCCATTGTGCACGTGTAGGTGGAGTACTGTCTTTCTATTTAATCAAAATTGCACGTCTAGCTGTCAGTGAAGAAAAGGATAAAATTTGTTTTTGAGTTGGAGTCAGTAAAACATCATCTTGAAATGATCCAAATAGAGCAATTAAAGGGGAAAGTTTTAATTTAAACTTGAGAATCACTGATAACGTTTGAAAGACATCTTTCCAACCAGGGCAAGACCAGAACATGTGAATCAAAGAAGCCTCGGCAATTTTACATTTGACTAAAAAAAAACGAGACAATTTAACAGATCACTAAATTGTAAGAGTGCTGTGCACAAAAGGAGGTCATAGTGATCAGATTACAATTAGAGTCCCAAATCTCATCTGAGAATGAAAGATTCAAATCCTGTTCCCAATTGCTTTTGATTGGGATTAAATCTGAAATCTAGATATCATTGTTTCAGGGCTGAGCTCTTTATCAATGTCTGAGCAAAGAACAGGGTGGTGCTGATTTTTTAAAATTTCTCTTCATCAAGATTTGAGGCTTGAATTTTTCTTTTTAACTCAGGCACCTGCCTGCTATTTGCTCACCCCCTGATGAAAGGCTCAGACCCAAAATATTGGTTGTATCCCTTTGCTTCCTATAGATGATGCTTGACCAGTTGAGTTTCTCCAACACTTATGCATATTGCACTACAGTCACAGTGTGTCATCTTTCCTGTTTTACCCCTAGGTTTATAGATGAATTTTTTTTTTTATATAAAGGTTTACATTCAGTAGTTTAAGAGATTTCAGCTCAGTTATAACCATATAACCTACCCTCAAGGGGAAAGAGCCTATTCATATTTACTCTATCTGTCCCTCTCATAACTTTAAATACCTCTATCAAATCCCCCCTCAACCTTCTATGCTCCAATGCTGGAGAAAATTACACAGTTAAAGCATGTCAGGTCAATATCAATTCAGTGAGGATTTCCTTTTCAATATTTTTATTAACATTGAAATTTCACATCCAAAAATACAGAGTACATATGGATGTAGGTTAAAATTCAAGAAGCTACGTTACACTTATCAAATCATTTCATCCAAGCTACCCTATATTTTTTTTTATATATAAATCAAACAGATTGTATTGCATTATATTATGTTATTTTATTATTTAAAAAAGGAAAATCTAAACCTATCACCAAGAAGCTGTTTGGCCAAAAAAGAATTCTTATCAGAGAGATAAATTATTTCATTAATTAACCTTCATAACAAATCAAAGTTTATAAAAGTGACTAAAGTATTTGAAAATTTGAATTCAAATAGAAAATAGAGCATCAAATCTTCTCTAAATTTAAACATGACATCAAGTAACCAGTGAGCATGATTAGTCAGGGTAACATCCCTCCATCTGAGCAACACCACCCGCTAAGCCATGAGAAATAAAAGCTGATACATGCAGCTCAGGGGCTGTTAATGTTATGTCAGTCTCTCCAATAATACCAAATAAAGCAGTTAAGGGATTCGGTTTAAAATTAACTTTAAAAAGTGCAGAGAAAGTTTGAAATAATTCATTTCAGTATTTTTCAAGACTGGCATGTCCAGAACATACGAATTAATGAAGCATCCCCATTGTTGCATTTATCACAACAATAAAAATGAGATCGTTTCGACTTTGGACATGTGAGCCTCTGGACTACTTTAAATTGTAGGAGAGAGTGGCGGGCACATAAACATGAGGTATTAACCAATTTGAAAATTATATTCCAAGTTTCTTCAGAAATTAAAAGCTGTGGGTCCTGTTCCCAGGCTTTTATAAAATTTTATCTGAGGGAACATCACTTATTCCCAACAACGTATCATAAATGTTAGATATTGAACCATTATAAAAAGTTTATAAATTAAAAATTACATTAATTAAATTCTTATCAGTCCTCTTAGCAAATGTAATGTAAAATGTAAAAGTGAAGATTTCCAAATCAAACTATAAAATATGAAAATAGCAAAATTGCTGTTGGTTGCAAATATAACTGTTAGAGAAGACAAGTTTCACTGTTGTTACTTCCAGATTATCAAGCCCAATGCACGTTGAAACTATATTCAGACTGTCCTTTACTTTTTAATTTCACATTGGTGGTTCAGATGGGATGAAACCTAATGATTCCGGTTCGAATCTGAAGAGAACTTTAGAAGAGCACTTACGATGCGAAAAGCATTTTAAAGGAAAATATCAGTTTTCTCATTGACAATCCATTGACCTGGAAACAGCAAGCAGGAAACAAGTTTAAGTTGCAGTATTGGGCTAATGCATACACATCAGAAGAGAACTTGGACTGTGGACTGTGGTATATGGTTGATATCACTGGGAAGTGAAGATTTTGCTTGCTGAACATTTTTGGGTGTATTTTATAGATTTTGGGTTGCTGATCACCTTAAAATTTTCCTATCACATACCTTTTTTTTAGATAAAATATGACAGGAAATCACAAATCTATGTTGCAAGTCTAATTCAAGCATACAAAACCATGAAGAACAACGTGCCATTGAAAATTCATTTTCTGCATTCACACTTGGACTTTTTCCCTGCTGATCTTGATGCAATCAATGGTGAACAGTGAAAGGTTTCACCAAGACCATGGAAAATGCAGTATCAGGGCAGTTGGAATCCATCAATGCTGGCTAACTGTTGTTGGGTACTGACACAAGAGGCATCAGATGCTGAGTACAAATGAAAATCAGTAGCAAAACATTCTGAGGTCAAATGAATTAACACAATGTCTCAACATTATTATGTGATTAAACATGCTAACTTCAATACAAATTTATTAAATGTTTCTCCAACTTCCCACGTGATGCAGCAAATCTGAAATTATCATTGTATTCAGCTTTCAATTGCCTATCATAATCCCCAACATATTCAGGAAGCAAACCTTTTGAAAAAAATTGTTGTCCAGTGTATTTTTCTAAAGAAAAAAGCAGATAAACAAAATCTACACCCACAGGACATGTACTTAATAAGCTCCAGAACCCTCCAGTAGTAGGAATAAAATAGACATCAGTTATGCATTGGTGCGGAGATGTATTTTCTATTACTCAACTATCACAATCTTTCAATACTGCGAGCGCATGTGTTGTTTCTCAGCTGTACTGTTTGGGAAATCATCAAGCATATACCACAGGGCACCATTTAAGCCACAGTCCAGTTCTGACCTGTATGCATGAGCCAAGTACTGCAACTTAAACTTGTTGCTGTTTGCAGGTCAGTTGATTTTAAAAAAAAGCGGACAGGGTCCTTTAGAGAGCTTTTGGCGTTGTAAGTGCCCTGATGCCTCCACGTTCCCTCAGCGGGCAGTCACATACGAGAGAAGATTTACCTGGGAAGATTTCTGCTGTTGGATTGCAACTGCAGTTGATCTTATTATCACTTCAGCTGAGGCTCTAATTGAACGAGTCAACAACTGTTCGGGGATCATTTTTCCTCAGCTAATCAGAAGTACTAATGCACCCTGCAAAGCCCTTATCTTGATAAGTTTGGCAGATAGGATGGTTTGGCAGAGCAAGATGGGTTTAATATCCAAGTGGCTGAACAAGACTTGTGCTACAGGGTATATATTTTTTCAATTAGTTTTCTTTGCAGTCTACAAAGAGGAGTCTATCTGCACTGACCATCAAATATCCATTCACACTAATTCCATTTTGTTCTCACCACATGGCCGATAACGCTTCCCGGATTCCACCTCTCACCTACATACAAGGGGTCATTTATAAAGGCTAGTTAAGTGAACAAACCACATACTTGGGATGTGAGAGGAAATCGAGCCCTATGGTCACAAGAACATGGAAGCTGCATTCCGACAGCAATCAGGATTGAACTCGAGGCAGCAGCTCCCTTCACTGTTGTCCCAAGTTCAAACTCCCTCAGTGATTTCAGCTCAGGGTTCGTGGGAACCATGGAGAAATAGCATTAGCAGGTGGTAGAACTTTGTCAATTTGACTCTTTCGTCAAATCAAAATGGACTTGGCTAACCGTGGCTCTTCTAGTCTCTTCCCAATCTTGCTCAGACTTTCCAGTTGCAAAATTAAATAGATTAGGGTGCAGAAGGAATAAAGGAAAATTTTCAAAGAGATTTGGCGGTACTATCAATGAAATAATGGGGTTCTCCTTATATTCTATCCGATAGTCCTCAATGAAATATTAGTCCTGTTATATGCAGCTATAGGGTTTCAGTAAACTACAGGAATTTGTGCAAAGGATCTACTAGAATTGAGCATATATTCAACTAACCGAAGCATTAAATCAGTCTCATTACCAACATAGAAACATTGGTTCAGACTCTGTAATCTAACAAAGGGAAATATGATTTAAGAAGTGGGAATTTGCTTCTAACAACATTGCCCAGGGTGAACCCACTCAAGGCAGAGGGACCAGACAAAAAAAAGCCCAGCTGGGTACTGAGGGATGGTGCAGATCAACTGACAGAGGTCCTTACAGATATCTTCAACATGCCACTGTGGCAGTCCATTGACCCCATGGGTTTCAAGGCAGCCACCATCATTCTGGCATCCTGGTATCAAAGAGGGAGACAGTAACAGGACTCAATGACAACATCCCCATGGCACTGACCTCCAACATTATGAAATGCTTTAAGTGTCTGGTGATGGAAGCACACTTCCCAGGGACACTGGACCCATTTCAATTCACCTACATATAGAACCATCCTACTGATGATGCAATAGCCTTGTCCATCCTGTCCCACCTGGAGAATGATGCCTCATACATCAGGCTACTGCTCATTGACTTAAGCTCGGTGTTTAATATAATTCCCTGGAGGCTGATAGAGAAGCTTTCCTCGTTGAGAATCAGCATCCCTTTCAGTATCTGGATTTTGGACTTTTAGCAGAAAGATCACAGTCTGTCCAGGTTGCTCGCAGAACATCCAGCACCTTCATGTTGAGCACTGATGCTCCTCAGGGCTGTGTTCAGTTCACTTCTGTATATGCTACTGACCCACGACTACAGTGCCAGATCTAGCTCAAACAGAGTTATCAAGTTTGTAGATGTAATGACCGTAGTTGGGCCTCTTCAATAACAACAATGAGTTTCAATAGAGAGAGGAAGTGGAAAATCTTATAAAATGGTGCAAGAACAGCAATCAGAGTCTCAACGTGGACAAGACAAAGGAGATGATCATGGACTGAAGGAGGACTTGGAACAACTGCTCTCCACTACATATTAATAGCTTGGTACTGGAGTGTATGGAGAACATCAAATTCCTCAGAGTCCACTTAAGAAGAGACCCATCGTGGACACACATCTCCTCACTTGTCAGAAAGGCACAACCACAACAGTATTTTTTTTTATTAAGAAGGTTGAGGTGGGCAAGGCTGTCTGTCAACAAGCAATACTTCTACAGGAGCTTTATTAAGAGCATCCTGGCCAACTGCATTACTGTAGGGTATTGGATCGAAGGTCAATCTACAGGACCAAAAACAGTAGAGAGGATCACTGGGGTGGGGGGGGGGGTCATTCTCCCCCCCCACCCCAAAATGATGGGATTTAATGGGATCATTGTTTAATGAGGGCTTAAAAAATCAGGGAGGACCCCTACCACACCACATGCAGCATCTTCCAGTGACTCCTGTCAGGAAAAAGATACAGAAGTATCAGGCTGAAGAGCTCCTTCTTCCCACAGGTAGTGAGACTGCTAAATGACCATGAAAACAACTCTCCGTGACTCTACTATTTATGAAGAATATTCATTTTAAGATGTGTACATCTGCAGTGTGTACATGTATCATTTGTCTGCATGTCTGTACGTGTTTTGGACTATTCTGCCTGAGCACTGGAGAACACGGTTTCATTGGGTTGTACTGGTATAATCAGAGGAGAAATAAACTTGAACTTGTACTGGCAAATTTGCTTTATGACAGCTCCATGAAGTGTCACGGGAAGGCTGGTGAAAATTGTACTTCACTTTCCAAGTGTCAATAAAGAAGAAAAATGTAACATCGGCATGCAAACATTTTCTTTACCCTTCGTTTTGGTATCAAGCATTCTTTTACAACTCAAAAATGTCACTGATTTTTTTTTTTAAAAAAGGGATTCCTTCTAAGGAATGGTAAATTAATTGCCATAACCTTTGCAGATAATACACTGGAGCAAATGAATGCATTGAGCTGTGATTCACTGTAGCTTGGTGTTACTTTGGTCCCTCCCAATCCCAGTTTATGCAGAGGTTGGTATTTGCATTCCCACCGCTTGACACATATTCCCCTCTCCACCTTCCATAGGGATTGCTCGCTTCATGACTCCATTGTCCACTTCCCTTCCCTGCCAGTTGTCCCTTTGGTACCTATCCCTGTGACCACAGGAGATGCTCCACTTGCACTCACACCTGCTCCCTCTCCACCATTCAGGGCCCCAAACAGTCCTTCCAAGTGAAGCAATATTTCACTTGTGAATCTGAAGGGGTCATCTACTACATCCGATGCTTTCATGCTCCCATTGTGGTCTCCTCTTCATCGGGCGCAGCCTGGAAGATCGCTTTCTTAAGCACTTCGGCTCTCTCTGCCACAATAGCGTGTTACTCCCAGTGGCCACCCATTTCAGTTCCCTTGGTGACACATCTGTCCATGGTCTCATGCACTGCTAGACTGAAACCATCCACAAATTGGAGGAACAACACCTCATCTTCCATCAGGACACCTTCCGACCAAATGACATTAACATAGACTTCTCTGGCTTTTGTTAACCACCACCCCGCCTTTCTTCCCTGTCATCTTTACTCCAGCTCTCTCTCGCTTTTACCACTGTCACCTTTCACAGAGCCAAAAATCAATTTTCATCTCTCCTCTTATATCCAATTAACACATTTTGTTGGTCTGGACTCCTCTCCCAGCCAGCACTGTCTTTATTCTAAGCATTCCTATTCTTTGCTTATTACATGAAGAAGGGGTCAGGATTGAAAGGGTGGTAATATATCTTTCCCTCTTATGGATGCTGTGAGACCTGCTGAGTTCCTCCAGCATTTCTGTGTGGGTTTTCCCCACTGCCCTGTGTCTATTCTCAATTCCTTGCTCATAGTGCTACAGGCAAAGAATGTGAACATTAATCCAAGGTCAGATGGTGGCAAAAATTAGAATTGCCTATTGAATACACATCGTTGTCCTTTTGCCAGCACTGAATGTAACACTTTTTTCATGCATTACATGTTAATACTCAGTTATAAAAGACCATATGTAAAGCAACCCTGCAGAGGGGAAAGAAATTCCTCGCATGACACCAGAAAACCTGGGATATTTGTACAGAGCTGCATCACAGTCTGCTATGGGAACACCAATACCCCTGACTGTAAAGCCTTCCAAAAGGTAATGAACAATGCACAGGACATTATAGGTAAAGCCCTCCCCACTGTAGAGTACATCTACGGGGAACGCTGCTGTTGGAGAGCAGCAGCAACTATCAAGGATCCACACCACCCAGCATATGCTCTGTTCTCACTGCTGTCATCAGGAAAGAGGTATAGGTGCACCAAGACTCACAAGGTTCTGTAACAGCTGCTACCCCTCCACCATCAGACTCCTCAACAACAAACTCAATCAGAAATTCATTTAAGGGCTCTAACTTGTGCACTTCATTGATCGATTTTCTTTCTTCCCTCTGTATTGCACCATCAGTTTGTTTACATTCATTATCTGTTTTTAATTCTTTTATTTGTTTACATGTTTATGCTGTGCACAATTTATTTTTGCACTACCAATTAGTGGTAATTCACCTGCAGGAAATAGGAATCTCAGGGTAGTATGAGATGTCATGCATGCAATCTGACAACAAATCTGAAAAAAAAAAATCAGCGCAGTCTCTGCCAAAATGAGGTAAAACACAGAATTATGTTGACACCGCGGTTACATAAAAAAACAAATGCTGGAGAAACTCAGCAGGTCAAACAGTGCCTTTATGTAGCAAAGGTAAAGATACATCACCAACGTTTCAGGCTTGAGCCCTTCATCAAGGTGTGGGGGAACATGAGAGGTGCCCGAACAAAAGGTGGAAGAGGTAAAGGTGGGAGATGAGAGGTGGAAGGGTGGGGTAGAAGACCACAGGAAGTGGTGGGGCGGGGCATCTGACTTGTACAATTGTCTGAGAATAAGAAATCTAAAAAGGATTCAGCGGCTTTATATTGGAGTATAAACACAATGCTGGAGAAACTGAGCAGTGAACGTTATACTGCAAAGATAAAGATAGATAACCAATGTTTCGGGCTTGAGTCCTTCATCAAATGTCAGCAGGCACCTCAACAAAATGGTGGGGGAACGAGGGTCAGGGGGAGGAGCACAGACCCAAAGGCAGGAGGTAATGGGTAGATAAAGGAGGGAGGGCACAGCAGCAAGCAAGGGGAGGAGGGATGGGTCTGTGAATGTAGAGGGAAGGTGGGCAGAGAGCTGAGGGAAAGAAGATGGGAAAAGGGAAGGAAGGGAGAATGGAGAGCAGGTTGGCAGAAAATGGAGAAGTCTATGTTAATGCCATTCGGTTGAGGAGGGCCTAGACAGAAAATCAAGAGTCGTCCATGAATTTATGGGTGGTCTTGGTGGGATAGTATACGACGCCATGGACAGACATGCGAGTCTGGGAGTGGGACACAGAACAGAAATGACTGGCCACTGGGAGATCCCTGTCACCGATGCAGAGAGAAAGGTGCTCAGCGAAGTACTCTCCCAGTCTGCGCCCAGTCTCTCCGATGTAGAGAAGGCCACAAAGGGAGCACCGGATGCAGGAGCTCACGCCCACAGATACAGGAGCGCTGCATGGCAGTGAGAAACTGTTTCCCCTTGTGGAGGAGGGCAGGGAAGTTTAAAAATAGGAACCCTGAATGAATGAATGAAAGCTGCAAATAAATTGAACAGCAAAGTAAAATCTTTAGCCAGAGTGGGTTTGGATTAAGACAATTGTTACCAAATGGAACAGTTAAGATACATATCAGAGGGATGTTTAAGGGAAAAGTAGATGAACACATGAAAGAGAATAGAGTAGGTTATACTGATAAGGTTAAGTGGAAAGCATAAATGCCTTGAAATCATTCCCATCCAGCAATGCTGAGTACACTACACAGTGCTGTGAATGTATTGAACAACAGTGTAAAACCCTTCACGGTCAATGGAGTTGAAATACAAAAGGCTGAAGTAACTAGAACTTGCCATTTCTGATTGGGGAATGAATTTCCAAACAAAACCATGGTGTGGGTCAGACAATGGCTCATCTAGGGAAAATAGCACCTAAGGCAAACACTGAAATTGTGCCCCCCCTCCCCCACGGTTCAGACGGACTTCAACTCTTCACCCCGCAACCATCCCTCGCCACCGCCACACCATCCACTTCCCAGAAAAGGAGAAGTTGCTCAGGGAAGCTGAACACTTCAAGCTCGGCAACCTGATCAGGGTGCTTGCCCCCAAAGTCATGGTTAAGTAGGGTTCGGTGGGCGACGAGGCGGCACACAGTGACGTTGAGGAGAACTCGTGGTCAAGGCTGGCCCTTACTCCGCCGTGGCAGACTAGAAGTATGGCTTCATTCCATCAGCTACCGTAGCCCTTACACTTTAGTCCGGGACATCCAGGCAGATGCCAAGTTCCACAGGGTGGCCAGGATCATGCTGTGTGGTTGCATCACCCTGACCAAGGAGGTTTATGGGGGAACTCTGAATGAGAGCCGATAAGTGCTCATCCAGGTTTTACCTGAAATCCACTTGCCTGCAGCAAGCGTTTGACCGGCTGTCCGAGGAGGGCTTTCACGTGGAGGCTTGATGAGGTGGCTATGCCTGTGGAGTTACAAACAAACCACCTAGGACAACTGGTCAAACACTTGCTCAACAAGATGTGGACCAGCTACATCATCTTCCGTGAATGGTGGGACCTTATTGAACAACCACTATTCTGCACACCCTGAATTACATAGAACAACTCGCTCCATCAAGTCAAACTAAAAGCTGGAAGGTCCACATTGATTTTTTTTCCTCTGAATAACACCCAGTTATTGCACATGAAACTATTTTTGAAGCATATGCAGTTCATACACATCAGTCCCTGTGTTTCAAGTTGGTTCATCCATTAAGCTAAAAAAAATCTCAGCAGCAAGTCACGCCGCAGGAGTTCATCGTAGAATTATACGATATCCACATGATGAGCAAAGTTACTTTGGAAATGAGCACAACTCCCTCCCCTTTCCCCTGCTTGGAACTGAAAGGGTCACAGAACGCAAGGCAAGTGCGAGAACACGACCCTCTTTCCCTTCCTGATATTAGAATTGCTTCCTGTAGTTGAGAAAGCAGTTGGACAAGTTGATAAGTTATTCTAGAATCTTGTTTTTTCTCCTTGATCCTATGCATAATCTCGAGAGTTCAATATTGGGAGGGCAAGGACAGTGGCGCCAAGGGCATGTGCTGTGGGGTCAGATGGGCAAAAAGAGTGGTGCGCTGCAAATTTTTCTGCAATGTACCTCTTATTCAATACCTCAATAAGGTACTAACATTGTAAGGGACCCATTATTTTACTATGAATCGGGGTGGCCAGCCTTTTAATTTTTAATTTAGACATACAGGCCATTTCGGCCCATGAGTCTGTGCCACCCAATTAACCTACATTGCGGGTTGAAAACCTACGTCTGCCAGGAGCCTTTGACTATTCTGACAGATTGTTCAACTGTTCTGCAGGATATGTTAAAGTGGAAGATACCTGGACATCTCTGATACCATATCTTATCACAAAAAAAGGAAATCTGCACAGGCAAAATGATGATCTGCTGCTGGACATGAATACCTCCAGCAGACAATTATGGTTTTATTTTGTTTTTTTTTAAAAATAAAATTATGTTATTTTCCCATCGTCACTTTTCACACTTACCTTCCAGAGTGGTCGTTCACACAGAGCGACCTGTGTACGTATATCACCACATGTTTAGATTAAATAACTGAGGTGCTGTACTTACATAGGTCGCACGTGTGTTGACGTTGCCCGTTACATCATGTTCATTAGCCCATTGTTGCGGACCATCTGCAGCTTAGACTGCAAGCAGTCTGAAATAATGTCTGGTGGGGGGCCGCAGGCAAAATTTCAGAACGGGAACAAGTCACTCATTCCTGTTCCAATCGTTTTACAGACTGCGTTCCGGGAATTTGGGAATCATTTCCTGGAATGCAGCGGCTGTGTAAAAAACATAACAGAAATGCTCTTTGCCAAGGCATGGTGTGTTGTGTGGTGCTTGCAGTTCTAAAGACTGATCACTTGGAATGACCATCAGTAAGAACCAGAAATGACACACCATTTTCTAAAAAAACTCTACATGCACTTGCAAGCAAGTTTTCTGGGTGTCAATCTACATGTTGTCATCCATACATGTACTGTTTGACATTCTGAAATCTAGGATAGGTTTAAGATTTTATGTCAGTGAAAAGTCTAAGTACAGGAACAGGCCGACCAACCCAAGATGCCAGTGCTAACTGCAATGCCAACTTAAACTAATCTCATCTGCCTGCACATGGTCCATATCTCCATTGCCTGCTTGTTCACATGATGCATAACTTATTGGCTTCCACCGTTTCCCCTGGCAATGCATTCAAAGCACCTACCACTCGGTGTAATTTTTTTTGTCTTAGATGCCATTCATAAATGTCTCCCCTCAAGCAAACCGAAAGAATGAAAGAACGCACAGACTAGCCTAACAAAGTTCTATTTACAAACTCACTTAGGGGACTTCTGCAGGGAACAGAGCTGGGGCAGAGAGAGAGAAAAAAATGAATGTTTGGCTAAAAAACCCAAAATGTTTGCAAATCACACAAAAATTGTAGAAGGTGAAGGTTGGTTGTGTTACAGTAGGATATAGATCAATTAAAGATATGGATGGGGAAAGGGCAGATGGCATTTAATCCAGGCAAGTGTGAGTTGCTGCACTTTAGGATGCCAGAGAACAGGTTCAGTATATGGTAGGACCCAAAGGAGTAGTAATATACAGAGTACAAGTGCATAGATCCCTGAAAGTTCCAACACCAGTAGGTTCAACGGTAAAGGCAGCTTTATGGCAAACTTGGCTTAATTAGTTGGGACATTAACTATTTAAGTCTAGAAGTCATGCTGCATCTGTATAAAACTTTGGATAGGCCACATTTGGTGTATGGAGAGCAGTTCTGATCACTGCAAAGGAAAGATTTGGAAGGCTTTGCAGATGAGGTTCGCCAAGATGTTGCTTCGATCGGTGATATTAGTCATAAGGAGAGGTTGGACAAACCTGGATTGTTTTCTCTGGAGCATCAGAGACTGAAAGGCAGCCCTAATGGAAGTTTACAAAATCTAGAATGGGTTAGATAGAGGTTCAATCTTTCCCTGGAGCAGAATTGTCAAATACTGGAAGGAAACGCTTTAAGATGAGAGAAGGAAAGTTGAAAGGAAATGTGAGATTTTTTAAAAATATAAATCCAATGTGATAGGTGCCTGGAATGTGCTGCCAGCAAGATGGTGGAAACAGATGTGTTAATGACATTTAGACAGGTCGATGAACAGGCAGAGATGGGAGAGAATCATAGACTAGGAGATGGCTTTGCTGAGCACCTTCGCTCCATCCACATCAGTGACAGGGATATCCCAGCGGCCAATTCTCCACCCCACTCCCATGATTGCATGTCTTGTCCACGGCCTCGTGTACTATCCCACCAAGGACTCCCATAAATTGGAGGAACAACACTTGATTTTCCACTTGGGCCCTCTCCAACTGGATGGCATTACCATCAACTTCTCTGGTTTCTGCAGGCCCACTCTCCATTCTCCCTCCCTCCCCTCTGGTTCCTTTCCTCTAGCTCTCCACTCACAGAGCCATCCCTCCTCTCCCCGTTTGCTGCTGTCCCCTCCCTCCCTTCTCCACCTATCATCTCCTACCTGCGGGACCTATTTGGACGCCTGCACACATTTTGTCCATACTTCGATGAAGGGCTCAAGCTCAAGTTAGGGGTCTTTACCTTTGCTACATAAATTACACTGTTTGACCAGCTGAGTTTCTCCAGCGTTGTGTTTTTACAAAGAGAGGGGTAGGGATCAAATGCAGATCGATGAGACTAATTTAATTTGGCACCATAGTTGGCATCGATATCATCAGCTAAAAGGCCTGTACTGTCCTATTGCAAAGAACATGGAGAGAATTAAAGCAGGTTATGACTTCTGCTTGCAACAAGCAGAGGTTAAAGACATCTGTGAATACTCCTGTCAGCTGGTCTGCACAAGCTCTCACAGGGTTCAGTCGAGGAAGGCCGAACTGACCTTTGCAGGAGTGACAGTGCAGCAGGTGCCCCTGAGGTTGATGTGGGCGCATGCACTGCAAACATTCAATCAAGCTGTCAGTTGTTTGAATGTACTTAAATGTGATTTTGTGATGTAGAGCTAAAGATGCATTGATTAAGGGGCTTTGTCGAGACATCAAGTACAGTTATACCAGAAAAAATAATCAGGAACTTTTCACTATAAATAGAAATCTGAATGGTGAATCAAGAGTATTCAGCATTCAATATGATCATGGTAGATCTTTTACTCACTCTCAATGTTCGGCATTAAATCCATATGCATTGATTTGGATATCTAAAATATTACTATTCAGACTGCAGCTGCCACACGTGTCACGAAATGTGCAAGAGAATTAATATGCTCTCGTACTAATAACATAGCATATTCAGTTTTATATCTATGATATTAGAGGCCATGCACCCACTCTCAGAGACAACCCATCAATCCCTTTCCTCCACTTCTTGCTCCCTTAACATCCCTCACATTTCCACACTTACACTCGTGCCAATTTACAACAGCCAATCATCCTACCCCGCACCTCACCTTGGAGATATTTGAAGAAATCCAGAGTGATCATGCAAACTCCTCACAGACAGCACCAGAGCTCAGGGATCAAAGCTGGCCCACTGGAGATGCGATTTCAGAATCCCAAAATTCAGAACTCCCTGTCAGGAAATTAACAGGCCATGGCACCACCAAGAAACTCACAGGAACCACAAAGATATACTCATAGACACTGATGAATATGGCACTTGCATTCACCCCAAATTAACAAGCTTGTGGGGACTTGCCAAAAAAGGTCATGTCTAAAAACAGATTTTAAATGCAATTATTTTTAGATCATGGGTTCATGGACTACAACCAGGCATTAAATAGAGGCTACAAAAGTTAAAACAGCAAATGGCAGATTTGCCACAAGACAGTTTTGCCTGATGAACCCCTATTTACATACGTGGGAGTTGATTATTTTGGTCCTTTACAACCAAAATGAGGAAGAGGTCTTGGAAAATGATACGGAACTATTTTTACTTGTTTGACTATGAGAGCAATTCATGTTGAAGTAGCGTTGTCACTTGATACAGACTCTCTTATCAATGTTCTTTAATGTTTTATCGCCAGACATGGTCAAGTAAAAAAATTGTGTTCTGATAATGGGTCTAACTTTACAGCACGACTAGATTTACGAAAAGCAATTCAAAATTGGAATCCACAAATTCCCGATGCATTACTTCAAAAGGAAATTAGTTGGATATTTAACCCACCTACAGGATCACATCATGGAGGTGTGTGGGAAAGAAAGATTAGATCAATCAAGAAAAATCTTAATTCCATTTTGAATGTTATCATTCAGTATTTGACCTATTCTCAGACAATATTGTGTGAGATTGAAGCTATTGTAAACAGTTGTCCAATAACAAAAATTTCTGTTGATTCAAATGACCGAGGCACTTGCACCGAATCATCTCTTACTTTTTAAATCTAAACCTTTAATGCCTCTGGGTCAATTTCAGAAAGAGGATATCTATGCAAGATGCAGATGGAGACAAGTGAAGTTTTATTGTCGATTTATTATGGAAAAGATGGATTAAAGAATATCTTTCATTATTACAAGAAAGACAAAAATGGTCTAAAGCTAAGCGCAATTTTGTATGCGGAGACATTTTAATTATCGTGGACAATTCTGGACCAAGAAATTCTTGGTTGCTGGGGGAAAAATCATGGAAACTGTTCCAAACAAAAAAGGTTTCATTTGGAAAGTGCGGATTAAAACCAAGACTGGTTACTTAAATCGATCTATTACTAAAATATGACTTTTACAAGAAGCAGAAAATTTTGATTTCTAATCTTATATTTACCATATTTACTTTTGTATCTGTAATAGTAATTATTATATATTAGTCATTAATGTCTACTATAATAATTAGAGGCCAGAATGCAAGTTAAGACCTTTGATTTTTGTTAATTTTGTGCCCATCCCTTGAAAGAAAATTGTTGTTTGTAGTGTTACTATAATGAATTATGCCATAATATCCAAGCGGACCAGAAGCTTGCTTTCTCATTCTTGGAAGAATCATGAAGGGATCGTAAGATCAAAATAATCTTTGCATTCATCTTAATCTCATCTTTATTTCTTTTATATCTGTCTAAAGTTGAATATCATCATTGTACAGAATGCTTTTTTTACTCATCGTATGAAAACCTCAATGCGAAGTTAAGCAAAATGTTTATTCGTTATCAATGAATTAAAGCAACCTACAGCTGCAATTACAAAGTCTGATTTATTGGATTAATAAAATGGTAATTCAGAATATCGTTTGCTTATGTTTCTGCGAAGATGACGTGTTTTGAAATTGGGAAATACTAGGCTGCAATACAAGAAATTGTAAAAGGAACAATTAACTAATGATCATTTAATTATTTGCCAACTGCTTGGATCTGGTAATTCAATGGAGAAATATTATTTGTTCTTTTTCGATTGCTTGTGGGTTCAGCGAATGGAATCAGTACAATTCTATTTAAACCCGCTTCCAACCTACCCACACTCACAGCGACTGGTTGGAGACTATCGATTTTAGCCATTGCATTATTACATACACCAGAATTTAGTAGCATGCCAAACTCCATGGTAATTACTGCCCCTCAATAGTCAATGGCTCGAAGCAAGGCAGCTGAGACTGCAGAGCCAGCAAGATGTGCAACCTGTGCACAGATCAGCGTTCAGTTTGTTGCCAGCACTGAAATGCTTCACTTCATTCACACCAGTGGTTCATCACCTTTGCCCCTTGTAACCACAGGGGTAAGAAGGAACAAAGCCAATTAACATCTATTTTGTATCTATGGACCTCAAGTGTAAAGTTCATCAGTGTTGGATGAGAGCAAATTGAGTTTAACTGCAAAGCCTTGCATTTAATTCTGTTAGGCTTTTGAAGGCAGCTCCAATCAAAACCGTCAGCTGTTTGAATAGTGGTCTTTCCTGAACATCTCCGTGTTTCCGACTGGAAGGACGAATAACACCAAGTTGATCATGAGGACCGGCCCTAGACTCCCCATGGAAATGCAATCACAGAGCTGGATCATGTCAGTTTGTTTAGATGTTGTTATTTTGTTTATCTTGACCACAGTTTACAGTTACTGGTCATTTGAAATTTTGCCTTGCCTGCAGGAAAAAGAATCTTTTAGTTGGACGTGATGTCGTGTATGTACACTGTAAATAAATTTGAACTTTGTTGGAATTTCCCATTAGTTTGCAGGGAATTATCATTTTTATCTAGCACCATGCCAGCTTTGGCTGATATGAAATCCAATAGAATTTAATGGGAATTATGAGCTACTTATCAAGAGGTAAAAGGCAAGATCATTTAAACATTATGCAGAGAAAATGAGCAAGTCAAACAGCGTACGTTATAAAGCAAACCTAAATAATGATAATCATTGTTTCACGCCTAAGCCCTTTATAAAGGTAAGAGCAAAATATACAGGTGTCCGAATAAAATGATGGTGGTAGGGGGTAGGAGGACAGCCCTACCACCACTGTTAGTTCAAGAGTTAAGGGATGGGAGGGCACAATAGCAAGCAGGGGGTTGGCTCTGAGAATGGAGAGGGAAGGGGGTGAAGAGCTGGAGGAAGGGGAGACAGAGGGATGGAGAAAAGAGGGAGAACAGGTACTGGTCTAGCAAAAACCAGAGAAGTCAATGCCATCCAGTTGGAGAGTGCCCAGATGGAATATTAGGCATTGCTCCTGTTTTACGGTTGGCCTTGGTTTGGCACTGTCCAATTTAACATTCCAGTTTCTGCTGAAGCAATGCCTAATATTCCATCTGGGCACTCTCCGCACCTCCTCCAACCTGATTCACTGCATTCAATGCTCCCAACGTGCCCTTCTCCACGTCACTGACTCCAAGTGGAGACTTGGGACCATTTCAGATCATCTGAGATCTGACTGCAAAGCCATCCCATGCTCCTGGTTGCATGCCATTTCACCTCTCCTTCCTGTTTCATTGATCTGTCCTACTTCACTGTCAGAGTGAGGCCCAATGGAAAGTAAAGCACCACCATCATGTCTGGGCAATCTATAGCAGCCATTTTCAATGATTCCCAACCCTCTCTCCCCCCCCCCCCCCCCCAGTACTCTGCTCCTTATATGGACCCCCTTCCTTGTGAAACAGTCAAGTTTTGGTTTCTTCTGTACTTCTCTCCTACTGACTACACAAAAATAAAAACTCTTTTGCTACGTGCTGTGGTCCCCCGGGGTGGAGAGGCTGTTGGGTCCCCATTGAGAATGGCTGGTCTATAGCCTAAAGGTATGAACATTGAATTTTCCTGTTTCAGGTGACATTTCCTCCCTTCTTCATTACATTCTTCCCCCACCTTCCCATTTTTGTCCTTTCCTACCCATCGCTTCTTGGTTCCTTCCTCTTCCACTTATCTCATGGGTCTGTTCCTGTGTTGCACTCAGTTTTAAATATCAGACCCCTTAAGGCTATGCCCTTGTTTGAGACTCTCCCATTAGTGGAAACACATCATCTACTCCAGTGGTTCCCAACCTTTTTCTTCCCACTCACATCCTACTTTAAGTCTTCCCTAGGCCATTGGTGCTCTGTGATTAGCAAGGGATGGCTTAAGGTGGTGTGTGAGTAAGAAGGGAAGGTTGAGAATCACTGCTCTAGACCCAATTGTTACAGAAATATTTTTCTTGAGAAAAATTGTCATCGGCTCATTTCCTTTGGAGTTATGAATCTGCACATAAATCAATTTGGAATGATTAAAACAGTGATTTTCAAACTTTTTCTTTCCACCCACATACCACCTTAAGCAATCCCTTATTAAATCACAGAACACTTATGGCATAGGGAATACTTAAAGTGGTATGTGAATGGAAAGTAAAGGTTGGGAACCACTGATCTACTCAGTCAGTACCCTTAGTTGATCACCTCCTGTTCTTCCAAGTTCCAAAAATCATTGTTTTTTTTTCCCAATTGGACAATCCACCTCGAGAAATTAGCCTTGTAATCTTTTCTGGACGTCTTTCAATGCTGTTATTGTTTTTCTTAAGAGGGAACCAAAATTGTATGCAGTATTCCAGATATAGTCATACCAATTCTGAACAGTGGTAACAAATGATCCATTTTGAAATTCCATCAACTTAGTGATAAAGACCAATATGTTACTTCTTGCTTGCGGCTTGTGATTAGACCACACTGTCGGTAACCATTTTCTTGGAACTAGGTATTGGGTCTCAGTTTCATAATGAGTCTCGGATGGTTAGTGAAGGGTGGTTCCAGTGGTCGTTCAGCATTCTCACTGCCCACGGGAAGAAACGGTTTCTCAGCCTGGTGGTGTTGGCTCTTATAACTTCTGTACCTCGTCCCCAACAGAAGCTGAAAGATGCTGTGTGGGGTGGAAGGGGTCCATGATGATTTTGCATGCCCTCTTCCAACAACAATCATGGTAGATCACATCAATGGGGAGGGAGACTCCAGTGATCCCCTGTTCCACTCAGTCTGTGAATGGACTTCCGATCCATTTCTCTGCAGCAACCGTACCACACTGTGGTGCAGCCGGTCAGGATGCTCCTGTTAGAGCTTCTAAAGAAGGTTGACATAATGGTGACCAATCTAAATTGCTTGCCAAGACATTTTTTATAAATGGTATGACCAAAGAGGAGCCGAGGGAACTTAGTAGAACAAGAGAGAAACATGGTTTTGGTCAGTATTCTTTAATCAAGATTGTCCAGTCCCAAAACATTGATCTTTTCTCTCCATGGATGCTAATTAACCTGCCAGGTCCCTCCAGCTCGTCTTTGTTTGCCCAAGATTACAGTCTCTGCAATCCTTGCATCTCTCTACAAATTTTTTTTTTTTTTTTTTTTAATATTTATTATTTTTTCATTGCTTTTTGATGGTTTCATGTCACAGTTGGTCAGTTTTGTAAAGAGCAAACCTGGGAGTCAGGCTCAACTGATCCTCAAAAGTAATTCTGGGTGAAAGGCTTGAGAGTTCTAGTCAAAGTGGTCTCTTTTTCTCTTTGGCTTGGCTTCGCGGACGAAGATTTATGGAGGGGGTAAAAAGTCCACGTCAGCTGCAGGCTCGTTTGTGGCTGACCAGTCCGATGCGGGACAGGCAGACACGATTGCAGCGGTTGCAAGGGAAAATTGGTTGGTTGGGGTTGGGTGTTGGGTTTTTCCTCCTTTGCCTTTTGTCAGTGAGGTAGGCTCTGCGGTCTTCTTCAAAGGAGGCTGCTGCCCGCCAAACTGTGAGGCGCCAAGATGCACGGTTTGAGGCGTTATCAGCCCACTGGCGGTGGTCAATGTGGCAGGCACCAAGAGATTTCTTTAGGCAGTCCTTGTACCTTTTCTTTGGTGCACCTCTGTCACGGTGGCCAGTGGAGAGCTCGCCATATAATACGATCTTGGGAAGGCGATGGTCCTCCATTCTGGAGACGTGACCCATCCAGCGCAGCTGGATCTTCAGCAGCGTGGACTCGATGCTGTCGACCTCTGCCATCTCGAGTACCTCGACGTTAGGGGTGTGAGCGCTCCAATGGATGTTGAGGATGGAGCGGAGACAACGCTGGTGGAAGCGTTCTAGGAGCCGTAGGTGGTGCCGGTAGAGGACCCATGATTCGGAGCCGAACAGGAGTGTGGGTATGACAACGGCTCTGTATACGCTTATCTTTGTGAGGTTTTTCAGTTGGTTGTTTTTCCAGACTCTTTTGTGTAGTCTTCCAAAGGCGCTATTTGCCTTGGCGAGTCTGTTGTCTATCTCATTGTCGATCCTTGCATCTGATGAAATGGTGCAGCCGAGATAGGTAAACTGGTTGACCGTTTTGAGTTTTGTGTGCCCGATGGAGATGTGGTAACGTGGCACTAAATAAGCTGAGAACGGGAGAGTTTATGCAGTTCATAATAATCTGCTTGTTGTACAGAAGCGTTACACAATGTTGTGCTAACCTATTTTTTCCCCTACCTCACACCCATAACCCCCTCTTTCTCAGATTCATATGCCTATTTGAGTTTTTTTGCACGTCATTCCACCACTACCCCTGGCAATGCATCCCAGGGATGCACCACTTGGATTTAAAAAAAACTTGCCTCTGCCATCTCTCTTGAAATTTCATTCACTCACCTAAAACTGAAGTTTAATTAATTCATTTTTTAAATTTAGACATGCAGTGCGATAACAGACCATTTCAGCCCTACGAGTCCATGCTGCCCAATTTACCTACACTCCGGTACGTTTTTTAAGGGTGGGAGAAACTAGGGCTTCCCAGGAAAACCCCCATAGGCAGGGGGGAGAATGTACAAACTCCTTACAGACAACGTGGGATTCAAACCTAGGTCTGGTCCCAATCACTGGGGCTGTAAAGACGTTGCGCGAACCGTTACGCCAATAGTGCTGCCCCCTGGTATTTGCAATTTTAAAAAAGAAACATTTAAATAAACTTTTTTAAAAATTAGAATCTATGTAAAATTTGAGATCCAAGAGACTACATCGCGTCCAAACAAGATGTCTGAGGAGCAAGTCTTTGCCAGCGTTTATTTCCGTTCTCGGCCAATTTTTAGTCCAGCCCTGAGTTACATTATGATTTGTTATCTGAGATGAGTTCTTAGTTTTTTTTGTACTTTTACTGCACTCTGTCAAGTTCATGGGATTTTTATTTCTGCATTTTGTGCCATTTGGACTTGTGCTAATGTTATTCACCTGCAATTGACTCCTGCGTGCACAGAAACCAGAGATTGATTTGCCATTTCAAAAACAGACTTGAGGCTGACAGAAAGATCAGTAAAATTTGATGCAGCCACATTAACCTCTTATTTAATTGAGATTGCAGAGCTTCGAGGGGGGGAAAAAATCATTCTGACATTTATAGATTAGTGAAGGTGAATCAATCATTGAATGTAGCAGTCAAAAAGTAAACAAGAGTGCAAAGTGTTATGGTTCCACAAACTGAAATTCTTATTAATATTTTGCTGCACTCAAAAACATCTATAGGTATTGAATGCCATATTAATAGTTGCAATAGATGCCATGATTTGAAGAAATTCTATATTTGCCAATTGTAACTTCTAAAATCAGTGTATAGTAAATTCCCCATTATCTGGAATTCAAACTACCAGCAAAAAAACGTGGAAAAAGGTAAAAATATGCAAGTTTAAAATTTGCACCCATTGTGGTCAGTCATGCATACACAACCTCAAGTAACCGGCAAATTCACTTAACCGGCTGGCCCACTGGAGATTATCACAGGTTATCTCTCTTTGCAGCTGGCCCCCAGCCTGCAGAGAATTTCCTGTTTTAATCTAGATTTCTGGCCTCTGCTGTTCTTCGCTCCCCGATTCTTGAGCAGAATCCAAACTGACCATCAGTGGCCAGCTTACTTTGGGAGCCACCGAACAGCGCCGTCAACAAAAGCAGACTGAAAGGAATATCACATGTCCTGAAAGTGGTGTCGATTTCTCCTCCAAGCCCTGAACAGGGTGAACTTTCCTTCGATTGAACATTTATCCTGAGGTGGTGCGCTGGTATTGCTTTCTTTGCACAGACAGTTTTCAAGGACAGAGAGAAGATCTGTCAGCAGAAAGGAGCAGAAAGAAAAGCTGCAGGATGTAGTGTGTTTGCTCATAAAAGCCAAACGCAGATTTCTAAGAGGGCGAAAAATATTGAAGTGCTTTTCACTATAAAGTGTCACTTGAAGATCAAGGAGAAACATTTCTTCAGCTTAAATGTGCTCTCCCGCTTGCCCTTGCTCCAACTGTGTGATGTGTAAACTCCAGCGACAGTATCTGGTGGAAAAAAATGCCTATATCAATAATGTCAACTCTGTAAAGTCAGCTGGTTCCCTTATCGACTGAGCACTTGGTTCATAAAACAAGTGCTTGATCTCTAAAGGTCAATGAGATTTCAAGGCCTCTTCTGCACATGCAGTTGGAGATTTACCTTTTGGAGTTTTATATCTTTTAATCTTTATCTCTAGTAAAAGACACATTTTAATAAACGCTTGGCCATGATGAAAACAAATTATGGCTCATCACATTTTCCTTTTGTTCCATTCTTATTATTAGCTTCAACCTCTCAGATTTACATAAGAAATCAGTACGCTCTCTTCAATTAATCGGGAACTCTTAAAAGATGAGGAAGGATGCCAATTTTAACTGCAATTTCTCACCTATTCTATTTATTAATGACTTTGGTAGCAGTGGCATTGAAGGCAAAAGTTGACTTAAGGTGAAGCCCAGATTTATCTTGCTTGGTTGCAATTCAAATCCCTGCCTCTTCCAGCTGTTCCATCGGGTAACAACATTAACAGTGAAGGGTCCACAGGCAATTCCAAATGCATCTGTCAGAAAAGACTAGCATTCGGATGGGGAAACTAGAGCTCATGATGAAATGTGTTAACATGTTGCACACACGGGCTGCCTGTTCCAGTCATACATTAATCTGATAAAAATCAAACCTATTTCTCATCATCATGTTTTAATTATTTTCTTGTCACAACAGCCAAAGTGCAATTGCTAAACAGATATGTTCGTATGGATTCAATGCCATCACAAGTATTCAAACATTGCAATTGCAACCAAAGCAAAAGTGATCTGACTATTTTGAACATTTAGAAGCATCAATTATGCCACTTTAGGCTTGTATAGTCACATCTGTGAAATCTGATAACATTTTTAAAGAATTCTCACTGTCAAATAAAATGGACATTAAAATCCCTGGTATACAACACTTATGTGGATGCTGGATAAGTGTATTTTCCAGTTGCTTGAGACTTACTCATACAATACTAAACTAATATACCTGCATTAAGAATAAACCATTTAAAAGTCAAAAATACTACACTAAATAAACTTCACTTGCATGAATATACAAATCCTTAAAGCAATTTACTTTATTTTCAGTCACATTCTTTGAAAGCATTTAGCCAGCACTGCATCTTCAAGTTCCTCCCCCTCCACAGAGCCAACTGAAAGATTAGCAGTAGTATTAGAGACAATTACCCCCCCCCCCCCAACCCAAATTTACTGCTAAAGCTTTACTAATATAATGATATACTAATAAAGACTCTTACTAAGCAGGGAATAGGAAGACACTTTGAGCAAGTCACCCCAAAGGTGAGCGGCATCAACCAGCTCTTCACCCTGGGCGACTCCATTGCTGTTTCACACAACTGTATTCAAACAGCTGCTAAGAGCAAAGCCCAACCGAGGCCCTCCCTCCACTGGTTATTTGCTCCCATCTTCACCAAAGTATTGTGTGTTACTTCAGAGAATATTCATTTTTAGATTGTTAAACTTGCTCATTTGTTTAAAAACCACTATTTTATTCTTATTTTAATTTTTAAATTATTTTTCCTTGATTTGTTTTTCCAGTTGCTTGAGGTTGCTGTTTGCATGAATTCTGGATACTAGGGGGGGTTACTGTATTCATCTGGTAAACAGTTACCACTTCTACAATCTAGCCCTCTATTATTTGTTCTTCCTATCAACAATATTATCCAGTGCATTGAGTGTCTAGTAATCCAAAACTTGTAAATTATACACATAGCTATCAAAAAATTGTTCCAAAAGCAGAAATTGCTGGTAATATTAAGCAAACCAAGCAGAGATGAAAACGAGTCAATGTTTCAGGTCGACTTGAACTGAAAGAACCTTTAGAACAATTTCTGTTCATACCCAGGATTTCCAGGACCCATTGTTATGGCAAATTCTCTTCACAATATATTCTAACTCAGACGTTACATTTCATTTACTCTGAAACACCCCATGTGTAGTTTCTAAATTTTACCTGCAGAATCAGTGATAGTGTAGATCTGATGGGCTACTGCATCATGAAAGATCATGGTTCAAATCGCAACATCTTGCTGAATAATGTTGACTGAAGAGTTCAACAAAATTATGACATTGAAGCACAGTTGAAAATAGGAGAAGATTGGAAAGGAGAATTAAGAGCTCAGGACCCTGAAAGCTGAAGGCAGAGCCACCAGTGGAACAAAGTATATATATATTTTTTAAAAATCCTGCAAGGGACCAGAATTGGACAAAAACAGAGTACCAAGGAAGTTCCTGAGAAGAAGTCACCCAAGGGTCAAGGCAAAGGCTTACTGTTTAATCATACTTCCCTGACCTTGCAGCTTTCTGAGAACGTGTTTGCTAAAATTGGTCTGCAAAGCATTTTCAACATTTTCTGGGGTGTTAGCTAACAAATTGCTTTTTGATTGGTGAAAGGTTGATAGCCAATTCCAGTTTGTTGTTTTATCCAAGTATTAGCAGTTCACCCAGCATCAGTGTGCAACATTGTTGAATATTACAGTGCACTTTGATCCCCATCAACATCAATTTGGGCAACTCAAATGCCATTGTAATACCAAGGCAGTAGAATTTCATTCACTACACTTACTGCTCTGTGATATTAACTACAAGTGACAGAGGCGAGACTTCTGATAGCTTACAGTTAAGAGAATGAGCAATCGTTTGGGTTGATTCATCATGGTTGTTGAAAGGAACTGATGAACAGAGTCATCCTCTTCAATTTCACTCAGTGTGCAACCACTCAATGAGGCAATGGCTCCAATCCAAGCAAAAGGCATAATTACTTTAAGCCTGTGCTTACTGAGTTTCCTCTTCCAAAACCATCCTGGGGCAAGGAAGGATCATTGAACTACTGTGCAACAGGAGGCCATTTGGCCTGCTGTTACACAAAACAAATCCCATCACCCTCCCTGCCCCAAACCATCTCATTTCAGCCGATTCCCCGATTCCAGTCAGTTGATTTGTTTCAATCATTTTATGAACCCTAGCAAGTTTCCCAATCCAAATAATCCTTCCTTTCAGGACTCCCAAAGAGATGCAAGTATTTTTGAAGGGCGGTCACTTTTAATCATTAAAGCAGAGCTCCACAACATAGCTCCTGCAAACTTGCACATGATCAAAAATTAAGGGCTAAATGTTGGGAAGGACATTGGAAATATCCCTTTGGTTCACTGTCTGGCGCAGAGATGCCAATGCTCAGGAAAATAAAAAAACTCCAGAGGGTTGTAAACTCAGCCTGCAACATCACGGGCACCAGCCTTCAGTCCATCGAGGACATCTACAAGAGATGGTGTTTTAAGAAAGCAGCCTCCCAGGCCATGCCCTCTTCACTTTGCTCTCAGCGGTAGAAGGGTACAAGAGTCTGAAGACGAGCCCTCAGCGGTAGAAGGGTACAAGAGTCTGAAGACGAGCCCTCAGCGGTAGAAGGGTACAAGAGTCTGAAGACGAGCCCTCAGCGGTAGAAGGGTACAAGAGTCTGAAGACGAGCCCTCAGCGGTAGAAGGGTACAAGAGTCTGAAGACGAGCCCTCAGCGGTAGAAGGGTACAAGAGTCTGAAGACGAGCCCTCAGCGGTAGAAGGGTACAAGAGTCTGAAGACGAGCCCTCAGCGGTAGAAGGGTACAAGAGTCTGAAGACGAGCCCTCAGCGGTAGAAGGGTACAAGAGTCTGAAGACGAGCCCTCAGCGGTAGAAGGGTACAAGAGTCTGAAGACGAGCCCTCAGCGGTAGAAGGGTACAAGAGTCTGAAGACGAGCCCTCAGCGGTAGAAGGGTACAAGAGTCTGAAGACGAGCCCTCAGCGGTAGAAGGGTACAAGAGTCTGAAGACGAGCCCTCAGCGGTAGAAGGGTACAAGAGTCTGAAGACGAGCCCTCAGCGGTAGAAGGGTACAAGAGTCTGAAGACGAGCCCTCAGCGGTAGAAGGGTACAAGAGTCTGAAGACGAGCCCTCAGCGGTAGAAGGGTACAAGAGTCTGAAGACGAGCCCTCAGCGGTAGAAGGGTACAAGAGTCTGAAGACGAGCCCTCAGCGGTAGAAGGGTACAAGAGTCTGAAGACGAGCCCTCAGCGGTAGAAGGGTACAAGAGTCTGAAGACGAGCCCTCAGCGGTAGAAGGGTACAAGAGTCTGAAGACGAGCCCTCAGCGGTAGAAGGGTACAAGAGTCTGAAGACGAGCCCTCAGCGGTAGAAGGGTACAAGAGTCTGAAGACGAGCCCTCAGCGGTAGAAGGGTACAAGAGTCTGAAGACGAGCCCTCAGCGGTAGAAGGGTACAAGAGTCTGAAGACGAGCCCTCAGCGGTAGAAGGGTACAAGAGTCTGAAGACGAGCCCTCAGCGGTAGAAGGGTACAAGAGTCTGAAGACGAGCCCTCAGCGGTAGAAGGGTACAAGAGTCTGAAGACGAGCCCTCAGCGGTAGAAGGGTACAAGAGTCTGAAGACGAGCCCTCAGCGGTAGAAGGGTACAAGAGTCTGAAGACGAGCCCTCAGCGGTAGAAGGGTACAAGAGTCTGAAGACGAGCCCTCAGCGGTAGAAGGGTACAAGAGTCTGAAGACGAGCCCTCAGCGGTAGAAGGGTACAAGAGTCTGAAGACGAGCCCTCAGCGGTAGAAGGGTACAAGAGTCTGAAGACGAGCCCTCAGCGGTAGAAGGGTACAAGAGTCTGAAGACGAGCCCTCAGCGGTAGAAGGGTACAAGAGTCTGAAGACGAGCCCTCAGCGGTAGAAGGGTACAAGAGTCTGAAGACGAGCCCTCAGCGGTAGAAGGGTACAAGAGTCTGAAGACGAGCCCTCAGCGGTAGAAGGGTACAAGAGTCTGAAGACGAGCCCTCAGCGGTAGAAGGGTACAAGAGTCTGAAGACGAGCCCTCAGCGGTAGAAGGGTACAAGAGTCTGAAGACGAGCCCTCAGCGGTAGAAGGGTACAAGAGTCTGAAGACGAGCCCTCAGCGGTAGAAGGGTACAAGAGTCTGAAGACGAGCCCTCAGCGGTAGAAGGGTACAAGAGTCTGAAGACGAGCCCTCAGCGGTAGAAGGGTACAAGAGTCTGAAGACGAGCCCTCAGCGGTGGAAGGGTACAAGAGTCTGAAGACGAGCCCTCAGCGGTGGAAGGGTACAAGAGTCTGAAGACGAGCCCTCAGCGGTGGAAGGGTACAAGAGTCTGAAGACGAGCCCTCAGCGGTGGAAGGGTACAAGAGTCTGAAGACGAGCCCTCAGCGGTGGAAGGGTACAAGAGTCTGAAGACGAGCCCTCAGCGGTGGAAGGGTACAAGAGTCTGAAGACGAGCCCTCAGCGGTGGAAGGGTACAAGAGTCTGAAGACGAGCCCTCAGCGGTGGAAGGGTACAAGAGTCTGAAGACGAGCCCTCAGCGGTGGAAGGGTACAAGAGTCTGAAGACGAGCCCTCAGCGGTGGAAGGGTACAAGAGTCTGAAGACGAGCCCTCAGCGGTGGAAGGGTACAAGAGTCTGAAGACGAGCCCTCAGCGGTGGAAGGGTACAAGAGTCTGAAGACGAGCCCTCAGCGGTGGAAGGGTACAAGAGTCTGAAGACGAGCCCTCAGCGGTAGAAGGGTACAAGAGTCTGAAGACGAGTCCTCAGCGGTAGAAGGGTACAAGAGTCTGAAGACGAGCCCTCAGCGGTAGAAGGGTACAAGAGTCTGAAGACGAGCCCTCAGCGGTAGAAGGGTACAAGAGTCTGAAGACGAGCCCTCAGCGGTAGAAGGGTACAAGAGTCTGAAGACGAGCCCTCAGCGGTAGAAGGGTACAAGAGTCTGAAGACGAGCCCTCAGCGGTGGAAGGGTACAAGAGTCTGAAGACGAGCCCTCAGCGGTGGAAGGGTACAAGAGTCTGAAGACGAGCCCTCAGCGGTGGAAGGGTACAAGAGTCTGAAGACGAGCCCTCAGCGGTGGAAGGGTACAAGAGTCTGAAGACGAGCCCTCAGCGGTGGAAGGGTACAAGAGTCTGAAGACGAGCCCTCAGCGGTGGAAGGGTACAAGAGTCTGAAGACGAGCCCTCAGCGGTGGAAGGGTACAAGAGTCTGAAGACGAGCCCTCAGCGGTGGAAGGGTACAAGAGTCTGAAGACGAGCCCTCAGCGGTGGAAGGGTACAAGAGTCTGAAGACGAGCCCTCAGCGGTGGAAGGGTACAAGAGTCTGAAGACGAGCCCTCAGCGGTGGAAGGGTACAAGAGTCTGAAGACGAGCCCTCAGCGGTGGAAGGGTACAAGAGTCTGAAGACGAGCCCTCAGCGGTGGAAGGGTACAAGAGTCTGAAGACGAGCCCTCAGCGGTGGAAGGGTACAAGAGTCTGAAGACGAGCCCTCAGCGGTAGAAGGGTACAAGAGTCTGAAGACGAGCCCTCAGCGGTAGAAGGGTACAAGAGTCTGAAGACGAGCCCTCAGCGGTAGAAGGGTACAAGAGTCTGAAGACGAGCCCTCAGCGGTAGAAGGGTACAAGAGTCTGAAGACGAGCCCTCAGCGGTAGAAGGGTACAAGAGTCTGAAGACGAGCCCTCAGCGGTAGAAGGGTACAAGAGTCTGAAGACGAGCCCTCAGCGGTAGAAGGGTACAAGAGTCTGAAGACGAGCCCTCAGCGGTAGAAGGGTACAAGAGTCTGAAGACGAGCCCTCAGCGGTAGAAGGGTACAAGAGTCTGAAGACGAGCCCTCAGCGGTGGAAGGGTACAAGAGTCTGAAGACGAGCCCTCAGCGGTGGAAGGGTACAAGAGTCTGAAGACGAGCCCTCAGCGGTGGAAGGGTACAAGAGTCTGAAGACGAGCCCTCAGCGGTGGAAGGGTACAAGAGTCTGAAGACGAGCCCTCAGCGGTGGAAGGGTACAAGAGTCTGAAGACGAGCCCTCAGCGGTGGAAGGGTACAAGAGTCTGAAGACGAGCCCTCAGCGGTGGAAGGGTACAAGAGTCTGAAGACGAGCCCTCAGCGGTGGAAGGGTACAAGAGTCTGAAGACGAGCCCTCAGCGGTGGAAGGGTACAAGAGTCTGAAGACGAGCCCTCAGCGGTGGAAGGGTACAAGAGTCTGAAGACGAGCCCTCAGCGGTGGAAGGGTACAAGAGTCTGAAGACGAGCCCTCAGCGGTAGAAGGGTACAAGAGTCTGAAGACGAGCCCTCAGCGGTGGAAGGGTACAAGAGTCTGAAGACGAGCCCTCAGCGGTGGAAGGGTACAAGAGTCTGAAGACGAGCCCTCAGCGGTGGAAGGGTACAAGAGTCTGAAGACGAGCCCTCAGCGGTGGAAGGGTACAAGAGTCTGAAGACGAGCCCTCAGCGGTGGAAGGGTACAAGAGTCTGAAGACGAGCCCTCAGCGGTGGAAGGGTACAAGAGTCTGAAGACGAGCCCTCAGCGGTGGAAGGGTACAAGAGTCTGAAGACGAGCCCTCAGCGGTGGAAGGGTACAAGAGTCTGAAGACGAGCCCTCAGCGGTGGAAGGGTACAAGAGTCTGAAGACGAGCCCTCAGCGGTGGAAGGGTACAAGAGTCTGAAGACGAGCCCTCAGCGGTGGAAGGGTACAAGAGTCTGAAGACGAGCCCTCAGCGGTGGAAGGGTACAAGAGTCTGAAGACGAGCCCTCAGCGGTGGAAGGGTACAAGAGTCTGAAGACGAGCCCTCAGCGGTAGAAGGGTACAAGAGTCTGAAGACGAGCCCTCAGCGGTAGAAGGGTACAAGAGTCTGAAGACGAGCCCTCAGCGGTAGAAGGGTACAAGAGTCTGAAGACGAGCCCTCAGCGGTAGAAGGGTACAAGAGTCTGAAGACGAGCCCTCAGCGGTAGAAGGGTACAAGAGTCTGAAGACGAGCCCTCAGCGGTAGAAGGGTACAAGAGTCTGAAGACGAGCCCTCAGCGACACTGCCTTACGTTGACATTTTCTTGCACTATTTTTATTTATTTTGTAAGGTGATTTATAGAAATGTTTGGATTACGATGCTGCTGCAAACATGTTCTTGACAATAAATTCTGATTCTTCTTGGAAAAACTGTAAAACCTTGGGATTTTTAACATCTACTCTGGAGCACATACAAGGCTTCTTTTAATTGGCACCTCCAGTGGAACCATATTCCTCAATGAGACAATAGAATGCCAAGAGTGTTCTACTCAAATCCACCAATACTTAAAAAAAATTAAAGTAAGATCCACATTTTCTGGAATTCAATTTCCAGGCAGCACAGTTGGCGCAATGGTTAGTGCAACGCAGTTACAGCGCCACCTATCAGGACTGGGTTTCGAATCACGCACTGTCTAAGGAATTTGAATGTTCTCCTTATGTCTGCGTGTGTTTTCCCTGGGCTCTGGTTTCCTCCTATCCTTCAAAACTTACCAGGGGTTGTAGGTCAATTGGGCAGCACGAACTCATGGGCTAGAATAGCCTGTTACCGTGCTGCAGTTCTAAATACAAATTTAAAATTTTCAAGCAACTAGCAAAAAACAAAATAAATATGATAATAAATAAAAATTTGAAATTGTAAATGTTCTCTGAAGTATCCTTTGGTGAAGATGGGAGCAACTATTTTGCCAGCAGAGTAGTTTGATCATGCTTTGTCGTAGCAGCTGTTTGAATAAAAATGATGTCACCCAGGATAAAGAGTTGGTTGATGCCAGTTGACATTGGTTATCTGCTTAGTAAAAGTCTTAGCAAGTGGCTTACTCCTTGCTAGTTAGAGTCATTATTAGTAGATTATTAAGTATATTAGTAAGGCTTGATATGTAAACCTGGGGGAGGGAGGTACCGTAATTATGATGGTGGCATGGTTAGCGCAACGCTGTTACATCGCCAGCGACTGGGGTTCAAATTTAAAGTTTGTAAGCTACGGCAATTAACTGATTAAAGTGGACTTTACATAATTAAGGACTACAATTCAGTTTATTTTTAAATTACTTTACATTTTTCACTGTCTTTTAAACTGTTCATTCCTAATGCTGGTGTATTAATTAGGCATTGTTAGATTGTGTCTCAGGCAACCAGAAAACTTGCATCCCCATTGGTGCCAGACACCAAGGTTTTCCTGGAGATGGTTTGAGGTGGGCCAATAATACCAGTTTTAAAATGCTAGGATCAATACATTCACCAGAGAAAAGAACACACAGTAAATATGATCTAGGGGCTATTCAACCCATCGTCTATGCTCGCCTTCAGAGCATTCTGATTCCACACCTATCTTGCCCTCTGTTCTCTGTTACATCCCATCAACACCCACACGTCCACTTACACCAGGAGTAACCTACAACAGCTAATCATTGGGAAGGTGAGAGGAACCCTAAATATCCAGTGAAAAGGAAGAGGGGACAAGAGGAGAAAATGCAAACTACAGATAATGCAAGGTTAGGTGAACCGAGCTCAATGGAGATGTGCAACAGAAACTCCAGAATCAAAACAAAGGTTTTCTTAAAAATATGAGAGTGAAAGAAATGATCCTATTAATAAGAGTATTAAAGATCTGTGCTGACCAATGTATTCACAGACATCTTCAATATCTCACTCCAGCAGGGCTTGGTACCCACCGGTTTCAAACAGCTGTCAATCATACCACTAAGAGTGTAGTAACCTGCCTTAATGACTATCGACCAGTAGCACTTACATCAACAGTGATGAAGTGTTTTGAAAAGCTGGTGATGAACCAAATCAGCTCCTGTCTGAGCGGTGTCATGGATTCATTCTAGTTTGCTATCACAGTAACAGGGTCAACGGCGGACGCCATCTCACTAGCTCTACATAAAGCTCTGGAATGCATGGACAGCAAAGATGCTCTTTATTGATTATAGTTCAGCATTTAACACTATCATCCCCTCAAAACTGATCAGCAAATTCCAAAACCTGGGAGTTAACCTTCCACTGGGTAATAAGATTATGGATTTCCTCACCTCATCTCCAATGGAGATGAGCAAGAACCTCTCCTCCACAATCTCCATCAGTACCAGAGGGCTGTGTTCTTAGCTCCCAGTTCTGCTCACTTTACACTAATAAGTGTGTGGCTCATACGACGTTAGCACCATCTACAAATTTGCCGACGATACCACAGTAGTGGGTTGTATAAACATAGGAAGTAGGAACAGGAGTAGGCCAAAAATGGCCCATCGAGCCTGCTCCGCCATTCAATACGATCATGGCTGATCTAATTTATGACCTAACTCCACCTACCTGCCTTCTCCCCATATCCCCTAATTCCTCTATCATGTAAAAATTTATCTAAGTGAATTTTAAATACGTTTAATGAGGCAGCCTCAACCACTTCCCTGGTTAGAGAATTCCAAACATTCACTACTCTCTGGGAAAAACTATTTTTTCCTCATCTCTGTCCTAAATCTACTCCCCCAAATCTTGAGACTGTGTCCTCTCGTTTTAGTTTCCCCGGCCAGCTCAAAAAACCTTCCTACATCTATCCTATCCATACCCTTCATAATCCTATATGTTTCTGTACATAAAGGAAGGGGACGAGTCAGCACACAGGATGGAGATGGAAAACTTGGGTGAATGGCGCACCAACAACCACCTTGCACTCAATGTCATCAAAACTAAGGAGCTGGTTGTTGACTTCAGGAAAGGAAAGCCAGAGGTTTACAATCCAGTGATCATTGGGGGATTCAGCAGTGGAGAGGGTGAGCAAATTTTTAAGTTCTTGGAGAGTCACTTTCTTGGATGATCTTTCCTGGACCCAATACACGAAAGGCATCATGAAGAAGGCACGACAGCCTCTCCACTTCTTCATGAGTTTGCGGAGGTTTGGTAATGACACAACAGAAACCCTGGCAAATTTCTGCAGAGATGTGATGGAAAGTGCGCTGATCGGCTGCATCATAGTCTGCTATGGGAACACAAATACCCCTGAATCTAAAGCCCTCCAAAAGGTAGTGGACACAGCCCAGAACATGGCAGGCAAACCCTCCCCACTACATCTACAGGGAATGTTGCTGTCAGAGGGCCGCAGCTACCAAAGACCCAAACCACCCAGCACATGCTGTTCTCGCTGCTGCCATCAAGAGGTATAGATGCAACAAGACTCCCACCACCAGATTCTTTTTCAAAAATATTTGATTTAAAGTTTAAAAAAAATCACAAAACATAACATTAGTTACTACATTTTGATACATATGTGATTTTTATATTTTAAAAAACCTAATCTTCCCACTAATACCCTCCCTCCTCCCTTCCCCACCTACAAAGAGAGAAAAAGATCATTATCTAGTACAATCACTTTTAGAACTTCAAAGCTTCTTGGCTTCCAAAAGGTATTACATGGAAATGGGACTCGATTTTAGGGATGAAAAGATGGCATGTTGAAATGAAAACCTGTATTCCTTTAGAAAAGATTACATATAATTTGAGAGATATTTTTTTTTTCTCTGCTGAAGTTGGGAACCCAGATTTGAAAACTATTGATGTTAGAATATGAACACTCAGTCTGCTCCGATGGATGCTGCCACACCACCAGATTCAGGAACAGCTGCTAACCTGACACCTTCAGACTCCTCAACAATAAACTCAAAGCTTTGTACCATCCATCAACATGGTAGGATACTAGCTGAAGGATACAATAATATACAATGCTCTTCAAGCCTGTACATTGCTATTTAGCCTGTGAGCCACTGACAAATGTTGCAGCTCTGTTACTTGCTTAGAGTATTTTACATACTGGGAGAAGCAAGGATTGCATTTTACATAGAGTGAAGAATACATGGGATCTTGTGTCCAGTTTCTTAGAATCGGGTGGTTCCAGTTAGGGTGAATTTTAATTAATTTTGTATCATGGCAATGAGTTTAACTGACATTCATCAGATTAAGTCCTTGAAATCGTTAACATTGATTTTGGTGGGTACAGAAGTAATTAGAACTCATTCAGCAAGCATCGTCAGCTTGTTATTGGGTATCTGGAGGTTTGCACAGTGCAATTTATTACGTCTTCAACAATGCATTTAGCTCATGCTTAGCATGAATCATAAAACTCAACGATTACAGCCTCCTGAATGTCCAAACATTAGGACATTTGCTTTGTGAAAATTTGCTATAATTTTTAGGATGTCTCAAAGATTTTGTTCTTCAAACACTCTGCCAATTCTTGTTAGTTTCACCATCAGCTATGATTTAGAAAGAGTTTAAGGTGCTGCTCGATCATATGCTCAGATCAGAAGGGGTTTAATAGATTGCCATTTGTTTTTTCTTTAAATATCTTGATGAAAAACAAGTCCTGTTGTTGATATGTAGGTGAAGATCCTTTTTTTTTTAAAAAAAAATCATCGCCTATACTGTATTCAGCTGTGATCACAAGTCAAACAACCTCCTCTGCATTTTTGCAATGAAATTGATCAAGAAAGCTTGGGGGAATTGGCAGAGTTTCACGCATTTACTGATGCCCAATGATTCCAAAGTACAGAGTTAATTTAAATTGACTGCTTGTTTAAGACTGGAGAAACATGCTACATTCTAGATCCTGCTGAAGGAACAGGTGCTCATACACGGGGAAATATACTGCAGCTTGAATTGAAACAAAGACGACATCTTACATGCCACTATGTCTTTGAAAGTTTAGGAATTTCCCCATCTTTCCAAATTGTTCACCCCAAGAGAGCTTCTCTCTCAGAAGAGATTGCCAACCGCTTCTGTCACCGCATTCTACCTTTGTTGCTTTCTGTTTCCATCAACCAATCTCTCACCTGCCCTCCACCCCATCACTCTCTTTTCCTCTCCCCCCCACCCACAGCTGGTCTTTAACTAAAATTTGGAAACACAAGATTGCGGATGCCTGAATTTGGAGCAAGTCCCTCCTCCCCACCGCCCCTCCCCCCATCTGCTGGAGGAACTCAGTGGCTCGAGGAGCAACAATGGAGAAAATAGAATGGTTGACATTTCAGGTCAGAATCCTTCAATCTTGATGAAATGATCTGACCCAAAACGTTGACCATTCCTTTTCTCCGATAGATGCTGGTCAATCCCATTGGCTTCTTCCAGCATGCATTTTGGCACCTTAAAATTGCTCGTCTCCCACCATCCTAGGTTCTGATGGCAAGCTAGACTTGAGTAAGGATTTGACGCATTCCTGGATCATAAAAAAATGTAAATTGAACAGCCTGTTCAAAATGCCTTTTGGCATATTTGATAGCATATTCCAATTGATGTAGAATGGTGATCTAATTACCATAGTTACAAAGCTTGGTGAATCAGACATGTACCACAGAGCCAATGGCATTATAACAAACATTTCCAAAGCAAACTGTAGCATTAGATCTTAAAGCTTTTTCTTTTTAATTTCAGATTCTAAGAATGAACAGTATATTGCTAATATCTGCGTTTGAAAGCTCTTTGGTGTAACTCCATGATGGGTCAACTCTGGTGGACAGGCTTAAATGCAGAACATGCTTAATCGAAGACAGCTTCTGGCATATTATCTCATTGGTAAGTTATACCACACAATGTACCTTCAAAAAGGTAGCAATTAATTAGTTCTGAAGAAGGGTTTCTGACCCAAAACACAACTGAATTGAAGTAGTTATTATTCTTCACAACCACTATTACAGGTCTTACAGCAATATTAGAAAAGAGCCAATTCTGGATTCTCAGGTCCTGCATTGGTGCCTTAATTATTACATTTAGTTCTCTTGATTAAACTTCTGTTTTAAAAAATCATGCCTTTAGACCACGTATTCCCATCCTTTTTTGGCCCCATCAGTGAAGCAGTCAAATTTAGCCGATTTTTTTCTGTACTTCTCTCCTACAGTCGACATAATAAACAATTTTTTTTAGGATTTCAGACTGTGTTCCCCCCCCTTCCCACCCCAAATATGCTATAGCCCCCATGAGAATGGCAGCTTAAGACCCATTCTTTTTTTCCCTTTTAGCACAATCGCCACTCTGCCCTAAAATCTTAGCAGTCAACATCTAAATTGTTAAAATATGGAGGACAATTTACCATATGCAGTGGCTTTTGCACGCCATCCTATGACTGATGAAGCATAAAGTACTCTTATTACACTAATGGCAAATTCAACTAATTTGAGCAGTTACAAATGTCACGTCTCTCCACAAGAAATTAGATCCATTTTAACTTCATTAACCGGCAGGCACATTGTCCATCAGTAACAGACGTCTACACTGATTTTCAAATTTTGTGCAGGAAGGATCATTCAAATGAATAGAGCAGTTTTTGAAAGGTACAGCTTCTTCCTCAAAGTGAGAAATTGAACACTGGATTTGACTTTAATCCTCGTTGATGAAGAATGATGAAACTTTGGAATATAGGGCATTCAGCCCCTTATGTATACTCAGTGATTTCTTGACCTCCAGTAAAATCCAATGTAGAGACTACAGGCTAACAAGGAGCTTAAATAATGTGTGCAATTCATTCAAGGGCCATTCATAATGCCTTTGGAGCTTGTCATGTGCACTCGAGAGAGTTACTCAGATGACAATCCTTAAATGAAAGTATAAATAAAAAAAACTACAGATGCTGAGAATCTGAAAAAAATTAAAGATGCTCTAATCACTCAGAGTGTCAGACAGCATCTGAAGCGAGAGAATGTTTCAGGTCGAAGAACTTTTAAAAGAAAATCCAAGTAGCCAGTTCCGATGAAGCAGTATGCAAAAAAAAGTGTTGGGAGACACTCAACAGGACATGCCACAATCACAGATTCATGCCTGAGCCCTTCATCAGGAGCCTAGGCCTCAAACATTGACTGTCTTTCACTCTCAACGGATGCTGCATGACCTGCTGAGTTTCTCTAACCCTTTTTTCACACTGCACTGGACCCAACACATGCAGATTTTCCTTTTACTAGTTCTGAAGAAGGGTTTCTGACCCAAAACACAACTGAATTGAAGTAGTTATTATTCTTCACAACCACTATTACAGGTCTTACAGCAATATTAGAAAAGAGCCAATTCTGGATTCTCAGGTCCTGCATTGGTGCCTTAATTATTACATTTAGTTCTCTTGATCAAGACCATTTCATTATATAACCAAGAGGAATATCTATACATCAGTAAATGCAACAGGTGCAGAAGATGCAAGTCTCCACCTTACCAATGTTCCATTTCTCTGAAAGGATGCAAGACTCATCTGGACTCTTGAAATCCCAGTGTTTTGTGCTCAGATTTCCTGAAGATTACATGTTAAAAATCTGATAAATGCAAACACAACAACTCGGAGTGAAACTTGGGAGCAAGTCCAAAGCAAGTGGAGCGTCCTATGTTAAGGTGGGGCCACATTCCTAAAAAAACTTTCCATAAAGCAGATACTTTCATAGTGAATCTCATATTATAAATTGTGCTCAACAGGTATGTTTTTCTCTCAACAGTAATGCCCAAGTTCCATTATTGTCATATAATACAACATTTGGAATATAATATACATAAAATTCTTCAACTTTTGTCTACAGTAAGGCAAACAGAGTTTCCACTTTGTCCAACACCCCTCACAGAAACCCACAGCACCTGGTATTCCCAGGTGGTCTCCCCTCCAAATACTGACCAGTCCTTAGCTTCAGAGATCAAACTGCCTAGGAACATCGGGTGCCGTTTAGCAGTATCTTTGCAAGGGAATTGATGGTATTAAACAGAAATGATTTTTTTTAAAAACTTGACTATAATGGATGTTGCATTGTACAATTATAACTTTATCAAACAAATAACTGAAGAGATTGACTTGTTAGTTTCAAAAGCAAATCCCTGAAGTGGTCTCATCTGTGAGCCATTTGCCTGTGATTTTTGTACATGGTAAACAAGTTCAAATTTCAGATTTACTGTCAGAGAACATACACAACATTACATACAACCCTGAGGTTCTTTTTCCTGCGGGTGAGGCAGAATTATCATTTATTGGTAGTGCAAAAAACAAATTTAAAAAATGCAAACTTACTGTGCAATAGAGAGGAAAAAATTATGTGCAAAGTGAGAGTCCTTCAATGAGACCCTGATTGAGTTTGTTGAAGAGTCTGACGGTGGAGGGGGAGCAGCTGTTCCTGAACCTGATGGGGCGAGTCTTGTGGCACCAAGACCACTTTTCTGATGTCAGGAGCGAGAACAGAACATGTGCTGGGTGGTGTGGATCCTTAATGATTGCTACTGCTCTCCGACGGCAATGTTCCCTGTAGACGTTCTCGATGGTGGCTTGTGATGGTCCGAGCTGCGTCCACTACCTTTTTCAGGGCCTTACACTCAAGCTATTGGTGTCCACATACCAGACCATGATGCAGCCAGTCAGCACACTTTCTACCACACACCTGTAGAAATTTGACAGGGTGTCACACCAAACCTCTTCAAATCCTTGAGGAGATAGAGGTGATGACATGCTTTCTTCACAATGCAATTAGGGTGTTGAGTCCAGGAAAGATCCTCAGACACAGCGAATCCCATGGGAGAAAAAGAATGGTTGATTTCAGGCCAGTACCCTTTATCAAGGCTAAAGGGTTCTGGCCTGAAGCATCAATCATTCTTTGTCGCCTACACCTCCCTACCCACCACGATGCTCAACTCACTGAGTTCCTTCAGCAAATTATTATTTGCTTGCTAAAAAAAATTAAAAATGTCCTCCATTGCCTGCACTGGATGTTGCTGTGATGCTTGTGCCTGGAAAATTGGATATTAATAAAATTTCAGAACCCTATCTTGTTAATTGAAGTTTTCTTTCCAGAGAGAATGGGAATTATTGGCAAGTTCAGTCTCTACAGAGCCTTAAAAAAATCACAATCACATGACATGGAAGCAAGTCCTTCATCTATCAAAACCCCATTGATCCATCACCTTGCATCAATCCTATCTTATTGCCATATTCCAAACAGCTTCACCCCCCCCCCTAATTAACTATTCATCGACAAAAAGGGGGTAATTAACCCATTATCCCTCACATCTTTGGGATGCAGGAGGAAACAGTGAACCTCCAAACTACCCAGACAGCAGCCAAGGTCAGGAGTGATCCTGGGTCATTGTAACCAAGACAGCATCTCTACTCCTGGAAAATAATAGATTGCTATAATGGGTAATTTCAAGGGGCATTGAACAAGCATTGAGAAAGCATGGTTAGTGTAGTGGTTAGCATAACGCTGTTACAGGGCCAGTGACCTGGGTTTGAGTCCTGCACCATCTATAACGAGTGTCTGCTTGGGTTTCCGCCAGGTGCTCCAGTTTCCTCTCACTCTTCTAATCGTACTGGGGTCGTAGGTCAATGGGGTATTTGTGCAGCACAGGCTTGTGGGCCAACAGGGCCGATAATTGTGTTGGATGTCTAAATTAAAATCAAAATGTGGCCTTTCAATATTTGCTTCCTAAATAAACGCTGGTGAACTTGATTTTTTTTCCCCCCAAAGCCACCCTCTCGTAATTTAATTGATAGCAGAATTAAATTTCAGAACTACCTTGAATTTAAATTCCCTATATTTGTCATAGGATTTGAATACATCTGCATGTTGCTCCTATTTTGGGCTGCTAGCCCAGTAACATAGCCAGTGTGTTACCATTCCACTTGGAGATCCATTCTGGACTATAGTATTGTCAGTCTATAAACAGACAAATTTTCTACCCTTCCTCTTCCACCCCCTCCCTCCCAATGGGAAATGTAAATCAATACACAAATCTCCAGTGAAACAGATAGAAAGGAGAAAAAAAGGCATTGAAATGATTGAAGATGTAGCTCAGAGCTTTCCATTTAATTCCAAAGCAATCAAAGCTAATGGGATGTTGAATTATATAGTCAATTGGTTCAATACAAGCCTCAGGAGCACATTCTAAACTGCAAAATTTTCTGCAACATAGTTTCCATGGCTCAAACTATTTCCCATTCCCTGTTCCTGAACAGCTTAATCATACAGTGTTTGACAGCATGGAAACAAGCCCTCAAGCTCAACATTCATGCCAATCAGCTTGTCCACCCAAGCTAGTCCAGTTTGCTTATGGTTGGTCCTTATCCTTCTAAACCTGTCCCTTACTAGTACATGGCCTTTTAATCATACCTTTCTGAATAGCACCCTCTGGTAGTTCCTTCCACTGATCTACAGTAAAACCCGTTAACCGGAGTTCAAACAATCGGCAACCTCAAGCAACTGGCAAAACAAAATTGTGGAAAATAAATGGATAAAAAATACAGCTTTAAAATTGGTGCACCTCACCGTTAGTTCACCAATCATGCAACATATAATCTCAAGCAACCAGAAAATGCACTTATTCATCCATCTATCTATCCATCCCCATCAGTGCCAGATACCAGAGGTTTTACTGTACCATACTTTTAAGGTGGGAAGAGTAAGTTTTTTTTTAAAAAATAAAGGTCCCAGGAGGGTGGTAGGTATGTGGGACAATGTCCACAGCTCTGCCCTCAAATATTCTTTTGAATTAAGGATTGTGGGGAACAGGAGGGTAAGTGCAGCTGAGCCCATGTTCAGATCAGCCACGATCTTTGTATTTGGAAATCCTGCCAGACCCTCAAAAATCATGCCCCCCCCCACCCCCTCATGAGCCTGTAGTTAATGGCTTGTCCTTTCTAACTAAGAGCCACAAAATGTTCCACTCTCCAGCAATCACAAGATCCTATTGCAAATAGAAAATATTCTCCTGTAACATTAGTTTTCAGTTCAGTAAACTCGAGCAGATTTCGTAATAGTTTCTTTCATTTGTCTTTCAGTTCTGGTTGATTCTGCTGCTGGGATCAAGATGACTAAACAAAAGAGCTGAAAGCAGAGTTTAGCTCAGTTGAGTTCGTACTGATTTGCTCAATATGGATCAAGTTTATGATCCAGGTTGACAACGTAATGGAGCATAGAGCACGTTTTTCCCCCACAGTTAGTGCTCATGTTTAAGAGGCAAATACAGCCATTCAAATGTGGTCACTTTTAGAGCAAACTGGACTGGTATCCATGGAACGTGAGAATTAATGCAGAAACATGAACTTCTAACCATTACACCTGCTGGAACACAAATTCAACTCTTAAATCAACACCATCATCAACAATAATGAGCATAAAACTATCCTAGGTTGTTGTAAAACCATCCAGTTTAATTTCCTTCAGGGAGATGAATTCCGCCTTTATCTGGATTGACATCTTTAAACATAATGTTGCTGAGTTGTCACTGCAATCAACTAAGGGAGCAATTGTTCATAGGAATTAATTGCAGGCCTTGCCAGAAATGTCCACATCTTGTGAATGAACAAAGGAGAACATGCACATACATTTCCTTAACCCAATTATTTTTATCATGGGGAGAGGGCCCCCTTGAAGTCAGTGGAGATGTTGAAATGTGGCTATCTCAGATGAAGAATAGTTAGTGGTTAAAAAAGGTGTGGTGGCCAACTGTTCTGTCAAAGGGACCATCTGGTTGATCAGCCAAGTGGGGGCTCTGCTGCTGGTTTCTTGCTTATTACATTCAAGCATAGTCCACACCAGTTAGTCACAGAAGGGTAGCAATAATCTCCCAACTTCCCTTTAAACTATTATCTATGCAACTCTTAAAAACCATGTTCCAATGCACTTCATGGAAACATTGAAAAATTGGCACCAATTGGCAGCATGGTAGAAAGCCTTTCCAGCCCATGCAACCAATTAACCCGAGTAAAACACGATAGGCTGCAGGTGCTGTGATTGTAGTATGCACACCGAAGTGCTGGAGGAACTCAGCCAGTGTTTTCAAAGTCAATGGGAAAACGATATATTGCTGACATTTTGTGCCTGAGCCCTTCAAGGAAGGAGCAGAAAAGACAGGAGCAGGATACATCAGTAAGTCTCAGAATTCAAACAATGGGGAGGAATCCAGACCAACAAAAGTTGTTAATTGGATGTGATAAGGGACTACGTAAGAATTTATGTGCGAAAGGAGTCAGGGAAGGAGAGACGAGGGAGGAAAGGGGTGGAGGGTTAAATGAAAGGCAGAGAAGATGATATTAATGCCATCCAGTTGAAGGGTGCCCAGTTGGAAGATGAGGTGCTGTTCCTCCAACCGCTGGGTTCTCAGTCTGGCAGTGCACGAGTCTATGGACAAATATGTTTGCAAGGGAATGGGATGGAGAATTCAAATCGGTGGCCACTGGGAGATCCACGCTATTATGCTAGAAGAGCCAAGGTATTCAACAAAATGATCTCCCAGTCTGCGTTCAGTCTCTCCAATGTAGAGGAGACCACAGCAGGAGCATCAGATGCAGTAGATGACTCCTGCAGATTCACGAGAGAAATGTTGCTCAACTTGGAAGGACTGTTTGGGGCCCCAAATGGTGCTGAGGGAGGAGGTGTGGGCACAGGTTAGATCCAAAGGGGACAATTAGTGGGGAGGAAGGAGTGGACAAGAGAGTCACAGAGGGAGTGATCCTTGCAGAAGACAGAGAGGGGAGGAGAGGGAGTAATATATACTAACCCTTTTAACATAGCAGCCCTGTATGTATTGGAAGGTGGGAGAAAACAGGAGCACACGGAGGAAACCCAGGTGGACATGGGGAGATGATCCAGACACACACAGGCAGCACCAGATTCAAACCTGGGTGACTAATAGCAAAATTCTAACTGCTACCCTATCTGTGCTGCCCAAAGTAAGTGGCATTAGGGAAGATGACCAGAAGCATTAGAGATCTTGGCCTCAATGGGTGGCATAGAGTGAAAAGATACAAATAGGTAGACTTAAAGATGGAATCACTTCAATACAGGAAAGATGTGCAAGCTGTGGAGAGGGTGCACAGGAGATTTACCAGGCTGTTGCCTGGATTGGAAAATAAATCTTGTAAGACAATGTTAGCAGAGCTAGGACTTTAATCTTTGGAGCAAGGAAGGACGAGAGGTGACTTAGAGGTCTACAAAATTACAAGAGGCATGGATAAGGTGGACAATCAGCACCTTTATCCCAGGGTGGAAGTACCAAACACAAGAGGACATCTGTACAAAGTGAGGCAAGGAAAGTTTACTGTGAGACATTTGGGGTACATTGTGTTTTTTGTCAAACTAAAAACTCATATATACAAAAAAAAGGATTGAACTTAAAACTAAATTTGATCTTTTCCAGCCGAATGCCAACTTTGGAAATCTAAAAGTCAAATTTACATTCATGGAGATTAATAAATTCTGTAAGTGGTTCGTAAAGACAATGGTACTTATGACTTCAGATCATTTGGAGATAAATTATACATTTAAAAGATTCTACCTCAACCTATACTCTTGAATAGTAATTTGATGAAAAATTTCTTAGACAAATTGAATATCCCCAAGATTTCTTCAGATAGCCAAATCAAGCTGGATGAATCTCTCTCGCAAGAAGAAATAACAGTTTCTATTTCCTCATTACAACCTGGAAAGGTCCCTGTACCCAATGGGCTTTCTGTAGAATTTTTTTTAAATTATTTTCTCAATTGCTCACACCTCACTTGGATGTGGTGTTTGCAGATTCGTTTAAACAGGGTAAACCTCCAGATTCATGAAACGAGGCTTGCATAACTTTCTTATCTAAATTGTCTTGCTTTTATTCTGTTATGACATGGGTAAGAGTGGAGAAGCATCATTAATTCATGTTCTAGACTTGTCCTAATCTAGGAAAATACTGGAGAAATGTTTTCCATATTTTGGCAAAATATTTTTAATATAGATGTAATACCAAATCAGTATGATAGGAGGGAATTCAGATACAAGATTTCAGAAGATATGGGGGTTATTTATGACTATCTAACTTTATAATTTTACTTCAGTATAATTACATTGTCTGACTCTGATCTTTTCCACATTCTTTGAATATATATTTTTATACCATCATTTTTCTTTTAAGATTAACCATATATAGCATCTGGCAACAATTTTAGGCAGGGGTTTTGAATTTTTCTCCTTTATTTTTTCTTCTTTTTTTTTTAATTAGATTTTTTTCTTAAAAATATATCATTTGAAATATGAACTGTGGATATGGTTTACAATTTATGTACATTTTGGATATACTGAATGCTTTATTAAGTTTCCATAACTGTCCATTTTATTGAGTTGTATTTTTGTACATTTTTTATTAAAATTATTTAAAATATTTTGAAAAGAAAGAACACCAGCAAAAAGCAAGCAGAGAATGTTACAGGGATAATTTGTTAGATTTGTACAGATCACAAGACTGGTTGAGCAGATTAAAAGCCAATTGGTGAAAACGTTTATTTCTTTATTAATTGACTCTTGCTCCCACAATCAAAATAAGTGATCAGAACAGATCAGAATACAGCAAGACCCCTTGTATCTATGGGGATTGGTAGATGCCAGGTAATTGAATTTTCCAGCTGCTTGAGATTCTGTGTTGCGTGATTGCGAGGCACGCCAACTTTAAACTTCTGTATTTTCATTTTTAAAATCTATCTATTCATCTATTTATTTATTTTACATGTTTACTTTCATCTTTTTTTTGTCAGTTGCTTGAATTCCAGATGATGGGTTTTTCTGTAATTGTTTAGAGATTCAGTGGTTCAGCATCTGACTGATCAGGTGTAGTTTCTGGTGCTCCCATTAACATATGGGACCTTCCTGCCACACTCCCTCTAAACAATGAGCTCTATTTCCCATGACTCCTTTAAATGCACTGGAAAATTTATTACACTGTGAGATATTAAAATAATGAATTATGTTGGAGTATCCAATATTCTGGGGATTCTGCTTGTCCAGAAAAGTCTGCAGGTTTCTCCGCATTAGAAAGTTCCACAGCACCCGAGCCAAAATGCTGGGGTGAAGTTTTAATTTAAATTTGGTTTGAATTTAGAGAGATGATCCAAGACAGTAATTGTTTTCCACTTTGTTTTGGAATTTTTTCATCAACTCTACTATCAGTATGACAGAAACATTTTGTACCTCCACTCAGTGTACTATGAACAGTCACAGTTTGCGATTCGTCCGTTTAAATTCAGTGAAGGGCTGGCACAAACTAAACCTTTGGAATGTCAATCAATCTTCCAGTCAAATTACCAATGGAAGTTGAGAACTGTGATGCAAGTCTCGCCAACACACTACAGTTGCCTGAAGCTTTGAGTCATTCAGGTACAAACAGTTAGGTCACTGTCACCTTAACTGGTATCAACAGAAAAGGCTAATTCCACCCCCTCCCTTTCCCCCGCCCCCAACAAAGAGTGCTCATGACCAACAAAATGCAGCGGTGCATCCCACTCGAGCTGCTTCACTCTAGAAAAGTTGACGTATGGCCACTCAAAAATAGTGAGAACTCCAAAATATTCCTGATCCTTCATTGCCCTGGAACCCATTAGCCAACTGCTCCACAGTAATAACTCCACTGCAGAAACTTCAGCTATTCAAGCTTCAGGCCCACCACCACCTTCAAGGGCAAAGGAATGGGTAATAAATGCTGATTTTCCAAGATAGTTGTATTTGAAAACAAAATACAACTATCCAATAAGGAATCAGTTGTGTTTATTAATGCTTACTTAAACAGCTTGTCCTTATTTTGAACCTCAAAATGATTCTATGCAGAAACTCCATCTTCAGTTAGTGACCTCCTGATATTTGCTCCCAGCACATTTCCTGAACATGTACATTTTTATTAAATTTAGACATACAGCAAAGTTACAAGCCATTTCAGCCCAAGACATCATGCCACCCAATTAACCTACACCTCTGGTACGTTTCGAATGGTGGGAGGCAGACGTGGGGAGAACATGCAAACTCCTTACAGGCAGTGCGGGATTCAGACCCCGGTCCCAATCACCGGCGCTGTAAAGGCACTGCACTAACTGCTACATCAACCATGCTTCCCCATAGAATCACTTCCCCCCCCCCCCCATGCTTTCTGAGGAAGATGGCATCAGCAAGCTTCTAGCTCATCTTCTCAAAATACAACCATACTATATTCTCAATATCATAATGTTGTCCATTCTTGGAAGTAACACTCCACGACAAAGATTTTGCTTTCTGAACACTTCTGGTTGCATTTTATGGATCTTCCATTGCTGATCACAAAAATCACCTTAGAATTTTATATCAAGTTCTGGTTTATAGATACAGCCTACTTTTGTGATGTCCTGTCGTATTTTAAGTCTACTTCAAGCATCCAAAACAATGAACTGAAACATGCCATTGAAAATTCATTTTCTGCATTTGTACTTCTTTCCGGCTGACCTTGGTGCAGTCAGTGACGAACATGATGAAAGGTTTCACCAAGACATTCTGACCATGGAAAAGTGGTATCAGGGAACTGGAATCCATCAATTTTGGCTGACTATTATTGGGCATTGACATGAGAGGCATCAGATGCTGAGTACACATGAAAATCAGCAGCAAAACATTTTTAGGTCAGTTGAACTAACGCGATGTGTCAGCGCCGTTATGCAATTAAACCTGCTAAATTTAATAAAAGTTAATTCAATGTTTCTGCAACTTCCTACGAGATGCAGCAAATCTGAAATTATCATCATCAGGAAGCAACTGTTTTGAAAAAATTTGCTGTCTACTGCAATTCATTTTATTTCCATTCCAACTATAATTGTACTTTTTTTTCTACTTTATTCAGCTGTACAAATATTGGAGTTAACCTGTTAGACAGCTTGCAGAAGAACCTTTCTTGCTGTACTAGTACAATATGACAAGTAAGCTTAACCTTACTTCTACACAAAATAGAATTTTAGTTGTGTAAAAGAGTCATGAGTAATGTAATGAAATTGGAAGCAGTTAAGAAGCATGCTGGGATGTTGAAGCTAATGGTCAGGACATAGTCTTGCCTCAAGGTTATGGACCTTTGACTCGTACTCAGCAGAACAAGGACCTCGCAGTAGGGATAGGCCTGCAGGACTAACCAGCAAGCTGAGAACTAACAACTCAGAACTCGCAGTATAATGGCTCCCCATAGATTCCTCCCCAGTGTCAGTAAACAAGGGAGAATTGTTTTGGCCCTGGGCACCAACATTGCACGCAGAAATCTGGATGATTTCTCCCCCCTCCCCCCCCTCCCCCTCCCCCCTCCCCCCCCTCCCCTCCCTCCCCTCCCTCCCCCCTCCCCCCCCCATCAAATGCAGATCATCTGGAACCAGAGCTGGGCTTTGAACTGCAGACCATCAATTAAACAGTCACATAGGACTGATCTTGGGACCTGTCTCATTCAATATTTAAAGATATTGTTTTAGAAGCTTGTTTCTTTTTTCTAGTAATAGATCGTTTGTCCTGACTCGGTGATTAGCTGAGGACACCATCATTTGCACATCTGCTCTAGACAAAGTGGGTTACCTAGAAAACAAATTAAATGATAGAAAGATTCCTGGAAGCAAAATTCTGTGACAATTGGATTTTATGATATTAACAAAATGTATCAATTTAGTTAAAGTGAGTATTGCCATTATCCTTCGCAAGTAAAAAGAAAAATCAAAGTTTAAAAACAAGTGTCAGGAAGTTAATTAAATCACCTCCAACTGAATGAAAATACTTCTGAATTCAGCACCTGCAGTCTCCTGCTTCTTCAACTGATGAGTTTTGGAAACGATAATCCAGCATAGAGCTAACCACCTGAGAGAAATTTCTAACCTGAAAACGTTAGTAAGGAACAGTCTCATAAATAATTGCCACATCAATTCCATAATTTCTACAGATGCATGGTGGAAAGTGTGCTGACCTGCTGCATCATGGTCTGGTATGGGGACACCAATAGTCCTGAGTGGAAAGCCCTACAAAAGGTAATGGACAAGCCCAGGACATCACATCAACAAGGAACTCTGCCATTGGAGAGCTCATCAAGGATCCAGATCACATCAGTTCTTTGCTATTACCATCAGGAAAGAGGTAGAGGTGCCACAGGACTCACACCACCAGGTTCAGGAACAGCTGCTGCCCCTCCACCATCAGACTCCTCAACAACAAACTCAATCAGGGACTCATTTAAGGACTCTTACATTTGCACTTTATTGATTTTTTTTACTCTGTATCACAGTCAGTTTGTTTACATGTCAAATCTTCTAGAGCACAGTCTTTTTGCACTACCGAAAAGTGGTAAATTCTGCCTCACCCGCAGGAAAAAGAATCTTAAGGTTTTATATGATGTCATGCATGTTCTCTAACAATTATCCAATTACCCTAAATCTAGGAGATCTTCATTTAAGATCCATCTACCTTTCTTGCTTTGCGGCTTCGTAATAATCTTATTTTTGGAAAAAATCTAAATCTTTAATTGAAGAATTTTATTAACCTCAACATTTTGAGGGAAGAACATTCCATATATTCATTTACCTTTTGTGTGAAGAAATCCACCTTGATATTAGCCCTGGTACGCAGGGCTAATACTCTTCAAATATTAGGCTTAAATTGGGTCTCAAAGACAAAAGTAAGAGGATTTCCTCAGGAAGTGACCTCAGGTCGGTTTTCTCATTGGTCTTGGTCATTGCTTCAGAAATCCACTTTGCTGGCAATCACTGGAAGAGCATTTTCAACAAACACTACACTGAAATGTTGCGTGGATGTCAAATGCTATTGACCAGTGGAGACATTTCTCTCTACCTCTCAAATCCCACAATTGAATCAAGCCTGGATCCTTTTCACACAGCAAATATTTTCCATTTGCCTTCACTTTGTGACCCTTCCAGTCACAATATCATTCTGGCAACTTTGCGCAGCGACTCCTCAATCTTGACCCTTCCCACCCAAGGTATCCTACCCAAAACTGTCTCTCTTAAATTTTCCAAACAAGGTATTTTTTATTATTACTTGTAGGACTTCTCAGCAAACTTTTTTTTTGTTAAGGAGAAGCTTTATTGATACCAGCGCAACTAGAGAACAAAAAACAATTTAGAGGAGGACTGTACTATAGAGTCTTGGACATTTTGTTGCCCACAGGTTTTGGCACCAACAGTTAGGCTACAACAATTTATTCACTTATACTTTATTATGAAGTGAGGAGCAGTTCTTTGGGCTGTTGTGCGGGACCCTACACGTCAAGCTGACCGACTCAGCACCACGGGCACAAGAGGCTCACCAGTGTTTGGCGGTGAGCGGTAGTGGCAGACGGTGGGAGGGAATCTGGTGCCGAGCCCTTTTGGGGTAGCGGAGGCAGTTTGTCCCAGGGCCAGAACATCAATCCCCTCATGATCCTTGATCCAGAACATCAATCCCCTCATGATCCTTGATCCAGAACATCAATCCCCTCATGATCCTTGATCCAGAACATCAATCCCCTCATGATCCTTGATCCAGAACATCAATCCCCTCATGATCCTTGATCCAGAACATCAATCCCCTCATGATCCTTGATCCAGAACATCAATCCCCTCATGATCCTTGATCCAGAACATCAATCCCCTCATGATCCTTGATCCAGAACATCAATCCCCTCATGATCCTTGATCCAGAACATCAATCCCCTCATGATCCTTGATCCAGAACATCAATCCCCTCATGATCCTTGATCCAGAACATCAATCCCCTCATGATCCTTGATCCAGAACATCAATCCCCTCATGATCCTTGATCCAGAACATCAATCCCCTCATGATCCTTGATCCAGAACATCAATCCCCTCATGATCCTTGATCCAGAACATCAATCCCCTCATGATCCTTGATCCAGAACATCAATCCCCTCATGATCCTTGATCCAGAACATCAATCCCCTCATGATCCTTGATCCAGAACATCAATCCCCTCATGATCCTTGATCCAGAACATCAATCCCCTCATGATCCTTGATCCAGAACATCAATCCCCTCATGATCCTTGATCCAGAACATCAATCCCCTCATGATCCTTGATCCAGAACATCAATCCCCTCATGATCCTTGATCCAGAACATCAATCCCCTCATGATCCTTGATCCAGAACATCAATCCCCTCATGATCCTTGATCCAGAACATCAATCCCCTCATGATCCTTGATCCAGAACATCAATCCCCTCATGATCCTTGATCCAGAACATCAATCCCCTCATGATCCTTGATCCAGAACATCAATCCCCTCATGATCCTTGATCCAGAACATCAATCCCTCATGATCCTTGATCCAGAACATCAATCCCTCATGATCCTTGATCCAGAACATCAATCCCTCATGATCCTTGATCCAGAACATCAATCCCCTCATGATCCTTGATCCAGAGCATCAATCCCCTCATGATCCTTGATCCAGAGCATCAATCCCCTCATGATCCTTGATCCAGAGCATCAATCCCCTCATGATCCTTGATCCAGAGCATCAATCCCCTCATGATCCTTGATCCAGAACATCAATCCCCTCATGATCCTTGATCCAGAACATCAATCCCCTCATGATCCTTGATCCAGAACATCAATCCCCTCATGATCCTTGATCCAGAACATCAATCCCCTCATGATCCTTGATCCAGAACATCAATCCCCTCATGATCCTTGATCCAGAACATCAATCCCCTCATGATCCTTGATCCAGAACATCAATCCCCTCATGATCCTTGATCCAGAACATCAATCCCCTCATGATCCTTGATCCAGAACATCAATCCCCTCATGATCCTTGATCCAGAACATCAATCCCCTCATGATCCTTGATCCAGAACATCAATCCCCTCATGATCCTTGATCCAGAACATCAATCCCCTCATGATCCTTGATCCAGAACATCAATCCCCTCATGATCCTTGATTACCCTACATTCCAGGTCCCCTCCACCCAGTTCCCCTCCACCCAGTTCCCCCCTCCTGCCTCCACCCCCTTCCCAAGAAACAGTTTTAATCAATGCTTAATATTTATTGTATTTAATGAAAATTATAATAAATTACATGACACGTCTATCACCAAATGCACTCCAAAATCTCCGGAGCCAAACTGCGCAAGCCAAAATGTCCTATTCCGGTTCTATACAGGTTATTTTTCACTCAGGATTTGCTAAAGTCAATAGGACTTTTATACACTTCTGGCCCACTGATGGGATCTGCTCCTGTCCAGGCAGAGACTTTGATCAGGAGAAACACATGATGAAGCAAACAGAAAAGCACAGCAAAGGGGCAGACACTTCAGCAGCAAGATCTGCACTGAGCACTTAGCCCAATTTGCACATGCCACATACCCCTGTATTCCCTGCACGTTCATCTGCCTATCTAGAAGCCTCTTAAATGCTTCAGATAGCATCCCTGGGCAGAGAGGCTGATTTTCAATAAATTGCTGCATTGTCATGGGGAGGGATGAGCTTTAACACTCCGTAGCACTCAGGCTCTTACATCCAAATTGGGCAACAATGTTTTACCCCAAGCTATCAGCCTCCTGAATTCCCAAAACATATGTGGATAGTGTACCAAGGACATTTATTGTATATGTCTTAATATTTTAACTTCTATTTATGCAAATCTCCTCAGCGGTCCTGGGGGAAAACGCCGTCTCGTCTTTACTGTGCAATGTACCTAAAATAAAGGTGACTCAACTTGACTTAAATTATGGTTTTATTATAAACTAGCAGGATACCCGACATTTCCCAGGAAATAAAACACTTGGGCTTGGCTTTATTCTTCAGTTTCCTGCTGCCTGCTCCTTGATTGTCTAGAGGCCTGAGTCAGGCCTAGTGTTGCTGTTCTATTTCCTGCTGTCTGCCCTTTGCTTGTCTGGAGGACTGAGCACTGAGACAGGCGTATCACTGCTATTCTATTTCCTGCTGCCTGCTCATGTCTGGAAGCATCAACAGTGAGACGAGACTGACGTTAACTTCAATGTGGTCATGACATTCAGCATCAAATGTTACCCCTAGTGAACCTCCTTGCACCTTTCTAGAGTGCTCCATATTGATTTGTATGGAAAACAGACAAAAAAAAAGGCATACATTGTAAGGTAAAACATCATGAGATGGGAATGTGTAAGGAGTTACCCTGTACAGGGCTGTAACAAGAAGGGGAGGTGTCCTTGTACTCCTGTTAGGTAAAACATCATGAGATGGGAATGTGCAGGGCTGTAACAAGATGTGAATGCATCCTTGTACTTACAAGATAAGAGAGACATTGATGGATTGAGAGGCAGGAAGCTAGCAGGGAAAGGATAGCAACAGTTTTAGTCATTGGACAAGTAATGATATGATGATGTTCTAAGCACATATCCAAGGGTATAAAAAATCACCATTTTGCTGATAACGGCAGAATGCATTCTCCGACTAACATGGTTAGTCGCAAGTGTTACAATCCGGTAATAAAGAACAAAGAACCCTGATTTCGACTCAGCCTGGTGTTTGTCTCACTCATTCATGAACAAAGCAGACCTAACAACATGCACAAATCTATATTAGCCTAGCAGGATACCCAGCATTGTCCGGGAAATGAAACACTCCGTTGTTGACTGCATGGTTGAAACAAAATACCCAAAGCTTCATCCCATGGCTGTTAGAGTTTTAGTTGATGCTTGTTTTCTCTCTTATTAAAGATTTGCTCCGGAAGTGTGTGGGTTTTTAAATGTGGAGTAAAATATGCTTTAACATAGTTACTTCTAGATAGGAATGAAATGTCAGCTACATGCTAGTCTTATGTAATATGCAATGAAGTTAGAAGTAGCATTTAAGAAAACGCTGCTCTATTATTCCCAATGGTTAGGACATTCACCAAGTCACTCTTCAAGTTTATGATCGTGCCTCAATCCTCTTTGTACCCAGCAGTCCAAGGACTTCACACCACAGAGAGACCTGCTGGAATAACTGACAATCCAAGAACCAACCGTTTAGAACTTGCAGCATAATGCCTCACTGTCAATGCCTCCTCTCCACTGCCAGTAAACAAAAGTGTCACTGCCATGGGCAGTAATGATACACACCAAAATCTGCCTGATCCTTTTGACGTCATATGATCTTCTGGAATCAGGGCTGTGGCTAAAGTTTTGGCATGGACACAATACCACATTCATGGCCTCCCAGATGTAACATTTAAAACCATTATCCTAGAAAATTGATTTAATTTCTTGATTAAGACCATGCATTCTGACTGGTTTCATCACTGTCTGGTACAGAGGTGCCAATACATAGGTTAGGAGAAAGCTACAAAGAGTTGTGAACTCAGCTACTGCCATCAGGAGAATTAGTCCACTCCAATCTACAAAAGAGGTGATGTCTCAAGAAAGCAGCATCTGTCCTCAAGGACCATCACCAGCCAGGCTATGCTCACTTCTCACTGTTACAGGAGCCTGTAGACAAACACCCAATAAGCTTCCCCTCTGTCATCAGAATTCTGAATAGACAATGAACCATAGACACTACCTCATTGTTTTTTCTTTTGCACTAATTTATTTTTTAAAAATGCAATTTGCAGCAATTTTGCACCTGTAATGCCACTACAAAACAATGAAATTTATGTTTATGAGAATAAATTCTGATTCTGACATTATTGCAGCATATTCTGCAGTGATTAGCCAGGAATCTGATCACATATTCACCCAAAATCACCTTCAACACATTAGATTTCATTTTGACCTTTGGCTTCCCAGAAGAATCCATACCTTTATTCAAAAGATGCAGCTCACAATCCCAGCCTTCTAGAAAATTATGTGCTCAGTTAATTGCAGGATTGATATAGCCTGCTTGAGGTCCAGAACATGTGGCCCAATCAGACCTTGATTTTTATCTATTGCATTTTATCATGAGAATGTGTCTTTGCCATTGGCTGAAGATCAAATCTATCAATCAACCTTAATGAACTATGACTAAATAGCACCTTTTAAATTGCAGCACCTGGCCAACCCTACTGGGTTCCAGGTGCAATTACTGGCACAAAGGTGCTAGAAGCACCTTTTAAATATGCAGGGGGATTCAACCTATTATGTACCCAACCCAGTGATTAAAGAGGGATGTCTCTCTTCCCCCCCTACCCCAAATGAAGCATCACATACTAACTGGAAGTACCGCTGGATGTACCGCTGGATGTTCGGATGCTGGCTGCCCGGTGACACAACACACGCACACAAGCGCTGATGTCACCAAAATAAGCAGGTTGGCCATTTTCATATCGTCTGTGGACATAACCTCGGCAAATTTAACTGGGTTCCCTGACTACCTCTGAGGTAAGTCAGGGACCCAGTTGGATTCTGACGGGGTTGACCGGGTCGGACCTTTTCTAACTGCCGCGTAATTGGGGCACTAACTTGGCAACCCCATTTTACACAGCAATTTGGAAGGGCCTTGTTAAATAAGACTGATGATGTGCTTATCACCCTATCTAATGATCCTTTACTTACTGATGCAAAATACCCTGATTTTATTGGGCAAAGTTGCTGTGGTGTCATTTAGTTTTCAAGATGTACCTTGAAAAAGGGCTTAGGTCCGAAGCATCAGTTACATAAACCTCTGCCTCATAGAGACGTTGCGAGACCAGTTGAGCACCGCCAGCATTGCTGTGTGTTTTTACTAACATCCCAGCATCTGCAGACTTTTGTGTTTCACAATTAACTTTATTTGTTGTGAGTCACATGGTCATCCTGCCTCCAGCTCATTGGCAGATGCAGGTGTTGTCAACTCATAGTTATAACATTTGGCACCAATATTGCAAATGGAAACCAGCTTGTGGATTATATAAAATACATTTATTATAGTGACTTTGTTTTAGCAGAAATATTTTTAGCTTCTTTATCCTTGATGTGAATCAGTCTTTTTAAATCTCTTTTCCCACAGTTACTTGAATTATAGAACTGACAAGCATTTTCCTTGTAGAAGAGGTGCAACAAAATTGAGATTTTGTTTTGAAGAGTTTCTTCTCTTGTATCGTCGCCTAATAACTGATGAGTCACAGAATGAGTAGGCGGAGGTAATACTGATGATTTGTAACAAATGTAGCTCCTAGTGATCAAGCAGGAGGAGGACAGAACACTCCTTTTCATTTTTTTTAAATTTTAGAGGTACAGCGCATTAACGCTTCTTTCATCCATTATTGAAGGAAAAAAAATTGGCAGCTCTGTTGCTGGTGTGGACCCAGGAGAGTGGGGAGCAGAGAGATGGCACTGCTCTGCAGGGTCCTACTGCCCAGGCTTAATGCTGACTACTCTGTACAGCCTTTAAAAAGCCTGTTAAAGGAGCCAATTATGTTTTTTTTAAAAAGTCCTGTAACCAAGATGGTGGCACCCGTGCTGTGCAGCATATGAGGGGTAGCGGACTCTGGAGAGGCAGAGGACTGGCGAAGGGCACCAGTAAATGGGAGAACACCTCCCCCCCCCCCCCCCCCTTGAGAAGGAGAGAATCATGGTGGCAGACCAGCAAGGGGCTCTGCAGCCAAAGGACCAACATAGACTGTGGGCTCAAAGGGCTCACACGAGCTGCGAACTGCTGGAGTCTGCCTCATGGAAGCCAGGTATCGAAATTGGGATTCAAGAGGATGCCAAGGGCAAGAAGGGCTGATTGTATTGCAGGTTCAGATCTGGAGCTCAGGTTGCCGATTGTTCGAACTGAAGTCTGTAAGAGTGCTGGAGGTGAAACCATTGACACTCAGTGACTCTGAAGGGGCTCTCTTTTGCTTCTCTTTCTTCTATTGTTAGTGGCACCAGGCAATGCTCTGGAGACTCTTTGCCTTGCAGCAAAGAAGTTGAAATAAATAATGTATATTACATTTTTAATGTATTCATTATTAGACAATAAATGGAACCCTTAATCTTATTTGACCTTTATGTAGCCAAACACTGCCAATTATATCAGTCCATAAAGGCATTTCTATTGGTGATTTCTATTGGTTTCAGCAACTGGTTAAGATATTGGCTTACTATTCAATGTCTTTGGTATCTGGACTAAATCCATTTTTTATAGGCAGTTGCGTAACTCCTCAACAGACAAAGAGTTAATGGAGGGGCTGAGCAGACAAAGAGTTAATGGAGGGGCTGAGCAGACAAAGAGTTAATGGAGGGGCTGAGCAGACAAAGAGTTAATGGAGGGGCTGAGCAGACAAAGAGTTAATGGAGGGGCTGAGCAGACAAAGAGTTAATGGAGGGGCTGAGCAGACAAAGAGTTAATGGAGGGGCTGAGCAGACAAAGAGTTAATGGAGGGGCTGAGCAGACAAAGAGTTAATGGAGGGGCTGAGCAGACAAAGAGTTAATGGAGGGGCTGAGCAGACAAAGAGTTAATGGAGGGGCTGAGCAGACAAAGAGTTAATGGAGGGGCTGAGCAGACAAAGAGTTAATGGAGGGGCTGAGCAGACAAAGAGTTAATGGAGGGGCTGAGCAGACAAAGAGTTAATGGAGGGGCTGAGCAGACAAAGAGTTAATGGAGGGGCTGAGCAGACAAAGAGTTAATGGAGGGGCTGAGCAGACAAAGAGTTAATGGAGGGGCTGAGCAGACAAAGAGTTAATGGAGGGGCTGAGCAGACAAAGAGTTAATGGAGGGGCTGAGCAGACAAAGAGTTAATGGAGGGGCTGAGCAGACAAAGAGTTAATGGAGGGGCTGAGCAGACAAAGAGTTAATGGAGGGGCTGAGCAGACAAAGAGTTAATGGAGGGGCTGAGCAGACAAAGAGTTAATGGAGGGGCTGAGCAGACAAAGAGTTAATGGAGGGGCTGAGCAGACAAAGAGTTAATGGAGGGGCTGAGCAGACAAAGAGTTAATGGAGGGGCTGAGCAGACAAAGAGTTAATGGAGGGGCTGAGCAGACAAAGAGTTAATGGAGGGGCTGAGCAGACAAAGAGTTAATGGAGGGGCTGAGCAGACAAAGAGTTAATGGAGGGGCTGAGCAGACAAAGAGTTAATGGAGGGGCTGAGCAGACAAAGAGTTAATGGAGGGGCTGAGCAGACAAAGAGTTAATGGAGGGGCTGAGCAGACAAAGAGTTAATGGAGGGGCTGAGCAGACAAAGAGTTAATGGAGGGGCTGAGCAGACAAAGAGTTAATGGAGGGGCTGAGCAGGTCAGGAATGGTTAGCTAATGTTTTGGAGGAACATGCAAAAAGCTGGAGGCTGGATTTGAGTCTGGACCTTTTGGGTGGGGGATGGTAGATAGAAGCTAGGGGAGTGGGGGAGGAGCCCAGAGGTGATAGGACAGAAGTTGTGGGAGGTTAAGGGACAGGGTGAGGGAGAAACCATACCAGACTATTTTTATTGCATTGTATACTTTAACTTCTGTCAGGCAGAAGTCTCCATAAGTCTGGGGCCCCTTACAATAAGGGAAAGAGAAACAAGAGTTCCTTCAGAGTCACTGAGTGTCCGTGGATTCAACTCCAGTGCTCCCACAGCCTCTGCAGCTGCATAGACTCCTGTTCGATTCATTGGGTACCCAAGCTCCAGAACCAAACCTCTGACACAATCAGGAAGCCTTCAGCACCTGAAACCCTCCGGGCTCCCTTTACACCCTTAGCACCCTCTTGACATCTGGTTCTGATACCTAGTTCCCATGAGCCAGTCTCCAGTAGCCCATTCAGGTCCCCCGACCACAAACTGCCCTCAGTCTGTGTGGGTCTAGATGTATACTATATGGAATATTCCTCTGGCCCACTCAGTATGTGATGACCAAACAAACAATGATTCTACACTCGTCGCATTATTTTCTCCCACTAGTCCGCCCACCTCCACATTAAGAGCCATTTACAGTGGCCAATGTACCTGTGAACCTGTGCATTTTTGGAAGTTCTCTCGGCAATTGTCACTCAACGTGGCCTGTCTCAGAGCAGCTCCATGCAACTCTGGGACCTGTGAACACAATGTTGGAGAGTTACTTTGGGATCTCTATGGTCCAGCCAGCTCCATTCTGCCCAATAAAATTGAAACTGGAAAGAGTTGCAAACACTCAGCAGATCAGGCATTTCCAGAGGAAAGAAAAACAGAACTAATATTTTGGGCCTTCTGCTTCTCTATGATGTTCACTATAAAATTAGTGGTTCCTTGAGATATCCACTTAACTACACAAAAGCTACCAATCTAATAATATGCCACAGAAACATCTTTTACAGACTCCTTGTGTCTTTGCTTTCTCTTTGCAAGGTTGAAAATATTGAACTGTTTGGAGACTAGGTAATAACATTTCAATTGTTGATTCAATTATCCAGGTTGAAACTTTTCCATGGCCATCATTATTTCAGGGAATAAGAGTGTCTTGTGCCTGTAATCATCTGTGTTGTTGAATTGGGTTTGATATTGGCTTGGACCTTGGAGAAAATTTGTCTCAGCTTGTATCAATGATAGAGGAGAGAGGGGGAAAAAAAAGTCACCTTTCTCACGTTGGAAGAATTCAATTCTTCAGGAAGAAAGATGGAGTCTTTAAGCTAATGCTGGATCCATGAGGTTAGGGTTAATGTGTGGCATCACTCAGAGGGTGCGGACTGCATCAGGTGACACCAGAGGGGATGACACAAAAATGATTATCTATAAAATTTTTGTGCAGTATTTCAGCAGAAATTTATTTTTATAAAAGCTGTAGTTATACTGCAACAAAAACACTTTTCATAAGCCCAGCTGACATGCATCAATATACCTACAAGGCTAAAACTTACTAACTTACTAATTTACTTTTTGAAGCTTCAACTGTGATCCGGTCAGAGCTGTCATTACCCCATGACAATAATGCTTTGAATCACGTGGTTCCGTCTGCACGCACTACAAGCACACGCTGTTTTCGTTGGTGTTTTTATAGTCGCTGTTTTTCATTTTTATGGTATTATTTCATTTATGAGTATATTTCCATATGCATTTGTCTACAAGTTCTACATTATTTGAGCCATTATTGATTATACAAACTTAATCCATTAATGTATCTGTAACAATAAAGTGTAAGAATAAAGTTTAACATTAAAATCAATGTAATTTTGATGTAGTTCTTAAACATTTTTATTTCAAATTCTATTGTTTTCATACCAAATTTTCAATTTAACCACATGAAATTATGTAAATCCATTTAGGCTGTGCATAGGATATTGTAATTTAAAAGGTATTTTAATTATGCTCGTTGTTTATCTCACTATTATTGCCATTACATTCAGTGATGTATGGGAATTATGATTTACAAGTAACATTAGTACACAAAACATTACTAGTGATTCTGTATGGTCTGGTACGGGAGGAGGTCTTGGCAGGGGTGGGGAGTGTGACACCACAAGTTACCACACTGGGTGGCCCCAACCCTAGTGATGCCACTGGGGGTGGGGAAGAGGGGAGAGAATAAAAGCAATCAAGTTTGAATGGAGGTCTCAACAAACATCAAGGAGGAGACTGAAAAGCAAGAGATGTTTTTAAAAGAGGACTATTCAATGAAAATATAAATGTTATCATACTACAAGATACTTGTTGCTATTTTAAGCTAAAGTGAATTACCTTAATGTGGCTATGTGGATACTCCTCCTTTAACATTCAAGTATCCATTCCAAATAAACACTTGGAAAACATTCTTCACAAAATCAAAGGGGCTTCACAGCAAGAGTGGTCTTTATTGTTTTGGAGAAAGTGATAGACGCTTCTACATGGTGAATTCTCAAATAGAGCATTGAAATTAACAACCAGATCACGAATGATCTTATTTTTATTGAATGAAACACAAAAGTCTGCAGATGCTGTGATTGTGGCAAAAACAAATTTGCTGGAGGAACTCAGCAGATCTCACAGGGTCCATAGGAGGTGAAGATATATAACTGATGTTTTGGACCTGAGCCTTTCTTCACTGTCTGAGTAAAGGTGGGCAGGCATGTGAATTAAAAGACTGGGGAGAAGGAAAGAAAAGGCAGGGGGAAAGAGCAAACCAATAGACAAAAGATGCTCATTGGAAGTGGACAGGAAGAAAGGAGAGAATGAGGTGGGGGAATGTCAAGTCAAGTTTATGGTCATCTGATTGTACAAGTACAATCTGACGAAATGGCATTCTCCTCAGTGGAAAACATGTAGATGCACAACCAGACATACATATAGAGGACAAGTATTTTCTCTATAAAAATAAATAAATAAACATTGCTTTGTATAAATGAGTCTCGGATGGTTAGTGTGAGCAGTTCCTTTGGTCATTCAACATTCTCACTGCCTGTGGGAAGAAGCTGCTCCTCAGCCTGGTGGTGCTGGCTCTGATCATCCTGAATGCGAGTGCTGGGGAAAGGAGAGGGGAGCAGGAAGAGGGAGAAACAAAAGGAGAAAGGGGGGGGGTGTGAGGTGCAGGTGGTAACAGAAACCAGAGAAGTCAATGTTAATACCATTTGGTTAGAGGATCTCCAGATGGTATTCCTCGAATTTGTGGATGGTCTCAATGTTTGATAACATGTTCTCAGTCTACTGATATTCACATAGACCTTAAATTCTACGGTTACAGCACCAACAGCCAGGATTAGAATCTGGCACTCTCTGTAAGGATTTTGCATGCTCTTCCCCAGTCTGCTTGGGTTTCCTCCCAACCTTCAAAATGTACAGGGGTTGTAGGTTGATGGGTGTAATTGGACTGCATGGTCTTGTGGGCTGAAAGGGCCTGTTATCGTGCTGTAGGTCTAAATTTAAAAAAAATAATAAGTGTGATATTCCCACTAGTATTCACTAGGAGGATATATAGGAAGCATCTGATGCATCAGGATCCTGCATATTTGGGCAGATGCATGCGTTTTTCACAACTGGATAGCTCAATCTTGTATACCAACAATCCGCATCAATGGGGAAAAAAAGGACTGATCAACACAGAGTTCCTTTAGCTAATTGATTGTTACTCCAGATTCCAGCATCTGAAAGCTCTCGTGCCTTGATTTTTCTGTTCAGTTCAAATAATACATGGATTTATTTTAAAATTTTATCTGTGTTCAAATAAATCCCTAAAGATCTCAGCCCAAAATATCACTTGCAGTGCATCCACCAGTTACTTTGAGCAGATTCTTTTTTAAAAATGTTCTTTCATTGAATGCTACCCAGTTTGACATTTTCCTAGGTTCATTACCCAACTGATAAATCAGTCTGGTTTACATGGACAGGGCTTGTAATTCACAGAAAGATGGAATAAAATTGTTTAGTCCTTCATGGCTCTTTGAACAAGAGCTGCCCAATTGGTTTCATTTTTTTTCCCATTCATCTCCTCTTGCTAAAGCTCTGCAGGAAACAATGAGGTGTTTGCCCTGGATGCAGGCTTGCCCAAGGAAAGCCTGCATTTACTGCGCACATCTCATCAGAGGGACTTTCTGGAGGTAGGACTTTGTTGGCACATAGTAATTCTAGGCCAATGGCAAATCCTCCTTATGTGCAAATTCCACCATCCAGGTGATTTTTTTGGGGGGGGGGGTGGGGGGTGGGAGCTGGTGATCAGAATAAGCCTTGAAAGCAATTTTGGAAATAAAAGGATTCATAGCTACTATGACTAGACACAGAAACATTGCTCCCCTCTCCATCTCTGGCCAAGCCACTTTGTAATTAATTTGCCAATTAATATCTCTGCTGTGAAGAATCAAACATTTATTTTTCCTCACCCATTCGAAAACAAAGCAACTTTTCAAAGCATTGTCAAGGGCTGGATTAATTCATTGGTTCCCCAGTTCACAATGATATAAAGATTAGATACCACTATATAATAGGTTTCAATTTTAGAGTATTGGAAGGAGACAGTCAAGTGGCATAGTGTCAAGAAAACAATTTTTCCCTCAATGTCAGCAGAACAGAGGAGCTGGTCAATGATGTTAGGAAATGGAGAAGAGCTCACGTCTTTGTATACATCAGTGCTGAGGTGGAGATAGTGGACTTGAGTACACATCAACAATCTGTGCTGGTTGAATTACATTGACATTACAACAAAGAAGCTCTCATTACTGTGAAGAAGTTTCCCCTAAATTTTCCCCTTTCACACTTAACCCAGGTCCTCTGGTTTGTATCTCACCTACCCTCAGTGGAAAAAGCTCTAACTATTCCCTCTCAGTTTTAAATACCTCTATCAAATCTCGCCTCATTCTTCTACACTCCAGGGAATAAAATCCTAACATCTAACTTTTTCCTATTATTCAGTTCCTGAAGTCTTGGCAACATCCGAGTCAATCTTTTCTGCACTCTTTCTATCTTATTGATATCTTTCCTGCAGTTAGCTGACCAAAACTACACACAATACTCCAAATTCGGCCTCAATGTCTTATACAACTTTATTTTAATGTACTAATTCCTTTTCTCAATACTTTGAATTATGAAGGCCAATATGCTAAAAAGCTCTTTACAACCCTATCCACCTCTGATACCACTCACGGAACTATGTATCTGTAATACCAGATCCCTGTTCTACTGCACTCTTCAGTGCCCTACCATTTACTGTGCATGTCCTTTCTTAGTTTGTCCTTCCAAAATGCAGAACCTCACACTTGTCTGCATCAAATTCCACCTGTTCAGTCCACTTTTCCATCTGGTCCAGATCCCTCTGCAAGCTTTGAAAACCTTCTTTACTGACCACAACTCCAATCTTGGAGTCATCTGCAAACTTGCTGATCCAATTTATGACATTAACATCCAGATCAATGATGTAGATGACAAACAACAATAGTCCCAGCACTGATCACTGAGGCACGCCACTAGTCATGAGCCTCCAGTCTGAGAAGCAATCATCCACCACCTCTCTCTGGCTTCTCCCATCTAGCCATTGTCAAACCCAGTTCACAACTTCACCATGAATACCTGGTATCGAACCTTCCTGACTAACCTCTCATATGGGACTTTGACAAAGACCTTAAAGTCCATGTAGACAACATTCACAGTCTTTCCTTCAACAACTTTTCTGGTAACCTCCTCAAAAACTAAGATTGGTTAAAGACAACCTACCATGCACAAAGCCATGCTGACTATTCCCAATCAACTTATGGCTATCCAAATAGTTGTATATCCAATCTTTTAGAACACCTACCAATAATTTACCTACTACTGAGATCAGAATCACCAGCCTATAATTTCCAGGGTTACTTTTGTAACTTTTTTTAAAAAAAGGAACAACATGAGCTATCTTCCAATCCTCTGGCATCATACCTGTGGCTAAGGACTTTTAAAATATTTCTGCCAGAGCCCTACAATTTCTATACTAGTTTCCCTCAAAGTCCAAGTGAGTATCTTGTCAGACCCTGGGGATTTATCCACCCTTATTTGCTTTAAGACAGCAAGCACTTCCTCCTCTTTAATCTGTATAGGTTCCATGATCTCATTGCATGTTTTTCTTACTTCTCGCAACTGTCCATTTCCTGAGTGAATACTGATGAAAATAAAAACTATAAGATCTCCCCCATCTCTTATGGTTCCATTAAAAGCTGACCACCTCTGATCTTTGAGGGGGACCAATTTGTCCCTTACTATTCTTAATAAACCTATAGAAACCCTTAGGATTTTCCTACACATTGTCATGCCTTCCTGAATTCTTTCTTGAGGTTTTTCTTGCATTTTTTATACTCCTCAAGTACCTCATTTGTTCTATGTTGCTATTCGCCTCTCTTCTGAACCAGATCCCCAATATCCCCTCGAAAACATCTACTAATCTTGCCTTTAATCCTCACAGGAAAATACAAACCCTGTACTCTCAAAATTTCTCCTTTGAAGGTCTCCACTCACTTCGCACATCCTTGCCTGAAAACAACTTATCCCAATGCACGCATTCTAGATCCTTTCACATTTCCTCAAAATTGGCCTCTCTCCAATTTAGAATCTCTACCCAAGGCCCAGACTTATCCTTCTCCATAATCAACTTGAAACTAATGCCATTCTGATGATTGGACCCAATGTTCCCCTACACATACTTCTGTCACCTGTCCTGTCTCATTCCCTAATTGCATTCTCTCCAGTTAATAACTCTATATATTGATTCAGAAAACTTTCCTGAGCACATTTGACAAACTCCAAGCATTCCAGCCCTTTTACAGTATGGGAGTCCCGGTCAAATGTGAAAAATTAAAATCTCCTACTATCACAACTTTGTTTCCTACAGCTGTTGATTATCTCTCTATAGATTTGCTCCTCCAATTCTCATTGACCATTGGGCAGCCTATAACTATAACCCAATGAGTGTGGTCATACCTTTCTTGTTTCTCAGCTCCACCCATATAGCCTCAGTAGATGAGCACTCTGGTCTGTCCTGCCTGAGCACAGCTGTGATATTTTCCCTGACAAGCAATGTCACTCCTTCACTTTTCAAACCTTCCCCCCCTCCACCCCATTCTATCAATGGAAGCTCAGAATATTGAGCTGCCAGTCCTGCCCCTCCTGCAGCCAAGTTTCACTCATAGCTACAATGTCATAATTTCACATGCCAATCCGTGCTCGAAGATCATCTGCCTTTCCTACAATAGTCCTTGGATTGAAATAAATGCAGCTGAGAACATTTGCATCATGTACAATCTGTTGACTTCTGGTGCATGCAATTTTCACATCTTTACCATCCTCCATTCCTCTATCTGCTCTGGCACTCTAGTTCCCATCCCCCTGCAAATCTAGTTTAAACCCACCAGAGCAGCACTAGCAAGGATATTGATCTCCCTCCAGTCCAGACACAAACCGTCCCATTGTAACAGGTCCCACCTTGGCTGGAAGAGAGCCCAATGATCTAGGAACCTGCAGCCGTCCCTCTTGCATTATGTCTTTAGCCACATGTTAAGCTGCATTATCCTCCTATTTCTAACCTCACAAGCACTGGGCACAGGAGCAATCCTGAGGTCACAACCCTGGAGGTCCTGTCCATCCTAGTGCCCAACTCGCCTTTCAAGACCTCTTCACCTTTCCTACCCATGCCATTGGTCCCAACATGAACCACGACATCTGACTGCTCTCCTAAGAATGTTGTAAAGTCAATCTGAGATATCTCAGATCCTGACACCAGGGCACTAACATACCATTTGATCTCTCCCACAGATCCTCTTATCTGTACCCCTAACTATAGAATTCCTTATCAATGCAACTCTCCTCCCTTCCCTTCTTAGCTACAGCACAAGACTCCATGCCAGAGATAGGATTGCTCTAGCTTGTCACTGGTAGGTCATCCACCCCTCCCCCAACAGTATCCAAAATTGTATTTGTTATTGAGGGTAACTGCCCCAGGGGGTTCCCTGCACTGTCTGCCCGTTCCCTTTCTCCCACCTGACTGTCACCTCTCTACCTTCCTCCTGCCTCCTAGGTGTGATTATAATGTCTCTGAAACTCCTGTCTCTCACCCTCTGCCTTCTGAATAATCCAAAGTTCATCCAATTGCAACTCCAATTCCTTAACTCAGTTTGTCAGGGGCTGCAGCTGGATGCACTTCTCGCAGATGAAGTCGTCAGGGATAATGCTGGCTTTCCTGATGTCCCTCATTCTACAAGAGGAGCGTTTCCCTGCCTTGGCTGCCATTCCCACTTTCGTGACTGGCAGAAAAAAATTATATCTAAAACTTCCCCTTACATGTGCCTTTCTGCTGAATCCTCTGTTCCTCAAATAGGGTGGCCCTTTCACACTTCATCTCTGACTATCCCTCACCTCTTACCTGTTCTTGCTGAAGCCTGTTGAGGCAAAGCCTTACCACTTTGACTTAGCCCTCTCCACCACAGTTGCTCAATTTTACAGGGATACTCAGCTTCTTCCTCCAATATGCTTCTTTCAGCTGCCTCGCCCCTTTTTTAAATTCTAACTGCTGCTGCACCTCAGGTCACCTGACTGCCCGTGCCCCAATCAGGCCCGTGCCCCAATCAGGCCCGTGCCCCAATCAGGCCCGTGCCCCAATCAGGCCCGTGCCCCAATCAGGCCCGTGCCCCAATCAGGCCCGTGCCCCAATCAGGCCCGTGCCCCAATCAGGCCCGTGCCCCAATCAGGCCCGTGCCCCAATCAGGCCCGTGCCCCAATCAGGCCCGTGCCCCAATCAGGCCCGTGCCCCAATCAGGCCCGTGCCCCAATCAGGCCCGTGCCCCAATCAGGCCCGTGCCCCAATCAGGCCCGTGCCCCAATCAGGCCCGTGCCCCAATCAGGCCCGTGCCCCAATCAGGCCCGTGCCCCAATCAGGCCCGTGCCCCAATCAGGCCCGTGCCCCAATCAGGCCCGTGCCCCAATCAGGCCCGTGCCCCAATCAGGCCCGTGCCCCAATCAGGCCCGTGCCCCAATCAGGCCCGTGCCCCAATCAGGCCCGTGCCCCAATCAGGCCCGTGCCCCAATCAGGCCCGTGCCCCAATCAGGCCCGTGCCCCAATCAGGCCCGTGCCCCAATCAGGCCCGTGCCCCAATCAGGCCCGTGCCCCAATCAGGCCCGTGCCCCAATCAGGCCCGTGCCCCAATCAGGCCCGTGCCCCAATCAGGCCCGTGCCCCAATCAGGCCCGTGCCCCAATCAGGCCCGTGCCCCAATCAGGCCCGTGCCCCAATCAGGCCCGTGCCCCAATCAGGCCCGTGCCCCAATCAGGCCCGTGCCCCAATCAGGCCCGTGCCCCAATCAGGCCCGTGCCCCAATCAGGCCCGTGCCCCAATCAGGCCCGTGCCCCAATCAGGCCCGTGCCCCAATCAGGCCCGTGCCCCAATCAGGCCCGTGCCCCAATCAGGCCCGTGCCCCAATCAGGCCCGTGCCCCAATCAGGCCCGTGCCCCAATCAGGCCCGTGCCCCAATCAGGCCCGTGCCCCAATCAGGCCCGTGCCCCAATCAGGCCCGTGCCCCAATCAGGCCCGTGCCCCAATCAGGCCCGTGCCCCAATCAGGCCCGTGCCCCAATCAGGCCCGTGCCCCAATCAGGCCCGTGCCCCAATCAGGCCCGTGCCCCAATCAGGCCCGTGCCCCAATCAGGCCCGTGCCCCAATCAGGCCCGTGCCCCAATCAGGCCCGTGCCCCAATCAGGCCCGTGCCCCAATCAGGCCCGTGCCCCAATCAGGCCCGTGCCCCAATCAGGCCCGTGCCCCAATCAGGCCCGTGCCCCAATCAGGCCCGTGCCCCAATCAGGCCCGTGCCCCAATCAGGCCCGTGCCCCAATCAGGCCCGTGCCCCAATCAGGCCCGTGCCCCAATCAGGCCCGTGCCCCAATCAGGCCCGTGCCCCAATCAGGCCCGTGCCCCAATCAGGCCCGTGCCCCAATCAGGCCCGTGCCCCAATCAGGCCCGTGCCCCAATCAGGCCCGTGCCCCAATCAGGCCCGTGCCCCAATCAGGCCCGTGCCCCAATCAGGCCCGTGCCCCAATCAGGCCCGTGCCCCAATCAGGCCCGTGCCCCAATCAGGCCCGTGCCCCAATCAGGCCCGTGCCCCAATCAGGCCCGTGCCCCAATCAGGCCCGTGCCCCAATCAGGCCCGTGCCCCAATCAGGCCCGTGCCCCAATCAGGCCCGTGCCCCAATCAGGCCCGTGCCCCAATCAGGCCCGTGCCCCAATCAGGCCCGTGCCCCAATCAGGCCCGTGCCCCAATCAGGCCCGTGCCCCAATCAGGCCCGTGCCCCAATCAGGCCCGTGCCCCAATCAGGCCCGTGCCCCAATCAGGCCCGTGCCCCAATCAGGCCCGTGCCCCAATCAGGCCCGTGCCCCAATCAGGCCCGTGCCCCAATCAGGCCCGTGCCCCAATCAGGCCCGTGCCCCAATCAGGCCCGTGCCCCAATCAGGCCCGTGCCCCAATCAGGCCCGTGCCCCAATCAGGCCCGTGCCCCAATCAGGCCCGTGCCCCAATCAGGCCCGTGCCCCAATCAGGCCCGTGCCCCAATCAGGCCCGTGCCCCAATCAGGCCCGTGCCCCAATCAGGCCCGTGCCCCAATCAGGCCCGTGCCCCAATCAGGCCCGTGCCCCAATCAGGCCCGTGCCCCAATCAGGCCCGTGCCCCAATCAGGCCCGTGCCCCAATCAGGCCCGTGCCCCAATCAGGCCCGTGCCCCAATCAGGCCCGTGCCCCAATCAGGCCCGTGCCCCAATCAGGCCCGTGCCCCAATCAGGCCCGTGCCCCAATCAGGCCCGTGCCCCAATCAGGCCCGTGCCCCAATCAGGCCCGTGCCCCAATCAGGCCCGTGCCCCAATCAGGCCCGTGCCCCAATCAGGCCCGTGCCCCAATCAGGCCCGTGCCCCAATCAGGCCCGTGCCCCAATCAGGCCCGTGCCCCAATCAGGCCCGTGCCCCAATCAGGCCCGTGCCCCAATCAGGCCCGTGCCCCAATCAGGCCCGTGCCCCAATCAGGCCCGTGCCCCAATCAGGCCCGTGCCCCAATCAGGCCCGTGCCCCAATCAGGCCCGTGCCCCAATCAGGCCCGTGCCCCAATCAGGCCCGTGCCCCAATCAGGCCCGTGCCCCAATCAGGCCCGTGCCCCAATCAGGCCCGTGCCCCAATCAGGCCCGTGCCCCAATCAGGCCCGTGCCCCAATCAGGCCCGTGCCCCAATCAGGCCCGTGCCCCAATCAGGCCCGTGCCCCAATCAGGCCCGTGCCCCAATCAGGCCCGTGCCCCAATCAGGCCCGTGCCCCAATCAGGCCCGTGCCCCAATCAGGCCCGTGCCCCAATCAGGCCCGTGCCCCAATCAGGCCCGTGCCCCAATCAGGCCCGTGCCCCAATCAGGCCCGTGCCCCAATCAGGCCCGTGCCCCAATCAGGCCCGTGCCCCAATCAGGCCCGTGCCCCAATCAGGCCCGTGCCCCAATCAGGCCCGTGCCCCAATCAGGCCCGTGCCCCAATCAGGCCCGTGCCCCAATCAGGCCCGTGCCCCAATCAGGCCCGTGCCCCAATCAGGCCCGTGCCCCAATCAGGCCCGTGCCCCAATCAGGCCCGTGCCCCAATCAGGCCCGTGCCCCAATCAGGCCCGTGCCCCAATCAGGCCCGTGCCCCAATCAGGCCCGTGCCCCAATCAGGCCCGTGCCCCAATCAGGCCCGTGCCCCAATCAGGCCCGTGCCCCAATCAGGCCCGTGCCCTTTTTTCTTATTCTGCACTAACGACCACCAATCAATTTCTGCCCCAAGCAGTTAACCATAGAAAACAAAAGTTTTTGCAATCTCAGATCTCGACAGCCTTGTTCACGTCTATTCTATGAAACTTGGAAAATGAGTTCAATTTACATCTGTCGATTTGAGTTAATTTTGAAGGGAAAATAGTTACAATAAAACACCAAAATTTAACTCAGAAGCTTCAGCAGCGAATCGAGAAGTGGAAAGGAAAATTTGCCTAAAATTTGTTGCTGAGGAGAAGCGCAAAGTGCACTCTATATTAATGGCAATATACAATCGTCCTTTGCTGACTTCAGTGGAGTCGAATTCAGGAGAAGGAGTGCATGTTAAGCACTATCCACCTGGGATGTATTTCAAAGCAATTACTTGCCTGTGATGGCTGGTGACATTCAACACTTGTTACTCGACCAATGGAGAAGTCAGAGAATTCAACTTGATTGCAAATTTTAAAGCATGCTCCTCCAACGAAGCCCCGCACACTCTTGATGTGGCAGGAATCGGTTTCTCACACCTGCATTTGTGCATCAGGCAACACCTTCATCACAGCAGCAGCCGAATAATTTTGGCTCATCCTACACACTAAACTGCATTTCAGTGCCCCAAAGGAGATGACATGCTTCAGTATAATAGCAGAATTAATTAGCCTTGCAGATAGATGTCTGGAGTGCATTGCTCAGAGAAGCAAACAGCAAGGTGTAGGACAATGGGATTTTGTGGTCATTTTTGTATTTCTATATCCTGCATTATTTTATTTTATTTTTAATCATCAAACTAACTGCTATATCATTTGAATTCTCCAGAATGGATTTAAAGCATTGCTTTTTACTGGATTTTCATAACATGACAATAGAACAGTTCAATTCCACAATGTTGGTTTTGAACGTGGAGGGAGGATGATAAATTATCCCCTGATGTTGATGCTTTACAAGGCACGGGTGAGACTTCTCTCGGAATATGGTGAGCAGTTTTGGGCTTCTAATTTTAAAAAAAATTTAGACATACAGCACGGTAACAGGACATTTGGCCTACGAGTCCGTGCTGCCCAATTTACACCCAATGAACCTACACCCCCAGTACGTTTCGAACCAGAGCCCCTGGGGAAAACCAAGCAGACATGGAGAGAATGCACAAACTCCTTACAGAAAATATGTGCTGATGTTGGAGAAGGTTCACTTGAATAATTCTGGGAATGAAAGGGCGATCATACAAGAAGGGTTTGACAGCTCTTGGCCTGTATTCATTGGAATTTAGGAGAATTAGGGAATCATTTCCAATGTTGAAAGGCAGGATAAAGTGGATGGGAGAGCAGGGTTGGCACCAGAATGTATGTTAGAGGGGGGCTAATTCAGCAGGGGGTGTGCTAGCTGGGACCTACCTGTCAACTGGAGGGATACTGGCTGGTTCTACCCTCGCCAACATGGGGCACGAGGATGCTCTCTTTGTTGCGTCAAGCATCACTAGATGCTACTGACACTTGATGCATGCTAGTGACGCAGCCAGGGGCGGGTGGAGAGTCGCTAATGTGCATCAATCTGGATACCTCTGATGTGGGAAGGAGTGGGGTGGGTCTGACAACCACAATGGTTTATAAGGGGCACAGCACCTCATTTAGGGGGGGCAATGCCCAAGGATGCTCCCTCTTGGGAGAGCCTGGGACAAGAGAGCATAACTTCAGGATTGTAGAGGGATCTGCTTAGAACAGAAATGCCTAGGAATTTGGTTAAATTTTGTATTTTAAATGCCAAGTGATTATATTCTTAAACAATTGGTGCAAAAGCAGTAAATAGGATGGTTTGTTGGCATTTAAATTTCCACTTCCAAATGGCCATAATTCACTTGTCCAGTTTGAGTTATACAGTTGTGAAAGGAAGCACCCAGGCATGATGACCTCCATAAAGCATCCTCCATAGATTTTGAGTAGATCATAAATCTCATGAAATACGGATGTTTATAATGAGAATATTGGTGTGAATAAATGCCTTGTACAATGCCAACTGTGCTCTGAATATTGGCTAAATATAGTCTTGAAACTTTATGGCGAATACTTTTAAAGGACAATTTAGTTTGCAATGCATTTGTTAAAAGTTTTGTTATGGACATGAAAATGTTGCAGAAAGGCAATTTTAAAATTATGACATAAATCAATATTTCAATATCAAAATGTTTCAGGAAATATCCCAATCAATAAGAGACTCCAGATACGGTCCAGCCAGTTTTGGGATGCTTACCATCACATTTTATCTCAAGCATAGTTCAAATAATTTTTGTTTAGGGCCTGGAGATTCCCGACTTTCCAAATTTGGGTGACATCAGGCAGCCACTCGATATCAGAGGAAAGTTTGGGCATGTGTACTGAAGTATAGTGATATGGTTCGTTTTACATGCAACCCACTAACCCATACACAAACACCACAAGTAGAACACAGTGCAGAGGGCAGAGTTACAGAAGTGGGGAGAAATCAATTAAAACATTTTACTAATGAGGCTCATTCAGGAGTCTGAGAGAGGAAAAATGAAATAAAGAAAAGGAATGTACTTCTTCAGTATGACCAGACTGATTGCATTCCAGAGAATTATCATTACACCTATTTTGTTTTAAAGCAACTTGATTGGAAAAAAACAATAAACATCAAGATGCCCTTCTCTTCAGAAGGATACATTTCCGGTGTTATTTGAATGGAGAATGCCCCCAATGACCTCACAAAATTTTTTCACAAGGATACCCAGGTTTGAATGAGCAGATATTCAGAATAGACTGATCTGCTTATGGCTCACTGCCTGACTGCATCTCGACTTGAATCAAGATGCATGGGCAAATCCATATCGTCACATGAATGAATGTCCTTTCGAAGAACCATACCACTGTTTGTCGTGCCTCATGCTTATGCCTTCTTGACCCCAGGAAGCTGATCAGCATGTGAGCTATGTTACGGCTACAGTTCAAGCTTAAGTTGCTCTCCAAGGCACACACCATCCTGACATGGAACAATATCACCATTCTTTCACTATCCATGGCTCAAAATCCTACAATTCTCTCCCTAACAGCATTCCAGGTACACGCACACTTTAAGGACTGCAGTGGTTCAAGAGGGCAGCTCATCCTTCTCGAGGGCAATTAGGTTTGGATAATTAAAAGCTGGCTCAACCTGTAAAGCCCACATCTCTTGAATGAATAAAACAAAATATAACCCTTTGAACTGCAACCATTTTTAACCTTTCATCATATATACTCCAGATTGGGTCCATGAGTAAACTATTGTATGAACCAGCAGGTGGTTGGGTATCAAGCCAGGGACACAGAGAACATGCACTTGTTGGTCATCCTAGATAATCAGGACATGGTGTATATGCACTTTTTTGATAGTCCCTGAAAACTGGGACACTTGAGTCCAAAGGGTTAAACTGGGAGACCAGGCACTTGAATTTTTCCTGAAAGGGTTGTGAAAAGCATTTTATAAATGTTTCTTCTTGACACAGCAAAGACTCCAAAACAGCATTCTGAAAGGGACAAAGATGGCCACTGGATAATTAATGTTCATGTAATTAAATTAAGATTGAAAATAGAAACATTAATGACATCTTCAGAATCACTAAGACATGATCAGGTTCACCAAAACAGTTTAGGGAAGGAGTCTAATATCCCTACCTGGTCTGCCTCGTATGCGACACCAAATCCAAGAACTGTTGTGGACAAGATTTAATCATACTCTGAAATATCCCAGTAAACTATTTATAGCTGATGGGGATGGATGGGTGGACAATAGAAGCTGCCTTTGCTAGTCATACTCATGTCTTGGGACTAGAAGTTTTAAACTCAAGTCTGGAAGAAAACACACTAATGCCTCGACTTTCTCAGGAGACTAAGGAAGATCAGCATGACTCCCTTGCCCCTCAACAACTTCCACATTAAGAGCATGCTTGCTGGATGCAAGTTGATGGACTCAAGGTGAGAAGCTGTAAAAAGTAGGGAAAGCACACGAGTGTAAAAGCGCGCACAAACAAGCTAAAGGACAGTTTATTTCCTGCAGTCATCAGGCATGTGAATGAACCCCTCAACTGTGCTCTCATGCTGCCTTGGTTTGATGCTCATCAACTTCCTCTTCCTTGTAATTCGATAATCTGTAAATTGTGCTCCTTCACAAGGGGGTACAAATGTTAGAGATAACCTGTTAGTCTGTTTGTAGAAGAACCCTTCTTGCCACTCTAGGTGGTTTGTGACAAATAAACCAATTTTAGCCCTTGAGAGCAATCCACAAACATCATTTGGAAGAACTTAAACTTCCCTCTAAAAAGTTCAATGGAAGAAGTTTACAGCTGGAGATAATCACACTTTGGCTTGAAATTCTCTGTGGACTGCTGGAGATCTATGATTTAAATTTAAATGTAGAGTATTGCATGGTAACAGACCTTCAAGCCCATGATCTCCTGCTGCCCAATTGACCTTCAATCCCCATATGCTTTGAAGGGAGGGAGGGTACCAGAGCACCCAGAGAAAACCCACTCAGACACAGGGAGAACATACAAACTCCTAAAAGACAGCACCGGATTTGGACCTAGGTTGCTGTCTCTGTAACAGCGTGGTGCTAACCGCTATGCTAACATCAATTCCCAGTTCCTCAGTTAAGCATTTAATTGGTAATGATTCGGGAACAGTCGCTCCTTCGCTAATCTGCAGGCAAGACACTGAGGCAGGGACACAACACTTCCATCCAATGGAGGAAAATTTTGGAGAATAGCTTGAACAAAAAAATAAAATGAAGATGCTTTGGTTTAGACCGCATTCGGGCCGAGGAAGATCTTAACTTAGGGAATCAGCAAACAGCTGGGTGTTGAAGGTCTTTGATGATTGCTGCAGCTGTCTGATAGCAGCGTTCCCTGTAGATGTGCTCAATAGTGGGGAGGGTTTTGCCTGCAATATCCTAGACTGTGTCTGTTAATTTTTGGAGGGCTTTACACTCAGGACTATTTGTGTTCCCACACCAGACCATGTTGCAGCAGGTCAGCGCACTTTCCACCGCTATAATTCTTGAAGGATTCAGACCTGAAATATGAACTATCCTTTTTCTCCCACTGATGCTACTTGACCTGTTAAGTTTCACTGGCAGATATATGACGTGACTCCCATGCCAGATATATAGTAAAGAATACAAGAATAAAATTATTTTGTTCATATGGAATGTCATATGTGTCTTTCTTCTGTGAAGGCAAGCAAAATATTTGTTTACTGCCCCGGCCATTTCCTTTTTCCCCCATTAAGAGCACTCCCTTTTCTCATGGCAATATGCCTTCATTACTCTTTTTCTTAAGTACTTAAAACATATCTAATAGCCCATTTTATGCTTCATTCCAGCTTGCTTTCATTCCATCTCATTTTGCTGTATCCTCCTTTGCGGAGTTTCAATCTTCAGGCCAACTACTATTTTTAGGAATATAATAAGCCTCTTGGTTTGGCTGAATATTATCTTTTTTTCTGGTCACCCATGGGTGAATACATTCTCCTTTTTGTGCCTTATTATACATTTATTTAAATAAGTAACCTGGTCAGCACAAAGAAGATGGGCCGAAGGGCCTATTCTCATGGCTGAAATACTCCAATTCTAAACATTATTCATTGCCTGTCTATGATCAAACCTTTAATATATTCTCCCAGGATGCATTTCACTGTTGCCTTTGTTAATATTTAGGACACTAGTTTTGCATGGAACCATATCAGTTTTAAGTACAATGCAAAATTCTATGCTCATTCTCCGCAGCAAAATTATCAATCAATCCTTTCTCCTTGGACAAAATGACCTTTTCCCATTTCCTTCACAAGTATGGTGAGAATCCGGAAACTGGAGGTGCACGTAGCATGTTACAGTCATGATGCCCTTCATGTGGAAGGGATAAATCAAATTAGTGTAATAAATGGGAAGAAACTCACAATAATCTTATTGTACAATGTTATAATCACTCAATGTTAGCAAAACCAAGGAGATGATTGTGAACTTCAGGATGAAGTGAAGAGAACATGAACCAGGCCTACTTGAGGGCTCAGTAGTGGAGAGGGCCAAGAACTTCAAACTCCTGAGTGTCAACATCTACAAGGACTCCATGTCAATGCAATCACAAAGAAGACTCGCCAGTGGATATACTTTGCAAGGTGTTTGTGGAGATTTGTTAAGTCACCGAAGAATCTCAAAAACTTCTACAGGGGTACCAAGGAGAGCATCACTGTCTGATAAGGCAGTGTTAATGCTCAGGATAAGAAAAATAAAACACTCCAGAGGGTTGTTAACTTGGCCTGCAACATCATGGGCATCAGATTCCACTCCATCGAGGACATCTTCAAGAGGCGTTGTCTTAAGAAAGCAGCCTCCATCCTCAGGGACCCCGACAACCCAGGCCATGCCCTCTTCACTCTGCTACCAGCGGGGAAAAAGGTACAGGAGCCTGAAGACGAGCACCCAGCGGAAGGTACAAGGGCAGCGTTTTGCCTGCTGCCAGATTCCTGAATGATCAATGAACCAAAGACACTGGCCTTACTTTGACTTTTCCTACACTATTTATGTCAGGTGGTTTACATAAATATCTGCACTGTCTTCTCTCTTTGGCTTGGCTTCGCGGACGAAGATTTATGGAGGGGGTAAAAGTCCACGTCAGCTGCAGGCTCGTTTGTGGCTGACAAGTCCGATGCGGGACAGGCAGACACGGTTGCAGCGGCTGCAGGGGAAAATTGGTTGGTTGGGGTTGGGTGTTGGGTTTTTCCTCCTTTGCCTGATACTGCTGCAAAACAACGACTTACAGGACTTGTTCATGACAATTTTGATATTCCTGTCTCCCAGGGTTTATGCTATTTGAAGAGAGGTTTAGTTTAACCTATTGATTTGGAAAATTATCTTGGAAATATTGTGAGTTTCTTCCCATTTATTACACTAATTTGATTTATCCCTTCCACATGAAGGGCATCATGACTGTAACATGCTACGTGCACCTCCAGTTTCCGGATTCTCACCATACTTTATTCTGGTGCCCTATAAATTTCAATCACCAGTGTGCCCTTTGCTAATTCTTTGCTTGACTCATATTGGTTCTAATTCTACACGTGTCAAGCCAAGATCATATGTCACCTCTGCACTAATCCCTATTAGCAACGCTACACCAAGTTTTTATTTTTACCTGTCCTTTCTAGATTTCAAATACCTGTAATATTTTTTTAACCCCCTGCAAATTTCCTCAAAAAGCAATTCGATCTTATCTGTTTACTTGGACTTTTCCCATTAATTGATTTACCTTGTGGCAAACTCTATTAGCATTCAGATCCAATGTTCTTAATGTTGTCATTTTAATTTTTTTCTGCTGTACTTTAATTCCTTTTGCTGCTTGATGTGGTTTTTGCTGGCTATATATTTTGCAAACTAATTTTCTAAATTCCCTTGGAGAAATGCTGTGTATTGCTCTAGATCTCAGCATCTGACGATATACTTGTTTAACTTCTAACCTCCCCTTCCTGCTTTGCTTCTCAATTTCCTTTGATATTCCTGGCCTCATTTAATGCTAAATGCTCAACCCTTTAAAATGGCGAAGAAGCCAACAAGACGAAGTACAGCTTGAGCAGAAGATCAGGCTGAAATCCTCGAATGACCCAAGTGAACTTTTGATATTTCATTGGTCTGAACGCACCAGCTTATTACTCAGCTCTGATCTCTGTGAGCTTTGTAAGGGCATCATTAGGAGGCAAAGCGTAGATTTTGAATTTGAGGGGTCTTGGAGCAGGGCAAGGTTATAATTCTGACACAAAAGAGGGCATCAAAACATTAAGGGTTGCTATTGGCACGGACAAATCGGTTCATAACCCTGCTCGCCAGTTCACAAACTCTTTTGCACTGATCTGAAATTCTAGCTTTTGCTTTCTTAAAGAAAAAAAAATTCAATTTACTTAAGAATTACTTAATCACATGTCTGAAAGTGTTGGTCAATACTGTCACAGCCAAAAGTGCAGACTGTTCACTTCATACTGGTGTGTAATTGAGGCTGACAGAATTAATAATTCACATGCCTATCAGACTAAATTGCATCTCAAAGCAACCCAGCAATGTTTAGCAGCTGTCTCTGCTTTGCAAGTGGCTACAGAGTACAAATGGGGGGATTAAAAGAATATTACAGATGCAAAGTACAAAATAAACAGTAATTTGGATGATGGACTCTGGACAATGTTTTTAATGGTACATCCCATTGTTATCTTGACGTGTCCAGGGTTTACATTATGTGAAGAGAGATTGGATCAAGGGTTGTTTTGCTTACTTGGACATTAGCATGTGAGAAATTAGCTGTTATGCAGAAGGGTCATTTGTTGACAGCATCCTTGAATGGGATTGTCAGTTCAACTCCTTTCTCTTTTCCATGTGACACCTCTTCCATTTAAACTAGAGAAAATGCAGCACCTCTTCAATCCTTGCTCTCTATATCCTCCCATTCACTTTTGCAAAATTGCCCAGCAATTAAATAACCTTAGCGCAGACTGGAGGCAGGTTAACTATTTATCTCCAAACATTCAACTCTGCATGCAATTATGCTCTCAAGTAGAATTGTCAATCCTTGTTGTCCCCAGTGTCACAGTGGTCGGAGGTGGGGGATCACCTGGTACACCATTGGATATCCTTGGGTTTGAAGGGAAAGTTCAGGCCACCAGATTAGGAAATGGAGTCGGTGTCATAGAGTATGGAACAGGCCCTTTGGCTCAACTTGTCCAGAATCAGAATTTATTGTCATAAACAAGTCATGAAATTTGGTGTTTTGTGGCAGCGTCACAGGGCAAACATTCATATTACAACCATCTTATGACATTAGTATATAAAAAAAAAACCATAATCATGAGCAAAAAGTAAGGCAGCGTCTTTGTTTCATTGATTATTCAGGAATCTGATGGCAGCGGGGAAGAAGCTGTCCTTGTGCCACTGAGTGCTCGTCTTTAGGCTCCTGTACATTTTCCGCGATGGTGGCAGAGTGAAGAGGGCATGGCCTGGGTGGTGGGGGTCTTTGAGGATAGAGGCTGCTTTCTTAAGACACCGCTTCATGTAGATGTCCTCGATGGAGTGAAGTCTGGTGCCTGTGATGTTGCAGGCCAAGTTAACAACCCTCTGGAGGTTTTTTCTTGTCCTGAGGGTTGGCACCTCCAACCAGCCAGAATGCTCTCCATGGTACACCTGTAGAGGTTTACGTGAGTCTTCGGCCTACCGAATCTCCTCAGATGCCTCACAAAGTAGAGCCACTGGCGAGCCTTTTTTGTGATTGCATCAACGTGGAGGCTCCAGAACAGATCTGCGCAGATGTTCACATCCAGAAATTTGAAGTTCAAGATTCCATTTATTATCATAGCAATAAAACAGTGTCCTATTACATGAAATTCCCTTTTGCCTGCTGCAGTGCAGACAAATTCGCCACTGGCAGAAATTGCCTATGCGGTTCTTACAGACAGAGAAAGAAGCAAGAGAGCACCCTCCACCTCTCATCCACCACCCCCCCCACTGAGTGTCTGTAGATTCATCTCCAGTGCTTCTGCAGCCTTCCCAGCCACCTGGAGTCCAGTCTAAACCATTGGCAGCCCAAGCTCCAGATCCGAATCTCCAACAGTCAGGGTCCCTTCAGTGCCCTCAGCACCCACTCGCATCCAGTTCCGATACCTGGTACCCCTCCGGCCAGTTCAAGCCAGTCTCCAGCAGTCTGCAGCCCGGCGCGAGTCTCCAGACAACGGTTTCCAGCAGCCTGCAGCTTCCATGGGTTCTTTGCCTTGAGTTGCCAGCAGCCCGGCACAGACCCCTCCCCCCTCACCGGTCCACCTCCATGTTCACAGTCCCGTGGGTTGTCTCTTCTGCTTCTCAGATGAGGTGATCATCTTCACCCGGAGTCTGCAGCCCCTCGTGGATGGTGCCAAATAATAGACACTGACACTCTGGGTGTAGTCCCTGAGGTCGCTCAATCGCAAATTAAAAACCACCGTCAGCTCCTGGACCAAAAGGGCCTGTTAATTTATTGCATGTCCAAATTTAAATTTTAAATGGGGGCCTTTGACCTTCAGAGCTACTTTTGGCAAGAAAAGTATGAGTCCATGTAGAAGATTTGACATCAGACGTACCAGAGGAAATCCAATAACAGCTTCGGATTGAGTAACAACGGAAGAACACGAGAAGCCATGTTAATGCCAGCTTCGATTGCCAGCACTGGCTCTAATTTAAAATAGGGGTGGTAGACCACCTCTTACTTCCCCAGTTCCTGCTCTTTTGGTTTCAGTGCAGTATCCCTTCAATTACTCCATTCTCCAGTTCAGAACCAAGCTGATCAGAACCAACCAATAAAACAAACAATGATTGGTCTGCAACTGAAAGCTTTACCATTGAGAAAGCAATCTCGGGAGAAGTCGGTGCTCAATTAGTATAGCAGTTAGCACCACACTGACCCGGGTATCAATCCGGCACCGTCTGTGAGGAGCTTTTACATTCTCCCCATGTCTGCGTGGATTTCCCCAAGCGTCCCAGTTTCCTCCCACCCTTCAAAACGTACAAGGTAATTTGGATGAAACTGAGCAGCCGGAATTGGATTCTACCATGCTGTAAAACATACATGTCAGCAATGATTGTTTGTTTCAAGTAAGTTCTCCACATGCCTCACACTCCTCGTATTCTGCTACAATACTTCAGCAGAAAATATCCTTATTTTGAGCAAACATTGAGACTTTGATTCTATGGAACAGTTATCATGAGGCATTGCAAAAACGCTCACTATCTTAAACGTGGCGCGGTCACATAAGCAGCAATTCCACCTTATTTTGACTGGGGGAAAGATGCTGTTCACCTACTGTTTGGGATCATTGACTGTTAATGGCATCAACACCTCAGCCCCATGTGTCTCTCAGCACAGCACATGTTCTTTTCTCTGTATCAACCTGGTTAGCCCCAGGGTGATCTTACTGAAGAACAGTTAAGCGACACTATTCTCGGTAGTGTTCACAGACATACATTTCGCACTAGTAAATCTTGAAGCCTCAACAAGTACTTTAACGCTGACTTGCAAAGAAACCCTTAACTTCTCACAACACACAAAGTACTGGAGGAAATCAACAAGCCAAGCGGCATCCGAGTAAAGAAATAGTTGGTGCTTCTAAATTTAAATTTTAAATTTAGACATACAGCACGGTAACCGGCCCCCTCAGCCCATGAGCCGCCCAATTACACCGAATTGACCTACAGCTCCTGCTACAACTTAAATGGTGGGAGAAAATCTGAGCCCCCAGAGGAAAATATGCAGACATGGGGAGAACTCATTACAGACAGCATGGGATTTGAACCACGGTCGCTTGGACTGTAAACAGAGTTGCGCTAATCTCAATGCTGACCATGCCACTCCTGGTTTTGGGCCAGAACCCTTCACCTGGAACTGTACTCAGCAGCTGCACATTCCTTCCTTACCAGCTTTTTTTTTATAGATGTGTGCCGTGAATCAATGAAGATATAATGTGGTGATATGCCACTAGCCTATTGCGGGGGGAGGGGGGGGGCAAGCTGTGTACCTGCAGGAAGAGCACTGGAGGACAAGGCAACACCCAGTTGGCTGCCAATCACCCTCCGGGATACAAGCTAGACCTGACACCTTGAGGTCAGTCTCAGAGCCAGCACAGCTGCTCTCACAGCCAACTCTGTGGAAGTTTGTGTGGAATAAAGCCTGTTGAACAGACTTTATGTTTTGTGTCTGCTTTTCTGCTCGATAGCACATCACAATATACAAACAGGTGATTAGGATGTCTGTGATAGGCTGATAGGTCACTGCATTCTGAAAGCACAGAAACTAGATGTCTGGTACCTTTAGATATATAAACAGTTTTTTTTGCCCTCCCCTCACAGCTTTAAACCTTCAAGTACTACCCTACCCTTATCAGTACTCCAGGGCCATCAAAGATCTGTCTGCACTACAGACAACACATTTTCTGTACAATTGGCTAACTACATATTTATTATTTTTATTTCTTGCTCTTATATTTATTATCTCTTTTGGTCTTTTTTACATGTTAATTATACTGGAGGTGTTAATGTGTTTTATGTCCCTGGGAAGCAGCAGCAAGTTTAATTGCATCTGCACATTGTACATATGTGTTCGATAATAAGCTCTTCATTCGTTTTATTGTCCTCTGACTGGTTTCTCTCTCATTTAGCAGGGCGAGTGTCTGCTGGCCTGGATGGCCCATTCCAGACTCCGGGGACTGGCACAGGGCACCAGAAAGCAGGGAGACCTACCCCCTCCCCACCCTGTTTGAGAAGGAAGAAGCTGAGGAGGCAACTCTACAGGATGGCAACCACGGCAGTGGACCAGCGAGGGTCTCGGAGGCTGAAGAACACAAACAGCAGGCTGTTGGTGACTTGAAGCAAGGAACCCAGAGGCTGCAGGCAACTGTAGTCAAGGGACTCACACCAGGCTGCGGACTGCTGGAGACTGGCTGAAGGGTTACTAGGTATCTGAAGTGGGACGTGAGAGGGTGCTGGAAGCCTCCAGATCACGTTAAAGGTTTGGATCTGGAGCTCGGTTTTGATGGTTTGACTGTGGAAGCTGCAGGAACACTGGAGGCAAATCTAGGGACACTCAGCGACTCTGGGGAACTGTTTTGCTTCTCTTTCTCTGACTGTAAGGGGGAGCTGCACAATTTCTGCCTTATGGCAGATTTAAGGAAATTACATGTAATATCACTCTTTTAGTTTTATTACATGACAAGAAAAAAATCATCTTGAATCCAGTCAATACTGACAAACATAGAGAAGTGAGAAAAACATTATCATTACTAGATTGGGATGAAGGACAAATATCCTAATTATTTTATCAAGCTTCATCTACAACTTGGCCAAAGTCCAGATATTTCAATACATTTTGTGGAGCTGATTGATACCCAAAATAACTCATTTACCTGCAAAGCAAATTCACGTTATAATATCACAGTAGTGAAAAACTCAGGAGTTTGTCCTGTCATATTCAGAATGCAAAACACTTGGCAAGTACCCCATGGAGTTTACCTTATACTTTGTAACAAGATTCAAGATTAAATTTATTGTCATGTAATAAAGATAGTACAAAATTTGTTTTCACCTGGTGTAAGGCTAACATATTTGCCATCGGCAGAAATTGCTGAAAGCGCCTCTTAGAGTCAGAGAAAGAGAAGCAAAAGAGAGTTCCCTCAGAGTAACCGCCTCCACTGTTTCCGCAGCCAACACAAGAGTTCAATCCAAACTACCAATAGCCCGAGCTCCAGATCCAAACCTCCGACACAATCAGGAACCCTTCAGCGCCCTCGGCACCCTCCCATGTCCCATTTTCCATACCTGGCACCCCTTCAGCCGGTCTCGAGCTGGTCTCCAGCCCAATGCTCATTTGCAGTCACCAGCAGCCCACAGCCTGCGCAGGGTTGGCGCCAGAACGAGTGTTAGAGGAGCCCATTAGGGTAACCCATTGGGGCACAGTCCGACAGTCGTAAGCTCACTCAGCCGGAAGGGGGATGCTGACAGTGGCCTGCCTGCTCAGTGAACGTAAACTTCCTCCGTCCCTCTGACATAGCAGCTGAAAGTGTTGCTTTTATTGCATGGAGGATTACTAGCGTGTGTCAAGCTAGATGCTAGTGATACAGGCAGGTCTAATGGTGAGCGATGGCCACATGTGTATGGGGCCACAGCATCGCAAGGTGGGTCCAAGCCCACGAATGCCCCTCCTTGGCATTGACTGTGAGCCTTGAGTCGCCAACAGCCCTCCTGCTGCCTGTGTGTCCTTCAATAAGGAATCACAGTACAATATAGTTAATAAATCAGGTGGAAACTGATCATTGAGTTCATCCTTGACCCAAATCATTAACTATTTCTCTCTTCACCTGTTGACTATGCCTGACAACCTTTTCTTTGATGTCACATTTCCAGCATTGCAACAATCATCAGTTATTTCACCATCTAGCACAGTAAAAGGCAAGTCATCCCACAATGTTTATGTTCACCACCAAATACTCTTATAACATGGTATTTTGCTTTTTAGAACATCACTAGTTTAACCATGATTTAACCAGGTTTGGTTTCCTAAAATGAAAAATAAAAGATTTTTCTTGACTTCGTCAAATGGAGGCCACCACCCTCCTATCTCTGCAGCCATTATCTTCCACCATTTCTGCCACATCCTACCTGATCTCACCACGTCTTCCCTTCTCCTCTCCACCTTCCGCAGGGACTGTTCCCTCTACTCCCTTGGTACCTATCTCCGTGCCACTGGAGGTCCACTTGTGCCCACACCTCCTCCCTCACCACCATTCGGAGTCCAAAATAATCCCTCCAAGTGAAGCAACACCCATGAATCTGCAGGGGTCATCTACTTTACATCAGAGAGTCTGGACGCAGACTGGGAGACTCTCCTGTTCACTTATCATATCCAATTATCACCCTTTGTCTGTTTGTCTTTTCTCCTCCCCATCCAATTCTTTCCTTTTCACCAGTTTTTTAATTTTGCCTGCTTTTTGCTCAGGAAGGCCTCAGGCTCGAGACGTCGGTAATATACCAGCCAGCCCTCATCAAGGGCTCAATTGTGGAAAGGGTTAAGAACTTCAAATTCCTGCATGTCAACATCTCAGAAGATCGGTCCTGGAGCCTCCATGTTGATCCAATCATGAAGAAGGCTCACCAGCGGCTATACTTTGTGAGGTGTTTGAAGAGATTCTGTATGTCACCAAAGACTCTCGAAAACTTCTACAGGTGTACCGTGGAGAGCATTCTGTCTGGTTGCATCACTCTCTGGTATGGAGGTGCCAAATCTCAGGACAAGGAAAAAATCCAGACGGTTGTTAACTTGGCCTGCGGCTTGCCCTCTTCACTCTGCCACCATTGGGAAAAAGGTACAGGAGCCTAAAGAGGAGCACTCAGCAGCACAAGGACAGCTTCTTCCCCGTTGCCATCAGATTCCTGAATGATCAATGAACCAAAGACACGGTCGTACTTTTCGTGCACTATTATTTTTAGTATTATTGTTGTACGATGGTTCAGAACGTTTGCACTGTGACGCTTCCACAAAACACCGAATTTCATGACCTGTTCATGACAATAAATTCTGACCTCCTATGGGTGGTGCTGTGAGATTGGCTGAGTTCCTCCAGCATCTGTGTTTTTTTTACTACAATCACAGCATCTGCAGACTTTTGTGTTTTGTTCCAGGAGAATGATTTTAACCTAGTGAATCTGTTGGGCCAGGTGAAATCTGTGTTGGCTGAGATAAAGGAAAGAGTTAGATAGCCCTCTGCTTCCCACTGGGAAGTGAGACTCCTGTACCAAGTGGTTAGCGAGCCTTGGAGCAAACCCTGCGTGGAAGCTTTACTATTCACGCAGTTACGATTGGAAAGGTCTACCTCGGCAGTGTGCCGGATCTTGCTGATCAATCAGGAGTCAGCTTCTCCTTGGAAGGGTTGACCTGGTAATACGGGAAGACGTGACGTGCTCCCTATGGTATGGGACCGGTGAGTTCAGGCAGCTCAATGGTAATCAGAGCATATGCAGTCCATTGTGTTGACTCTGTACTGAGTAAGCATTACAAAAAAGAGCACTGGAGTCACAAAGGAACAATGCTCTTTTGACCCACTACACTTCTTCACAGCAGGGAAAGAGATTGATGGCTATAGAAATTATTTTTGTTGGAAACATTACAGGGGAAGTACTGCGATCATAGGAACCATTCTGCACGGATTCTGTTCACTGAGTAAACAATAAAGAAGCAGGGCAAGGTTCCCAGAAAACCATTATGTACTGTGCACGCCAGACAATCGCAATGTATGCCATGCTATCTTGCGACTGGGAATGTTTTTGAGCTCGAGCTGGAAAGTTATCGTTGGTGTCTCATCCAATGTTTATCTGAACTAACTTTACTAGGACACGTCATCTGGTTATTATCGAGCTGCTGTTAGTGGGAGTTTGTTGTACATAAATTGGTTGTCGTATTTCCAACATGGCAATAATGGTAAGATTCCTAAATCATTTCGTAGGCTGCAAACCGTTTTGATCTGCTGTGAAGGAGGTGTGGTGGGCACGATAATTTTATTTCTTTTAATGTAGACATACAGCACAGTAACAGGTCCTTCCAGTCCACAAGTCCGTGCCACCCAAACAGACCAATTAATCTACAAAGCCTGCACGTTGCTAGGAGGGGCCGGAGGAAGCTTACGAAGGTCATGGGAAAAATGCACAAATACCTCACAGATAGCACTGGATTCGAACTCAGGTCACTGGCACTGTAGTAATGTTGCACTAACCGTAGAGCCTTGCTTTATTGTGGTATTGTAACTCTGATTCAATGAACATTTGAATATCTTTGAATAGAATATCCATGCAGACTAAGATTGGAGAAATACGGGTGTGAAATATTTATCATTATATCCTACGAGAGGCATGGCTGGCGTAGCGGTTAGCACAATGCTGTTACAGCGCCAGCGATCAGGACCAGGGTTCGAATCCTGCACTACTGGTAAGGAGTTTGTACATTCTCTCTGTGTCTGCGTAGGCTCCAATTTCCTCCCGCTGTTCGAAACATACTGGGGCAGGATTGGAGTCAGAACAAATCTAATCAGGGAGCATTAGTGTAACGAGGGGGGCGGGGGCACAAACTGCCATTCGCATGGCAGTTTTGTGTGCCGTTCCTGCCATTTGGGAGGGAGTGCAATAACTCATTTTGGGGGAGCATGGCCAACCCTGTACCAGGGGTTGTAGGTTAATTGGGTATAATTTGGCAGCACGGGCTCATGGGCCAAAATGCCCTGTTACCATCCTATAAATTTTAAATTTAAAAAAAATGTATTCTGTTAAGTTTGAAAAAGTGTGTAATACAAGTCAGCTTCAATAGTTGCAACAAAAATTGCATCAACGCTGAAAGTGGATGCAATTAAGTTCCACTTTGACAAATAATCTGGGGACAAATCACAATAGAAAAATAGCAGATGTTGGAAATCTAAATTAAAAAGCTAGCAACACCCAGCAGGTCAGGCAGCATCTCTGAAGAGGAGATGAGTCAATGTTTCAGGTCAGAGATGGAATGCTGTTGATATGAATTTGTCTTGTTTTGCTTTCTATAATCACAGAGTTGTAAACTGCAAAAATAGATGCTACAGTCAGCTCAACTCATGGTATGCATTAAATTCCCCTTACAGTGCTCCCAGTTCATTCTCCTACATTCCCATCAACAGTTCCCAGATTCTACCCCCCATCTACACACCAGGGACAATGGAGAGTGGTCAGTTAACCCAGCAATGTTGTAATGTTGGAGAAAACACAAGCACTCAGGGGAAACCCACAAGGTCACAGGGTGAACATGCAAATTCCACATGGTACCTTCCAGAAGCTTGCAGAATAATCATGCCTTGTTCAATATGACTAAAACAAATGATATGGCCACTTATCACATTTGATGACTTGCTGTTGATAATGCTTAGCAGACATGCCTTGTGAGAGATAGCAAGATTGTAAAATATGCTACACAAATGCAAGTCTTGAGACCTCTTCAAGGACCCTCTTCAATTTGCCTATTGTTTCAACAGGTTAACAGTATCATCATGCATCAGGTCACAAGAATACCCAAGACAAGATGTTGCATCTTGACTACATCTCTAAAAGTTCCATTATTGTCAGGTAACGCTACATTTAGAATGTAAAATATATGAAATTCTTTAACTTTTGTCTACAGTAAGGCAGATAGAGAGTCACCAACTTTCCCCAGCGCCCTACAGCACCTGGTGTTCCTTGGCAGTGACACACCCAAGTACTGACCAGTCCTGAGCCTGCTCAGCTTCCAAGATCAGACAGTCTCAGGCTATTAGGTGCTGGCACTAACCAAAATTGGGAGCTCAGTGTAATCTGAAAAGTTTTCTGAGTGACTGGTGGGATCACAGCTTGATTTAGCCACTCAGCTGCCTAGAAATGCAAAGGGCTGCATAAAGTGACCAACCTAGCCAAATCTATCACAGGTGCCGAAGTCCCAATCAAGAAGTCATCCAACATCAAGCAAGTCACAGTTTCCTCTCAGGCAGAAAGTACAGAAGCTTCAACTCCAGAACCTTTAGATTCAAGAACAGGTATTTTCCCAAACAGCCACCAGGCTCTTAAATCTCCCTGCACTCCCATCACCCATATGGTCCACAACTATCAAAGCATTTGCCTGCACTATTGAAACTTTATGTTTCTTTCATTAGCTGAACAGTGAATATTTATCTATCCTTTCATTTTTTTTTCTTGCTTTTTTTCTTTCTTGGCAATATTATGGTAATTTAATGTATACAGTTGTAGTTGGTGTATCTTGCATTCCAGTATGGCTGCAGCAAGCAAGAATTTTGCCTGTACCTTGTACTTGTGTGTATGACAATAAGCTTCCATTATATCTTTTGTTTTTGATCAACGATAAGACTAAAGTAATATTAAATTCCATTTCAACGACTATACTGATTTACTCTCATCATAGGATGTTGGCTTCCCACTGCATAACTGAAGAGACATGGCAAGTTTAATTGTGAGCAGGTGATCATGGGCATGTTTGGGTTGATGTGGGTTTAATAACTGATGAACATAATTGAAATTAAAAACAGAATTTAAGTAGGAGATATGTGGGAGGGAATGGGGAACGAAAACTTTTCATTCACCTAATTTATTATGATTAAGATATGAAAGAATAGCAAATTACATGGCTTTAATTGGTAAGTGATTTGACTTTTTGATAATATAATTTTTAAACTTGAGGAATGTTTGAAAGTTACTAATTATTTATATGATGTATATTAATCTGGGTTTTTGAAATGTAAATGAGTATCTCTGTAGGATGATTCACACTCTGCTACTTAACTTCCAGCGGGAATCATCTGGTTCCTTACTAATAACTCAGGGTGTGTTCAAATCATTTCCATTACTAGTATAAAAGCTGTTGGATGTTATTCATTTTTCCATAATAACTTCAAATTCTGGTTTAAATATCTTTTTTTAACTTTTAAATTTAATCAAGTCTACTTATTGTAATTATTTTTAAGTTGTTTTTGTACACTAGGAATTTCACGTATATTACATTCTAAATACAGAATTACCTGACAATAATGGAACCTTTGCCTTTATCCTTTAGATGCGGGCTTTTTTTTTACAAAATACCTGTTTGGCTGCAGCAAGAATTTCAGTGATAGTGATTCTTAACCATTTCCTTTCCAGTCACCTTAAGTAATCCCTTACTTAAGGTGATATGTGAGTGGAAAGGAAAAGGTTGAGAACCTCTGGTATAAGGCAATAAACTGGTCATCATTATCAAATATTTTTAACTGTGTATTTACAAAAGAATGAGGGATTGGAAGGCTGGGATTTGTAAATAATTTGAGCCATGCGGTCCCCGTTATTTGAGCCAGTAGATGGTCATCTGAACCTTTGGTTATGTCGTCATCACAGACTGCTGGTCTATCACATCAAGACAGTCAATTAACATTACCCATATCTGGAATAGGCAGCCTCTATCCTCAAGGACCTTCACCACCTACCATCAGGAAGGAGCTTGAAGACTAACAACCAATGGTACAAAAGCAGCTTCTTCTCATCTGCCATCAGACTTATGAATAGACAATGAACCACTTTTCCTTTGCACTAATTTATTTATTTAATTTTTAAACGTAATTTATAGTGACTTTTTGCCTGCGACGCTGCCCCAAAACAATTTCTTGATATATGTTTATGACAATAAGTTTGGATTCTGAGTAAGGAAATAAGGAGTTTAATACCCTGAGGAAATCAGAATAAAATGGCCTAGCTGTAGCCCAAAGGCATCAGTAAGGATCAACTATATAGGCCAGAACCAAGGTTGCTAACTTAAACCAATATCACATTTGAAAGAGTGGAGGCCAGAGCTAGACAACCTTCCCAATCAATTGTTGGATATTCCCTTCACTCCTGATTTATCTTGCTTTTCCACCAATGGAGAGAAATTCCCCTACTACAGCTCTCTGCACCAATACCCTGTTCAATCACTGATTCCTCCCAACGCAAACTAAAATGTTCCCTTCCTATTGCCATGAAAGCTGGTATTCTTCCCACAGGAGCCTGATCTTCAAAATAAAACAAAGTTTTCTCATTTGAAGTTATTCACCTGGAGTTTTGATTCAATAGGGTTCAAATAATTGAGGATCCCTACCATCCATCTCACAGGATCTTTGACCTACTCTCATCAGGAAAGAGGTATAGGAGCATCAAAATCTGGACTGCCAGGCTGTGAGATTAATGAACAGTAGCCTGTTACCTTAATTCTCTTGTTAATGAAATGTAAATTATTTCAAAATACATTTATTTTGTTTTATATTTTTAGGTATATATATATATATATATATAAGATTATTATGTGTTGTGTATTGTGTGCACACTGTGGTCAGGAGAAATGCTGTTTCGCCTTGTTAACATGTACAGTCAGATGATAAACTTGATCTTGAATATGAAAGTTACCTGGCTTTATCTGCCTATCATTCCTTTCCCCACCACCCTCTTCACAATCCAGTTTCACCAATCATCTACTAACCTCTGTCCCACTCCTCCCTCAGACTGCAATCTTTCCTCTTCCCTCTCAGCTCTGGTACAGGGTCTCAGTCCGAAACCTTGACCTCCATCTTCTGCCTCCTCAGGTGCTGCCTGAACTGGTTTATGTTTTTCTGGTATTCTGTTTTATTATTCCAGCATCTACATCTCTTTGGTGTTCAAAGGTCGTTCATTGTGCGATAAGGTAGACACGAGGCTGACACCTCAGTATAATGCTGTGGGAGTGCTAATTTTCAGAGTCTTGTCTAGAAGGGAGAATTACATGGAAGCCCTATCTAACCTTTCAGGAGGAATTTAAAAATTCCGTGACAATATTTTGAAGAACTGTGTAATCAATAGTAATCTCTACTTTACACTTGAATTAAATCACAGAATCACAGTTAATAAAAACAAGAGCTGCCGATATTTGAAACTTCAGCAAAGAAACTGGAGAGAGCTGATCATGAAAACCTGCAGATCCCAGCATCTAGTACACAAAAGTGCTAGAGAAATTCAGGTCACACAGCGTCAATTGGAAATAAATTGCCGTCAACATTTCAGCCCTTCACAGAGAACTCAGCTGGTCAGCCAGAATCCATGGAAAGAAATGGTGGGTCAATGTTCGATTTGAGACCCTTTACCCAGTCTCAATAGGTTAATTGGATTCCAATGGCCGGGATTGGTTTCTATTGTGTTTTAAATAACAATTTTTAAAAATTTAATTTAAAAACACTGATTGACGATTTCTCTCTAAGAATGCTGCATGATTTCGCGAGTTCCTCCAGCTTCTCATTGCACAATAAAATACATTGCCTGATTATTATTTACGAGAGCTTCCTATGTACTATTTCCTGCACTAAACCAATATGCCAGAAGGTCTTTATTGACTGTTAAAATACTTTGTGTCTAAGGAGGTGTAGCACCTCTAGTGTGTGAGGTGGGTGGCATGCCATTCCCCTTTCAGTCAGCTCATCCACCTTTGGTCCCCACCTGGTACTCAACTTTCACGTGTGACTCCAAGTAGCTGTAGCGTGCGAAACGACCACATCCTGGTAAGCCTATTGGCAGACAAGCTAAATCAGGTGAGGGCAGCCAACAGGTCTTCAACCCTCAGTGAGGTAGGGGACTCATCTATCCCAGCATCTGAAGACTGGCCCTGGCGTTTTGAGCGGAAGAGATCAATTTATGGTCCAACGGTCTAGAAGGCAGGCCCAGCAGGCATTGTGGAGTGCTAAGAGCATGACAAGATACTTAAGACATCCAGGTCATCCACTGAAACTAGAGAGGTCTCCAAGTGTAATGGTTGTCTGTGCTACTGGATCAAGGTCTATTCTGCCAAAAGAGAGGGATCGCCTCTGCGCAATAGCTGTTCCACTTAAAACTCCATCACATACAGATTTCAATAGTGTCTTCTTCAAATCAAAGGACTACCAATATAATATCCCAGTAATGAATGGAAATAAAATATCACTATTTATTCAATTAAAACTCTTCCCAGATTAAAATGCAATAGATAGTTTCCATGTTTAGAGGAGAAAGTAAATCAAGATGAAATATAAAAGCATGAAAGGTTTCAAACAATATTGTGAGAGCGACTTCTTGCTGAGACTTTCAGATGCTTAATAGAAAAAATCAGAGGATCTTAACATGGGAGTCAGATCCCAATGTGGAAATTACACTTCTTCCTGTGCGGGTATGCGTGATATATGCTCATGATGTTCACATGATGCTGTGCATTCCTGTATCAATGGTTGATGGGGAACTAGGATTAGAAATTCCTCCTCCCAGTAAGGTCAGAAGTAAGGTTCATAACAGCTGAATTCCTTCATCACTCCTCGGAAAATGTAGCCACCCACATTTATTTGCAGCAAGGCCTGGATAATGTTGGGGAATGGGCTGATGTGGCAAGTATTATTCATACCCTGAGTGTCACAAAATGACCATCTCTAAATGGAGTGACTCTATTCCTTTACTTTTCCATGGTCGAGTAACTCTACATTTTGGGGTAAGTATCACACTCATTAGACCCATCTACAAATACCAAGAACAGGTCAGGAGTTGGGTATTTCACCTCTTGACATCCCAAAGGCACATCAGGAGTGTAATGGAACACTTTCCACTTGATTGAATGAGAAGCTCATCAACAACTGGAGGGCAGGATGGTAGGCACAACTCTATTACAATGCCAGTGATCCAGGTTCAAATCTGGCGCCGTCAGAAAGGAGTTTGCATGTTCCGTGTCTGCGTGGGTTTCCTCCAACCATCTAAAATGTACCAGGTTTGTAGGATAATTGGGGTATTTGATAGCATGGGTCTGCATGTCTAAATTAAAATTAACAACTCTCAAAAAGGTCACAGTTCAGGATGAACCTGCCAGCTTAGCATCACATTCGGAATCTTAAATTGCATTCCCTCCTCCGCTGGCACAGTTGCTTCAACACCATCTACAAACTGAACTTCAGACATGGTCATAATATCAAGCAGAGAGCATGTTAACAGGGTTTTAGGTCCAACTCACCCATGGGGCAACCAAGTTGGCATTTTGGGCTCACGCCATTTGCAAATATTTGGTCCATTAACTTCAAAGTCCTTCCTACTTGTATATCCGTCTAAATTTATTTTGAACATTGTTTTTATAGCTTCCTCAGGAATTCCAGATTGTAATGGTCCTTGGGTCTAAATCCAGGAACTCCCGACTGAGGGAGTACCTTGACCAGAAAGATTGCCGCAGTTAAGGAATGTGGTTCTCTTCTACTTCCCCCTTTTTTTGGAATAGTTTATTTTTGATTTTATCAACAAACACCACCAAATTATCATCACAGATAAGTAATTAAATGTGAATCCTTAATACATGTTCCAAATATGACTCCTATTACCCCCCCCCCTCCAGTAAAACCCCAAATGAAGAAAAAAAGGTGAAAAGGGAACAAGAGAAAGAAAAAAGAGAAACAGAGGGCAACTGGGGATTGGCCACAAATGCTGGTCTTTCCAGCCAATTCCAGTAAATACTGATCTAGCCAAATGATGATCGTGTTCTGCAAGTGGATGAACACAAGAGTGCTGCGGCAAAACTTGCATAGAATTGCATGCAGTTATTTAGACACGAGACACCTCCCGCAGGATATTGAGTATCTTGAAAACTGAGGGGATTCAAGGTGCACGAATGATATAAGAATACTGGAAGTCGACTGTGATCTGGTAAGCTTGAAAATGATTTTTATGTTTTATGTGACCTTCCCAAATGGTCTTAATTACTGCAGAAGGACCTTCCGGAACTGTTAGAGCCCTTCTGGAGAAGGGCAGCCCTGAGATTTAAACCCAACCAATGAAGGTTGGGCAGCACATTTTAAGGTCACGATACTGTGCAATTTGAGGGGCTGGGGAACCTAATGTCAGCAATTGCTCACTGCCTTGGAAACTTTGGAAGTACTGCCAGAGCAACCCAAGTTAAGTAACTGCAATCCCAACAGGGTAGGGAATGAACACTTACACTGGTGTCAAACTATGTTATTTTTCAAGTACATTAGCAAAGTTGTTATTCATATACAATTACACAGATTAAAAGAACAGATTTTAACACATTTTCTTACATTATATCAATGATTTGTAAATAACAATTGTATTACTTTTATATTGTTACATAATAATAAGCTACATTTCATTCCATAACAATTAATTTATCAAATAATAATATGATGTCTGTTTCTTTATCTTAATTACATGCTTATAACATGCTTAATCATACTGAAATATGATGTAATTACAATGCCATTTATATAAATTTGTGCTGTAATTGTTACAACATTTACGTGCAATTTCAGGATAATGAAGTAGGCTGAAAATATACTGTTAATATCTTCTATTCCCTCTATCCTGCTTCATGACAGAAATATTATTCTCATTTCATAAATAATGGTTAATTTGTGGAAAAGGCCCTTTGAATGTTCATCAGAGAATTGTATCTCACTGAAACAGGCCCTTTGTCTTATTTTAATCTCACCACATGCCGCTCAACATACCCCAGATTCTGTCACTCACCGACGTGACATGGAAGGAAACCACAGCATCAGCAGGACTTGCAAACACCAACAGACAGCATCAGATGCCAGGAGTGAACCCAGGCCACTAAGGCCAAGGCAGTAACTCTACAAACAGCGCCGTTGGGTCACCCGCACATTATCAACTCCAACATGGTTGGACTGAAAACTTCGTGCAGTGTAGACACTTGGACAGATTTAAGGACAAGTGGGGCTTGGAGAGATATCGACAAAAGAGCATTAGTCATATTGATCACCGCTGCCTAGTTCGGCTGAAGGACTTGCGCCAAACTCTATGATCATGACTTTTAGATTGTAAGAATCTTGATGACCTTGCAATCTTTAGTGTCAACACACCTCATGGGGAATGATTGTGATGGCGGGGAGATGAAGCAAAGGGTTCAAGAAGTTACAACACAAATTTTGTTGACACACATGAGTAAATACAAACCTAGAGACAGAACCCCCCCCCCCCCACCTGCAAACTAATCTTGTTAACATGCAATGTAAGTAAACTACAAATAGCTAGAGGAGGTATTTAGCCAACTGGGGTTCAGAACAGACAACACCTGCCACCTTGAAAACATAGAAAGGAAACACAGAATAAATCTAGTTAGCTATCCAGCTGCAGATTCAAATGTACAAGCTAAACCAGGTGAAGTACAATGGTTCACCAGGTGTATGCCAGAATTGAGTCTCCACCCCATGCACACCTTATAGACACAACTTCAGCACTGCCCTGTTAGAAACTATAAAACTGAACCTGGGTCCTTTTGTAGCACGAAGATGAGAGCAAACAGGAAGTGACTACATATGCTGTTTTTATACTCCCGGGCTGGAGGTGGGCTCAGGTATCATGTCACATGACTTCAGGTGTGAATACAACCAATCCTAAGGAGGAATAGTCGAGTATTTGGTCATGTGACTTCAGGTTGGAAAATGACCATCAGAAGGTGGGTCTGATTTTGATTGAGAACTACATTGTAATTTTAGATGGAGATCAACACATCCTGGGGAGGAGGATAAATTCATATCATTCATTGATGCCAAGGCAGGCCAAAGCCATCATATTATGCTCAAATTAAATAAACACTAACACACCATCAATTTTTTATTTCTGTTGAGGTTTTTAATATTTTCAGGCCATTTTACAGGAACATTAAAATGTTAAGACCATAAGATGTAGGAACGGAAGTAGGGCATTCGGCCTGCCGTGTCAACTCTGCCATTCCATAATTCTTCCACTCAGCCCCACTCCCCTGCCTTCTCCCCATAACCTTTGATCCCCTGACCATTCAGATACCTATCCATCTCTGCTTTAAATACACCCAGTGGCCTCACCTCCTCAGCTGCCAGTGGCAGCAAATTCCAGAGGTTCACTGCTCTCTGGCTGAAGAAATTCCTCTGCATCTCTATTTTAAATGGGTGCCCTTCAATCCTGGGAAACAACTTTGTCCAGGCCTTTGAACATTCAACATTGTTCTATGAGAGTCCCCCCCTTCTGAAATGCAGTGAGTACAGAGCAATAGCTGCCAAACTTTCTTCATCTCCTGATCGGTTCCTAGAATGTATATACAGCAAGGCCATAAACCACAGAGAGGTATAAGGAGGAGAGACTTGGTCAAATAGATAGATAGTGCAGTACACAAAAACACTGTAGAAGCTCAGCAGGTCATGCAGCGTCTAAAGGAAGCTAAGGGATATGACAAACTTTCGTGCTGAGCCCTCATTAAGGTATGAGCAAAAGCAGACAGCTGCCTAAATATAAAGGATGGGGAGGGGGAGGGGGAGGAAGAAGGATCAGGGGGAGGTGCACAGACAGGAGATCATAGGTGGATGTGGTTGGGAGGGCAGAAGAAAAAAAGGCTGAGGTGATAGGGAGAAGGCAAGGGACAGTGGTGGGCAGCTGGAGGAAAGAAGACAGGATTGGGGGAGGGAGAGAGAGAAAGGGAGGGGGGTGGACCCAAGAAAACCAGAGAAGTCGATGTTAACGCCATCTCGTTGGAGGCTGCCCAGGTGGAATATTAGGAGTTGTCCACAAATTTGTGGGTCATTTTGGTTTAGTAGTGCATGAGGCCTGGGAATTGGGTATGCAATTAAAATAGTTGGTCATTAGGAGATGCACCTTATTGGCAGAAATACTCTGCAGGCCAATCAGCATCTGTGAACCATAGAACATTACAGCACAGAAACAGGCCCCTTTGGCCCTTCTAGTCTATGCCAAACCATTTTATTTTGCCTAGTCCCACTGACCTGCACCCAGTCCATAGCCCTCCATATCTTGCCCATCCATGTACCTGTCCAAATTCTTCTTAAATATTAAAATTGGGCCCACGTTCCCCACTTCAGCTGGCAGCTCGTTCCACACTCCCACCACTCTCTGTGTGAAGAAGAATTCCCCCCCCCCCCATGTTCCCTCTAAACTTATCCCCTTTCACACTTAACCTACATCCTCTTGTTTGTATCTTACCTACCCTCAGTGGAAAAAGCCTCTCTATATTTACTCTGTTTATTCTACTCATAATTTTAAATACCTCTATCAAATCTCTACTCATTCCTCTGCACTCCAGGGAATAAAGTCCTAACCTGTTTAGCCTTTCTTTGTAACTCAGTTCCTGAAGTCTGGGCATCATCCTAGTAAATCTTCTCTGCACTCTTTCTATATGTAGTTAAATGACCAAAATTGCACACAATTCTCCAAATTTGGCCTCACCAATGTCTTATACAACTTTATCTTAATATCCCAACTCCTATACTCAATACTTTGATTTATGAAGGCCAATATGCTAAAAGCTCTTTTTCAACCCTATGCATCTATAACGCCATCTTCAGGGAATTATGTATCTGTATTCCCAGATCCCTCTGCCCTACCCCACTCCTCAATGCCCAACCATTTATCATGTATGCCATTTCTTGGTTTGTCTTTCCAAAATGCAACACCTGACACTTGTCTACATTAAATTCCATCTGCCATTTTTCAGACCAGTTATCAAGATGGTCCAGATCCCTCTGCAAGGTTTGAAAACTTTTTTCGCTGTCCACAACGCCTCCAATCTTAGTATCATCTGCAAACTTGCTGATCCAATTTACAACATCATCATCCAGATCCTTGATATAGATGACAAACAACAATGCTCCCAGCACCGATTCCTGAGGCACACCACAAGTCACAGGCCTCCAGTCTGAGAAGCAATCATCCACCATTACTCTCTGGCTTCTCCCATCCAGCCATTGTCGAATCCAGTTCACTACTTCACCATGAATACCTGGCATCTGAGGTGAGAAATAGAGCTCATGCTTCTAGTCAATGGACCTTTTTTTTCCATTCTGATCTTCGACCTGAAACATGAGCTCTATTTCTCTTCCAACAGATGCAGTCTAACCCATTGAGTATTTTCTGTATTTTCTCTTTTTATTTCCCAATTGATCGGGCAGATCTCCAGGTTCTAATTCACTAACTTAATTGCACTGCTATTTTAGACCTGTAAGTGAATGAGAAAGGTGCAGAGGGTTTTTTTTAATTTTTAAACAGCATGGTAATAACCCTTTTTGAGCCATGAGCCAATTATTCCCAACTGACCTAAAACCCCAGTTTGTTTTTTTTTTGGAGGGTGTGAGGAAACTGGAGAACCCCACTGGAAATCCATGCAGGCAGGGGGAGAACATATAACCTTCTTACAGACAGCGTGGGATTCAAACCCCAATCCTGTGCTGATTGAGCAATGGCTGAGGGCCTTGGCAGCTGAAAGTTTGGTAATCAATGGCTGAGTAATTAAAAACACTCATTACAAGAAGCCTGAATGATAGAGATGTGAACAGCAGAGGATTGTAGGCAGGCAGAGAGAGAGAGCAAGGTCACTGAAGGATCTGAAAGAAGGTTAAATGAGGCATTGCCAAATCAGCTGCTTTACTGTTCAATTGGTTTGATTCACACTTAACACTGCTGGAAGTCTTCAACAGTTTTAAAGAGCTAGCATTAGTTTAACATTAAATTGCTTTTCTCCATTTTGATTGATCTTCCAGTTATTATTGTTGAAAGGATGACTTCTTCAGAGAAGAGCTGGGAAGAGTTAATGACAAAGCTGAGTTTGCATCTATCCTCATGTATCCAGGACTGTCCATTAATGCACCTCGATTAATATTAATTAATTTCCCTTACCTCGAGCCAAGTTATTTTTGTTAATTTTTTGATCCTCGGTGATGGTCTCAGTTGTAATGTTATGTGTAAATATTCAAGGAAGAAGCTATCCAAGTGGAAGAAAATGAAATCAATTACATTTTACAAATTATGCAACAAAGAGGTTCACAACAATTCAACTGAGTTAATATCAAACCAAATTTGTGTACATTAGTGGATAGAGTAATTACTTCTTTTAGAAATGTTTGATATAATTTTTTTTTGCTATTGATTCTTTGAGGTCTGTCTTTCACTGATAAAACTGTAATAAATAGAGCTCCACTCTCTGTGCATTGGAACATGCAGTACAGAAATGACCCTAACACATTTCATCAGTCTTCATTTTACAAAATCTTGCTTTACAAAACATTACTTAGGAATAGAAGAATGGCCATACACCACCCAATTCTGCAGGCCGTCCTCTGAGACATCAGAATCAGAATTTATTGTCATGAACAAGCCACAGAATTCATTGTTTTGGCAGGCGTCACAGTGCAAACTTTCATAGAAACAACCTTTCAAAAATTAAATAAAAAAAATAGTACACAAAAAGTTAAAGTAAGGCAGTGTCTGTGGTTTATTGATCTTTCTGGAACCTGATGGCAGTAGGGAAGAAGCTGTCCTTGTGCCGCTGAGTGCTTTTCTTTAGGTTCCTGAAAAGGGTGGGGCTCCTTGAGGATAGAGGCTGCTTTCTTAAGACACCGCCTCTCGTAGGTGTCCTTGATGGAGTGAAGTCTGGTACCCGTGATGTCGCAGACTGAGTTAACAACACTATGGAGATTTTTTCTTGTTCTGAATGTTGGCACCTCTATTCCACAGTGGTGCAACCAGCCAGAATGGTCCCCATGGTACACATGTAGAAGTTTTCGAGAATCTTCAGTAACATACCAAATCTCCTCAAACACCTCGCAAAATATAGCCACCGGCGAGCCTTCTTCATGATTGCATTGAAATGGAGGCTCCAGGTCAGACCCTCGGAGATGCTGACACCCAGAAATTTGAAGTTCTTGAACCTCTCCACTCCTGAGCCCTCGATGAGGACTGGATCATGTTCTGACTTCCTCCTGAAGCCCACAATCATCTCATTGGATTTCCTAAAGTTGAATGCAGGGTTGTGGTGCGAAACCACTCAACATGTTGATCTATCTCCATCTTGTAAGCTTCCTCATTGCCATTTGTGATTCAGCTGTGGTGACATCGGCAAATTTGTAGATAGCATTGGAATTATGCCTGGCCACACAGTTATGGGTATATAGTGAGTAGAGCAGTGGGCTAAGCACACAACCCCTGAGGTATTGATAATTAGTGAGGAGGAGACATTGTTTCCAATTCATACTGACTGTGGTCTTCCAATGAGGAAGTCAAGGACCCAGGGGATACAAAGGCTGAGGGTTTGGATCTTGTTGGTCAGCACTGAGGGAATAATGGTGTTGAAGGCTCAGCTATAGTCAATGAAGAGCAGCCGTATGTGTAAGTTATAGTTTTTGAGGTGATCCAGAGCTGAGTAGAGAGCCAGTGATAATGTGTCTGCTGTGGAGTGATTGTGACAATAGACAAATTGCAGTGGGTCCAGACCTCTGCTTATGTATGTATGTGCTAATTCTAGCTATGACCAACCTCTTAAAGCATTTCATCACAGTGGGCGATAGTCTACTACTGGGTGATAGTCACTGAGGCAGCTCACTCTGCTCTTCTTGGCTACTGGGATGATTGATGGCCTTTTGAAGCAGGTGGGAACCTCTGAATGCACGAATGAGAGGTTAAAAATGTCAATGAATGCTCTGGCTAGTCGGTTGATACAGATTTTCAGTACCCTGCCAGGTACACCATCAGGGCCTGATACCTTGCGAGGGTCCACCCTCATGAATGATGTTCTCACGTCAGCCTCAGACAGATATCCCAGGGTCCTCAGCCTTTGCAGGGATTCTCATAGGCACTGTTGGCTTACTGCCACCCTGCTCATTGGCAAGGCCCAGAGTAGTGGAGAGAAGCACACCAGGGCTCCCAGCAGGTGTCCATCTGCACTCACAGAAGAGCTTCGACAGGCAGTGAAAACGCTCCCATCCCAGATCAGTGACTGGCTAAAAACTTAGAATCATTTTAATTTTGAGATAAATCATGATAACAGGGCCTTCTTTTATAGTCTTTTACTACCTTTCCAATTAAGGAGGTTCTTATTAGCTCCAACTGATAGCAAGAAAGAATGGCATGCAGCTAGCTTCCATCTTCCAGTCAACATTTTAAAATTTAAAATATCACTTCAGACCTATGACCCCTCACTGCCCAAATACACCCATAGGACCAATTAATCTATTTACCCCATATGTCTTTGGAATGTGGGTGGAAACTGGACTACCCGGAGGAAACCCACGCAGGTCACGGATTCCCTACAGATAGCGCTGAATTCAAACCTTAGTCATTGGCGCTGTAATGGTGTTGTGCTATCCGCTATGCTAAACCTGCCACTCAATATTAAAGCTTTGACCATACTGTCAAAACCAGGGCTGCTGGGCTGGGTAATAGCTTCTTTCCACAGGCTGTGAGATTGAACAGTGACTGAGTAAATTGTTCCAAAATATTGTGTGTGTGTGTGTGTGTGTGTGTGTGTGTGTGTGTGTGTGTGTGTGTGTGTGTGTGTGTGTGTGTGTGTGTGTGTGTGTGTGTGTGTGTGTGTGTGTGTGTTTCTGGTTGTATATGTACAGCCAGATGAGAACAAACAAACTTACCCTAAAAAAAATTTTGAGAAAAAACAAATACACACGTACAAATGATTAAAATATTTAAGCTAAAATAATAAAACCAAATAAGCTCTTTTTACCTTTTCTCCCTTCATTTCGATGGTCCTATTTTGTTGTTCCATGTTACCCAGGTGGGGTTTTTGGGACAGAGTCTGGGAACCAGCAGTGCAGAGTTTCCCTGGGGCTTGGCCTTGGGGATAACCCATTTATAGATCCATGAAGACCGGTAGAAGATTAACTAAACAGGACCAAATCGTGGTCGTAAAGGTAGGTTTTAAATGGGAAAGATGTGTGGAGAAACAGATCAGTTTAGAGTGGGAACTTCTGCTGCAGCTCTCTATATCTCTGGTGAGAGCACACTTAGAATATTGTGTTCAGTTCTGGTCATGTCATTTTAGGAAGGATGTGGAAGCGATGAGGAAGGAGCAGGGGATGTTTACCAGGATGTTTCCTGGATTGGAAAATGTGTCTTAAGAGGCAAGGACAGCAGAGCTAGGGCTTTTCTTTTGGGAACAAAGAAGGATAAGAGTGACTTAATGGAGGTCTACAAGATTCTGAGAGGCATAGATAAGGTAAACAGTCAGCACCTTCCTCCTAGGACAGGAGTAGCAAACACCAGAGGGTAAATTAAAGGGAGGAAAGTTTAGGAGAGACATCAGTGGTAATTTTTTTTTTACACAGAGAGTTGTGGGTACATGGAAGGTCTTGCCAGGGTTGGTAGTGGAGGCTGGTACAATAGAGACATTTGAGAGACTCTTAGACAGGGACGTGGATGAAAGGAAAGTAGAGGGTGATGATGTAGGGAGGATTTAGTTTGGTTTTTAGGTAGGTATATATGTGTCAGCACATCAACAGGGGCCAAAGGCCCTGTATTGTGCTATAATGTTCTATCTTATCAAGCCAGCAGATGTTATGGTTGTCCTGCAGCAATGGAAATTTAAGAAGCCTCAAAGCCAGACTTGGAGTGAAGAGATCATGGAGGGTGGTGAGCTGGATGTAGTTCCAGAGATTGGATCAAGGAAGACCATGGAAGGAAATGAAAATAAATCTGAGAATTTTAAAATTACAGCATCACCAAGTCATGGGCAATGAGAAATTAACTGGCAAGAAGATTGTTTCGATAAGTGAGGATTGCATTAACTTCATGGTTTCTAATTCTGAAAATAAATAAGATGATGATAATCAGTGGATATTTAAACCTGAATAGGCCCAACCACAGATTATATTCTTGTCCATAATAAAAGGATGTTCTGCTCAGATACTAGATTGTTCAGTCAGCAGCTATACTTTGTGAGGAGTCTGAGGACACCAAAGACGCTTGCTAAGTTCTACAAGTGTACCATGGAGACCATTCTGACTGGTTACATCACTGTCTGGTACAGAGCTGCCAATGTACAGGATAGGGAAAGGCTACAGGGAGTTGTGAACTCAGCCAGCATGGTTATCAACCTTCACCCCATCGAGGACATCTACAAGAGGCGGTGTCTTAAGAAAGAAGCCTCTATCCTCAAGGGCCCCCACCACCCAGGCCATGCCCTCTTCAGTCTTCCATTAGCGGGAAGGAGGTAGCCCCCAGCAACATAAAAGAAGCTTTTTCCCTTAGCCATTGGATTTCTGAATTTACAATGACCCACAGACACTACCCCACTTTCTCTTCTTTTTGCATTAATATATTTTTTAAATGTGGTACAGAGTTCTGTGTTGTGTATTGGCCTATGTGTTGTGTGGTTTTATGTGAAAAAGTGACAGTTTGCCTTAGAGAGCCAAGGTGAAGGTGGACTGCTGAGAGAGTGGGAGACGGACTGAGCACGTGCAGAAAATGATCTAAAAATTTCTGGACTTGGATGATAAACCATCACTGGGTGGTGCTGTGGAGTGGAAGAAGGCCCAGAGCATGAGCCATGGTCTGGAGGACAGTTTAGAATGTTGGAATTTCAAAAAGGATGAACATTCCGAAGGCAGCCAGAAAGATCTGGACCAAGTCAGCGGTTCCTCTCTCTGCAAGCAAAGAAGACAACTTCAAATTTTGTGCTCTCTCTCAAAGATCTTTTGGCTTCAGTTTACCAAACAAATTGAATTTTGTTTATGATCTTTGCTTCGGTTGAGATTGAAGTTTTCTGAGTCTTGTTTGTTTTGTGTCTAAGTTTTTCCGTGGGCTGGTGGGAAGTGTGGCTTAGACTTTGATTATGTATGTTATATTTAGGCTGGGGAATTTATTAGTTTTACACTGTTATAGAAATTTGCCTAGTAACCAGTGGGCATTGTTATAAAAGTGGGGATTTTGAAAGTTTGAAGGTGAATTTTTTGTTAATAAAGTAATTGTTCATTTTTACCCCTGTGTGATCTGCCTTCTTTGAGGTTGCTGGTTTGATCTTGTAACAAATGTAACTTATAGCTTTAATATTTGCACTTGTTGCAAAACACTGCTGCAAAACAACAAATTTCATAAAGTTCATGACAATAAATTCTGATTTTAGGTAAAAAGGGTTAAATAAAGCATGAAGTTCACTGCTATGTTGTGTCTTAAACAGCTCTAATTCCTTAATCCTAATTAATTTCTTTTGTAAAAAACCTTTTGGGAAAGAATGTCTCCCCAGTAATTCCTCTGAAATAAAACACAAACTTGAATCATTGCAGAAAGTTTGGATTCTGAAGCATGAGCAGAGCCAAGTTCATCCTCGATCATCTCTGCGAATAAAACTTTGGGCATGTGCAGGGTCACACCTTGCAAAGGATTCACACTGTCAGGACTTCACACTCTTGCAAGCAAAAATATGTTGTGCCGTAAATAGTTCAAGCAGCTGGGATCAAGTGAATCCCTTAAGGAGTATAAGTGATGTAGGAGTACATTTACAAGAGAAATTGGGATGGTAAAAAGAGGACATGAGATAGCTTTGGCAGATAAGGTAAAAAGGAGAATTCTCAGATGTTAAGAGCAAAAAAGGCAACCGGGGGAAAAAATGAGGTCCCTTTAAAGATCAGTGTCATGGTCCGTGTATGTAAAATTGGAATTGAGTGAATACCTCTCATCTGTAATTTCTGCAGAGAAAGTCATGGAAGCTGTTGTTCACTTGAAATTGGGAAGTTGCTAATTGCTGCGATCGGAAGGCACAGGTTAGGGTTTAAATCAGTGGTTCTCAACCTTTTTCTTTCCACTCACCTACCACTTTAAGTAATCCCTATGCCATCAGTGCTCTGTAATTAGTAAGGGAAGCTTGAGGTGGTAGGTGAGTGGGAAGGGAAGGTTGAGAATCACTGCTCTAGACCCAATTGTTACTGAAATATTTTGATTAAGAAAAGATTCTTCATATTTCGATAAAATCTCTTTTCACTCTTACAAACTCTAGCAGATACAAGCCAAGTCTGTTGAGTTTTTCTTCAAGGTACAATCCATCCACATGAACTGACGGTCCAGTAAACCTTCTCTGGCCCTCTTCCAACGCACACACATCTTTTCTTAAATAAGGGGACTGAACATTACACAGCACTCTGAATGTTTTTTTCCCACCTCGTGACCAAAGTATAAACTCTATATTGGTGTATTCAATTTTTCTTGGATATGCATCGTCTGAATGACTTTTGAAGTAAAAAGGTACAACACCCATTCTCTGACCTTCTTCTGCAGCCATTTATGTGGCTGGTCTACTTAAGTTTCTGATTGACGATGATTAATGGCTCACACTACTGTAGGTGCAATTTGCTTAAAGCAAACAAATCAAAGTAATTTGAAACGAGTAACAAGCTGGACAGCTGGCAATTAAATCTCTTCAATTTTCTCATTAACAAATTTCCAAGTGGAGCCAGCAATATGTGGAGAACTGCTTCTACAGAGCAGGTTGACTGAGCTGGTGGATATCAAGAACTACACCCCCCCCCAAAAAAAAAAGGAAATCTTTAAGTCATTAAATTTTGGATTGACTGACAAGCAGAGAATGTGAAGCCCAGCAGGAGAATGTCCTGGAGAGAATTAGATCCCTATATTGTATCAAAACTTCAACTATACATCAGTCAGGCATCTAACCAGAGACCTTTTCAAGAATCCTTCACTGTCATGTAGATAAATACACATGTTTTGTTTTTGTTAACCCGTAATATACAACAAGACACCACTAGTCTGGCACTCCTACCTAGAAGAGAAAGAGAAGCAAAAGTGTCCCTTCAAAGACATCAAGTGTTACCTCTTCCGATGCTTTGGCCTCCTTGTCCCAACACCTCTGTCGCCACATAGCCTCTTGTCTGTTTTCAATCATTAATCATTGGAAAGATATCATCATACCTGCAGAATAAAGCAAATGCGGGCATGTTTTTTAAAAAATTCTAGTGGCTTTTTATGTAAGATTTCAGGTTTATTGTCAGAGTATACGCATGACATCATATTCTACCACCTGTGGGCGAGGCAGAATTACCACTTATTGGTAGTGCAAAAAAAAATCTGTACAAAACTGCACACCTCTCCACCATCAGACTCCAAACACAGACTCAATCAGAGACTCATTTAAGCACCCTTACTTTTCACAGTCTTTAGAAACACAATGTCAACAAATAAATAAATGTAAACAAACTGATTGTGCAATATAGAGAGAAAAAAAATCAGTAAAATAACAAAAGTAAGGGTCCTTAACTGAGTCCCTGATTGATTTTGTTGTTGAGGAGTCTGATGGTGGAGGGATAGCATAGGCATGCATAAACAGTTCAATGGCCTTTGTAAATACTACTCTGGTGGGGCACTCTGCGGGGAATGGGCAGGATCTCAGTTGTCACCTATCTGAGGCTTATCTCACTCATCAGAACCTGGACACCTGGTGGAAACCCTCTCACATCAGCTCATCCTGCCCTCTGGCCTGGTCCTGGTCGGACCTTGGGCGTTCAACTGGGACCTACACAATCTGGACCAATGGATATTTGAAAATAGTTCCAAATTTACAGGCAAGTTCACAGATACGGAAATTAGTGAGTCCGGGCCTTGGTCTCTGGCCTTGGGACAAATCTTTTCAGTTCAGGTTTATCACCCACACGTACTCACGTTCAGCGAGAAAGTTTGTTCGTTCAGAAGAATGTACGCTCATGGTGAAAAACTATGGATGTTGGGCCTTTGAGAGACAAAGGAGAAGAGGGAAGGACTTAATGGGTCAGGCAGCATTGGTTACAGTACGTGTGGGCACTGGACAAGGCTACAGCGACATGGTCACTGGTCGGTTCCAGTACCAGTGGGCATTGGATGAGGTTACAGTGACCATGGACTTTGGACAGTTCCAGCACCAGTGGGCAATGGATGAAGTTACAGTGACCATGGACTTTGGACAGTTCCAGTACCAGTGGGCATTGGATGAGGTTACACTGACCATGGACTTTGGACAGTTCCAGCACCAGTGGGCAATGGATGAGGTTACAGTGACCATGGACTTTGGACAGTTCCAGCCCCAGTGGGTATTGGATGAGGTTACAGTGACCATGGACTTTTGACAGTTCCAGCACCAGTGGGCAATGGATGAGGTTACAGTGACCATGGACTTTGGACAGTTCCAGCACCAGTGGGCATTAGATGAGGTTACAGTGACCATGGACTTTAGACAGTTCCAGCACCAGTGGGCAATGGATGAGGTTACAGTGACCATGGACTTTGGACAGTTCCAGCACCAGTGGGCAATGGATGAGGTTACAGTGACCATGGGCATTGGTCTTGGTTGCAGTACTAGTGGGCACTGGATGGAGTTAGAGAGACAGTGGGTACAGCTCTGGATTAGAGTATTACTTTGCCAATTTGCAATAATTAAGATGACACTGTAAATTGGCACCTATCACATTTGTCAATTCTTCACCAGATTGGAAGGTTAGTCCACAAAATGATTAAAAAACAGTTCAGCAATAGATAAAGCACAGTATTATAACCATATAACCATTTACGGAGCGGAATATATGATTTCAGCTTTTCAATAAACTGTAAAAGGGTCACAAATTTATAATGACTTCACTGGGGAGAGGGAGGATCTGCATTTACTCTGCAATCACAGTGTTGCAACTGTTCAAACAGATGGCAAGTTTTCACACATATCGAATAGATTCAATTTGCTATGATGCTTTTTAACCAAAACAGACAACACTGTAAACACTTAGCAGACCAGGCAGCTGCTGTTGAGAAAGGGACAGAGCTATGATTTCAGCCCTTCATTGTAACTTCTGCTCTGAAAACCATGAGTGACGCAGGTTTCTCTAGCCTTATATGCAGCGAATAACATCATTGTTTACAGTACCTGACCAGTCCAATGTTCACAATCCTTGCCACATTCACCAACCACAACAGAATGTTATCTATGTTGTGCCCTTTCCATTAAGGAACATTGCAAGATGGTGCACAGAGCAAATCCAAGTAGAGGTTTGTACCCAACCACAATAGGAGTGGTAGGACTGATAGCCACCAAATACTTCTTCTATAACTTTCACTGTCTTCTTCCCCCTTCTGTTGAGCAGAAGATACAGGTGCTTGAGAACATGAAGCTCCAGATTCAAGGATAGTTTCATTCCTCATGTGATCATACCCTTGAGTGGTCCTCAAGTTCTAAGGTTCCTTTTATTATCACAAAATAATACATAAAAGTGTAATATACGTGAAATACTTCAACTTTTGTCTGCCGTAAGGCAAGCAAAGAGTTGCCCTAAAGAGGGCCCCTAACAATATGAGAAGGGGAAGCAAAATAGAGCCCCTTCAGAGACACTGTGTCTGTAGATTTGCAAACAGGAGCCTCTGCAGCCGCATAGACTCCAGTTCAATGCATCGGCAACCAGATCCGAACCTCCGACACGATCAGGCAGCTTTCACCGACCAAAGCTCTCATGCTGTCACAAGATGATGCCCTTCCATTGTCTTTTAGATCTGTACGTTTCTCTATTCCCTGTATTTTCCCCACATCCTCGACTATTTTGCAACCTTGTGCATTGCCATTTTTTTCCCACACTTGTGTGTTTGTAAAACTAGTTCCATTTCAAGCAATGTTGTATTTCATTAATTTATGGAAGAAACACATTGCTGAAAAATCCGGCATCAATTTCCTGCCAGTAATTGCTCTGGAGAAAGCTGAGCTGCCATCTTAAATTGTTGTTGTTTTGTGGACATAACACACAAAAAAAACAGTAGAGCACAGGAACACGCTCTTGGTCACAATTTCTGTGCTAAAGGTAATGTCAAATTCAGCCGAATCTCTCCTGTTGACTCATATAACCATATACGGAGCAGAAACAGGCCAAGTTGGCCTTTCGAGTCCACACCGATTCACTAATTTTGTGCGCCCTCTTCAGGCATTGGTCCCGGTAGATCTTCATTCAATAACGATGGGCGAATTCAATGCAGGTGGAATCTTAATGAAATTGAAAGCAAGATTGTTGTCCTGGCACCACACAACCAGATTCTTGATCTCCATCCTGCGTTCTGACTCATGGTCATCAACTTGGATCTCCGAAAATCTTATCGACTAAAACTTACCTTTATAAACATTAAGCCTCTGGTTGTTTAATTACAAATTTGATCAATACTCCTTCATTTCTTACCTAGAGTTCCCTTAAGTGCTACTATTATACCAACTTGCACTACCTCTCCTGGAAACCAATATTGGATAGGCTGGAATGAAGGATGCTGAGGGGTGATTTTATAGAAGTTTAGAAAATCATGAGGTGTGTGGATAAAGTGAATGTTTTCAGTACCACATAGCATAGAAGTTTCTGCTGGCTGATTAACTATGAGTATCAAAGTGAAAACACAGAAATGCTGCAGGTTTTACAGCATTCATATATAACCAACATTTCAGGGTTGAGGCCTTCTTCAAGGTACATGATACCTTGAAGAAGGCTCAGGCCCGAAATGATGGCTATATATCTTCATGTCCTGTGGACCCTGCGAGACTTACTGAGTTCCTCCAGCATTTCTGTGTTTTCATTACAATCACAGAGTCTGCAGCCTTTTGTTTCACTCAACTGCAAGTATGATGCCAGGATAGGTGATTCTAGAACTAGAGGGCATGGTTTTAAGGTGAGAGGGAAGAGATTTATGAAGGACCCAAGATAATGAGTGGTCCATATCTCCTGGAAACCTGTTCTATGCATCTAAAGCTCTCTGTGTATATAAAAAACAATTGAACCTCACCTCTCCTTTAAACTCACCCCCCCCACCCCGCCACATCGAACAATAAATGTATGTCATCTCATATTTTATATTTTTTCCCCGAGAAAAAGATTCTGCCTGTCTTAAACCCCTTCCACACAGCCATTAAAAGACAGGAATTAACTGCCTTTTAACCGCTTCACTTGCCTGTGTAAATGCAACAAACACGGGATGGGCGGGTCATTTTCATTCCGTGTATTACCTGCCAAGGTAGGTAGTATCAGAGCCGATCCATTTTGCATCGGATCTTGTCTAAAAGGCTTTTCTTGGTTCACACGCCGATTAAGTGAGATCTCTGTGTAAAAGGAGTATACATCACAACACCATGAGATTGCAGTGAGCACAGAGAATCTGGACAGACTGAGCACGTCAGGTCAAAAATGGTCAGTTAACATTTTGGGTTGGGACACTTCATTGAAACTGAGCCTCAAATGTTAACTAGTGATGATTAGCAAAGTACATGAGGCTGGTATCCACTGATACTGCAAGCAGATTGCCCATGGTCACTGTAATTTCATCCAGTGCCCATTGGTACTGTAACCAATTTATTTCATACTTATTGTTTTATATACTGTTGTGGCTGCATCTAAGCAGGAATGTCAGAGCTTACGTACATCATACTTATGTGTATGACAATAAATTCACATTCTCACAAACTGTTCTCCTCGATGGTCACCATCTCCTTTTTATTCTGTTCTTTTTTTGTGAACAACTCACAAAATGTATAATCTCCCATATTTCCCACACCCTGGATGCTCCGTAGAGAAGTCAACTGTGCCTCTGCCACCAGACTCCTGTCCAATACCAATCTATCAATCAATGCCATCCGGCATAATCACTTTGCTGTTTGTGGTATTTAACTTTGTTTCTTGCTTTAGAGAAGTCACTAATATTCAGAAATACCTCACCTGCTGCAGAACATTTTGACACAGCCTGAAGTTGTCAGAAGCGCTGCATATTAACAAGACTTTAAGTTCAGGAGAGTGTTAAATTTATGTAGTAATGGGCAGATGTGCAATGTGTGTCTCACCTGTCCGTGCCTCAAAATAGCAGTCAGCCAAATACTTTGCAAGATGCTGATCTTCATATTAAAGGTACCTGAGACAAAACCATCCAATTGGCTTCACCAACTCATGCCAATGTCAGGTGATCACTGCTGACTGCGATTGATTGGGGAATAGGAAATCTACAGGTACAGTTGGCATCAATATTCAGCAGTACCCTGGATCAATTTGTGCAGGAGAAATTTCGTCCACTTCGGTCAACCTTTAAAATTCCAAAGATAACTTTCCTGAATCCCATCATCTCTTCCATCATTCTTTGCACAGAAAATAGGGAAATATTGCACAGGAACAGGCCCTTCAGCCCATGTGTCTGTGCTGAACATGATGCCCAATTTATGGTAAATCACTTGCACAAGATACCCCTCAATTCCCTTGATATTCACAGGTCTATCCAGAAGCATCTTAAATGCTTCCACCACTACCCCAGCAGTCTGTTCCAGGCACCTACCACTCTCTTTATAAAAACAATTAACTCACACTTTTCCTTTAAACACCACTCCCCTCACTTTCACCGCATATCTTTGAGTAAGTGACATTTTTAGTAAAAGCACAGAAATGTTGGAGGATCTCAGCAGGTCTTGCAGCATCCCCATTGGAGATAAAGATATGTTTCGGGCCTGAGGCCTTCCTCAAGGTTCTTGTACCTTGAAGAAGGGCTCAGGCCTGAAACATATCTTTATCTCCGATGGGGATGCTGCAAGACCCGCTGAGATCCTCCGGCATTTCTGTGTTTTTACTACGATAACAGCATTTGCAGACTTTGTACTTCACTCTCAAATGACATTTTTATCCTTGGAAAAAGATTCTGGCTGTCTACCCTTTCAAAGCCTCTCATAAATGTATAGACTTCTATCAGGTCTCTCTTCAGCTTCTGCCGCTACAGAGATTACAAACCAAGTTTGTGCATCCTACTGGTTTCACTATGAGAATAAAGTTTCCTTTGTACATTGTGAAAAACTTCACAATCTAATGCCCAATTTTGCCTCCTGATAGATGCTAATATCTACCACCTCCCCCCACCCCTACTGCATGGGAATAAAATACTTAACTGCAGATCATTAACAATATCATAAAAGAATAAAACTAAATTTTTAAAAAAACACACAGATCTGAGCTATTTCTTCAGTGGGAGCCATTATCAACACAGTCAGAAAACGGATCTGAAACCGACTGAAATCAGCAGGTTGATATGATGTGGTACCTGACTTGTGACCCCAATCGCAATTTGGGTGCTAAAACTACCAGGAGAATTAAGTTAATTAAAATACAAGGAATTAAAAATAATTACTATGTTTTCAAAAGCTGTGTGGACCATCAGAAACAGAAGCAGAAGATGGCTCTATCACTCCTCGAGTTGGTCTTATCATTCAGGGTCATTTTGAGTTGCCAGAGGAAGTTACAGATGCAGGAACAACTACAATGTTGGAGAGACATATGAGGAGATACTTGGATAGGAAGGGCTGAGAAGGATATGGACTAAATGGTCCTTGCCCTGAATCCCCACTTGGTCAGCATGGACGAGTTGCGTCAAAGGTGTGTTACTCAATGACTCCCTGTGACCCTGTTTAATTTTGGTGGCACTTCCACTTCCATCCTGGACATCCATCATCCTTACTATATATGTGTGTGTGTAATAGTCAATTTTGTGGAACAACTATTCGGGTAAAATTTACTACTTTTGACTGCAGTAAGTACTTGCGATGTTCGAGGCGTCAAGAGCTCAGATGGGCGGGCGGGTGGCTGGGACCAGGTGGTAAAATCCACATTCGGGGTGTCAGGAACTTGGATGGGCGGGCAGCTGGGGCCAAAAATAGAGAGGTTAACTTTTACATGCAATATGTGGAAAATACCAGATTTTTGGACCAAAAATAGGAGGGTCAACTATTACATGATATCAAATATTACATGCATATAAATGGTATATGAGACCATAATACATTAGACCAGAAACAGGCTATTCAGCCCCTCGAGTCCACCTGCCATTTAATCATGAGCTGATCCATTTCTCATTCAGGCCCACTCCCTGGCCTTCTCCCCATAACCTTTGATGCTCTGGTTAATCTACAATCTATTCATCTCTGCCTTAAATACACCCAATGTCTTGGCTTCCATAACTGTCTGTGGCAACAAATTATACAGATTCACCACCCTCTGGATAAACAAATTTCTCTGCATCTCTGTTCTAAGTGAAATCCCTTCAACCCTGAAGTTGTGCTCGACTCTCCTACCATGGGAAACTACCTTTCCCCATCGACTCCGTCCATGCCTTTCAATATTCAAAATGTTTCAATGAGATCGCACCTTATCCTCCTAAATTCCAACAAAGTACAGGTCAATAGCCATCAAATGTTCCTCTTATAATAACCCTTTCATTCCTGGAATCATCCTTAGGATCCTCCTCTGAACCCACTCCTACGTCAACACATCCTTTCTTAAACGAGGAGCCCAAAACTACTCACAAAAATCCAAGTGAAGTCTCACCAAATGCCTTATAAAGCCTCAGCATCACATCCTTGCTCTTATATTCTATTCTAGCATTGATCTGCCTTCTTCACCATCGACTCAACCTGAAAGTTTACTTTCAGGGTACCCTAAACAAGGTCTCCCGAGTGCCTTTGAATCTGGGAATTTTCAATTTTCTCCTTATTTAGAAAATAAAGTGCATGACTCTACACTTTCCAATGTTATATTTTATTTGCCACTTCTCCATCCATTTTCCTAATCAGATAATGTCCTTCTGTGGCGTCCCTGTTTTCTCAATGCTATCATCTCCACCACGACCTATCTTCATATCATCTGCAAACTTGACCACAAAGTCATTCATTCCATTATCTAAATCAGCCCCTCTCAATGGGGTCCATAGCACATTTAAGGGAGGCCCTGGACTGAAATCATAACATATTTTTATATGTTTTATGTGATCAGCAGGAGAATAGTATGGATGAAACCAACTAAACTTGACTGCTTTACTGGGAAGGGAGGCCCATAAATTTTGTAGATCCTATGGGGCCATAGCCAAAAAAGGTTGAGACTGGCTGATATAAATCATTGCCTATTGACTGAAAATCAATTTATCTTTATTTTGCATGTATTGGAAAACACCCCCTATCTCTGTATTTTTGATAAGTGCAACAATAAATTTGAACTTGATCATTTAGAATCCAAGGATGATGCTTTGTATCTCACTATTGCTACAATTAAATGTTGTCAAGTTTGGCTCCAGTTTATTTTACTTCAAGTAGCTTGGACGAAAACATTTTCTTCAACTTAATCTTTGCCACATTATCCAGGCCTAGTCATTACAATTTTGCTGATTTTTTAAAAATGACAGTAATAAATCCATGTTTATTTAACTTTTGTGAACATTGCAGAAATTAGTTCGGCAACATAAAATTGACTTATTTGCAAAATGCTCCAAAATTCCTGCTCAGCAGCAATGATAGTGGCTAAATTTCAGGCTAGCATGTGATATGATGGTATGGTTAAATACTAGTATTGGAATATTCCTGTAGGTCTTTCCAAGCATGAAGTGTGGTTGGGATATTGTTAAGCTGTGTGGCAAAAAGGTGATGACTGTGTTGGTGGTAGGGAGTTAAAGTAAAAGATGGCATGTTCCTATTCGTCCTTTGTTCTGGCATTGGCATCTCTTCACAACCCACCACAATAAAGATAATTGAAACTTCAATGCTCTGACCTTATCCATCAGTAAATCCAATTGGATCAAAAAGTTCTTGATGAGCTGATGATTAGACCAAGAGAAGATGGAGACAAAAGCAACTGTAGATGCTGGAATATGGAGCAAAAGAATGCTGTTGGATGAACTCAGAGAAGCAACAATGGGAGAAAAAAATATTGAAGTTTCAGGTTGGGACCCTTTATCCAGCAAATTGTTTTTAAAGAGGTAATGGCTGGAGCATCCAAATGAGTTGTTCTTGAAGGATAGGATCACTAGAGTCTCCCTCTTCCCCAACCCACGCCATTGATGTCATCTATTAGGATCGTTGTCTGGAGAGGGCACGCTAAATCAATGAGGACCCCTTCCACTCTAAACACTGTATCTTTCAGCTGCTCCCATCAGCAAAGAGATACAGGAGGATCGGAGCTAGCACCACCAGGCCGAGGAATAGCTTCTTCCCATGAACAATGAGAATGCTGAATGAACAAAGGAATTGCTCAGAATAACTACCTGAGACTCTCATATTCAATATTTATTTGTATATTTGAATACTTGCCCTGCATATGTATTGTTTGACTGTATGTGTGTTATGTTTGGTTGTGTGCCTGCATGTTTTGACGTTGTTTCGTCAGGTTGTACTTGTGCAATCAGATGACAATAAATTTGACTTGACTTGACCTGTTAAGCTTGTTTAAGAACTTAACATAGTGCACTTGTATGCATGATAATAATCTATCATTTCATATCAGCCTGCTTTACAACCTATCTTCTGTGAAAAACAGGGCAATGGAAGTTCAAAATAGAATATGCAGAGAAGTGTGGAGGTTCAGCCACATTACTCTTTAGACTGGAGCTAGGATGAGACTGGAGGTCAAGTTCAGCAGGGCATATAGGCAACCTGGCCCTATACAATTTAACCTGTGCATCTTTCACAGCATCTATGGAGTTAAACAAGAAAATCCTCCAATGCTGGGGTCTAATCCAAAATGCTGGAGAAATTCAGCAGGTTACATAGCATTCATTGGAGGTAAAATGCAAGCAGCGTTTCAAGCCTGGTGCCTTCAATAGGAATGAGTATGCATGGAGTTTCTTCATGGCAAACAATATTCTAGAGTTCAAGTTCATGTAGAAAATTGACGATGCCAAATTAAAGTAAAACTCTGCTCTTCACATGTGGTACGCATCCCTTTATATCCTGTGTCTGGCAGTCTCTTAAAAACTACTATTGTATTTGTTTCTACCACTGCCCTTCACAGCCCTTTCAAGGCACCCACCAGTGTGTACAATTAAATTTGTCCCAACACCTCCCTTCAACTTTCCTCCCTCACCCGAAATACATGTCCTTGAATAAGCGGAATTTTTACCTTGGGAGAAAGATCTTATCTACCCTATCTATGTCTCTCACAGCCTTATAAACTTTCATCAGGTCACCCCTTAGCCTCCAAATGTTTCACGGTAGACATGCAACATGGTTACAGGCTCTTTTGGCTCACAAGCCCATGCCACCCAAATGGCCTAGAATCCCAGTGCATTTTATTCCAAACTCTTCTCGTGACTAATACAGACAGTGCCCTTTGTAAGGTCTCCACATTCTTCCTGCCATGAGTCGATTTGAATTCCACACAATATGCCAAGTGTAGGCTAACCGAAGTTTTATAAAGCTGCAGCATGACGTCTTTAACCTATTCTATGTAAACAACTGCATATAATGAGTTAAACTTTCACTTAGCAATAGTTGTAAAACACATTTCTGATCATTATTTCTGCTTCACTCCCAACGAGGCAGTAAACATGAATTTACTTCAACCATAAAAAAATGTTAACTGCAGCAAGCCATTCTTGAAAAGTCTGGTTATTAATGCAACAATTAATTTATGCAAAAAATAAATTGATTTTGCTCCTTTCAACCAAGCTGATTGAAATAGTATTGATGCAAAATTATTTTAGTTCAAAGTATTAGCATCTTGTCAGAGATGTCTGTCTTGCCTAAGATTTATGCTTTACTTTTGATTAAAAAAATGTGTCATATTGGCATATTCAGGGACAGAGCATCTTGAAACTCCATTTTGCATTCCTCTGGAGTGTAGTTTTAATTAATGGAGATTACAGATTAAATTTGCCTATATCTCCTTTATGTTACTTAACTGCAAGCATTCCTGCAAAGTATATCCATCCATTTAAAGTGCAAATGTGGAGATATCTTCAAGGATCTTTCTGTCTGTGCAGTCTCCAAGCAGGTGGCATTATATTTTAGACATATATTCAGCATGGTAACAGGCCAATCTGGTCCATGAGCCTGTGCCACACAATTACACCCAATTAACCTATAGCCCCTGGTACGTTTTGAATGGTGGGAGAAAAATGGAGCCCCCAGGGAAAACCCACACAGACACAGGGAGAATGTTCAAACTCCCTACAGACAGTGTGGGATTCGAACCCCAGATTTCTGAAGGGGTAAAGGTGTTGCGCTAACTGCTACGCCAACCATGCCGCCTTAATGATATCGATTTCTCTGGTTTCTGCTAGACCACTCCCCATTCTCCCTCTGATGTACCATCAATAATTCACAAAAGGCTGAGTAGTGAAACAATCAGGCTTGTAATAGTTAAAGACAGGAACACGATCAAACAACCATCCAGCTCCTTTACTGGTCAGAGCAAAAGGGATAGCCTGCAAGGGGCTATGGGTAGGAGGTGTCCAGTCAGTAGCAGCCAATCACAGTGTTACACACCCTCTCTTCCCTCCCCCTCTATCCTCCAGTTCCCCCCCCTTCTTTCACAGAGCTATCCCCCCTCCCTGCTGTTTTGTGCCCTCCCTTCCTTATCCACCTCTTCCCTGTGGACCTGATCTCCTCCCCCGCTCCTTCTTCCCCACCATTTTATTTAGGCTCTTGCCTACATTTTTATCATGTCTTGAAACGTTGGTTATGCTTCTTTATCTTTGCTATATACAGTACCATGAGGAAGGCTGCAGGCCGGAAACGTTAGTAGTATATATTTACCTCTTATGGATGCTCCAAGACCTGCTTCAGTTCCTCTGGAATTTCTGTGTTTGACACTGTGTGACCTGCTGAGTTTCTCCAGCATTGTGTTTTTACTATGGTAATTGTGGCTACAGACTTTCACTCCTTTCTTCAGCTTTTATTTCTTTCATCCTCTCTGTTCAACTTTGTCCAGTGCTATGATGATAAATGGATAGGTTGATTGCAAAATACTCTTCTGTCCCAAAATGAATAAGCAATTCACTCTAGATTAGTTATTTCAAGAAGGTAAAGAAAATTATGTTGCATCACAACGTCATCCACCACTTAAATCTATCACTGCTTACATCTGCCCAGGCAGCTTTTTACACCTCGGCCTGCCATGAGTAACTCTTGCTCAGTTATTGACGCATTGTCTGAAGGACACAGAACATGTTTAACCTTGCGATTCCGAACACATAAATCAATCAATGCTAACTGAAATGAAAAGCTTCATACAACTCCCCCAGTGATCTTATATAACTCAAATACATGTTTCTCTTGCTTATAGCTTGTCTTTCATCCTTCATTAAATTTTCAGGAGGTTTAAAGCACAAAACATAGATTTTAATGTTAATTTGTTTTAATGATACCGCATGGTAGAAGCCCCTTCCAGCCCATGAAACCTGTGTGATTTAATGTAAAATAGTATACTGGAGAAACCATGCTCAAAACCAGGTCTGCATTGACTATCACACATCTAATTTTATTCAAATTCTCCCACATTCTGATCAACTGCTTCCTAACTCCCATATTTTATTCCTTACCTACACTTTAGGGGCAATTTACAGAGGCCAACTGACCTTCCAATTCTCTAGCCTTTGGGATGTAGGTGGGGGGGGAGGGGAACGGGAGCACTGAGAAGAAACTCATGCACCCATGGGGAGAACATGCAAGCTTCACAGGGCCATTACTGAACATTCTGTGTCAGAAGTTCTACTCGTGGTTCCACTGGGCAACCCAACATTGAGTACATTATTTATTGGTGCAACCCATCTGAGTCCTCAATCTGCCCAGCTCCTCTCAATCACTCAGTGCTCAATAAGGGTATCTCTTGAAGTCTAAAGGTCATCAGCTTCTAACCTGACCCCACTAATATGTGGTCATTCCCTGAACCAAGGTTCATTGTAATGGTTCTTCTCTGGTCAGAGATCTACAAACAAATAAATTGTCTCTACAGAAATAAACTCAAAAATATAAATTATTGGGATCCAAACAAACTGGCAGGCAGTTAAGAAGGACTTGTGCTCGGAACGAACTCAGAACATTAATAGCTTTTAGGTCTATGTAGTAACAGTGGGAACCAAGCACTAGGAAGAAAGAAATTAATAACATCTAGATTTTGTACAAAAGGTCATTGTGATGTTTAAGGAATTGGAAATACTCAAAGCAATGAGAAATGCTGTATTGGAGAATATCCATATTGTCCCTGTTTAAAATGCAGGCAGCAAGTCAAGTTTTGAATAGTACATTTGGCTAAAAATGGACCTATCCTACATAGCAATGTAGCGATTGAAATTAATGTTCTTATTGATGGACCAGGGGACCTGTTGTTGTATATCAAGTTTTAGTTCAAGTTCATATTTATTGTCACATGATAATGTCCCATGATACTTGGTACAGTAAGAAGGGTTCTTCCAGAAGCATTTATATCAAATATTAACCAGAGTGATTTTAAAAATAAAGTTAATTTAGATTTACAGCACAGTTTACTTCTGTCCCATGACCCTGTACTGCCCAAATACACCCATGTGACCATACATCTTTGGAATGTGGGAGAAAACTGGAGTACTTGGAGGAAACCCATGCAGACACAGGGAGAATGTACAGATTCTGCACCATATTCGAACAGTGCTGTAATAACATTGCACCAACTGTAATGTTAACTGTGCCCCCAATTCAATAAGATCGTCGAAAAATAAACTCGACACAGTTACGGGGTTAGGATTTGAATTTCGTAGTTAAGTAAAATGATTTCCGCAGGTTGAGAGAAAATTAGCCTGAAAAGACAGTACAGAGAAAATGTGATTTATGTTCAACCCCAGGCTGTAAACAGGTGGGAAACAGAAACCACAGAGCAGTGAAAACAAAGACTCATCAAAGTGGAGATCAAATAGGCTAATACTCCGAAAGGGACAATACTTGAAATATACATTTGCAAGGAATGCTGAATGACCTAGGGATTTAGTTTTTAAGATTTTTATTGTTTTTGTTTTCTTTTATTAATCAGTTTATATCAGGATTAATTTGGAAAATATGGGTTTCAACATGGTTATCATAGATTAATTCAATAACTTGTTTCTCATGTGGATTATGGAACTGTCTAATGTAGTTCCATCAATTTTTTGTACTTGTTATGTGTTTTCCTTAAAATTTTGTATGCAAGTTTATATGTTAAACTCAATAAAAATATTTTTTTAAATGCTGAATGACCAAAGGGACTCTCACAGTCACGAAACAATATCTATCTATTTACTTATTTATTTGTTCATACAAATAAATACTTGTCCCTGCTGATGTATTGTTTGTCTGTTATGTGAGTTGGGCCCAGTTGTGCATCTGCGTGTTTTTCCACTGAGGACCAGAGAACGCGGTTTTGTCAGGTTGTACTTGTGCAATCAGATGACAATAAACTTGACTGGACTATTCCACCTGATTATTGGCTTGTGCATTTCTTGATAGATGTGACTCCTCAATGAAGCTCATTGCCAAGGGAATAAATGTGTCACCAACGAAGACAATTTCAAAAGCAAATGGTAACTTCATGCGAATGTATGAGAACTGTGCACGCTTCAGCAAATCATATTAGGGTTGGCAGCTGAGAGACCATTTCATGAAAGACCATAAAAGCCTGTGTGGTTTAGATAGCATTCTCTTTTGCTTGAATCAAAGCAGAGGGTTTTTTTTTAATGTGACTGTGCATCTGAGATAGTCAAGGCTTGTACTTGCTATGTCGTGAACAACTCACCCAGAAAATGCTCCTTGCAGGCTTGCATGGTGCATTCAGTGTTTTGTCTGGGAGTGTGTGTGTGTGTGTGGTCGGGTTGTGTTACATTACTCAAATAAGATAAGCAGTAATCGGCATGAACAAATATGTTAATTAACTGAATACGGTGGTTTAGTCATGTCTACCCAATCTAATCACATATGAATAATTAATGACCTTGAAAAGGGTGCATTGCAACTGTTTATTGGGCATTAATTTTGATATCAATTTTCTTGGATGTTGATCCAGTGTGTTGGTGACAAATTACAAAGAATATAAATGATCTGTCACCAACTGCTCCTCTTGTTACTTTAACAGCAAAAGCACTACCTAGATTGGGCAGAAGAACCAGGGAACGGAGTTTGTGTGAACAAAGATGAGCAATCCTCTTATGAGGTTTTAAATGAGAAGGTTACTTGATCATAGGATACAGGAGCAGAAGTAGGCTAATCGGCCAATCGAGCCTGCTCCACCATTCTAATATGGGCTGATCCAACCTCCCACTCAGCCCTACTCCACCATTCTAATATGGGCTGATCCAACCTCCCACTCAGCCCTACTCCACCATTCTAATATGGGCTGATCCAACCTCCCACTCAGCCCTACTCCACCATTCTAATATGGGCTGATCCAACCTCCCACTCAGCCCTACTCCACCATTCTAATATGGGCTGATCCAACCTCCCACTCAGCCCTACTCCCTGACTTTCTCCTGTAACTCTTGATTCTCTGACTAATCAAATACCTGTCAATCTCTACCCTAAATACACCCGACAACCTCGTTTCTACAGCAGCTGGCCAAAGAAAATTTTCCGCATCTCTTTTTAAATTGACTCCCTTTTATCCTGAAGATGTGCCCTCTTGAGTAGACTTCCCAAAGCATGGGTAACACCTATGACTCTTGCCACAGATATTCCTACCATGGCAAACAGATTTTTTTTTACTATCTGCCCTATCGATCCCCCTCATAATTCTGCCTCGCACCCCTTCCCCTCCATCTATTGCTCCCACTGCCCTGGAAAACCAGCCAGCATATTAAAAGATTCATCCCACCCTAGCCACATTTTCTTTACCACCCCAAACCCCCACCCCCACTTGTCAGGAAGAAGATCCACACTAACAGATTCAAACAGTTTCTTTCCCACCATTATCAGACTCTTGAATGAATCCCAAAATAATAAAATTTTGTTGCTTTTCCACTGCCCCAATTGATCTCTTTCTGTAACACTGCACTTTTGTAGTGTGTCTTATTTGTTGTCCTATGTATGATAAGCCTACTGATTTGCTCACAAAAAACCCTATATAAGACTATAAGACATACAAGCAGAAATAGGCTATTCATCCTATCAAGCTCTGCCATTTAATCATGAGGCTGATCCATTTTCATACTCACCCCACAGCCTGGCCTTCTCCCCATAACCTTTGATGCCCTGGCTAAACAAGAATTTGAGATCAATCGCAGTCTTACAAACACCCAATGACCTGGCTTCCAAAACTGCCTGTGGCAACAAATTCCACAGATTTACCACCCTCTGGCTAAAGAAATTCCTCCACATCTCTGTCCTAAGCAGAGATTCAATCCTGAAGTTGTGCCCTCTTGTCCTAGACTCTCATGGGAAACAACCTTTCTACATCTACTCTGTCACGCCTTTCAACACTGGAAATATTTCCGAGATTTCCCTTCATTCTCTTAAATTCCAATGAACATAGGCCAAGAGCTGTCAAGCACTCCTTATATGATAACCCTTCCATTCCTGTAATTATCCTTGTGAACCTCCCCTGAACCCTCTCCAACATCAGCATATCTTTTCTTTAATGAGGACAAAACTGCTCACAATATTCCAAGTGAGGTCTCACCAGTGCCTTATAAAACCTCAACACCCACTCTTATATTCTATTCCTCTTGAAATGAATGCCAGCATTGCATTTGCCTTCTCACCACCAAGTTTACCTTCAGGCGATACTGCACATAACAATAAACTTGAATTTGCCCAGCTCCCCTCAGCCTCGCACCCCTTCCCTCTCAAGAGAAACAAATTTAGCCTATCAGATCTCTCCTTATAATTGTAATACTCCAATCCCGACAACATCCTGATGAATCCCCTTTGTATCCCCTCATTCCTGCCATCCTAAATACTCTGACATCTGTCATGATGCAAAAGAAAGATAACAGCTTGGAATTAAGGGATTTTACATATTGAAGACTCATGCTAGAGAAAGTTGTATTGAGTGGGGCTGTGGAAGGATAATAGAGTATAAAGCATAGAACATAGAAATCTACAGCACTATACAGCCCCTTCAGCCCACATAATAACCTCCTAGAATTTACACACTCCACTAGCCCCCATATTTCTCAGTTCCATGTACCTAATACTCTCTTAAAAGATCCTGTTGTACCTGTCTTCACCACCACTGTAGACAGCACATTCCATCCACCCACGAATCTCTATGTGGAAAAAAATACCTCCCCTCTACGTACTCCCAAGCACTTAAATTTAATTCCCCCTGGTTTTAGCCATTTCAGCCCTGGGGAAAAAAAAAGCCTCCGGTTAAGCCCACGATCAATGCCCCTCAGCATCTTGTACACCTCTATCAGGTCACCCCTCTTCCTCTGACACTCCAAGGAAGAAGTCCAAGTTCATTCAACTTATCCTTATAAGGTGTACTCTCCAATGCATGAAGCATCCTTCTAAATTTCCTCTGCACCCTCTCTTTCGCATCCATATCCTTTCTGTAGTGAGGTGACCAGAACGGAACACAATATTCTAAGTGGGGTCTATCTAAAGTATTGTATAGCAGCAACATTATCTATGGTCTTGAACTCAATCCCATGGTTAAGGAAGGCCAAAGAATTTAAATACCAAGTGATAGGGCTCCGCATTGAATCTGAATATTTTATAACCTTAATATTATGTGTAAACACCATCAGAGAATGTCTGACAGACAACCAATTGTTGAATCCCATTTGCGTGACTGTCCCTCTCACCTCAAGAAGCTTTGTTTTCTTTCAAACAGAAAAGAAGTTCAGTGGCATTTAACTAGGATCCTTCATGTTTTCTTAAAAATTAACATTTAGTTTTTGGGCATCTGGTTGCCTAATGCTATGCTAACAAGAACTGGTCTTCCCACACACATCCACATGCCAAATTATACACCTGCTAATCAAATAAATAAGCCTTGCAAACATTGACTAAATATAAAATGTAACAGGTTTCTGATATGACAGAGGGATGCTTCCATCTGCTCCATAATTTGAGTTTACAGAATTTAGGTCTGGAAATTCTCAGTCACTCCCTTGTGGGATAGTTTGGAGTCGAGGACCTGTTGAAATGCTGGAGGATCTCAGCAGGTCTAGCAGTGTACATAGGACGTAAATATATACTGTATAACCAATGTTTCAGACCTGAGCCCTTCTTCAAAATGTGAGCAAAGAGCAGGTCAGAGCTTAAATGAAAAGGCTGGTAAAAAGGGAAAAATGGGAGGGGGAGGAGAACAGACAACAGACTAAATGTGTTAATTGGATATGGATATGACAGGAGAGGGGAAAGGTGCCTCGGTCTGGCAGTGAATGTTGGCAAAGGAATCGGGCAGGGAACTTGGACTTGATTGGTGTGATACAGGGCATGGGAGCAGATGATGGATCATTCTGACCCTCATATTCCTCTTAGGAATGGATATATGGAGTTCTGCACATCGACATCTGGATAGTGGTCACTTTTCAATGCTATTAAAATGCAAACAACTCCCAGAAAAGAATTTTTAAGAGTTCTCCCCATTGCCACAACCAATATATCTCCTTCAACTGATATCACAGCGTGGAGAAGCAACTTTAATTCTCTCTGTGTAAGAGAATAGATGGTGAAGATATATGTATGAACTATATAGAGTTACTTCTGCATGAATGATGTTTGTACTCAGTCCATTGGTTTATTAGCAGCCAGTCTTAGAGGCTCTGAGGTAAACTAACAGAGTGACAACATCAAATCTCTCCTAAACCAGAGGGTAAAGTTCTCTGGACTGCAGGATGGCACCGAACACAATAAGAGTTTGGTGGGTTCTGCAGCTGCAGTAATTTACACACAATTAAAAGAATAGTCACTCGTTTTTTCAGTACAAAATGGAGTCAACTTGTTTATTCTTAGACACCACACTGAATTCTTCATCCCACCAAACACTAGCCAGCCAAACCCCTGTGTCCTTTTCATTGGTTCCACATCACATGGGTGATCTTGACGCTCTCACTCTCCTCCTCCTGCGATGGAGATCCATCACACCATATGCAGCCTTCTGAACTAACCCACGCACGCGTAATGTTACTCCCGTGCGTCGCCTTGAATACATAATCGGCAGCAACTGGGACCAGTCCTGTCGCAGGTAGTTACGCTACCGCGACAGTACTCGGTCCATGACACTAATTAGGATTGTGATCATTGAGGAAACCTTAGGCTGGCAATAAATGTGGCAAAGACCACTCAGTTAAACGAGATCGGCAGGTACTGAACCACTTGGGTACCTTTGTGAAAAGTGCAAAGGTGGAGGAAATTAGTCTTAAACAAGAGAGGCTCCGATGCTGGGGTCGAGTGCAAAGCAGAGACATGCCTGAGAATCTCAACAGGTTACGCAGAATCGATACAAAGTAAAGAGTAACCAACGTTTTGGCCTGAGCCATTTATCAAAGTAGGTATGAGCAAAAAAAGAGGTAGGCACCTGAATAAAAAGGTGGGAGGAAGGGGCAGGGGTAAAAGAGACAGTTTGTTCTTGCTACTGCATTCACTCATGGCAGGATAGCACTTTCCTTCTCGCTGTCCAGACCCAGCAAAGCTAGGACCTGCAAAGCACAGAGCCAGCGATGTCAATAATAACTCAGCATGAGCTCTCTTTTATCTGATTGACTCCTTGCTTTTCGGAGAATTTAGCCAGTGCCTCTGGCTTCTTTTGTAAAAATGGGAGAAGATGGTTTACGCTTTCTTCCCAATTGTAGAGCGTGGCTTCTCAGTTCAAAATTGGCAAGTGGGAGAATAAAGGTAAACATGCTTCTCTTTTACCAAAAGAAAGGATGGAGGGAATGAGTCAATTCAGCACAACATCTTAAAAATAAGATGATCTGGTCATTATTTGTTTGGTATTTGAGCAACCCCTTGATCTGCATGCATTGACTGCCAAATTTCCTGTACCCAAAAAGTAACTAAATTCCAAAGCATTTACAATAAAACCCCTGGTATCCGGCATGTAGGGGGATTGGAAGATGCCAGATAAGTGTGTTTTCCGGTTGCTTGAGACGTATTCATTCAATACCTAACTAATGAATCTGCATTAAGAATAAACAGTTTAAAAGACAAAAATACGGTTCTGTACTTAAACTGAACAAACTTCACTTGCATGAATATGTAAACCTTAAAGTTTATTTTCAGTCACATTCTTTGAAAACATTTAACTGTCGCTGTATCTACACATTCTTTCCCTTTCAGAGCGTCGAGGACTTGGCTGCCTAATGAACCAACATAGTGGGCAATCTTTAGTTTTATCATTCACATTCCACCTTAAGCAATCCCTATGCCATAAGTGCTCTGTGATTAGTAAGGGAATGCTTAAGGTGGGATGTGAGTGGGAAGGAAAGGTTGAGAATCACTGCTCTAGACCCAATTGTTACTGAAATATTTTGCTTGAGAAAAATTGTCATTGGCCCATTTCCTACGAGTCAATTAGGTATGATTAAAACAGTGGTTTTCAAAACTTTTTCTTTCCACTCACATACCACCTTCAGCAATCCCTTACTCATCACAGAGCACTTATAGCACAGTGAATACTTAAGATGGAATGTGAGTGGCCTCAACTTGCCAATATATGAGGCCCTTGGTAGGCATGTCATTGTTGCAATGTGGTGTTGAATTTAAGTGTTGGCCACTGGGAGGTCTCTGCTATTGCAGGAGATAGAGAGAAAGTGCTCAAGAAAGTGATCTCCCAGCCTGTGTCCTATCTCCCTGATGTAGAAGAGGCTGGATCTGGGGCACTAACATGGATATGATGCAGGACCAAGTGTAGGAGTGGTCCGTGGAAGGTTGCGACGAGTGAGATCTGGAGCTGTGGCAGCGCAAGAGCAAGGGTCCATTGGTATCTGGGCGTGGAGGCAAAGATGGTCCATAGAATTCAGGAAAGAAGCAATGAATGCAGCAATCAATGCAACATTTGAACTCAACATTATTTCTCTGTCTAGTAACAAACAAACTCCTGTACATTGTTAAATTACATGCTGGCTGACTTGTTTATTGGTATTAAAGATGCCAAATCTATTGTAAATCTGGATATTGATAATAAAGATGTAATGGCAAACCTTTAAGTTTTAATGTAATCTTCTTTGGCTTGGCTTCGCGGACGAAGATTTATGGAGGGGGTAAATGTCCACGTCAGCTGCAGGCTCGTTTGTGGCTGACAAGTCCGATGCGGGACAGGCAGACAAGGTTGCAGCGGTTGCAGGGGAAAATAGGTTGGTTGGGGTTGGGTGTTGGGTTTTTCCTCCTTTGCCTTTTGTCAGTGAGGTGAGCTCTGCGGTCTTCTTCAAAGGAGGTTGCTACCCGCCGAACTGTGAGGCGCCAAGATGCACGGTTTGAGGCGATATCAGCCCACTGGCGGTGGTCAATGTGGCAGGCACCAAGAGATTTCTTTAGGCAGACCTTGTACTTCTTCTTTGGTGCACCTCTGTCACAGTGGCCAGTGGAGAGCTCGCCATATAACACGATCTTGGGAAGGCGATGGTCCTCCATTCTGGAGACTTGACCCACCCAGCGCAGCTGGATCTTCAGCAGCGTGGACTCGATGCTGTCGACCTCTGCCATCTCGAGTACTTCGACGTTAGGGATGAAGGTGCTCCAATGAATGTTGAGGATGGAGCGGAGACAACGCTGGTGGAAGCGTTCTAGGAGCCGTAGGTGATGCTGGTAGAGGACCCATGATTCGGAGCCGAACAGGAGTGTGGGTATGACAACGGCTCTGTATACGCTTATCTTTGTGAGGTTTTTCAGTTGGTTGTTTTTCCAGACTCTTTTGTGTAGTTTTCCAAAGGTGCTATTTGCCTTGGCGAGTCTGTTGTCTATCTCGTTGTCGATCCTTGCATCCGATGAAATGGTGCAGCCGAGATAGGTAAACTGGTTGACCGTTTTGAGTTTTGTGTTCCTGATGGAGATGTGGGGGGGCTGGTAGTCATGGTGGGGAGCTGGCTGATGGAGGACCTCAGTTTTCTTCAGGCTGACTTCCAGGCCAAACATTTTGGCAGTTTCCGCAAAACAGGACGTCAAGCGCTGAAGAGCTGGCTCTGAATGGGCAACTAAAGCGGCATCGTCTGCAAAGAGTAGTTCGCGGACAAGTTTCTCTTGTGTCTTGGTGTGAGCTTGCAGGCGCCTCAGATTGAAGAGACTGCCATCCGTGCGGTACCGGATGTAAACAGCGTCTTCATTGTTGAGGTCTTTCATGGCTTGGGTCAGCATCATGCTGAAGAAGATTGAAAAGAGGGTTGGTGCGAGAACACAGCCTTGCTTCACGCCATTGTTAATGGAGAAGGGTTCAGAGAGCTCATTGCTGTATCTGACCCGACCTTGTTGGTTTTCGTGCAGTTGGATAACCATGTTGAGGAACTTTGGGGGGCATCCGAGGCGCTCTAGTATTTGCCAAAGCCCTTTCCTGCTCACGGTGTCGAAGGCTTTGGTGAGGTCAACAAAGGTGATGTAGAGTCCTTTGTTTTGTTCTCTGCACTTTTCTTGGAGCTGTCTGAGGGCAAAGACCATGTCAGTGGTTCCTCTGTTTGCGCGAAAGCCGCACTGTGATTCTGGGAGAATATTCTCGGCGACACTAGGTATTATTCTATTTAGGAGAATCCTAGCGAAGATTTTGCCAGCAATGGAGAGCAGCATGATTCCCCTGTAGTTTGAGCAGTCTGATTTCTCGCCTTTGTTTTTGTACAGGGTGATGATGGTGGCATCTCGAAGGTCCTGAGGCAGTTTTCCTTGGTCCCAACAAAGCTTGAAAAACTCATGCAGTTTGACATGCAGAGTTTTGCCGCCAGCCTTCCAGACCTCCGGGGGGGATTCCATCCATACCTGCTGCTTTGCCACTTTTCAGTTGTTTGATTGCCTTATATGTCTCATCCTGGGTGAGGACCTCATCCAGCTCTAGCCTTAGGGGTTGTTGAGGGAGCTGGAGCAGGGCGGAATCTTGGACTGAGCGGTTGGCACTGAAAAGAGATTGGAAGTGTTTTGACCATCAGTTGAGGATGGAGATCTTGTCGCTGAGGAGGACTTTGCCGACTGATCTGCGCAGCGGGCTTTGGACTTGGGGTGAGGGGCCGTACACAGCCTTTAGAGCCTCGTAGAAACCCCTGAAGTCGCCAATGTCCGCGCTGAGCTGGGTTCGCTTGGCCATTTAGCAAATACCATTTAGCAAACATACATTTCAATTTCCAATCAAGTTAAATTCCACAGATTAATCATGTTCCATAAAATTTACAGCGCAGACTAAGCCCTTTCTTCCAGACAGATGGTTAATCCACCACATCCCTTTTCCAAACCAGCTCATCAATTTATGCAGATTTGTCTTTTTTTCTCCCTTATTATCATGGTTGACGACTCTCCTTTACGGTGGACAGAAGTTAAAGAATTTCATGCATGTTACATTCTAAATATAGTATTACCTGACAATAATGGAAACTTTATCTTTTTACCTTTTATAATAGTCCAACTAGGAGCCATTTTTTTGGAAGCAAATCCTTTTCCCCATTTACCCTAAGAAATTGTCACCTGCTAATTACATTGAAAAAATTCCTGATGGAATATTAATAAACTTCAAGGCTATGGTTGATGTAATAGGAACATTTCTCCAAGTAGATCTCACTCTAAGCTCCATCTCTATCCCTCACATAGGCAAATATTTGAAACTGAATCTTGCCATCTCATTGCCTCCTTCTACTTCACAACATTGGTTAATTCCAATATTTCCTCAGCTAATCTACTGTTGAGATCCTCAAGCAAGGGGCAGCACTGTTGGCGTAGCGGTTAGTGCAACACCGTCACAGCGCCAGTGATTGGAACCGGGGTTTGAATCCCGTGGAGCCTGTAAGGAGTTTGTACATTCAACTTGTGTCTGCGTGAATTTCCCCAGGGACTCCAGTTTCCTACCACTGCTCAAAACGTAAGGGGGCGGGGAGGGGGTGGGTTATTGGTTAATTGGGTGCAAATGGGTGACATGGGCTCATGGGCCAAAATGGCCTGTTACTGTGCTGTATGACTAAATTTAAAAGGCTTTTTGCAGCTTCAGACATGGGCTTTGTATAGATCTGTAGCAGGCCTCCATTGTTTAATCTTCCATAAACACTAGATCATCCAAGTCTCTGCTGCCCGTCTCCTAATTTGTGCTGATCATCCCCCTGCTACATCAACTCAGATTTCAAATTCAGATTTATTGTCAGAAAATATACCTGACCACATATAACCCTGAGATTTTTTTTTCCTGTGGACGAAGCAGAATTACCACTTACTGGCCGTGTAAAGAAAAAAACTACCCAACGTAAACAGGTAAACAAAAAAGAAATGTAAACAAACTGACTGTGTAATACAGAGAGAGAAAAAAACTCCAAAAGTAAGAGTCCTTAAATGAGTCCCTGATGGAGTTTGTCGTTGAGGAGTCTGATGGTGGGGCGGGGGGGGGGGGGGGAGGAGGAGCTGTTCCTGAACCTGGGGGTGCGAGTCTTGTGGCACCTAGACCTCTCTCCTAATGGTACCAGCGAGAACAGAGTCTGTGCTGGGTGATATGGTTCCTTGATGATTGCTGCTGCTCTCTGACAGCAGTGTTCCCTGTAGATGTTCTCAATGGTGGGGAGGGGCTGGGCTCTGTCTGCTACCTTTTGGAGAACTTTACACTCAGGAATTTTGGTGTTCCCATAACATTCCTTCATCCTTGCCTCAAATTAACTGTACCTTCTCATTTCTGCGATACTTTCCAATATTACAAATCTCAATGAAGTCCTCCTTTCTTCAATATTGAACATTTCAAATTCTCAGACATTATGGTTCCACCGCTGGCAGTGATCCCTTCAGCTGCCAACCCTCCGAGCAAAGATTTTCTGCATTATGTTTATTTGCACCAAACGTCTTTAATTAAAAACATCTTGGATGTTTTTACTTAGTTGCACCATATAAATTAAAGTTATTATTAATCACTTACACCATGCTTAGGTTACATTACACATCTCATCCAAGAGTTAACACTCATAACTGTGTGACAGTAACTCAGTGGAGGAGTGGGAAACCTCTTTGAATTGGGCAAGGAATTTCAAAAACTGTGAAGAAAGCACACCAATGCCTCTACTTTCGGAGAAGCCTGATACACTAGAGGTGTACTGGGGAAGTATGCTGACTGGTTTATCATGGTCCGGTTCGGAAACTCGAGTGCACAAGAATGCTAAGGGCTGCAGAAAGAGACAAACTTAGTCAAGTCCACGACTGACCTCCAGTCTGTCGAAGACCTTTATGTGAGCTGCTGCCTCAAGAAAGCAGCCCGCATCATGAAGGCCTCCCATCACCCTGGTCATGCATTAGTGTTAAGGCAGAAGGTGCAGAAGCCTGAAGTCCAGCACCTCTATGTTTAAGAACAGTTTTTTTTCCCAACAGTTATCAGACTCTTGAACCTCTCCGTACTTCAAAATTCAAAGTTCATGGTCAGAGTACATACCTGACCTCACATACAACCCTGAGATTCTTTCACCCGAGAATTACCACTTGTTGGTAGCACAAAAAACTGTATTCAAGAAGATATGCATACATGTAAACAAATAAAAATATGTAAACAACCTGACTATGCAATGCAGAAATAAAAAATAATAATGTGCAAAAGTACAAGTCCTTAAATGAGTCCCTGATTGAGTTTGTTGTTGAGGAGTCTGATGGTGGAGGGGGAGCATCTTACATGACCTACCTTATTTACCTTAGCCCTAACAATAAAATACTCCAGGAGAACAAAAAGATTTGTATGCACTATTGAAACTTAATTTTAGACATAAATGCCCATGCATCCAATGAACCCATGCAGCCCAAATACACCTGATTCACCTATACCCCCGGTACATTTTTGAAGGGTGGGAAGAAACCGGAGCCCCCAGAGGAAACCCACACAGACACGGGGAGAATGTACAAACTCCTTTCAGACAGATTTGAATCCTGGTGTTGATTGCTGGAGCTGTAATGGCGTTGCGCTAACTGCTACACCAACTGTCTTGTGACACATTGTAGTAATTTATTCTATTGTAGTTGGTGCATTTTACAATCCTGTGTAACCTCAGTATGAATTTTGATGCCTCAATATCTTGTACTCAGGTATATAACAATAAATGCTCATACTTATAGTCAATAGAGTAGTGGAAAACTCCAAAATTGACACGAGTAGAAAGTTTTCCACGTGGATGCTCTGCAGCTGGGTTTGAACCTGAAACATCAAGTGTCCACTTCACTCCATGGATACCGCCCGACCTACTGAGGTGCTCCAGCAGTTTGCTTTTTACTGACAATTCCTCGGCAAGGCACTGTACCATCAGTGTAAAATTCCTGGCTCATGTGTCGGGAATTGAACATGGAAGCCACAATCTTATGATTTGGACATACCAACTCAGCCGCAGCTAATACGATACCAGAACACTTGGAATAGTGACAGACCAGAGATTTCCACGTTCTTAGGTTCAACTAATGACAAGAAACTGGGAGAGAACCAAGTAAGGTTTGATCATCTGCTATTTACAATAGCGTCAAATGTTAATTTAACCTGTAAATTAAATCTCTTCAGGAAGGAAATACTCTCCGGATCCATCTTCATGATGCACCTGTAGATGCACCAATAGAAAAGTGTAAAATGAGTGTGTACCCTATTTTTATTTGGAAGTGCTCTGAAAGTGGTGGGAACTTGGAACTCTATCACAAGTGATACTTGATGCTAAGTCAAATTTTAGGATACATTTGATGGGTTTTTGATAATCGCACATGGTTGTAAAAAAAGAGACAATGAGTCAGCATACAAGAGGAAGATTGGAAACCTGGCTGGAAGGTGCACCAATGTCACCAAAACCAAGGAGCTGATTGTTGATTTCAGGAAGAGAAAACCAGATGTGTACAATCCAGTGATCATTGGGGGATCAGAGGTGAAGAGGGTGAACAAATGAAATTTCTTGGGAGTCCCTATCTCAGAGGATCTTTCTTGGACCCAACACACTAATGGCATTGCGAAGAAAGCATATCAGTGAATCTAATTCCTCAGGAGTTTGTGGACATTTGGTATGACATCTGAAACCCCTGCAAATTTCTACGGATGTTTGGTGGAAAGAGTGTCGCATCATGATCTGGTATGGGGACACCAATGTCCCTGAGCATAAAAGCCTTCAAAAGATAGTAAACACATCATAGGTAAAATCTTCCCCACAATAAAGCCCATCTACAGGAAACACTGCTGTCAGAGAGCAGCATCAATCGTAAAGGATCCACATCAACCAGTACTCCCTCTGCTCTCGCTGCCCGCATCAGGAAAGAGGTACTGGTGCCCAAAGACCCGCACCACCAGGTTCAGGAGCATCTGCTGAGAGAAATGCGATGGGCTGCACACACTGTGATTGCCAGTCTTTCCAGCACCGAATTTCATGACTTGTTCATGACAATAAATTCTGATTCTGATATATACCAACGTTTCGGGCCTGAGCCCCTCTTCAAGGAAAGAAGACCTGATTCTGATATATACCAACGTTTCGGGCCTGAGCCCCTCTTCAAGGAAAGAAGACCTCTCCACCATCAGACTCCTCAATCAGAGACTCTTACTCTAGCATTTTATTTATTTATTTTCTCTCTGTATTGCACAGTCAGTTTGTTTACATTTCCTTATTTGTTTACATGCGTACGTTGAGTACTTTTTTTTTTGCATGACCAAGAAGTGGTAATTCTGCCTCACCCATGGGAAAGAGAATCTCAGGGTTCTATGTGCTGTCATGTATATAGTCTGACAACAACTCTGAAATTTGAATCTTAAGGGTGAAACATAGAAGTGGAGTTCAGTTGCCGATTGTATCACGGTGACACAATGCTCCTATCTCACAATCTGGAGAACACAAGTTTAATCCTGACCTCAGATTCCATCTGTGTGGAATTTGCATGTTTTCCCTCTGAATATGTGGGTTTCCTTGAGGCGCTCTGGTTTCATGAATAATGGAAGAGGGGACTCAGGGATTGGAATGTGGGGGGGATCAGGAGAAAGGAAAAAGGGAGAAGTATGGTGTTGGGGCTGGGAGTGGGAAATGAAGCCAGAGGAGGGTGATATAGCCAGAAGAAGTTAGATATGCATATGGACGGGAAAAGAATGGAGGGTTACGTGTGGGTGTAGGTCAGTGGGGTTATGTGGGAGAAAGTGTTCAGCATGGACTAGAAAGGCTAAGTTGGGCTTTTTCTGTGCTGAATTGTAATATGGTTGTAATGAGAACGGTGGTGAGAAAAGGAGGAGAACGATAGCAGAGTGTCAGGAGCCAGAACCCATCGGAGTCTTGGGGATGGGGAGTCGAGGAATTCCTGCAGAGCAATGGCATCCTGGAATATGGAGGGTATCCAATATTCTCTGGTGGTTATGAACATGAAGAATTGCTGGTTGAAAGAACCGGTCCAGTGGAGATGGAAGAAAAGGTGCAAAAGCTAACACACTTGGTTTATCTCAGGATTGTATGTGATGTCACGTATGCACTCTGACAATAAATCATCTAATCTAAAGCAAGGCCTGGTGCTCTGGGAGAGAAAGAGAAAGGCCAGAAGGTATTAGTGCATGACAGAAATGGCAGAATGTAGGCATTTTATTTGCCTATTCCAGTCTTTCCCTGAACTGAATTCAATGAATTGCCTTTGTTGTTCTTGAAGGAAGTATAACCCCATAGCTGGGTCTGCTCAGACCAGAAAAAGACAATCGGTTTCTGACCCTAAAGGACATTAGTGAACCAGATGTGTTTTTATGACAATTTCATGGTGACCATTCATTTTTTGCACTGGCTTTTTTTAATTCTGAATCAATTATTTTCTCAATTTAAAGTTCCTGGGAAGCTGTGTTTGGACTTAAACTCATTTCCAATTCTCATGATACCAGTTTTGTTAGTTAAGCATGCTCCATGATTAAAATTAGAGAATGAGAAGCATGAATGATTTACCATTAACATTTTTCAACTCCCAAGACTTTCGTCTCGATGCTACATTCCCTACACATAGCTGAGAACGAGCTGGATTTAATGGCTATTCATCGCACTTCACAGGACTTTAACCTGATGAGGAAGAAACTTCATCCACAGCTTAAAAATATGAAGCTGCGGATGTTGACCCTTGAACAGATTCAATTACAAGATTAACAGCCATAAGTTCATTCCTTTCCAAAGAGGGAAACTAATTCATATTTGTGGATACCAGGAGAGAAAAGTGGTAAGGTTTGATATTCATGAAGAATGGAAAATTAGAAAGGCAGTGAGATTGAGTGAAGAAATTCTAATGATGGGGCTTGTAGGTTACTTGGTTTATTTGGATGCCACAGGCTTGTAGGCCAGAAGGGCTTGTTACCGTGCTGTAGCTCTAACATTTAAAAAAAAGACCTGAAGTCACGGAAGCCAGATGTGGAACATTAGAAATCAGGGATGTACAGAATAGGAGACATCGACTAAATTATATGGTTTGGGTTAGTTGTTCTTACAGATTGGGGCAGCACAGTTACCGTAGTGGTTAGTGTTAGAGCGCCAGTGATCGGGATGGGGGTTTGAATTCTGCGCTGTCTGTAAGGAGTATGTATCTTCTCCATGTGTCTGCGTAGGTCTTCCCGAGGGCTCTGATTTCTTCCCACTGTTCTAATTGGGTGCAATTGGGTGGCATGGGGTTGTGGGCCGAAAGGGCCTGTTACCGTGCTATATGTCAAAATTTAAAATATTAAAAATTTAATGTAAAAAAATTGAATTGAAAATTGTACCAGGATTATATCTTCTTTCTTCTTTGGCTTGGCTTCGCGGACGAAGATTTATGGAGGGGTAATGTCCACGTCAGCTGCAGGCTCGTTTGTGGCTGACAAGTCCGATGCGCAGGCAGACACGGTTGCAGCGGTTGCAGGGGAAAATTGGTTGGATGGGGTTGGGTGTTGGGTTTTTTCCTCCTTTGTCTTTTGTCAGTGAAGTGGGCTCTGCGGTCTTCTTCAAAGGAGGTTGCATATAAATATATACTATTTACACAAAGGGACCCATGGGAATGGCAATGATAGTTTCAAGGCAAATAAGGTCTGTTAGCAGAATATTCTTGATGTGTCTTTGTTAGGCAGGCCTGTCAAATATTTATACATCTAATCCCTTCCCAAACAATTAGTCCAGTTAAATAAACCTGGGCTTAGAGACCTTATTATCTGTAACAAGTTATAGAGGTGATGTCACTTCTTTGTGTTTACTTTGTAACTGTCACTACAATTCCAGTTGGATTGGTGTAAGACTGGAAACTAAGTACTTTTAGAACAAAGAAAAAGTACTAAAGGTCAGCTCTGTTAATTAAGATAATGAATGGCTAGTCTAACAAGTTCATGATTCACAATTAACAATCCATCTTCTTGCTCAACAGTTCACGTACTGGTTAGCGCAGCTCTATTACACAGTGCCAGTGACCTGGGTTCGAATCCTGAGGTGTCTGCATAGGTTTCCGCTCTGTGCTCTGGTTTCCTCCCACCCTTCTAAAATGTACAGGAGTTGTAGGGTAATTGGGTGGCAAGGGCTCGTGGGCTGGAAGGGCCTGTTTCTCTGCTGTACGTCTAAATTTTAAAATTCAATGTGCATGGCAGAATATTTTGCAGCTGGAATATTTATGTCTCTTGGGGTAGTGCTCAGTCTTTCAGCTCTATAAAGTATCTTTGGCTTGGCTTCGCGGATGAAGATTTATGGAGGGGTAATGTCCACGTCAGCTGCAGGCTCGTTTGTGGCTTACAAGTCCGATGCGGGACAGGCAGACACGGTTGCAGCGGTTGCAAGGGAAAATTGGTTGGTTGGGGTTGGGCATTGGGTTTTTCCTCCTTTGTCTTTTGTCAGTGAGGTGGGCTCTGCAGTCTTCTTCAAAGAAGGTTGCTGTCCGCCGAACTGTGAGGCACCAAATGGCAGATGTAATCTAATGCAGTCAAGTGTTGTTTGAGCTCTCCATCAATGATCTGGATTGATAATGTGATAAACTGGATCAGCAAGTTTGCTGACACCAGGTTTGGAGGCGTTGTGGACAGTGAGGAAAGACTGGACTTTAACCAAGCTCATATACTTTGAATAGAAACCTGGTTTTGCTTTAGAAAACTTTTGCTCATTTGATCGACATGAGTACTTTGGATTCTGTTGCCCATTCCAAAGATCTCCTGACTTCAGGTATTTCTACTCTGGTTATACTGACTAGTTGTTGGATCTCATCTTGCTGAGTGCATCAAGAACATTAACATATCAGTTTTGCTTGAAAATACCTTCTTTCTGATTGATGCCATAGTTTATGATTTTAACTGCTCCTGCTCCACTCTGGAAACCAAATTTGGTGAAGAAATCCTGATTGTGCTCTCAGTTTCTCTTCAAAAGTTCTCTCAGCTAATCCCCTGTGGTGGTGTATGCAACTGTTTTGTATTTATATTCAAAGAAATGACTCATAAATTATCCAGAGTTTCTTTAAGAATATTCCTGCAACATTTGCTTTCTGAGAACTTCATGAACTATTCTAACTGACCTCCTACCTGGTCCATTTAAAGTCAGCATCGAGCAACTGGAGTATGTGTGGCCTCACTCCATTTCATAATATTGTAAAAAATCGGGACTGAAAGTGAAGTGTCAGAAATGAGCAAAAAGTGCAGACGTGGACCTCAACTCGTCTTCAGGAAACTTCTGTGATGGCACATGAACCCATGTTTTTCATTTCAATGAGTGATTATTGATCAATGACCCACACATATCATTCTTATTTTCACAATTTTTAAAAGGCTCCATAGGCCATAACTATGATTATGAAGGAGATTTTTGTGGCTTGTTGCAACAGATTTGGTTAATATTGCAATTGCTGACCAACGGTTTGGGGTTCTTCTCCAAATAGGACTAATAAACTGAGCTTGATGAATTTGGCTTCATGCTGACTGTTCTTGTGTTTAGAATGACATTCAATCAAGATTCTTTTTCTCACAGTAGTAGGTATTGCTATCCTGTGGCCCTATTTAATGCATTGCTGCTCACAGGACAACTCATTGAAATGAATGTGGAACAATTTCAGTCTTCATCTGTACATGGGTCAAATATCATCCATTCTTTTAACATCTTTTCAAAGATCTTTTTCAACACAGGGTCTCTCTGGGTCATGTCTGCTATTTCGAACACAATCTCTGCAAAATCCATATTGAATGCATTTAATGTCTAGATCTTATTTTCACTTCCAACTTCTCATGTGGCACTGTGACAAATCTTCTGCAGCAAAGTCTTCAGTTTGGAACCCCATAGTGGGTACCACTGACGTGGAGTTCAACAGGAAAGTCTGCAGATGCTGCGATTGCAGTGTAATGCACAAAAGTATTGGAGAAACTCAATAGGTAATGCAGCATCCATAGGAAGCAAAGAGTTACCAACGATTCAGTCCTAAACCCTTCATCAAGGTCTAAGCAAAAGGTGCGCAGGCACCTGAATGAAAAGGTGGAGGGGGGTGCAGAGGAGATGCAGGAAGAAGGTGGCTTCACTGATGTGGAACCTCTGCTACTAGTGGCATATGATCTGTAAGTAAGATATAGGATCTGCTTGGTAATAACTAATGAGTTCTTGACCTCAAGCACTAGTTCAATTGCTTCCTTTTTGATTGATGTATTATTGTGTCTATTCTTTGTGAGTGAGGAAATAAAAGCAATGGGTTCTTTTTGCCTTTTGCCCATTTTATATATATATCTAAACCAGTGGTTCTCAACCTTTTTCTTTCTACTCAGACACCACTTTAAGTAATCCCTATGCCATAGATGCTCTGTGATTAGTAATGGGGTATGTAGGTGGAAAGAAAAAGTTTGAAATCAAACTTAATTGACTCATTATGTGCACGGTTTCATAACTCCAAAGGAAATGGGCCAATGTCAATTTTTCTCAAGCAAAATATTTCAGTAACAATTGGGTCTAGAGCAGTGATTCTCAACCTTCCCTTCCCACTCACATCCCACCTTAAGCAATCCCTTACTAATCACAGAGCACCAATGGCGTAGAGAACCATTGATCTAAACCATAAAATTAGTGCAAACTAATTTGGTGGTATCATCACAGTGAGAAATGAGATCCTGACGTGCATCCATGTCGCACCTGCTTCATCTCCATTTCATCTTGTTTTTCAACAAGGAACACCACTATAATATCCAAAAGGAAATGCATGTACTACTACACCACCATTCTGAACACCTAACTCTTCCATATTTTCAGCTATTGGAGAAGGGTTTCATTTCTACCTTGGCTTGATGGAGATCATTGCTGTGAACCTCCAAATCAATGCATTTAATTGCAAAAATACACGATTGCCTCTTTCAATTTAACACTTTGTTCATATAATCTCCAGTACACTTCCTCCATTCCTAGAAAATTTTCTTTTTCCATGCCCGTGGCAATTCGGAGATCTCCTTGCAATTAGTGGATCTTGAAAAACCTTACATGAAGACTTGATTCCATTGGGTGATTTTGTGTACGAGTCAATTGCTGACAATTCATGTCAATGGTCAATGGTCTATTGCACATAAACGTGGATAGGGTCAAATGAGCAAGTTAGAATTTCAGTATATCGGTACAATGTGCACATCAATTTTTAAAAAATTAGACATAAAGCCCATGAGTCTGTGCTACCCAATTTGCACCCCATTAACTTACACAGAAAACCCATGCAGACACAGAGAGAACGTACAAACCCCTTGCAGACAGCGTGGGAATCAAACCCCGGTCCCGATTGCTGGCACTGCAAAGGCGTCGCACTAACCCCTTCGCCAACCGTGCTGCCCCAAATAAATCTTCAACACTTAGTCATTCTCATGTCATGAGTATATTTGAAAACGAACTTTCTAAACATCAGTTGACAAGCACAACTGGCCTGCCTTGATTACACGGTCAATACAGGTTCTAAAGATTCATAATTAAACCACTCGCGGACTTAATCTTGTCACTCCAAATGTGAGGGAGGTTGATCATTGCAGATGCCGCTAATTAATTTTTATATCAGTATTCACATTATTTTTATGCGATTATTGTTCTTTTTAACGGGCCATCTTCAATGATCTCTTTTAGAGAGCTTTTGGAGATTTTGTGCTTTTCACTTGAATTTTGAAATAGAGCAAATTTCTTTTAGAACCTATGCATGTTTATGGCTATAGTTAATATTTGAGGCTATTTGTCTTTTTTTTAATGAATTGCTTATACACATTATGAATCATTAATCCTTGAAATACCAATAATTCGATTCAATTTGCTTGGAAAATTCTATCCACCTCAACAACAGCGGATATCAAAGATTAAGTTTTGATTAAAAGGTCATTTAAATCCCATTGTTATGTATTTCAATCTATTAAATGGCAATTTCCCATCAGCAGCACATTCTGAAGTAAAACTAAGGGAAATGCTTTACCAATAATTCAGCACTAAGCCTGTACTGCGATCTCAAGGCCTGCAGACAGAAAGACTCCAACCAAGGACATTATGCGTTTATCTAAATGGATTATTTCAGCGGTCCCTTCAATAATTGTCATAGCTGAGGTAATTTAATGAATGCATTCTTTAAAGTATCCCAAACTGATCACTTTTTTCTTCCCAAAGTACTCTCAAATTAAAAAATGGTTGCTCAATATTGGTACCAGTGAGTTAAAAGTGGTTTACTCTTTTGTTCCCTCCAAACAGGGAAAATTTCAATATACTAATTTGTTATTGTGTTATACATTTCATTTCATCTGATGCAAGGATCGACAACGAGATAGACAACAGACTTGCCAAGGCAAATACTGCCTTTGGAAGACTACACAAAAGAGTCTGGAAAAACAACCAACTGAAAAACCTCACAAAGATTAGCGTACACAGATCCGTTGTCATACCCACACTCCTGTTCGGCTCCGAATCATGGGTCCTTTACCGGCATCACCTACGGCTCCTAGAACGCTTCCACCAGCGTTGTCTCCGCTCCATTCTCAACATTCATTGGAGCGACTTCATTGCCAACATCAAAGTACTCGAAATGGCAGAGGCCGACAGCATCGTATCCACACTGCTGAAGATCCAACTGCGCTGGGTAGGTCACGTCTCCAGAATGGAGGACCATCGCCTTCCCAAGATCGTGTTATATGGCGAGCTCTCCACTGGCCACTGAGACAGAGGTGCACCAAAGAAGAGGTGCAAGGACTGGCTAAAGAAATCTCTTGGTGCCTGCCACATTGACTACCGCCAGTGGGCTGATATCGCCTCAAACCGTCCGTGCGTCTTGGCGCCTCACAGTTCGGCGGGCAGCAACCTCCTTTGAAGAAGACCGCAGAGTCCACCTCACTGACAAAAGGCAAAGGAGGAAAAACCCAACACCCAACCCCAACCAACCAATTTTCCCTTGCAACTGCTGCAACCGTGTCTGCCTGTCCCGCATTGGACTTGTCAGCCACAAATGAGCCTGCAGCTGACGTGGACATTACCCCTCCATAAATCTTCGTCCGCGAAGCCAAGCCAAAGTAGAAGAAGCAGAAGAGAAGATATGTTGATATGAGCAAACTGGATCTTCAAAGATTTTGGTTTGGTGCTGAATGAGAATCAGGCTGGTTGCTTGCATTCACCAGTAAATATCAAGTTCATTATCATCTGACTGTACATATATGACCAGGTGAAACACATTCGCAGATCATACATTTGTGACACAGCACACAATAATCACATACGTACATAAAAATATAAGATAAAATAAATAAGTGTAAGTGGCCTGTTTCTGTGCTGTAAACGGTTATATGGTTATGGTTGTATGGTTATTCTGCAATAATTTACTCGTTTCATTGATCAGAGACCCAAGGTTACAGGATACCATTCAATCTTGCCACCAGTGAAAAGAATCTGTTTCCCGGCCTGGTCCCTTTGCTTCTGATATTAGTGTCCAAAATACTGTGCAATGGACGGTGGGGGTCCTCGATAATTCTTGAGTCCTATTTAAGCAATGCTCCCGGTGAATGTCATCAGTGGAGGCGAGGGAGACCCCAATTATCTTCTTGGCCATTTTAATGATCCTCTGTATTGACTTCTGGTCTGATGCCTTGCATTTATTTATTTTTTAATTTATGTTTTAGAGAAATCTCCTCAAACTCTTCACGAAGTATAGTCGCTGGTGAGCCTTCTTCATGATTGCATTGACATGGAGACCCCAGGATAATCTTCAGAGATGTTGGCACCCAGGAATTTTGAAGTTCTTAACCTTTTCCACTGCTGACCCCTCGATGAGAACTGGTTTGTGTTCTCCTGAAGTCCACAATCAATTCCTTAGTTGTGCTAACATTGAGTGCAAGCTTGTGGAAACACCGTTCAACCAGCTGATCTGTTTCACTCCTGTACGCTTCCTCATTGCTGTCTGTGATTCTGTGACTGTCACCATCGCATACTTACCTTTGTTGGAAGTGGTGTTGGCTGGTGCTGATGAGCTAAGCGATGTGAAGTGCGGGAGTAATAGTGCGTATGTGTGGGTGTGTTAAGCATCAGTATACGGGTGATGAATCTCAGATGCAAGAGGAGAAGAGTGAGAGTGTCAGGATCCCCTGTGTGGCAGTGAGCCAATGAGAAGGTCAAAGGAGTTTAGCTGGGTGGTGTTTGGGGAGTTAAAGAATGTAATGTAATGTCCAGTGAATATAAAAAAGAAAGTTGACTTCAAGGTGTGTTGAAAGAAACGAGTGAGTGCATTCTTTTTTTTTTAAATATTTTTATTTATCACACTATGAACCATATTGACCAAAATACACATAAATCTTTCCCTCTTGAATATACACAGTGTCATTTTCTCCCTTTTTCCCCCCCTCTCTTCTCACCCCCTCCCCACCCACTCAACGTACAACATATGATACATTAAACCCATGAAACAATGTCATCACACAATGAAAATAAACAAGATAATTGTGTCGTCTACTTTTACACACTGGGTCAGTTCATTTCGTCTTCTTCTCATTCTGTCATTTTAAGGGGTGGAGGTCCGCGGTTGGACTTTTCTGTTCCATGTACGGTTCCCAAATTTGCTCGAATACTGAGTGAGTGCATTCTTTATTGGTTCGTGAGATGTGGTAAATCAGTGCCGTTGCACGATGACCGTGGTGTCATTGACACGTTTGCAGATGGCCCTTGAATAGTGCTTAGCCACACATTCATGGTTGTAGAGTGAGTAAAGCAATGGGCTAAGCGCCTGTGTTGCTTGTCAGTGAAGAGTGGACGTTGTTTCTGATTCATGCCAACTGCGGTCTTCCAATGAGGAAGTTGAGGATCCACTTGCCGTGGGTGTAGAGGTGCAGGTTTTGGAGCTTGTGGACCAGTACTGAGGGTGGGTGTTCTATGAAAGGGTCAGTAAGCCTGTATACTGCAACACATTCAGATATCTGTATTCGAGTGCTCCTTTCATCCATCCCTTCAAATCTATGTGTTATCGTGCATTTTCCAGTCTGGTTTGGTTCTTAAATTGAGGCAAACGTAAAACATAAGATAAAACATACAAATAATAGAAAATAAAAATACAATTTAGATACAAAAGCAATATCCACTCCTTTGGTTCTCATATGGGAACCATCTGGGAGACTGTGTGTGTAAAGCTTATGCCACCCAGTACCTTTCATGTATCAACCTGTGAACACATCTACCAAACATTTATTCTTAATGAATTGCTGGCTAAGTAATCTTTATGTACGAGGGATACAATGCTACTATCCTGGAATGCTTTGCATGAAAATATTAAGTATTTTCATGTGGAACCATTTAGTCTGGCACAAGACCAGTTTTTAAAGAGTTTTATAATTAAAGAGTAAAGTTGGTGCCAGCTTTTAATCCATCTGAAGTCAAGGTGGCAGAAGAATATTGCTGCTCTCTCATTCTATTACTCTGTGCACTGAATATCATCATAAAAGCTGCATCCGTTCAAAGCAAGCAGCACGTTGGCCAGAAAACATAGACGCTGAAAGATAGTGGCTCATCTCGACAGCAAATGGGCTCGAACCACTGCTATGGAAAGTTTGAATTCATAATCTGGAGTAGGGATGCAATTTCAAAGTGTTTATTCCATTCCAAACTGGCAGATATGGTGGACACAAGTGAAGGACAAGCTAAAATTCAGGTTGTCCTTAACTTGGAGCCATGATTAGTGAATGCGTGGAGATAAGTTGGTGATGGTGCATTGCTATGTGATGAGGAAGGAGTACTGGGGTAGAAGGTCATCCTTGCCCAAATACCCTGACCACATGGATTTAGACAGAATACACTTCTGAAGTCCATATCCACGGAAGGTGGCGACGGCTAATTTTGGAAGATGAATACAGCAAAACCCCAAGTATCTGGCACCTCTGGGGATTGGTAGTTGCCGGATATGCAAATTTTCTGGTTGCTTCAGACTCATTCTTACTGTGTCTAACTAATGCACATTAAGAATGAACAGTTTAAAAGACAAAATGAAAAGTAATGTGAAAAATTCAGTGTTGTTGTCCTTAATTATGAAAAGTTTGCTTTAATCAGGTAATTCCCGTAACTTACAAAATTTAAATTTAAATTCAAACCCCAGTCACTGGCGGTTTGAAGCATTGCGCTAACCATTATTCTAACCATGCTGCCATCATAATTAACCTCCCACTCCCCCAAGTTTACAGATAAAGACCTATTAATATACTTAATAATATACTCATAAAGATAAATACCCTTACTAAGCAGGGATAAGGAGACACTTTAAGAGAGTCACCCCAACAGCGAGCGGCATCAACCTGGGCGACACCATTTTATTCAAACACAACTTTATTCAAACAGCTGCTATAAGCAAAGCACGACCAAGGCTCTCCACTGGCTGAATATTTGCTCCCATCTTCACCAATGGTTTATGTGCTGTTTCAGAGAACATTCACTGTTACAATTTTTAATTTTTATTCATTTTTATTTTTATTTAATTATTTTAATTTTTAACTTTTTATTTTCCTTGATTTTTTTTTTGCCAGTTGCTTGAGGTTGCCTGGTGTTTAAATTCTGAATGACAGGGGTTTTACTGAACAACGCATTGCCTCTTCTAGATAATGTTCTTTTACCATGTGTTAGCCCAAAGACAAATTTCTAGTTTTATTGGGCAAGATGAACAATGGATCTGGAGCTTCAGGTTCACAGGTTTACCAGAATTATTAATCCAACCGACGAAGGTCACATCAACAAAAGCTTATTTCTGGAGGAACTCATTTGAAAGACGACAAGTTATTTTAAAACAAAAAAAAATCTGATGGAGCAACTCAGTGGGTGAGAAAGGAATGGTTGATGTTTATGGGTTAGACTCTTCATTTTGACTAAGAGTGCAGAGGGAAGATAGCCAGTACAATGAAGACAGGATGGGTGGGGCTAGACTGAGGCCAGTAGGGGATTATGGAACAGGGAGAGATGAAAGATGATAGACAGGTGGGAGACAGAGGCAGCTGATTGACAGGTACCAAACAAAAGGGAGAGAGATTCAAAAGTAAAGAAAATCCAATAAGAACATATGAAATAGGAGCAGGAGTAGGCCATCCAGTCCATCAAGCCTGCTCTGTAATCATGGCTGATCTGATAATAGGCTCATCTCCATCTACCTGCTGTTTCCCCATATCCCTTAATTCCATTACTATGTAAAAATCTATCCAACCTTGTCTTAAATATATTTAATGAGGTCAACTCCATTCGACAATAAACAGAGGCGGTGAAGAATCAATCACAGTGATGGAACATGTATGAACCATTAATGTAGGATGACAGACTTTATTTCCCTGTAACAGAGATTAAATCAGTATCAGTAATCATCAAGGATCCGCATCACCCAGCACACGCTCTGTTCTCACTGCTGCCATCAGGAAAGAGGCCTCAGTGCCAACAAGACTCGCCCCACCAGGTTCAGGACCAGAACCTCCCCCTCCACCATCAGACTCCTCAACAACAAACTCAATCAGGGACTCATTTAAGGATTCTCACTTGTGCACTTTATTGATTTTTTTGCAGTTTGTTTACATTTCTTTATTTGTTTCTATGTGAATGATTCTTCTTGTGTACAGATTTTTGCACTACCAATAAATGATCATTCTGCCTTGCCCACAGGAAAAAGAATCTCAGGGTTACATGCGATGTCACAATTTAATTCCCCAGTCAGCATGGTGAGACTCTTCTCTCAATATGAACTGTCTGATCTGCCAAGCCCAAGACCTACACACTCACAAATGTAAGAGCTTGCAGTGGACAAATTAATTGTGTTCTTTTGACAACTGGATCCTGCATCTCTAAAGTATTTACTCAGGATATTTTGAGGATGTGAAAGGTGCATGTGACTGTAATCATTTTATTTTAAATATTTCTACAGTAAATTTTAAGAAAGCATTTGAAACCAACTTCCATATCCTGAGAAGCCATAACAAAGCAATGTCTGATTCCTGTTTTTATTATGTTCGGCAATGTATTAGGGTGGCTGATTGAAAATGTTCATCTGTGAATATGGAGAAATGCTCACAGCCAGCTATGTCCGCTTGTATGAATATTTATTGATTTTCTATGCACTGGCATAAATCAAGCCAATCAGTTAATGCATCTGAAGCAGCAAAGGAATCATGACTGTCAAGGTTAATTCTTTCATTATGTTTTTACGTTTCCTTTTCTACATTTAATGGGCCCTTTAACAGACTCAGTATGCTTAATAATTGTACGCAGACTGGTTACACCAGATCAATGCACAGGGGCGGCACGGTTGCCGTAGGGGCGGCACGGTTGGCATACCGTCTGTAAGGAGCTTTTACATTCTCCTCGTGTCTGTGCGGGCTTTCCCCGGGGGCTCCGGTTTCCTCTCACCGTTCGAACGTACCAGGGGTGTAGGTTAATTGGGTGTAAATTGGGCGGCATGGACTCGTGGGCCAAAATGGCCTGTAACCGTGCTGTACGTCTAAATTTAAAAAAAATAAATAGGTGGTAATTATGTTCAATAATTTGCAAAACAAAATCTTCATTACAGAAAATAAAAGTTATGGGGAAAAAAACAAGCTGTCAATTTTTATTTGTAATCTAACCAGGTGTTAATAAGAAGCAGATGTTAAATCCTGCTTTGGTGCTCTGGACATAAAATAACATCTGTCAAAATGCACTTTGACTGGCTATTTAAGTTCCCTACGTCGTACCTGTATATATGAATATTCCTTAATATTGCACAAGCCTGGTAGAAGATAAACATGCCAGTCTCAGTTATACCATTTTGTCTTGAGCTGTTGAAGCATTTAAGATGCAGGGTGCACGTGTAGTTTTTTTTCCTGGTGAGCTTGGCATTACTCTTTCACCAGAAAGCACAACTCTTCCTTGCAGGGATGAAGTGTCAGTAGCTCTGAAAGCTCATTCACCCCTGTGGGTTTGCACTAAGATTTCCTTTGACAATGCAAATCTAATCTTCCAGATGGTCTAGTTCTATCTATCATGCCTCAAGGAGAATAGTGTACGACATGAAGCAAAAACATGACATTAAAAACTGTATGACAGGAACTGAATGAACTCCTGCCCCCAAAGCCCTGTCAAACACCAGCATCGGCACACAGTCGTATGAGGTGGACACTTAAGCGTTACTTAAAATATGAGAGATGACAGAAGCTGGAATCTGGAGCAAACAAGAAACAATCTGCTGGAGGAAGGCAGTGGGTCAAGCAGCAGCATTTACCTGTAGGTTGTGAGACTGATGAACTGAGAAAATCATCCCAAAATATTTATATTAAATTATGCACTGATACATATATGTGATTATTATGTGTTGGCCATTGTGTGTGTATGAGTGTGCACCATGGTCCAGAGAAACACGGTTTTATCTGGATGCATAGGAACAATCATATAACAATAAACTTGAACTTGAAGCATGAATGCTCAACATTTCGGGCTGGAACCCTTCGTCAATACTGTTTACTGTAGGCTGCTAAAATATTAATACAAATTCTTGCTATATTTTTGGAATTGATGGTGTCTGTCAACAAGGTATATAAGTTTAGCCGTTCAGAATTCATTGGAATTACAGAAAGTATAGATTTTCTTCCCTGGAGGACCCTGACTTTTTACAATAATCCACAAGTTTCATGATTACTGTCACTGACACTAGATTTCAGGTCCAGTTTTATTTAAACTCTCCGGCTGCTCTGGATATAATTCAATGTCATCGGCCTTTGAGCAAATCACCAATATGCAACCCAAATATAACATTTTTATTTACTCCACATTCTGCGTCAAGTCAGCCCCTTCATTTGGCAACATTGGTCATGGAAGAATAGGAAGTTTGGAAAAAGAAAGGAACAGTTTGAATCTTTCACAAACTCAAAATGTCCAAAGTTGTTTACAGCCAATTAAATGCTTTAGGAATGGTTAGTTATCTCTGCCTTGACTTTAATTTTTACATCAAACAACAGCATTGCAAACTTTAAAATTAAACTAAATAAGATTCCTTGTACGTGTTCAGCTCAAGGAAGAAGAAGAAAATTTAGACCTGACTTCTTTTCTTAATTAAGTTGCCCAACATCTGTGTCCCACATAGTGAGATGTTCTTTTGTTCCACATAAAGAGTCACAGAATGGTATCAGGCCCTACCAGCCCTCGAACCCCCTCCGTCTAAATATAGCCCTGTGACCAATTCGCCTTCTAACCCCACCCCCCCCCCCATCCCATACATTTTCGTAGGGTGGGAGGAAATTGAAGCACTCGGAAGAAACCCACGCAGACACGAGGAGAACGTACAAACTACTTACAGACAGTGCCGGATTCGAACCCGGGTCAGTGGCGCTGTAATAACGTGGCGCTAACCACTACACTAACTGTTGACACAAGCTTTCATGCTAATATACCTGTTCATTTTAAAAAGTCCCATTTCCATTGCACACAACAATTTATTCCTCTTTCAGCTTCTGCGGATGACAGTGGCAATTAGTTCCATGCTCTCACTTCCTCTTGTACCAGCAATGTGACTTCTCAAGCTTATTTCAGATTGGGTCGATACTAGCCAGCAGGGAGAGAAAGCTTTTATCCCATCGCTCGAATCTAGTGCTTGAACTCAGATCCCAGAGGTAAAGTTAGCATTACACACATTGTCTCCTAATCAGTGAGTGGCGGTACAGTGGAAATAAATACCATTTGAAGTGCGGACAAAGTAGATAGCAGTTTCACTAAAATGGAATGAGATACAAACCTTCTCACCCTCAAGACCCAGCGAGACAGAAATTTGCTCGTTAAAATATACTCGTTTGTTTCAAAATTTTAACTCTATAAAATTCTTAAATTCTTCAGAATAAGAATCTTGACAATGCTGGTAGTCTTTCTCATGTGATACCAAATCACCATCTGCTCGTCCAGTTGGATATATTATTCAGGAAGGAGCAGAGAAGTGACCCCTGGTGTCATTACTGATTTCTATCTCTCATTTAGCAGTTCCGCTTGATCGTGAATGAAAGAGGCATTGAAGAGTCAATATGTTGGTGGGTCTGGAGTCACACAAGGAGCACTGAACTGATTGTCACCAAAATCCACTGAAGCTGAAAGATGGACAATTGACAATTGGCGTGAGTGATAACTTTTTGTTTACATTTAGAGGTAGCAGGCCTTTCCAGCCCACAAGCTTGCACTGCCCAAATGCACCCATGTGACCAATCAACCTACTCACCCCGTGTGTCTTTGGAATGTGGGAGAAAACAGGAGCATTCAGAGGAAGATCCCGCGGTCACGGGGAGAACATACAAACTCCTTATGGAGAGCGGCGGATTCGAACCTGGGTCACTGGTGCTGCAATAGCGTTGCACTGACCGCTACACTAACCGTGCCACTCATAATCGAAATGGGATGCTTTTAAACCGTTAAGTATATTATTGAAATAGCTTGTGTCAGCATCCGATAATGTTGGATAGAGGGCCAGGTTGGGAAATTTCCTTCATTATTGAAGTTGGTGGCTTTTTGCAATAATCCACTTGTTTTGAGGCTCCTGTTACCGAGAATTGTTTTTTATTCTGTGCTTATTTCATTACTTGAATTTAAATTCCCCAGCTGTTGTGGAGGGAATCAAACTCATTTGAGTGTTAACAAAATTGCCGTTTGTGAGAATTTGCTTTGTTCAGAATTGACTGCCATGCATCCAACAATCGTAACTGTTCTTTAAAAGTTTTTTTTTAATGGCTGGAATCTTCTGAAAGATGCCATCGAAACACAAGTCTTTCTAGACTTGTAGAGGTTTGTTCATAAACACTCTGGGATTCCCAAAGTTTGATAACTTCATGGTCTGTTCTGATCCATGAAACTTGGGCTTATTGTTCCCATTGTCTCCAGCTTAGTGCCAAGTGAACTGGTCAATGGGCCTTCATTTCTTCTTAAATTAACCATCACATCATAAAACCAGTATGAACATGTCACAATTTTTTTCTATTTTGCCACACCATTTCAAAATATTGCATTATTGCTTGAATTAACATTTTTAAAATAAATAAATTAGTGCAAAAAGAGAGAGGTAGTGTCTGTGGTTTATCGACCATTCAGAAATCCGATGGCAGAGGGGAAGAAGCTAATTTTGAATGTTGGGTGTTAGTCTTCAGACGCCTCTACCTCCTTCCTGATGTGAGGTGGTGAGGGTCTGTGAGGATAGAGGCTGATTTTTTGGGACTGCCTCTTATAGATGTCCTCGATGGAGTGAAGACTGATGCCCGTGATAGTGCTGGCTGAGTTCACAGCAATCTGTAGTTTTCTCTTGTCCTGTGCATTGGCACTTCCATGCCAGGCTGTTAATCAACCAGTCAGAATGCTCTCCATGGTACACTTGTCAAAATTTGCATGTCTTTAGTGACATATCAAATCTCCTCAAACTCCTCACGTGGTATAACTGCTGGCTAGCCTTCTTTATCATTGCTCAGCTCTCCTGACTTATTTCTCCCAATTACTCAAAACCAATTTTTCCTAAAGTGTCCACAACGGGAATCTTGACTTTATGTAAGCCTCTCATCATCTAATTGAGAGAGCAAATGAACTGCATACCCTCTGAAAAAAAAGTTTAGAGGAAGAGTTTTCTTTGACATTTGTTTTCATTGCCTTTCATATTATTTTTTTTTAAATACTTGTGTTGATGAGATTTCTGCAAAGCATACACAAAATAATATATCTAACTTGAGCCAGAACTGCAACAAACACGTGAAGTGCCCCACTTCTCATTCTCCAAAATTCATTCTCATTTTTATTCTATTAGTACAAATTAACCCATAGGATTAAGACGTGTGTTCCTATTAACCTGAAATATTGAGCCATCAGCTATACACTAGAGTGGTTTGAACTGGATTAGTTGTTAGTAATTGAAAAGTGATGGAATCAACAAGATAAGTGAAACTCTTATTGATAAAATACTAACCAATTACATTACTTCAAGGAAATATAATTAATTACATGTGGAGCAGTGATTAGACAGACTACATTGTTGGTACATCAATTGTCCAAAGTAGACCTCAAGGCTATACATTCATAACTTTAGGAAAAACATGCATCTGCTGATCACAAAAATCACATTAAAATGTTCCTATTACATACTGATTACATACATTTCTATTATATCTGAATAGATATAACCTATTCTTTTTGTAATTTCCTGTCATATTTTATGTCTACTCAAGCACACAAAACCATGATGTACAACATATCATTGAAAATTAATTTTCTGCATTCGGACTCCGACTTCTTCCCGGCTGATCTTGGTGCAGTCAGGGACGGACATGGTGAAAGGATATTGTGACCATGGAAAAGCAGTACCAGGATATTGTGACCATGGGGAGAAGTCGGGCAGTGGGGCTGAGTGGGAAGGTGGATGAGCTCCTGATTAAATGGCAGAGCAGACAATGGGCTGAATAGCCTATTTCTGCTCCTATCACGTGTTTCCCTCCCAGTCCATTAGTTTCATCTCACTATCTCTCTCTAGGCATCATGATTAGTACTGTGGTTAGCACAACGTTGTTACAGCGCCAGCAACTGTGACCAGGGTTTGAATCCCATGCTGTCGGTAAAGAGTTCATACTTTCTCCCCCAATCTGCATGGGTTTTCCCTGGGGGGGGGGGTCAAGCTTTTTTCCCCACCCTTCAAAGAGTACCAGGGGTTGTAGTCAATTTGATGTAATTGGGTGGCACAGCCTCTTGTACGCAAGGGTCTGTTACCATGCTGTATGTCTAAATTTAAAGATAACAATTCCTCAAACTGTACAGATTAGTCTGTTAGTTGTCGGCTGTATAAACCCCAAATGAGTGATAGAATCTGGGTGGAGATGATGAGAATGTGGGGAGGGTAAAAAAGGATATCTGATGGTTGGTACTGATGAAATGAGGAGTATTGGTGTTCCCATACCAGACCATGATGCAGCTGATCCGCACACTTTCCACCACACATCTGTAGAAATTTGTCAGGGATTTTGGTGTCATACCCAACCTCTGCAAATTCTTAAGGAAGTAAAAGCGATGATGCACTTTCTTCACGAAGCTATTGGTGTGTTGGATCCAGGAAAGATCCTCTGAGATAGTGACTCCCAAGAACCTAAATTTGCTCACCCTCTCCACCTCTGATTCCCCCAGTGGTCACTGGATTGTAAACCTCTGGCTTTCCTTTCCTGAAGTCAATAATCAGCTCCTTAGTTCTGGTGACATTGAGTGAAAGGTTGTTGTTGGTGCATCATTCAGCCAAATTTTCAATCTCCATCTTGTTCGCTGACTCATCCCCATCCTTTATGCAACCCACGACCGTGGGATCATCATGAATTTGTCAATGGTATTATTGTTGTACTGAGCTACACAGCCGTAGGTGTAAAGTGAGTAGAGTAGGGGGCTAAGAACACAGTCCTTTAGTGCTCCAGTACTGATGAAGATTGTGGAGGAGTATTATGTGCTCCCCTTTTCTGTCCATTTTCATTTATGTAGGACTGTCACTTTAAGAGAACAGATTTAATAAAGCTCTCCAGGTTTTGGAGTGTCTGTGAAACTGAATGAAGGGTGAAGGCAGCATGTTCCTAAATTAGATACATTTGAAGAGAAGCAAGGCACCCTAAAACCCAGGTGCAGAGACCATGTAATGAACAAATTAAAACTGAGTGCACAGTTTTACTCAGGCAGGCCATTTTAAGGAGACAACACGGAGCAAGGAGTTCTTGGAAGCAATACTGTACTGGATTTGCATGTGGGATTGTAGACAATCTGTCTGATTTCCTTCTGTCTGTGATAGAGGAATGAGAATAAAGGCAATCAGTCTGATTTCCTCCTATCTGTGGTAGAGTTATGAAAATACTACTCTGTGACCAAAAGAGTGAAGGTCAATTTTGTTCAGCTGAACCAGAGAAAGGGTTCTGAAGGCAGAAGAAATGCACTTGGATAGTGACCAGAATGAGGGTCACTTGAGATCGGCTGACCCACGAAAAGGGATCTGGAAGTTTTGTGAGCATCACTTGTTTCATGTCCCCTTCACCAAAGAAGAAGTGAGTTATAACCATTCTGTTACCCCGGACTCTTTCACCCATTTGCTACTTTCATCTAACGCCTGCATGTCGCATCCATCTGAAGCCTGCGTGACAACACTGAATTTCCAAAACTGAAATTTGAACTGCCTTTCGAGAATTGTGCCTTGAGCTGTCATGGCTTGAGTTTTTACACACACACACACACCAGTATTCACACATAGTCGGGGGTTACGTTAGATAAGTTTTGATAAATATAAATATTTAAGGAGCTATATCATTGTTAATTAATAATTACAATATTATTTTAAATATAACACTATCTGGACTAATTTCTATTGCTGCAGTCTGATAGTTAACAAGGAGAAGCATGCTAATGGATAATGTGATTCCTGGACTTGGAACTTTAAATCATGGAAGCAGATGGATTTAGCTGGAATCTCATGGGAGAAGAGAGGATTAGGGTGAACATAATCCTGACGTTCAACATGCTAACGTCAAGATGCTACCGCACCTTAGTTTCCTCTTATAAGATAAATTGATCATGAATAAAATGTTAAAGTTAAAGCCAGAAATTGGCAAACTAATGATAAATGTGTAAATGGCTTTGAAAACGGCTGTAAGCAAGTATATATTCATGGTAAGAAATGGAGAATATTGGCACATTTGACCAAAGAGTGCACGGAACAAGAGGGTTTTTAATCCTTTTGGAACTGTGGGAATGTCATCTAATGCTCACAGACTGAGATTTGAGAAAATGTATATTAATGTTGTGGGGCTTCAGTTTGAAATGGAGAGGAAATGCCACAGCATTTCAATCCACAGAAGGGTTGTTCAAATCAGGAAGAAGGCAGCATACAAGATGGGGGTCCATGCCTTATTACGCTCTCCATCATTGCACAGGGCTCTCTTAGGCCTGAAACCACATTCATTGCAATTTATTCACCATTGCACAGACCTTGCTGAACAGGTGCGGATGAAGAAGATGGGCAGCACAGCAGCACAGGGCATGCCATTTTGCAGGCAGCACATCTCACAACTCAAATGGGATGCCATTCTCACTTTAATCTGCAAAACCAAATCAAATACAGAATCATAACGCAATGCAGCAGGTCAGACACCTGATGCGGGAGAGAAAAGGCTTCCAATCAATGACCTTTCATCAGGAGTGTTGAGAGTGACCTTTCATTAACCATTTGCTTCAGATTTTATTAACCATGGAGTTTTGTCAGGAAGTTGAATAGCCATCTCAGCAGGAAAGTTGAACATCATTGGCAATGAGTAGTTAATCTCAAAGAATTTATTGATTTGGTTCCAATGTTGAAAATATCATACCATGTGGCTGCCCCATTGTAGACCTGGGCAAGCAGCAGAGGCGAGAAGTTGTCTTGTGGTGGTGAATAACCAAATCTGCAGATGCTGGCGTCGAATGCAGTAAACAGAAAAAGTGCTGGAGAAACTAGGCAGGTCATGCAGCGCCCGTAAGGAGCAGTCTGCGATTTGGGCTCCCTTCCTCGGTAGCCTCCTGAACGAGGTTAACGTAGAGGGAGGCACGGTTAGCATGGCAGTTGGAGCAATGCTGTTACAGCGCCAACAATCGAGAATGGATTTGGAATCCCACGTTCTCCTCGTGTTTGTGTGGGTTTTCCCGAATCCCACGTTCTCCTCGTGTTTGTATGGGTTTTCCCCGGATGCTCCAGTTTCCTGCCACCATTCAAAACATACTCGGGGTTGTAGATCAATTGGGTGTAATTGGGCGGCACAAGCTCCTGGGCTGAAATGGCCTGTTACTGTGCTGTATGTCTAAATTTAAGTTATAATTTCTTTTTAATTACAATCTAAGAATTTAAAATGCTCATTACTGAAATATTGACTGCCTTTTACTTCCTATGGATGTTGTGCATCTTGCTGAGTTTCTCCAGCACTGTTCTGTGTAGCCCTTCATTCTTGTGTACTGTGCCAACCTTGGGTACTTTGCCACTTCTTCATTCATTCGGGTGCCTTGCTGTTGGGCGTGGACAATCAGGTCTCTTCATCCGTCACAATCTCTGACCCTCTGAGTTGTAGTTGTTGCCTCCCCCGCTGTCCTTCAGTGAAGGCTCCGTCTTTCAGTTGAAACTGTAGTCAATGTTGAGTTCATGGGGAAAAGTACTGAAGTGGTTTCCCGTTGCCTTCTTCAGTTTCAGTGTCCATACAGGACGGGTGAACCCTGGCCATTGATCGGCAGATTCATCTGCCCAGCGTTTTTTGGTTTTACAACCATAAATTCCAATTTATAGAATCTGCTTGCAAAAACCATCCACCACCAGAAATTCACAGCTTCACATGAGCCCGATTGGGAGCTAAACAGGTTCTACAGCTTGCCTGAGGGTGACCTTTAGGCTATTGGACAGAAGGAGCACCTTACATCTCCTTTGGCTGAGCAAGTGCACAGCAATGACTCCTCTTCTTATAGGTCCCTGAACATTGCTCTTCCACAATCCATTTCTGTTTTTAGGTAAAACCACTGATTTGATCAGTGCTTCAGTGTCAAACAGGGGATTTACAATTAGCAAACAGGATTGTTTTGGATTGGAAGGCATTAAGCAGCTCCGTGAGGCAAAAGAGAGTATAAATGAAACCTGACCTGCCTGTTGTAATGAGAAAAAGAACAACCTTCTCTGTTCATCTGTGAGGCCTGGAAGAAATTCATCCCACTCAGGTAAGGCACGAAAGGCCAGCTTTTCATTGTGGGTTACACTAATTGGAGATTGGAAATTATCTCAGTCTTCCCAGGGAACACAAATATCCATGATATTGAAATATCACTTCTGTGTGTTGCAAAATGAACTTTACTTAAATGGGGATCCATGGCAGATATAATTCCGTTGATACTCTACAACAGGAGACACAGCCGGGAGTGGAGCAAAAAATAAATCTGATGCAGGGTCCCAGCCCAAAACATTGATCATCCCTTTGCCTCCCCATGTGCTGATCACCCCACTGAATTCCTCCAGCAGTTTCTTTGATCGGCTTCCAATGAGTTTCTTCAGGAGTTTCCAGGTAAGTTGGAAAAGTTTGGGATGTAGAAATTTATGACATAACCTACCAGTAATTTATAAGTTCAACTCCTTCTTCAGAGATAGCACAGATTAAACTGGGATGAATTTTGAGAATGAAAGGGATATAATGATGAGGCTTTATAAGGCACTAGTGAGGCCTTTCTTGGAGTTTTGGGGCTCCTTATTTAAGAAAGAATGTGCTGACATTGGAGAGGGTTCATAGAAGATTCACAAGAATGATTCCTGGAATGAAGAGATTAGCATTGACATTTCTTGGACTGTAATCCTGGGAGTTCAGAAGAATGAGGGGGGACCTCATAGAAACATTTCAAATGTTGAACGGCTGAGACAGAATAGATGTAGCAAAGTTGTTTTCCGTGGTAGGGGGAGTCTTGGGCAAGAGGGCACAACTTCAGGATTGAAGAGCGCCCATTAAATCAGAGATGCTGGGGAATTTCATTAGCGAGAGAGTGGTAAACCTGTGGAATTTCTTATCTTGATTGGTTGTGGAGGCCAAATCATTGGGTGTATTTAAGGCAGAGATTGATAGGCATCTAATAGTCAGGGTATCAAAGATTATGGGGAGAAGGAAGTGAAGTGGGGCTGAGTGGCCTACTTCTGCTTCCATATCTTATGGTCTTATGGTCTAAAAGGGGTGAAACAAATGTCAGAGATGCCATCTCTCAGATGAAGCATTGTGTGAATTATCAAAGAGATGAAAAATCCACATTAATATTTCAAAGAAGGGTAGCAATTATACCCAATATTTGGCAACTATATATTTCTCAATCCACATCACCAAAACAAATTTTCTAATCTTTATTACTTGCTGTTGGTGGGATTTTGCTTTGTACACGGTGACTTTTTTGTTTTTGCATGACTGTAGTGACCACATTTGTAAAATAAAAATGTCAAAATTTTGTGATGAATTCAAATTGTGAGGTGCAAAATGTTTTTTTTTCTCTATCTCATGATGGAAGCTTTGGATAAGTTCATTTGAAAGAAGTTTTTTCCTCATGGCGAATGAAACAAAAAAATTATGAGCAAAGGATTCAAAGAGAAAAGCTTTCACTAGGAGAGCTGTCAACACTGCCGGGAGTAGTTGCTGGGAACTGAGTCAGTGAAGATTTTGGACAGATGTTCAAGGATAAGGATGACAAATGCTGGAATTTAGATCACTCAGTGAGAAGCTGGAGAAGCTCAGCATCCATGGAGAGAAATGGTGAACCAATGTTCCAGGTTAGGACCCTTTCTTGAGATTAAAGGAGGAAAGAGATGGCCTTCCCACTTTATTTTCCAGAAAGGGGCCTGATCTGGAACGGTAACTGATCATTTGTCCGCATGGATGGTGGCTGAATATGCCCAGCTTCTCTTTGAGACCATAAGATCATAAGGACATAGGAGCAGAATTAGGGTATTCAACCCATTGGGTCTGCCCTACCAGTTAATCATGAGCTCAGCACCACTGCCAGGCCTTCTCTCAAAGATGAGATGCTCAAGAATGAGGAACTTATAAGGATTCCAGGCATAAAGATTGATTCAAGGTTCCTTTATTTTTATGTAATAGTGCAGAACATGTACTGTATATTTGCCTTCTGGCTGCCATGAGGCAAAGAGTTGACATTGGTGTCGCCCGGTGCCCCTTGTAGTAAGAAGGAGAAACAAAAGAGGGTCCCTTCAGCGTCAACGAGAGCCCATGGATTTGCCTCCAGCGCTCCCGCAGCCTCCGTAGCCGCACGGACTCCTGTTCAATCCATCGGCAACTCGAGCTCCACATCCACCTCCAATGTGATCAGGAAGCCTTCAGCACCCGAGGCCCTTCGGGAACACCTCTTGCCCTTAGAACCCTCTCAAATCCCAGATCCAATACCTGGTTCCCATGTGTCAGTCTCCTTCAGCCTGCAGCCCATGTGGGTCCCCCGAGCACTTCGCCCGCAGCCTGTGTGGGACCCTGAGCACGTGAGCCACTTGCTGGTCCACCGCCATGGTAACCATCCCGTAAGGTCCTTCAACCGCTGAGCCCTTTGCAGATCCACTGCCATGGTCACATTCTCTTTAAAGGAATCTTTTCTTTGGCTTGGCTTCGCAGACGAAGATTTAAGGAGGGGTAAATGTCCACGTCAGCTGCAGGCTCGTTTGTGGCTGACAAGTCCGATGCGGGACAGGCAGACACGGTTGCAGGGGAAAATTGGTTGGTTGGGGTTGGGTGTTGGGTTTTTCCTCCTTTGTCTTTTGTCAGTGAGGTGGGCTCTGCGGTCTTCTTCAAAGGAGGTTGCTGCCCGCCGAACTGTGAGGCACCAAGATGCACGGTTTGAGGCGATATCAGCCCATTGGCGGTGGTCAATGTGGCAGGCACCAAGAGATTTCTTTAGGCAGTCCTTGTACTTCTTCTTTGGTGCACCTCTGTCACGGTGGCCAGTGGAAAGCTCGCCATATAACACGATCTTGGGAAGGCGATGGTCCTCCATTCTGGAGACGTGACCTACCCAGCGCAGTTGGATCTTCAGCAGCGTGGATTCGATGCTGTCGGCCTCTGCTATCTCGAGTACTTCGATGATAGGGATGAAGTCACTCCATTGAATGTTGAGGATGGAGCGGAGACAACGCTGGTGGAAGCGTTCTAGGAGCCATAGGTGATGCCGGTAGAGGACCCATGATTCGGAGTCGAACAGGAGTGTGGGTATAAATGGCTACCATGTGTTCTGATAATATTAATAGGGTAACCCTTTAGAATGTCAGCATTCAATAATAGTTTATGTAACCAAAGCACCATGGAGACTGATAAGTCATGTGCTGTGGCTGTGAGCATAATGTAATCTAAATAGGGAAAATGTATAAGCCAATATGAACAAGAAGCATCTGATGCTGTCTAACTTTTATTTGCTGAACTCCCTTCAGCATAATTTGCATTTCTAGTTCTTATTCAATGCTTATTCTTATGAATGCAGGTCCTCTTGAGAGCTTCATTACAAGACTACTAACAAGGCATTCAGTAAGGTCCTCAGGAAAGGTTACCATGCCAAATTCAAACACTCTCCGGTTAATCTACTTTTAATCTATGCATTTATTCATTTCTGCAGGAAAGCTAAACATGGCCAAAGGCAAATGCTTAATAAGTACTTTGCAGTCTGCTGCAGAGACCGAGGCTTAATCTGCAATTAGACAGTGTTTCATGTTTGTTTCGTTGTGGCTTCGAGGGGTGGAATGGTATGCTCAATGCCATTATAGTGTCAGAGGTCAGGGTTTGAATTCTCCGCTGTCTGTAAAGAGTTTGTATGTTCTCCTCGTGACCTGCCTCGGGTGCTCATGGGCTATTGTTTTCTTTTTGAATATTTTATTTAGCAATTTTTAAGCCACAACAGCAAATACATTTCTTTCAATAAAGAACTTTCAAAATTTATACATGTGGTATGCAAAATCCCTCCTCCCCTCTCCCCAACCCCCCAAAAAAGTAACATGGAAGAAAAGGAAAATAGAAGAGAGATATTGTAAAGTTTTTAATAATATGATGCTGGAGGTTACCAAGAGGTAGGGTCTTCAGAGAGTATGTTAAACATTCATACCCACATTTTGAAAATATGGGCGCCATATTTTCCAAAATATCTGATATTTATTTTGTAAATTATAAATAACCTTCTCAAGTGGAATACAGCTACAAAGTTCCACATCCCATCTCTCCATCCCTAAATCGGTATACTATTTCCAAGTTATAGCTATACACTTCCTAGAACCTGCTAAAGCAATTTGTACAAACTCAAGTTGATACATAGTTAACTTCAATTTAGGTCTTATAGTCCTAATATTATCCAACAGAAATAACATTGGATCCTGTGGCAACTTAACCCGTTATTCATTCTAAATAAATTCCAACTTCCGACCAAAAACGTTTAACTTTAGGACACTTCCAAGTAGAATGCAGAAATTGTCCAACTTCTTGACCACATCTAAAACATAAATCTGATTATGTAGGGTTCAATTTTTAAAAAAAATTTTTGAGGAGTTAACTATAACTGGTCAAAAAAAATAGTATTGAATCAACCTTCTAACCCAGAGGCAGAATAACCTCCAATCCTGTGGCAGACCTAAGGATAAAGCAAAGTTTTAAACACCAGTTTATATGTCAAGGCAAGGATGTATAGATCTCCAGTGGTATTTCAGAAAATGGACGAAGGAGCGTTTCCCTCAAGCATGCTTTATTGTTCGTTTCTATCAACTTTGCATTGTGACCACCCTGCAACGAATATCTGCTCCTCAATTCATATGGTGAGTTCACAAAGTTATGTGTTCTTGCAATTTATTGAAAAATCAAAAATTTTCAAAAGCAAGGTAAACAGAAATTACAGTAACGTCTCCCAAACAGCAAGGAAATTTCTGCAGAAAAATAATGTTAGTGAAGTGAGGTTAGTCACAAGAGTCTGGAGGCTTAATTAAATTACAGTCTCCTACAAAAGAGATTAATAGAGCAATCACCCCATCATCGTCATTCAAATTTTTAAATTTTATTTTATTTACAACATGGCAGAAGCCAATTCTGGCCATTGAGACCCCTCCTACCCAATTAACCTAAAATCCTCTACATTTTGGAGGGTGGGAGGAAACTGGAGCACCCAGGAAACCTCACACATGTCTCAAGCAGAATATGCAAGCTCCATACAGACAGCGCCGGATGTGAACCCAGGGAAACCCTACACATCTCAAGGAGAATGTACAAGCTCCTTACAGAGAGCGCTGGATTCGAACCTGTGTTGCGGATGCTGTAACCACAACCCTAACTATGCTAGCTTATTTGCTATATCCTTGTCAACATGTACATCTTTTGGAAAATTCTAGAGGCACAAGACACTTCAGGCACTGAAATCTTGAGAAAAAGAGAGGAGCTGGAGGAATTCAGTGAGTCGGGCAGCATTCATGGAGAGAAATGGATGGTAAAACATTCAGATCAGGGCCCTTTTCAAGACTGAAGTGGGGCAGGGAGAGAGAGCAGGCACTAAAAGGAGAGATGGGAACAGCCGTGGAGGGGGCCAAGAGGTGATGGGACACTGAAGGTGGGAGAGGTGGTGTCTCATTCATGGCCTTTATATGGCATTTCATCTGCCTATCACTCATTCACAACTCTGCATGAGAACAAACCCCAAAGATATGACCAATGTTGACAGTGCATCTACATTCAGCTGTACGTACACTAACCCTTCGTTATTCAATGTCAACAATTGAGATAACAACAAAACATAAAATCAATATAACAACCTGATAAATACTTTATTTTAAAACTTGAGTAAAAGCTGGAGAAATTAGATGAAATCAGATCAGTTTGAGGATTAAATATTGGACATAAATGAAAGTAACTGAATTTGGGACACTGGTGGTTTTGTGATCCCCTGCGATGATTTATCGGAAATCTGTCTGGAAGACTCCATCACTGATATTATGGTTACAGCCCTAGGGTATGTTGTCTGTGGATGTGACAAGAGGAGAAAGAGAAGGTGATCACCTACACCTCTGGCTGACACATCCATCAAAACTCAACAACCCACAATGATTCCAAAGTGCCCAATTGTTTTTATTAAGTTATTGGATAACATGTCATTCTTAATCTGTTCCTTGTATCAAGCTTCAAGTTCCAGTATAGATTGTGTGGCTGAATTTGAACCAGTCTAGAAATGCATTAGAGCTCAAAGTGATTTTAGTTTTGGATTGGGTATCTGATTCTTTCCAGGACAGGCAGGAAGATCTTCTTATTTTAGGTTGTAGAGTGGGGATTGTTCACATCTGAGCTTCGGGTGTCCTTGCATTGATTGTTTATGTATATTTACTTCAAGACAAGCCAAGGGAATAGTTTAAAGTCTGCTCCAGCAAGAACATCTTAGATTTAATCCAGATACTTTATGACCTTTCGGTCTTAACGATGATTTAACAACTTTGGACCTCAAGCAGATGTTTGATTCATGTTGAACTGCTTCATCAGAATTGGTCAGAATTGCTCTTTGGGACAGGAAAATCTAATTCACGAGAGCATGAAATCATGAGGAGTTGCTCTCAAGAAGGAGTTGGCATCAGGCCCAAATACACATGGTGCACATGGTGAAGCTTGAGCAGATTGAGAAGGGAATTCATGAGATGGAGATTCTGAAACCACTGGGCCCCAATGTAAACAACTATTGTGGACTTCAGAAGGAGCTAACTATGGATCATCTCCAGTCATAGGTGGAAAGTGACTGGAGCAGGGGGCTAAGAACACATTTTCTATCCAATAGTGGATATGGATATTGGCGATTCAATAGAAGCAGAGTAGACAGAGGCTGGTATTTAGAGCTGGATTCCAGTTGATACGTGGTCACCACCATGCTCTGTGGTTGTAGGTTTTATACAACTTCCTACCTCTCCAGACTTTTAATTCTTATCTTGCCTCTGTTACAGCAATTTGAACAGTTATCAACCCAGATTCTTTTATACTTGCTATAATCTTCTTCTGCCTTCACTGTTATAAGTTCACAAATTTTATCGCTTCTTACGGAAGCAGGTCCTTCAGCCCATCGAATTGCAATGACCCCATTTTATTCTTGCCACATTCCTAATAACTCCCTCTGGATTGGACCATGCATCACAGACAATTTACAGCAGCCAATCAACCCGCCAAACTGCATGTCTTTGGGATGGAGGAGGAAAGTCTCCTCGTCACAGGGAGAATGTGTAAACTCCGCGCAGGCAGCTCCTAAGGTCAGGAATGAACCGGAAGTGTGAGGCAGCAACTCTATTAGATGACCTACTGACATGCCCTGTCTATGATCTTATCTCAGATATTTCTGACCACTGTTTTCAATGCTTGAGGTTTTTTTTTGCTCTTGAAATTGGTTAAACACATTTATATCTGAGCCCTCTCCCAGCTGATAAGAAACACAGACAAATGGGATTGGTTCAGATAGCCAACTATTCAGAGGAAACTATCCCAATACATAAAGGTATTGGGCCAAATGGCTTATTTCCGAGCTGCACGACAGTAGAAATGTGACTCTGCACACTCCACTGAACTAGTAAAAATGGGAAGCAACTCATCTTAAATCTCAAGGCTCCAAGTTAACAATTCTGGTTATTTTTTCCACAATATATTTGTTAGTTCATTTAATTAGTAGCAGTTTCCAGTGTCCCACTGCTATTGAGCAAATTCATTACATGCTAAATTTAAAAACAAACTTAGGAAATACTTTTTACTGTTCAACTCTATTTGAATTGCTTCCTAATGATTAGAGGCACTCGGAAATGGTGAGGAGGCCTTTGTCAGAAGTGATCAATGTGAACTATTGTGGGAGCTAAAGTCCATAGAGCCTGCAGCCTGCTTCCTGTTTTTGCCCATTGTTTTGACGAAATGAGCGTTTATTATTGTCATATTTTTCCCCAAAAAATAGACTTTATTCACAATAAATTGTTTACAAAAATGAAAACCATTCAAATTAACTTTGTACCCCAAGTGTCATGATGAGGAAAAACTATTTTTCTCAGAGAGTAGTGAATCTGTAATTACCCAGGGAAGCAGTTGAGGCTACTTCATTAAACATATTTAAGAATCCATTAGATTTTTACATAAAAAAGGAATAAAGGGATATGGGAAAAAGGCAGGTAGGTGGAGTTGACTCCTGCTCCTATTTCATATGTTCTTCTATTGCCATCATTGTACATTGTGGCATACTCTCTCCTCTATTTGCACCACTGACACCACTCTGCCACCATCTCTCTGTCTCAATCCCTTGATGCCCAGTGACGGACGAACTCTAGACTGCGGTCCTTCTGCTCAGCGCCCTCGCGTTGGCTGCATCAAGCCCTGGTGCGTCCTTCAGGCTGTTGGTGACTCGAGGTGAGGAACCCACACAGGCTGTGGCCAAGGACTGCCACTGGCTGCAGACTGCTGGAGGCTGGCTCAAGTCTACCTGAAGGGGTGGCAGGTATCAGAACCAGGACTCCAGAGGATGCCAACAGTACTGGAGGCTTCCTGATTGCATCAGAGGCTTGGATCCAGAGCTCGGGTTGCTCTGAAGGCTGTGTGGCTGCGGAGGATGAAGGAGCACTGGAGGCGAATCCATAGGTACTCAATGTCTCTCGGGTGACTCTCTTTGATTGTAAGGGGCACCAGGCAATTTCTGCTGATAGCGAATCTTTGTCTGCCTAATGACAGTCTAAAGCAAATTTCATGTAATATCACATTTTCTGTTTTATTACATCTTGAATTTTCCTCTACCATGAAATGTGCCAGACAGCAACTTTCCCTAGCCAACATCTCCATGTGCTGAAAGACCAATAAAGTTCGAGCAGTTTATTGTCAATGAATGTACAAAGAACAAATGCACTGAAATTCTTGCTTGCTGCAGTTACTCAGGTATCCAATAGATGCAAATAAACATAAATTAACATACCACAGGAGAGAAACAAAAGATGCAAAGAGATAAATATTCTCAGACTGTTTGTGCAGTCAAAAAAAAAATGACATTCCAACCAACGGCTGAAGGAAATGATGGTCACAGCAACATTACTGTCGGTGTGTGATCCAACCCTTCACATGGGTGTAGGTCCAGCAAAGCACCAACTCAAGAGAAGAAAGAGTGGGATCCAGGTTTTCCGCTCCAGAGGTAAGATCAGGGAATGTCGCAGGAAAGGTGAGGGCGGACACCCAAAGCACAGTTGAACCTAATTTCAGATCTGTCACCTTCAAAGTGAAAATCACCTGCCATCTGTTAATGCCACTTCCGTACAAGGATTTGAAAGGGTTTGAAAACTGAAAAATTACTTCCTTTTATGATTTAATTGGAACATAAGAACAAGATTTGTTAAACACTGACAACATTTTCAACACGGTAAACCACGCTGTGGCCTGTGATCATAATTTGTTATTTCTAAAAGGAGAAAAGGAAAACTTGAAAATCACTATTTGTTCTCTTTCTCCTTCAGGTTAACCTCTGGTGCGGAGAGTTTTTGCAGGATTTTGGACAATTCTCTTTGGAGCAAAGGCATGAAATGTCAGGGGCCTTTTCTCATTCACTCACCAAGAATCTAAGGGATCACCCATCACTTGTATTTATACAAAAGACTAACACAACATGAAGAGCCACCCCTCTATCATACATGTAGGTAGTTTCTCCCCAGAGGCAGAGAGAAAGTCTCTTGGATATTAATGCAAAATGAAGTTGGCCACAAGATGTGATTCTTCAAAGCAGTCCAAGTTTAAGATTAAATATTCCATGGAACTCGTAAAGTGGAGAGGGGCCTTGGTGGGGAAGTGTTGGTGAATGGCAGTGGCCAGCATTATTTTTTGGTGAGAATTAAACTTTATTTTAATACTTAAAAAGCCTTACCTTGTTTGTTGTTGATCAACACTGTTACAGGTGGTTTGTTGTTGCTTCTGGGTAGTTTTTTTAAATAATGATTAGTTCCCTGAAGAAAAGCTTTTTCCAACATTGGCGCAGTCCCCACCATTTCAGATAATCGGAGTTGTACTGTACAATGTACATATATATTGATATTCTTACTTGCTGCAGATGTACGAGTACTTTGTGAAAAATGACAATAGTATTCATTCAAGTGCCTTGCTGTTGAGCGTGGGCAATCATGTTTCTCCATCCGTCATGATCTCTGACCCTCCGAATTATAGTTGTTGCCTCCTCCGTTCTCCTTCGCTGAGGGCAGCTTGTTTGAGCTGAGACCGTAGTCGATGTTAAGTTCATGATTATATACGGGAAAAATTTCTGAAGTGGTTTCCCGTTGCCTTCTCAGTTGCAGTGTCCATACTGGATGGGTCACCCTGACCATGGATCAGCAGATTCATCTGCCCCATGTTGTTGTTTTACAACCATATATTCCAATTTGTAGAATCTGCTTGTAAAAACCATCCACCATCTGCAATCTATGGCTTCACGTGACCCTGATTGGGAGGCTAAACAGGTACTACACTTTGCCTGAGGGTGACTACTGACGGAAGGAGTGCCTTACACCTCCTTTTGCTGAGCAATTGTGCAACACTGACACGGGACAATAGTATTCATTGAATTAACATAGATAATAAATACTGACAATACTTAATTAATAAATATTCAGTTACCATAATGTAAGAGAATTTTAGTAAATTCTCCATCCAACCTCTAGCATGATGATCTGAAGTGTGCTAATTTCCCAATGGGTACTTAGTTTGATTTTTACACATTCTACGGATATATACTCTATACTAACCTTTCCTTGACTTGAAAATAAAGATCAGATATGATCTCATGTAAGAGGTGCAATCTCGCCTTGTGTACAGTTGAGTTCTGTGCCAGAAATTGATGAGGCATATGATGAACAGGTTAATCCTGTTAAAGATAGGAAGAGTAGCCCCTCCTCAAATGTTGATGCAACTCAGAGATTAAATGCACAGGGATAATTGCCATCAATTATTTTGTCTACAAAAGATTTTTATTTAATTTTTGGAATCAGGAATTCACTGGTGGGAACAGAATCAAAAGGGAATTGGATGGCATGAGATATAACATTCATGATTAATAGTTTTTATTTTACTTTAGTGTGATATGCTCATAGAATAATTTTAATATTGCCATTATTAATATTCAGTTTTGAGATTTTCCTCTAGGAATTTTCAAGTTCTCCATGATCCTAACTCCCTTACATTTCTCTGCCCCTTTATCAAGTGACATTGTCACACATCTGGTAGAGCTGTTGCCTCACAGCTCCAGAGACCTGGGCATTACATGTGTGGAGTTTGCACGTTCTCCTTTCATCCTTCTAAATTCTAATGAATATAGTCTCTAAACTCAATCTCTCCTCATAGTCAAACACCCTCGTGTTCGGAATCAACTTGATGAACCTCTTCTGCACCACCAAGTTCTTTAAAATGTTACTTTCCAAATTTTTTATCCATTGGTGTTATTATCTCATACAATGCACCAAATGTGGAATAAAATGTTGCCTGAATCTCCTAACTTTGAATTCATTTTATATTCCTTGTCCACCCTCAGATTGTCAATGGATAAATAACTGCACTAAATATTATTTTTAAAATCTCAATAGTTCCATCAACCCCTGATATTCACTTCTCCTCTAATCTAATAAAGTCTCCACATGCAGATAACTTGCTCTGGTGAAAGGTTAACTCTTCTTTCTTCCCTGATGCTGCTTGACTGTTGAGCAGTTCAAAGTTTTCTGTTTTTATTTCAGATTTCAAGCATATGCAATCTTGTAGTTTTGCATTATCAAAGTTTTCATCGGTAGCTCATACAAGGCTGTGAATTGTTCCACTTCAGCCCACTTCCCTACCCCAAACAGTCCTTCCAAGTGAAGCAACACTTCACTTGTGGATCTGCAGAGGTCATCTACTGCATTCGGTGCTCCTGATGTGGTCTCCTCTACGTCGGAGAGACTGAGTGCAGACTGGGAGATTGCTTCATTGTGAAATTCGACTCTGTCTGCCACAAAGAGCGTGCATCTCCTAATGGCCACCCATTTCAGTTCCATGCCCTATTTCTTTGCTGACATGTCTGTCCATGGTCTCGTGCACTGCCAGAGTGAGAGTTGGAGTGAGAGTTGGAGGAACGACACGTCATATTCCATCCAGTCACCCTCCAGCTGGATGGCATTAACTTCGACTTCTCCAGTTTCTGTTAAACATCCCTCCCATCTCCATATAACCATATAACCACTTACAGCACAGAACAGACCAGTTCGGCCCTTCTAGTCCATGCCGTAACAAATCCCCACCCTCCTAGTCCCACTGACCAGCACCCGGTCCATACCCCTCCAGTCCTCTCCTCTCCATGTAACTATCCAGTCTATCTTAAATGTAACCAATGATCCCGCCTCAACCACGTCTGTCGGAAGCTCATTCCACATCCCTATCACCCTTTGCATAAAGAAATTTCCCCTCATGTTCCCCTTATAATTTTCCCCCTTCAATCTTAAACCATGCCCTCTAGTTTGAATCTTCCCCACTCTTAATTGAAAAAGCCTATGCACATTTACTCTGTCTATCCCTTTTAAAATCTTAAACACCTCTATCAAGTTCCCCCTCAATCTTCTACACTCCAGAGAAAAAAAGCCCTAGTCTGCACAACCTTTCCCTGTAACTCAAACCTTGAAATCCTGTCAACATTCTCGTGAACCTTCTCTGCACTCTCTCTATTTTGTTTATATCTTTCCTATAATTTGGTGACCAAAACTGTACACAGTACTCCAAATTTGGCCTCTCCAATGGCTTGTACAATTTCATCATAACCTCCCTACTCTTGAATTCAATACTCCAATTTGATTCAATACTTCAAATCTCCTTTCCTCACACTCAGTCTCTGTCTCTCTCTTTCCCCCTCTCCCTTCATAGAGCCAAAATCAATTTTCTCCTTTCCTCATATCTAAATAACACCTTTTGTCTGTTGGTCTGGACACCTTCTCCTCCTCCCATTCTTCACCCTTTCTTTTCCCATCTTTAGTTCAGATGCTCGCCTTTTTACACTCAGACCTTGAGGAAGGTCTCAGGCCTGAAACAATGGTAATATATCTTTATTTCCTATGGACGTTGCATTTCTGTGTTTTGATAAGGAAAATGATATAAAACTCATAGAACAATAACATTTTCTTGCATGTTCCTGGTCAGTGAGTTACATAGATAATCTCAAAACTAACAAATTAATATGAGAGCAACACAAAAGACTGATTAAACTGCCATCATTTGTAATAGTGGAAGATGAATAAAATGTAAGTACTGGACATGCTTTAATTTGTTCAGTTTAGCCACATATTTGAATTACCTTCAAAACTTCCTGAACAATTCAGACAAATGAGCTTTTCACTGCAAACAACAAGGCTCAGTTAAATCTTGATTATCACCAAATTGAAATAACATTCTGGAAACCAAACTATCACACTTTATTAATAGGCACATTTCAAAAACACGGGTCATGGCTGTAATTTGAAAACTTTAGGTTTGTCCTTGCAATCTTTTAGCAAATGTCCCTTCTGCAGGACAACTTGTGCTAATCTCTGAATCCATCATACATGCCTTGCATACAAGCAACTGAAGCCAGTTCCAAATGGAAGGGTAAAAGATCCATTTGATATAATGAAAGATGAAAGTTACTCACAGATATACTTTGGATCAATTGCAGTGTGGATTCCAACCACCTCGAGACCTGATGCACAACTCCAGGGGAAAACAAAATATCAATAACTTCATGGAGTTAAACAGGAACACCTGCAGTCACTGTGGGGAGAAGGGGGAAACAACACAGGCTAATTGGTGGATATGGATGGGAGGGTAGAAGAGAAAGAAGATGATGGGGGCAGAGAGCTAAAAAGGTAGCTCTCTGATAGGAGAAGGAAGGAAAGGTGGAGATAGAGGGAGACCAGGGAGAGAAGTGGAAATCAAGGTTGATACCATCTGTTTGGAGAGATGCTCGTGGCCTCAACTTGGCAATATTTGAGGCATGGACAGGCATTTCAATGTGGCAATGGGGCATGAATAGCAACTGGTATGTTGTTACTGTTGCAGCTGGCAGAGCAAAGCTGCTCAATGAACTTGCTGCTGACCCAGGAGGCAGATCCCAAGCCATTTAGATGAGGATGGCTCTGGACTAAGTGAACAAGGAGAGATGGAGGGATGGAGGACCACCAATCACAGATATAAGATAAAAGGAGACAAAGTTAAGAGTGACGTGGATAAACTTCCTCAAGCAGCCTTTGACTATATGTGTGAAAAAGAAATTGTGTATATCATGGCTAATGTGATTTATGGTGTGAAAAATAAAAAATTTTAAAAAAAAGCAGCCTTTGACTGAAAATTTGGAATATACAATAGAAACCCATTTTCTGGAATTCAAGCAACTGGCAAAAAAATTGCAAAAAATAAATAGGAAAAAAATAAGGAAATATAAAACTGGTGCACCTTGCTGTTAGTCTGCCACTCATGCAACATGCAATCTCAAACAACCAGAAAATTCACTTATCCAGCATGTACCAATCCCCATATGTGCCAGATATCAGTCGTTTTACTGTACTGCTTGCAGATGTGGTTGAGGCCAGTTCCTTCAGAAGGGAAATGAACAAATCTGTGGCAAGGAAACATTTGCTGAAATAGAGAGAAGGGGAAAGAATGAAATTCCTCATTTGTTCTGGTGAAGAGCAGGTATGGACACTATGGCAAACCATCTCCTTCAATGGTGTTACTGTTCTATGATTACATTTTTCCGTGAAGTTGCATTGCATGGTTTATAGCATAGATATGTCATGTATTGGCTTCTTTAAAACAGTGGTTTTCAACTTTTTTTCTTTCCACTCACATACCACTCCAAAGGAAATGGGCCAATGACAATTTTTCTCAAGCAAAATGTTTCAGTAACAATTGGGTCTAGAACAGTGGTTTTCAACCTTCCCTTCCCACTCACATCCCACCTTAAACAATCCCTTACTAATCACAGATCACCTATGGCATAGGGATTACTTAAGGTGGGATGTGAGTGGAAAGAAAATGTTTGACAACCCCTGCTTTAAATAGGTTAGATTTTAAGAGCTGTGTGAAATTTGCTGCTAAAAGGTTGGTTTGTATGATTGACGATGAATTTCAATCCCCCCCAAAATCTCTGCAGCTTTTGCATAAGTTGTCCATTTTATGAATGAGAGATGGCAGAGGCCGACAGCATCGAGTCCACACTGCTGAAGATCCAGCTGCGCTGGGTGGGTCACGTCTCCAGAATGGAGGACCATCGCCTTCCCAAGATCGTGTTCTATGGCGAGCTCTCCACTGGCCACCGAGACAGAGGTGCACCAAAGAAGAGGTACAAGGACTGCCTAAAGAAATCTCTTGGTGCCTGCCACATTGACCACCGCCAGTGGGCTGATATCACCTCAAACCGTGCATCTTGGCGCCTCACAGTTCGGCGGGCAGCAACCTCCTTTGAAGAAGACCACAGAGCCCACCTCACTGACAAAAGGCAAAGGAGGAAAAACCCAACACCCAACCCCAACCCACCAATTTTCCCCTGCAACCGCTGCAACCGTGTCTGCCTGTCCCGCATCGGACTTGTCAGCCACCAACGAGCCTGCAGCTGACGTGGACATTTACCCCCTCCATAAATCTTCGTCCGCGAAGCCAAGCCAAAGATGGGTAGAATCAACAGGCCTAACCCACAGAATCAGAATTTATTGCCATGAACACGTCATGAAATTTGTTGTTTTGCGGCAGCGTCACAGTGCAAACATTTAAAAGTGAATATATCCGTGCAAAAATAAGAGAAATAAGAGAAAGTGAGGTACTATCTGTGGTTCATACTACTCTCGGAGTCAACCAATAGGATCGGCCTGCAGTCAAATTATGTTAGGTGCTCTCTCTGTGAGGTTGCTCTGCCTCAATCGGAGTTATGGAGTTGCTGGATTTCTCTCATTTATTTACAAATGAAGAAAAAAAATTGCAGTAAAAACACTGGAGAAACTCAGCAGGTCAAACAGTGTCCTTTCTATAGCAAAGATAACTGACATCTCGGGCTTGAGCCCTTTACCAAGGTATTGCAGCCACTGCTTTCAGAGGCTCTTGTCAGGGATTGGTTTTGGTAGATGGTCTCACCTCCAACTATTGGTGTTTAACCAAGAACAACTCTTTAATAACAGCGACCAGAGCTAATTATATGCATGAAGTGCAATTTAAATGAGTCGTATTTGCTGCTTCTCCTGGTTGCTGGAACATTAAACAGGTGTGACATGGCTGCTATTCCTCAGTTGGAGATGGTACAATTAACAGCTTCAGACATAATCCAATTAATGAGCAGATTCTCATGTGGCATATAAAAGTGCTGCTGACAGTCATCGGAACTTTCATCAACCATCTCTCTCCTCCTTCTTCTTTATTTAATTATTCCCTGGTCTCTGTCTTAAGATATGATTCATGCAATTTTATCTTTCGATGTCATATGTCGAAGTGATTTAATCAAACGAGAGCAATAGTAGGAGGGCAGCCACTGTATTGCGCAGGTATCAGAGATGCAGTTTAAATTTCAAGTAAGGGATTCAGTCCCATTGCCTTGTGTTAATGTAACTGCTTCACATTGGGGGCAGCATTATCCAGGTAAGGAGTCGCATAGAAAGAGGTCCTTCGGCCCATTGTGTCTGTGCTGAACAACAAGCACCAACTTACTCTCATCATCAAACATAGAACATTACAACCCTGTACAGGCCCTATGGTCCTCCATGATGTGTCAACCTATTTATTCTTATCAAAATAAAACGAAGCCATTCCTCCTCATGATCCTCTATTTTTCTTTCATTCATGTGCCTGTCTCAGAGTTTCAAAAATACCCCTAATGTTTCAGCCTCCACCACAAACTCAGCAAGGCATTCCAGACACCTGCAATTCTGTGTAAAAACCCTTATCCCTGACGTCTCCTCTCAGCTTTCCTCCCTTCACTTTGTACATATTTCCTCTGGTGTTTGCTACCCCTGCTTTAGGTAAAATGTGCTGGCTGTCCAAAAACAGATTTTTGCCCAGAAATGGAAGGGCTCTAAATTGTGGTCCTTCCCCACAGTGTACCTTATCACCTTTTGGCTCTTCCCTCCACCCCCCCACCCCCCCCCTCATTTTATGTATGAGATCTCTCCTTCCCATTTTACACTTAATGAAAGGACCCAAACTAAAATGTTCACTAACCATTTCTTTCCAGGTATTCTTTCTGACCCATTGACTCCTTCTAGCTTTTCTTTAAGTAAAAACACAATGCTGGAGAAACTCAGCAGGTCACACAATGTATATTATTTAGCAAAGATAAAAATACTTAACCAATGTTTCAGGTTTGAGCCCTTTATCAAGGTATGACAAAATGTCGTCAGGCGGCTATGGTGAACTGCTGTATATTCTTGATTACCTAGCTCCGCCCCATCCCGTGACTGTCCCTGTAGCCCCCTCCCTCTTTTGACCTTGTATAAAGCCTCCAGTACCCCAGAAAGCTCGGGTCACAACACAGGATGTGTTCCTTGTCCATTGTGAATAAAAGCCTGTAGATCAGTGACTCAGTTTCAGCCTCACAAGTTACTTACTGCATGTCAGCGGTCAAATAAAATGGTGGGGGGAGGAGCACGGAAATGTGTGGATGGGGGGGAGAGCACAACAGCAAACAAGGGGAGGAGGGATGGCTCTTTGAATAGAGAGGGAAGGGGGTGAAGGGCTGGAGGAAAGGAGGCAGAGGGATGGGGAAGGAAGAGAGGACAGGGAAGTCAATGCTAATGCCATCTGGTTGGATCCACTCAAGGTTCCAGCATCTGCAGTTACCCTGTTAAAAAAGTCTATCCTGATCACCTGTGCATCTAAGACAAGTTGTATTACTGCCTTCTCATGATACCCTTGATCCTTTGAATCAAAGTGAAAGATGCAGATGATTGGTAACACAGTTAACATTCCCTTGCTACCTTTTCTTTAGTTTGTGAAAGTTTTCTGTACAAAGTGATTGCCACATTCCAGTCATTAAAATGTTGACAAACCTTTAAAAAGACACTTGCTGATTGTGAAACATTTTTTTAATGTTCTAAGGTTGCAAAAGCCTGAGGAACTGCAAGATTTTCTGAATCAGTTTTGATTTGCAAATCAAAAGCTTTGGGATGCTGCTCTTAACTCTTGTTACTTCTATTTGCCTTTGAAGTTTCTCATTTTTTTCATTCAGTGCTCATTATTTTTGAATACCAATTCTCATCGGTAACAATGAGTACAATTGTTATTTCTTAGGCTTGGTGGATTTGGCAGGGGATTGAATGCCAGGGCATGATCTCAGTGCAGTGGTGAATGAACAGGGAGCAAGTAATTTGCCTCCTTGCCCGAACAGATATGCGGTCAGTGAATCGCTACCCATGGTCCACCATTGTTTAAATACAGTAGATGAGCTGCTAATACAGAATAATTCATATAAATTACCAGAGACCCTGGGTCAAAGATGAGAGCTTCCATGTCACATCCCATCTTAGGATCTTAGGAGATGTTAAGCTCCAATTTAAAGTAATGTTGATCCGAAATTTTGTGGCAACAGGGCCGTGAGGCTAATTACCAGAATTTGAGATCAGTCACCTTCAATCCCAATGATTGGAACAATCAACTTCAATCCCAATAACTGGGCCAATCAAATTCAACCCCAATGACTGGACCAAACAAATTCAATCCCAATGACTGGACCAAACAAATTCAACCACAATGACTGGACCAAACAATTTCAACCCCAATGACTGGACCAAACAAATTCAACCCCAATGACTGGACCAAACAATTTCAACCCCAATGACTGGACCAAACAAATTCAACGCCAACGACTGGATCAATCAATTTCATCCCCAATGGTAAGCAGTACAGATATAACATTGTTCTTGTAAATTCCAAAGAATAGCTGTCCATATTGGCCAACAAAATCTGCCTCTCTGATTGGAATTAGACGTTTGCTTGACAACAGTGTAGGGAAGGTTCTATATAAGATGTTGAAAATGCTGGAGATTTGTTTTGATCTGAAGATGAAGGAAACCCCAGAAATGCACTGTGTCATTTCCTCTGCATGACACTGCTTGACATGTTTGCATAGCTGTCTTGTGGCTTCTGGCAAACAGAGAACAAAGGGTTTGCCAAAGGACCTTTAATCGGCAGTAGCATTTGAAGTGTTCACAAGAGAAGAACCTGTGAAGTAAATCTGATGATGGAGTTTTCAAATGTTGAAGCACTGATAGCACATTTTGGTTAGTTTCATTTAACTGTTCATTATAAGTCCTCAACAATGAAGACGGTGTTTACATCCGGTACCGCACGGATGGCAGTCTCTTCAATCTGAGGCGCCTGAAAGCTCACACCAAGACACAAGAGCAACTTGTCCGTGAACTACTCTTTGCAGACAATGCCACTTTAGTTGGCCATTCAGAGCCAGCTCTCCAGCGCATGACGTCCTGTTTTGCGGAAACTGCCAAAATGTTTGGCCTGGAAGTCAGCCTGAAGAAAACTGAGGTCCTCCATCAGCCAGCTCCCCACCATGACCACCAGCCCCCCCCCCCCCCCCCCCACATCTCCATCGGGCACACAGAACTCAAAACGGTCAACCAGTTTACCTACCTCGGCTGCACCATTTCATCTGATGCAAGGATCGACAAAGAGATAGACAACAGACTCGCCAAGGCAAATAGCGCCTTTGGAAGACTACACAAAAGTCTGGAAAAACAACCACCTGAAGAAACACACAAAGATCAGCATGTACAAAGCCGTTGTCATACCCACGCTCCTTTTCAGCTCTGAATCATGGGTCCTCTACTGGCATCACCTACGGCTCCTAGAACGCTTCCATCAGCGCTGTCTCCACTCCATCCTCAACATTCATTGGAATGACTTCATCATCAACATCGAAGTACTCGAGCTGGCAGAGTCCGCAAGCATCGAATCCATGCTGCTGAAGAACCAACTGCGCTGGGTGGGTCACGTCTCCAGAATGGAGGATCATCGCCTTCCCAAGATCGTGTTCTATGGCGAGCTCTCCACTGGCCAACGAGACAGAGGTGCACCGAAGAAGAGGTACAAGGACAGCTTAAAGAAATCTCTTGGTGCCTGGCACATTGACTACCGCCAGTGGGCTGATCTCGCCTCCAACCGTGCATCTTGGCGCCTCACAGATCAGCGGGCAGCAACCTCTTTTGAAGAAGACCGCAGAGCTCACCTCAATGACAAAAGACAAAGGAGGAAAAACCCAACACCCAACCCCAACCCACCAATTTTCCCTTGCAACTGCTGCAACCGTGCCTGCCTGTCCCGCATCGGACTTGTTAGCCACAAACGAGCCTGCAGCTGACGTGGACATTTACCCCCTCCATAAATCTTCGTCCGTGAAGCCAAGCCAAAGAAAAGAATAAGTCTTTAGACATGAAGTGGCATTTAATACTAATTAAAATGAAAGAAGGAGTTTCACTTCAAATCTTTCAGATCCCACAAAATATTTGGTTTAGATAATACAATTATGTAGATCCTGTTTCAATGTTGGAGACATGACTGCCAATTTAGACACAGCTTTGTAAAAATAGATAAACTATTTTCATTGACGTAGATTAAATAGGCATTTTCTCTGAGTGCTCTAGTTTTCTCCCTCCTTCAAAACATATGGATTTTGTCAGTTAATTGGGTGTAATTGGGTGGCAAGGAAAGGCTGGAAGGATCTTCCACTGTGCTGTATTGTTGAATTTAAATAAAAATGGAAGGTTCTGATTGTGAATTCGGTCTGACCGAGGCCACTGAAACAAGAGTGAAACACGAATGTCTGCAGACGCTGTGATTGTAGTAAAAGCACACAGAAATGCTGGAGGAACTCAGTTGGTCTCGCAGCGTCCATAAGAGTTCATTCTCACCTTTCCTTTTATTATATCCAATGAAAACTCATCAGGACTCCTCCCTCTGCCGTTCTTTAGTCTTTATACAGATACCTTCCTGCTTTTTGCTTTTATCTTGAAGAAGGGCTTAGGCCTGAAATGTCGGTAATATGTCTTTACCTCCTTTGGATGCTGCAAGTCCAGCTGAGTCCTTCCAGCATACTGAAAGAAGAGATGAGCAGGTAGGTTCATATCTAATCTCCAGTTATAACAAAAAATCCAGCATCCATTGTTTACAGTCAATAGGAATAGAAATCTCACATTCCTCCTTATGTCAGGAAGCACTAAAGCTATGCTTGAATGTTGATTAACAATTCCCTTAGCACTGTTTTCAAACTTAGTTAAGGGGAAGTCCAAAAATTAGATGGATTCAACTCTTTTTTTCACAAAGAAACATCATCACATCAAATAGAAAACCATTGGCTGGAAAGTCCATAAAGATCATTTTAAAAGGGTTATTTTGGGTTATTGCACATACACATCAATGCAAGGAAGGATTAGATTATTATATTTTATTTTTATGATATAACTCAAGTTGGATGATATAACTCAACACCTTATATTCTATCTTGGAAGCCTTCAATGCGATGGCATGAACATTGATTTTCTCCAACTTCCATTAACCCCCTCCACCCCTTTCTTTTTTTCCCTTTATCTCACCCTTCCTCCCTCTCTCCTTCTCTCCCCTCCCCGCCACAATTTCTCCTTACATATTCTACATATACCTCATAACCACCCCTCCATTCCTCCGAGGCACTCCATGCTTTCCTTTTCTCCCTTCAGCCTATAACAGATTCCCCCCATTCTCTCTCTCTAGCCAATCACAAGCCTCCCCCACCCCACCCTCTTTTTCCAATCTCTAAACATTCCTTTCTTTCACCAGTCCTGTCCCGAAACGTTGACTTACTGCTTCTACTAGATGCTGTCTGGCCTGCTGTGTACTTCAAGCATTTGTGTATTTTCATTTTAGATTATTATGGAGTAGGTTAACCTAGTCGGCACAATATTGTAGGCTAAATGGCTGCAATTTGCTGTAATGTTCGACGTAAATATATCTATTTGGGACCTTACATCTTATATTAGCCTATTAAAGCCTTAGATTGGGTTTGCTCTCTCCCTGGCCTAGATAAAGAAAACTGACTGACTGAGAGGTATTTAAAACTAAGAGATCAATAGACAGTAATTATATAACATGGTGGAACCATGGCAAATGTTTTTCTCAACACCCAGCTCCTCTGCAAAGTTAGATTATTTACTTTCACCTAAGAGAAGTTTAATTCTGCACCTGCCTGATTCACTTTTGCACACTCTCAGTCCTGCAATGGAGGATTAGGAGATTTCTACATCTAAGAGCCTAGAAGGCCCTCAAACAAGAGAGGGGGAAAGTAATGCCAAGGCTGATGGCAAGGCTGCTAAACAGACAATGAATGTAACAATGTACAGTGATGGACATGTAATAAGATAATGAAGAGACTGAACAGTTTTCTTTTTGTAAATAATTTATGGTGAATTTATTTGTGGTTTAAAAAATTAAGAGTCTAGAAGAGGATTTAGACCAGTGATTTTCGAACTGCACCCTAACAATCCACCTATTGCATAAGTGCTCTGTGATTAGTAAGGGATTGCTTAAGATGGTATGTGGGTGGAAAGAAAAAAGTTTGAAAACCACTGTTTTAATTGTACCTAATTGACTCATTATGCACATGGAAATGACAATTTTACTCAGGCAAAATATTTCAATAACAATTGGGTCTAGAGCAGTGGATCTCAAACTTCCCTTCTCACCCATATACCACCTTCAGCAATCCCTTATCAATCACAGAGCATTGATGGTATAGGGATTGCTGAAGGTAGAATGTGAGTTTAGGGGGGCAGTTTGAAAACCACTGATTTGAACTCAAAATTATCTGGACTCACAAATGTTACCAACTTAGCTACATTATTGCAGTGTGCAGAATTGGACCTTTCCACTGAAGGATGCAAAATCTTTTTGAATTGGGAGAGAAAATAAATGTGCTGCTTCATTCTGTTCAAATTAATAAATTCTGAAGCAGTGAGATCCACTATGTCATGAAAGATATGATGGGACTGGAGTGGAGGCATTGGGGATTCACCAGCATGTTTGTCTGGGATGGAACACTCCAGTTATGAGGAGGTACAGGACAATGGAGCTCTGATTTCTCTGGAGCAAAGGAGGTTCAGAGGTGACATGATTGAGGTATATAAGATTATGAGGGGGTTTTGATAGCGTAGACTCCAGCAAATCCTTCCCCTTATCAGAGCTAAATAAAATATTAACTTAACACTTAGATAGCAGTTGTTTAAAGTCTTAAAACTATTGTGTACTCATCAAAAGATCAGGAGAACGTTAACTCTGATTACCAGTGAAATGGGAAACCTTCTAGTAAATCGCTCCTCAGTCTAGAATTGAATGATAAAAGTATGAAACACCTGTATTAAAAGGAAATATTCCCCTCAAATGCTTGCTTTTTACCATTAAAGACTTTGAAGGGATAAATGAATCAAATAAAATTCCCGTTATCTGGAGTTCAAGCAATGGCAGCTTCAAGTAACTGGCAAAAAGAAAATCGAAGGAAATAAATAGGTAAAAAATACGGGCGTTTATAATTGGTGCCCCCTAGTGTTTAGTTCACCAATCATGAAACACACAACCTCAAGTAATGGAAAATTCACTGATCCAGTACATTCCAATCCCCATAGGTGCCGAATACTGGGGGTTTTAATATACCATTTTCCACTCTGATGTTTTCAAGAGGGTTACAAAAGTTCAGATGCTGGGATCTTGAGAGATGAGAAGCTGCAAGGTCCCAGCAAGTCAGGTAAGGTCATGGATAGAGTTTACCAATCAATGTTTCTGTTTGGGAGCTTTTATCAAGGCTGAAGTAGGAAAGGGTGATATCAAGTACATCAAAGAGGGAATTGGGGTGGGGGAGTAGCTGGGGGTGGGAGGTGTATTAGTCAGAAGGTGGGAGGGATGGAAAGGCAGGTGGAGGAAAAGACCACTGGGTGGAGTGGAAAGTTAGAGAGTAGGTAATGATGTTTGATAGCTGAATCTTAATCCATGGTAACGTCATTTGATGATATTCTGACACCTTGTGTAATCAAATACGTATTAATGAGTTTCAGCAAAATTTTCAACAGTGGCTTTTGTTTTGCAGATAATATTGTCACCAATTAAATACACTACATGTTGAAACCACAGCGGACATTGACTTAGCCTAAGTTATACTTCTTCATTAATCATGATTAGTTCAAACTACTCAATGATTCACTGCACAGTTCAAACAAAATTCATTAACTCAGTAGTTACCTAAAACTTTTAGTTGCACAACTCTAAGTTACTTTCCTAACTTTCATGGTTGGACGCAGAGGTCCAGACCCTTCTCAGAGATCATGATGCTGCCTTCAGATCGAGGGGCACAAGATGTCATTAAAATCAGCTAGGGCAGAACTCACCCTTGCAATCCAGAACACAAAGCGTGAATACGCACAGAATATCCATGGACACCTGTGTGACGCCGGCGACATGAAGCACATGTGGCAAGGGATCAAAACTATAAAAAACCACAAGACAACCTTGCAAGGTAAAGACATCTATGCCTCACTTCCAGTCAGAGTGAAAATCTTCCATGCATGGTCTGATGAGAAGAACAGGATGATGCTGAAGAAAGCTCCATGTACCCCTGATGAATGGGGCCTCTGCATAGCTCCGGCCAAGGTGAACCCACACAAGGCAGCAGGACCAGACAACACACTGGATCAAGTATAGAAGGACTTAGCAGACCAACTAACAGAGGTCCTTACAAATATCTTCAACATGTCACTGCAGCAGTCCATTGACCCTGTGGGATTCAAGGCAGCCACCATCATCCTGGTACCAAAGTGGGTAACAGGCCTCAATGACTACCGCTCAGTGGCACTGACCTCCACCATCTCATGATGGAATGCTTCAAAGCACATCTCCCAGAGACACCGGACCCATTTCAATTCACCTACGGATCATTTGAGACTCTCATATTTAGACATACAGTACTGTAACAGGCCAATTCAGTTCTATGAGTCCATGCTGCCCAATTTACACCCCATTAACCTCCAACCGCTGGTACACTTTTTTGAAGGGGGGATGAAACTGGCGCTCCTGAAGAAAACCCACGCAGACACGGGGAGAACATACAAACTCTTTACAGACAGCGTGGGATTCGAGTTCAGGTCTGGACCCAATCACTGGCACTAACCACTATGCCAATCATGTGAAACAATATTTATTTATTTGTATATATGAATACTTGTCCCATGTACATATTGTTTGTCCGTATATGTGTAATATCTGGTTGTGTGTCTGCATGTTTTGCACCAAGGACCAGAGAACATGGATTGTGCTTGTGCAATCCAATGACAATAAACTTGAACCTGAATTTGATTAATCTAGCTGCAGTGGAACTAATCTTCGTGACAAATGGGAGACTGATCTGCTGACAACACCTCCATTCCTTATTCCTAATGAAGCTTCAGTCATCAGACTGTATGCACAGCTGCATTCTCCATCATGGACATTTTCAGTTCCAAGTCATAGAGTCATAGAACATTACAGCACAGTACAGACCCTTTGCCCCACAAAGCTGTTCTGACCTTTAAACCTTCTCAACAAACTAAACCTGGCCAACTTCACATCTATAACTCTCTATTTCTCTTGCATTCATGTGCCTGGCTAAGAGGCTTTTTAAAATGTCCCTATTGTACCAGCCTCCACCACCACCCCTGGCAATGTATTCCAGGCATTTACCACTCTCTGTGTGTAAAAAAAAACTCGCCCCTGATGTCTCCTCTAAACTTTCCTCCCATCACCTTGTATGGATGATCTCTGGTGTTTGCTACTTTTGCCCAGGAAAAATGGACTGGCTGTTCTCCCTTATCTTTGTCTCATAACCTTGTAGACCCCTATTAGGTCACATCCCATTCTTCTTTTCTCCAAAGAGAAAAGTGTGTTAACCTTGCCTCATAAGCCATAGAACCATACAGGATAGCACAAGAATGTGGATCTCCCAGTGGCCACCTATTTCAATTTCCCACCCCATTTCCTTGCTGACATGGTCTCATGCACTGCAAGACTGAGACCACCCACAAATTGGAGGAACAAAACTCCTATTCCGTCAGGGCACCCTCCAACTGGCATTAACACTGACTTCTCCGATTTCCCTCCTCTCCTCCCCAAACGTTCCCTGTGCCTTCTTTCCTCTGGCTTGGTCACTCTTTCCCCTAACTTGCTTTCACAGAGCCAAAATCTCCTACTATCAATTCTCACCTTTCCTCTTTCCTGTCCTCCGATTACCACCTTTTGTCTGTTGGTCTGTACTCCTCCACCTGCCCTTTCTTCCCTTCTACTCTGCCTTTTCATTCAGGTTCCCATCGGCTTTCCGCTCATATCTTGAAGAAGAGCTCAGGCCGTAACATTGGTTTTATCTTTTCCTACTATGGATGCTGTGAGACCTGCTGATTCCTCCAGCCCATTGTACCCATACTAGCATGGGTAGAGCCTTGGCTGATTGGCAGGGAACAATCATTTTCTGATTGGCTGCCAGTTGCTAGTGGTGATCCACTGGAGTCCGTGTTGGTGCTGGCTCTTTTTCTGTTGTACATTAATAATTTGGATAATGGAATGAATAGCTTTGTGGCCAAGTTTGCAGATGATACAAAGAAGGTAGGTGGAGGAGTAGGTAGTGTAGAGGAAACACGAAGGCTGCAGACAGATTAGGAGAATGAGCAGAAAAATGGTAAATGAAATGAAATGTTGGGAAGTGTACGGTCATGCCCTTTGGTCGAAAAAGTAAACAGGGAGACTTTTTTTTTTAATGGGGAGAAAATTGAAAATACCCAGATGCAAAGGGACCTGGGAGTCCTCGTGCAGGGTAGCCTAAAAGCAAGCTTGCATGTTGAATCGGTAGTGAAGAAGGCAAATGCAATGCTGGTGTTCATTTCAAGATGAATAGAATACAATAGCAAGGGTGCGATGTTGAGGCTTTATAAGGCAGTGGTGAGACCTCACGGAGTATTTTGAGCAGTTTTGGGCTCCTCATTTAAGAAAAGATGTGCTGATGTTGGAGAAGCTTCAAAGGAGGTTCACTTGGATGCTTCCGGGAATGAAAGGATAATCATATGAGGAGCAATTAACAGCTCTTGGCATGAATTTATTGGAATTTAGGAGAATGACAGGGGATCTCACTGAAACATTTCAAATGTTGAAAGGCGTGAACAGAGTAGTTATAGAAAGGTTGATGAGAAAAGTCAAGGATGAGAGGACACAACTTCAGGATTGAAGGGCACTGACTTAAAACAGAGATGCACAATGATTTCTTCAGCCTGAGGGTGGTAAGTCTGTGGAATTTGTTGCTACAGGTGGATGTGGAGCCAGGTCATTGGGTGTATTTAAGGCAGAGATTGAAAGCTTCTTCAGTAGCCAAGCCATCAAAGGTTATGGGGAGAAAGCTGGGCTGTGGGGTTGAGTGGGGAAATGGATCACTTCATGATTAAATGGTGGGGCAGACTCAACAGGCTGAATACCTATTTCCACTCCTCTGTCTTATGGTCTGCAGACATTTGTATTGCATTCCATATTTAAGAGCTTTTTAGCCAGACATTGAATAGGCAAAGCACTGAGGATGAAGCTGGTGAATGGAATTAGTGTGGATGGCCAATGAGATCAGCATGTTTCTGAGTTGTACAACTCCATGGTTCAGTGATTGTTTTGTTTCTTCTGAATCTGGCATCAACTCAACAAGGACAATTAGTTTGTCATCGTGACAAGCCATTACATCTCTTTTATTATGTGAACCTTTTACTAAGTTACCAGTGTCTGGTGAATTTGCAATGTTCTAAGTTTATGTTACTCCCCATAAAGCAATAAATTGTTACTAGTGGGTAAGTAAGACACTGTTACGTCTGGTGAAACAGAAAAAAATCTGCAATTCTGAAATCCTGAGAAAACACTGAGATGCTGGAGGGAATAGTATTGATTAATGAAGAATTATAGTTTCTAGGGACAGTCATTGTTCGCTGCGGTTTTAACATGAACTGCGTTTAATTGGTAACAATGTTATCTGCAAACCAAGAGCCACTGTTGAAAACTTTGCTGAAACTCACCCTGTCCCAATCCTTCTACCACTCTCCACCTCTCTCACTTCCTGTTAAATACCCTATCACTTCTTGCTCCCCCTCCCAGCTTCTTCCCTTCTCACCCCATTGACATACTTGATTATCACCCCTTCCCATTTTAGTCTCAATAAAGGGTCCTGACATGAAACATTGATTTTCCCTCCAGAGATGTTGCCTGACCTGTTGACTTCCTCCAGCAGCTCCTTGCTTACTGCTGTTATAGATTTGGTTTTCTACCCGATCTTAACTACGGTTACTTCATTCTCTGAAAACTATAATTTCACAGCTGGTGCGGATTCCAGTTATCTCCAGGTGCAAATCAAAATATGGGTCTGACTGTTGCGATGACATAACATTGGCATTGTCTTTTATGAAGGATTTTGTGGCACAGCAGAGAATAAAATGCAGAACTTTGCAGAGAGCTGTGGATATTCCCTCTGATATGTACTGAAACACATCAAGTGCCATATCAGGCTTTGAAGGGAAAAGCTTAGTTCAACCTGAAGTGCATTCCCAATACATTATCACATCATATTGCTTCAAGAACCACCTAAAGATCACATCCTTTTGGAGACCAAACATTTTTTTTTAAAAGTTCAAAGTTTACATTTATTGTCAGTCTACACACAAAATCACATATAACCCCGAGATTATTTTCCCTATGGGCCAGGTAGAACTTCTACTTATCAATAGTGCAAAACACTGTACTCAAGTAAAGATATGTATATTTTTAAAAAAAGAGAAATGTAAACAAAGAAAGAAATTTAAAGAAACTGACTGCAATTCAGAAAATAAATATTCAATAATAAATAATGTGCAAAGTAAGTGTCTCTGATTAGTTTGTGGTTGAGGGGTCTGATGGTGGAGGGGGAGTAACTGTTCCTGAACCGGTGGTACGTCTTGTGGCATTTTACCTCTTTTCCTAATGGCTGCAGTAAGAACAGAGCATGTACTGGATGATGTGGATCCTTGATGATGGCTGCTGCTCTCCGATGGCAGCATTCCCCGTAGATGTTCTCGATGGTGGGGACAGTTTTGCCCATGATGCACCAGGCTGTTCCACTACCTTTTGCAGGGCTTTCTACTCTTTTCATCTCATTCATTCTGGGCACAAGGGACAGCATGGACATGATGGGCCGCAGGGCCAGATTCAGTGCTGTACAAAATTGTGGCATGGCCATTGTAAAACTAATTGCCATCGAGAGAGCATTCCTGAACAGCTGCAGCCAGAATGGTGAGGAGACTCTCCTCGTGTGCTGAAAGGTTCTTGGATTCCAAAGCTGGTTACCCCATTAACCAAGGAGTTTGACAAATGTAGATTCAAGTCACATTTTAAAGACTTTGCAGGCTCTCTTGGCTGATGTCCCCACTGAATGCAATTGGAGTACTGAGTTTGCAAAGATCCTTTCTTTCCTACAGGAAGTTATATCGATGTCCTGGAAGTATTTTGTCTGCAGGGATGAAGACATTGCTAGTAAGGTCAACATCTATTTCCCACTACTTGTACTGATTGCTGCTCAGGTGAGGATCAAAAGAGGTCATTTGAATAAAAACGGAAAATGCTGGAAATACTCAGCAGGTCTGGCTGCATCCGTGGGAAACAAAACAATTTATGCTACTCATTATATTCCAGCAGTGGCAAGCCTTTGTCTTCTAATCATCCATTCCACACTGTCTGACTCACTCACTCCACTTGGCCCCTTACTTTCTCTTCTCTCTCTCCCTTTGTATGTCACCTGCCAATCCACTTCCTCTGTCCATCATGTATCACCCCTGACTGGTTCACCAATTCCGCGTGAAGTCCCTGCCTCGTCCCTCCCATCCGGCTCGCTACACTCTGCTTCTGTAATAACTTTCCTCAGTCCAGACAAAGAGTTTCAGCTCAAAGTGTCATCCATTCTGCAGGTAACTAATTCACGATGTGAAAACAAGTGCGCAGACTCTCATAACTATTAATTGAATCATAGAGCATAAAACATTGCAGCAGAGTCCAGCCCCTTCAGCCCATAATGATGTGATGATCGATATAAACCACAATCTAAACCTTCTCCACCTCATACCCATAACCCCCCATTTTTCTTGCATCCACATGCCTGACCATGAGCCTTTTAAATGTCCCCATTTTATCAGCCTGCACCACCATCTCTGGCAATGCATTTCAGGCACCCATTACACTCTGTGTAAAATAACTTACCCCTGACCTCCTTGAAACTTTTCTCCTCTCATCTTATACGGATGTCCTCTAGTCCCCTCAGGAAAAAGATGCTAGCAGTCTAACCTATCTATGATAATCTTATAGACCCCTCTTATAAACCCCTCATCCTTCACTCCAAAGTAAAAAAATCCCAGCTCTGCTAACTTTGCCTCAAAAGACACATTCTCCTATCCAGGCAACATCCTGGTAAATTTCCTCTGCAATGTTTTCACATCCTTTCTGTAATGAGATGACTAGAACTGAACATACTATTCCAAGTGTGGTCTAACTAGACTTTTATAGAGCTGCAAGATTACCTTACGGCTCTTGAACTCAATTCCCCAACTAATGAAGGCAAGCAAACCATAAACCTTCTTAACTATTCTATCAACCTGCATGGAAACCTTAAGAGATCTCTGGATTTGGACCCCCAAAGTTACCTGTTCTTCTGTACTATTAAGAATCCTGATATTAACCAAGTTCTCATCCTTCAAATTCAAAGTGCTTCACTTCACACTTATCCGATTTGAACTCCATCTGCCACCTCTCGACCCAACTCTGCATCCTGTGTCTGCATCCTGTTGTAACCTACACTCTTCTACACGATCCACAACACCTCTAACCTTCATGTCATCTGCAAACTTACTGGCCCATTATTCCTCTTCTTCATCCAGGTCATTTATAAAAATGACAAAGAGCAAAGGTCCCAGAACAGATCCCTGTGGAACTCCACTAGTCACTGACGTGCAGACAGAATATTTTCCATCTATTATTACCCTCTGTTTTCTGCAGGCAAACCAATTCTGAATCCACAGAGTCAGGATTTGATGAATCCTATGCCTCATGACTTTCTGAATGAGTATCCCAACAGGAACCTTGTAAAGTGCCTTATTAAAATCCATATACACCACATCCACCACCCTACCTTCATCAACTTCTTTTGTTGCTTCCTCAAAATATTCAATTAGGCTCCTGATGCATAACCTACTCCTACAAGCCATATTGGCTATCCCTAAAATGACTATCCTTCTCTGTCCCTAAGAATCTTCTCCGCAGTTTTCTGACCACTAACGTAAAAGTTCATGGTCTACAATTCCCAGGATCCTCCCCTCACCTTTTATAAACAAGGGGACTACATTTGCCATTCTCCAATTCTGGTACCTCCCCTGTGGCCAGGAAGGATGCAAAGATCATTGCCAATCCCCCAGCAATTTTGTCCATCGCTTCCTGTAGTAACTGGGGTATATTTTGTCCAGTCCTGGGGTCTTATCAACCTGAATCTTTTAAAATGCTCCCGCACATAAGCCTGTTCTGTACTGACCTCATAATGACCAAGGTTCCTCTTTCTGGAGAACAATAAAACAAAGTATTCACTGAGGACATCCCCAACCTCCTCTGCCTCTAGGCACATGTACCCCCCTTTAACTTTAATCAGACCTACTGTCACTCAAGTTTTCAACTAACAATTCTGGACACACACTGTTGCATCCAGACAATGAATAATTCAGTTAGCACTGGTTAGATGCCAAAACTACTGACAGGAGTTGGCAACAGTTGGGATTGTTGAAAATTCGCAAGCCAATAAGATTGCTCATTGCGACCATGGGTACATTTTAAAGATTATTTTTTATTGTCATGCAATAAAACAGAAAATGTGAAACTGCACTGAATTTCCATTAGGCCACCTTAAAGCAGACAAGGATTCCCTATCAGAAAAATAGTCAGGTGCCCCTTTACAGCCAGAGAAAGAGAAGCAAAAATGAGTCCCCTCGAGTCATTGAATGTCTATGGATTCGGCTCCAGTACTTCCACAGCCTTCAACAAGCCAATCTCCAGATGCACACCTCTGACACGATCAGGAAACTTCCAGCATTCTCTCTTATCCCGGTTCTGATAACTGGGACCCCTTCAGCCAGTCTCGAGCCAGTTTCTAGCGGTCTGCAGCCTGGTACGAGTTCTTTAACTGCAGTTGCTAGCAGCCTGCATCTTTCATGGGTACCTTGCCTCAAGTCACGAACACCTAGCCTCCTGTGTGTTTTTCAGCCTCAGAGACCCTCACTGGTCTACCGCCAAGGTCATTGTCCCGAGGGTCATCTCCTCTGTTTCTCCTTCTCAAGCGGGAGGGCCTTGTCGCCCTGTTTTCTGCTGCCATGTGCCAGTCCTCTGCTTCCCCAGAGTCTGCAACCCCTTATGTCTGGTGCAGATCATAGGTGTCACGATCTAAGGCCAGACACCGCAGCTGTGGGATTTTAAATAAACTACCGTCAGCTCCTGTAACAGGCTGTTTAAAGCCTGTACAGAGCCGATGGCAGTCGGACTGTGTGGTTGGACCCTGCGGCGGAGTGCTGAAACTTCGTTCCCCTCCTTCCCCAGGTCTGCACCAGTGCAGCACTGCTGTTACAACAGCTCTGGCAGTACTGCCATTTTTAAAATTGAACTTAGCTCTCGAACACTCATGTAATATATAATTTTTTATTCAGACCCTGTTATATTCAGTAAAAAGGCCACATTATGTTATTTCAAAGACAAGCAACAGGATATTCTTGGTTCAAGGCCAAATTTATTCCTCAACAGGTATTTTTAAAGCAGCTCACTGGTCAATATCATTTTTATCTGTTCAGAGAAGCTTGCAGTTAGTTTGTCCCCTACATTTTCCACAAAAAATAATGACCACGCTATAAAATCCCAGACTCGAGGAAACATCCTCTCCCATCTCACCCTATCCAGGCCTTTCAAGATTCAATAGGTTTTAATGAAATCCCCCCCTCATTCTTCTAAAATCCAGTGTGTACAATTGCAGATCTTTCAAATGCCCTTCATATAAAAACCATTTCATTCCAGATAAACTTCATCTGGACCCTCTCCAATGTTAACACATTCTTCTTTAGATATGGAGCCCAAAACTGATCACAATATTCCAAATGTGCCTTATAAAGCCTCAACATCACATCCATGCTTTTATATTCTATACCTCTTGCAATGAATACAAGCATTCCATTTGCCTTCCTTACCACTGACTCTACATGTAAGCTGGCCTTTTGGGAGTCCTGCACAAGAACTCCTAAGTTCCCCTGTACCTCTGATTTCTGGATTTGTTGCCCATTTAGAAGATAGTCTGTGACAAGGGTAGCGAAACTTTGAATTTTTAATTTAGACATAGAGCATGGTAACAGGCCATTTCGGCCCACAAGTACATACCGAGGGTGTAGGTCAATTGGGCAGCAAGGTCTCATGGGCTGAAATGGCCTGTTATTATGCTCTATGTCTAAATTAAAAAATAAAAATTAGAAGTTTAGCCATACCTGGTCTATGATATTCCATCCAGCAAAGTGCATGATCATACACTTCACTACACTGGACTCCACCTGCCATTTCCTTGCCCAATCTCCTAACCTGTCTGTTGTTCTGCAGACTCAGTGCTTCCTCAACACTATCTGCCTCTCCTGCGATCTTTGTATTGTCTGCAAACTTGGCCACAAGCTTAGCTAATCCATCATCCAAATCATTGACGTGTAACATGAAAAGCAGCAGCCCCCGTTCCGAGCCCTGCGGAACACCACTGGTCATCAGCAGCCAACCCAGAAAAGGCCCCTTTTATCCCCACTCTTCATCCTGCCCATCAACTAATCTTTTATCCATGCTTGTAGCTTTCCAGTAATAATTCGGGCCCTCATCTTGCTTAGGAGCTTTTGTCAAAGGCCTTTTGAAAATCCAGGTAAGCCACATACACTGACTGATTTAATCTGTCCTTCCTCTTGTTTCTTTCCTTCAAGAATCCTGGCAAAGGGCTCAGGCCTGAAACTTTGATTGCCTTTTATTTACTTCGGATGCTAGGTGTCCTGCTGAGTTTCTCCAGCACTTTTGTGCATTGCACTCAACTCCAGGACCTGCAGACTTTCTTGTTTCTCTCCCTTTTGTCTATTTCAGAATATACAAAAAAGGGGTGGGGAAATTAGACATTAAAAATGGCCAGTTCTCAAACAAGTGCAAAGAGCAAGTTGGAGAATTCAGTATTGAGTTTTGCAGGAAGATGAGGTGATGGTTATGTTGATGGCTAGAGGCTCTTCCCCACCCCCACCACCCTGCCCCCCAGGCTGAAATGACTTGCATGAGGGGCATGGTTTTAAGGCACTTGGGAGTAAGTACAGGGGAGATGCAAGTTTTACACACAGAGAGTGGTGGGTGCATGAAATGCGTTGCCGGAAACAGTGGTGGAGGCAGGTACAATAGCATGTTTTAAGAGACGATTAGATGAGTACATGGAATTGAGAAGAATTCGAGGCAGTTGTTACAGTAAGTTATTATATTGGCACAACATTGTGAGCCTGTTTTGTGCTGTAGATTTATTTGTTCTTCAAGCCTGCATGGGTCTGGCGAGAGTGCAGGGGGAACAGACAGAAAAGTTAGAGTGGGAATGAGAGAGTGAATTAAAGTGGACTGGAAGCTCAGATCTTTCCTGGAGACTGAGCAAAGGTTCTCTGCAAAACAGCTGAAGATATTCCAGAAGGCGCTATGTAAGTACTTTTCTTCTCTTGGTTTAGGAGAAGTCACTAATTGATTAAGAGCCATGGTGTTTGTCTTCTTAAATCTAAATTAAAGTGCCAGCCTCAGTTTGCGGACAGTCTTGCGAACATTTTTTTAAATTTAAATTTAGACATACAGCCCAGTAACAGGACTTTTCAGCCCACAAATCCGTGCCACCCAATTGCACCCAGTAAGGCTACAAACCCTGGAACGTTTTGAATGGTGGGAGGAAACTGGAGTCCCTGGGGAAAGAAAATCCACGCAGACATGGCGCTGTAGCAGCGTTGCACTTAACTGTGCCGTGCGTACATTTTTCTCCATACTTCTTGCCAAGAAGTTCTCACAGTGGAAACCGAGGTTTGATGGTTGAAGCAGACGTGATGTTGCTTGCTTGAAATGCATTCCGCATTTCATTTCCTTATGCAAAGTACTTTGATCTTAAGGCATCACTATTCCAATGACCCATGTTTCCAGGAAATGTTCTTGAAGTAGTTTTGTGCAGCAGTCTGTGAGAATTTTAGAATCACATTATAAAGGTCATTGAACTTTTGAAATGCAATAAAATCCTCTCCTATAAAAAGGATGTAGCAGTTAGTGCATGGTTCAAGTAGAGGGTGTACAAGAGAGAATTTCAATCTGCAGCCTTCTTTTACTCCCATCTGGAACTATTCCAGGGAATAACTTCTTAAAATAGATTACAGTCATTTTAGCCCTGTCAATTCGAAGTCCGAGCTTTATGCTGAAAACAACCAATTGTCGTGTGAAAATAATTAAATATTGATTCTTTTTTAATGTCCTTTGACTTTTTCACTGATCAAAAGAGCTTGAGGAAGACAGTGGAATATACGTGTAATCTTGCTTGCACACACTGGCAATGAGTTTAACAAAAATAAAATATAACTACAGCCTAGAGAAAAGTAGATAATCCCTCGGCCTCCATTGGTCACTGAGACCGAAGCCCTCCTGTCAAAGAGGGAGAGAACGGACCATTTAAGGGGGAAAAACCTCAATCAGAATTTCTTGTCGTGAACATGCGTCACCAAATTTGTTGTTCCACGGGAGCATTTATTGCCACAAATTACATTTCTTAAAAAAGTAAGTTATTGCAAAAATAATTTTTGAAAGCGAGGTAGTGTCTGTGGTTCAGAAATCTGACGGTCGAGGGGAAGAAGCTGTTTTTGGGTGTTAGTCTTCAGGATCCTGCACCACCGTCCTGATGGTAGCACAGTACGTTTCTGATTTTCCAGAAACTTGATTAAGTGGATTTTTCAGATATTTGGGAATTTTCTCAAGGCAGACCAGCAGCATCAGAAGAACACGTATCCATGCTTAAACAACAGCAAATAACAACAGAAGGTTTTTCAAGCTTGAAATAATGACATCGACAGTGCTATCTGCAGACCTTTTTGCCATTGCAGCCACTGTGTATCTTCCAACAGTACTGTGCATGAGATTGCCATTGATTCAAAATGGTGCTAACAGCACGACAGACCCACACCAGAGATGTATCTTCCAAGAGCCCCCTTGAATCCAATTGCAGTAAAAAATGTGACTGACCCCTACCTGAGCTGTATCTTTCAACAGTACACGAGATCTCCATTGATTCCAATGGCATCATAGAACTACTTGAGCAGCTGGGTGAAATCTTGGCCTTGCAGCTGTATCTTAGACATTAATTCAAAATGGTGCTAATCACACTAGAACTCCACTTGAGCACTGTGGGTAAAAAAAAAATCAACTTTTTTTCAAATCGTGTCTCATGTCTCACCCGAAAAAAACTTACAGATATTTGGAATTTTGGTTGGTCGGTTTTTGGTTCATCAAATACATGCTGACGTGAGAAGAGGGTGTGGCCTGCGTACTGAGGGTCCTTGATGATAGACAGCATATGGTTCCCTGGTTCTGAGGGCAGTCATTTTTATACCAGTTTAGTTTGCATTGTATGATGTTGCCAATTTGAGCTAAGTTTGCGGGAGACTGGACTGAATGCCGAATGATTCAGAGTTCAAATTCCATTCCAGAAACTTTGAGTCATGCAGTCACGTGGGACCAAATAGGCCCAACTCATCCATGTCAACCAAATTGGCATTCTGGGCTATTCCAATTTGCCTGCATTTAATCCCATGTCCTTCTGAAACCCTCCTATCCATAATATCTGTCCAAATGTGTTTTGGACCTTGCAATTGTACCCGCTTCTATATTTAAATTAATTTCCAAAATGCTGTGCCTTTGGTTGAAATGTTCTACAAATATGTCCACATTCTTTTGAGTTTAGAAGAAATGAGGGGTGGCCTTACTGAAATATTTCTGATTCCAAGTGAACATGACCAAGGAGATGTTCAGGTGATTTCAGTCTTGGGAGAGGGTAAACAGTTATAAGGGGGGCGGGGAGGGGCGGGGGTGATCATGTAGAAATTTATTTCACAGTGCATGGCAAATCTTGGGAATTCTCTAACCCAGATGACTGTCGAAGCTAAATCATGGTGTATTTAAGGAGGAGATTGATGTATTATTGAACACTAAGGAAATTAAAGGCTACTTTACATTCATGGCTGTCAACATCTCTTAAGATCTATGCTAGGGCATCATGAAGAAGGCTCATCAGCAGTGAGCTTGCTTTCTTTTCCACAATTTTCCACCAAAACCCTTTCTCTTAGAGAATCAACCAGTTTTTCAAAGCCCAATACAGTAAAACCCTTGGCTTCTGGCCCCTATAGGGACTGGTAGATGCCAGATAAGTGTATTTTCCGGTTGCTTGAGACTTGCTCTTACAATGCCTACCTATTGCACCTGCATTAAGAATAAACAGTATGTTTTTGAAAACTTTATTTATTTAAAGATTGTTAACAGAAATAGTATATAATCCAATATAGTAATTTTATATAATTATATATAAGAAAAGATATTAAAAAAAATAAACACATAAGCACACAAAAAAACAAGAAAAAAAATCCCTCCCACCCTATCAGCCAGCTCTCTTGAGAGCTAAAAAAGTTTAAAAAATATATAATACATCAAAGTACATCTAAATGCATATATTCCACTTATTAAAGAAAAAAAGAATAATTATCATTGCCGGTTGTATATAATTTTTTTCCGTAACAATACAAGCTTTCAATTCATTATGCCCTTGAGTCATATTAATCACTGTATTATCCTTCTATGTACTAGCTACACATTTTTGAGCTACAGACAATACTAAACATACAAATGCAATTTGAAACTTATCCAACCCTCATCCCTTTAAAGAAACCATGTAAAATAAACAGTTTAAAAGTTTAAAGAAACTACACCGTACTTACACTGTATAAACTTCACTTGCATGAATATATAAAGCACTTTATTTTCAGTCACATCCTTTGAAAAAATTTAACCGTCGCTGCTTCTGCAGGTTCCTCCCCCTCCATGGAGCTGCCCGAAAGATGAGCAATAACATTATAGATAACTAAACCCCCCCACCACCTTCCCCAAGTTTACACATAAAACCTCTGACTGGGTGACTCTTCTTCTTTCTTCTTCTTCTTTGGCTTGGCTTCGCGGACGAAGATTTATGGAGGGGGTAAAAAGTCCACGTCAGCTGCAGGCTCGTTTGTGGCTGACAAGTCCGATGCGGGACAGGCAGACACGGTTGCAGCGGTTGCAGGGGAAAATTGGTTGGTTGGGGTTGGGTGTTGGGTTTTTCCTCCTTTGCCTTTTGTCAGTGAGGTGGGCTCTGCGGTCTTCTTCAAAGGAGGTTGCTGCCCGCCGAACTGTGAGGCGCCAAGATGCACGGTTTGAGGCATTATCAGCCCACTGGCGGTGGTCAATGTGGCAGGCACCAAGAGATTTCTTTAGGCAGTCCTTGTACCTTTTCTTTGGTGCACCTCTGTCACGGTGGCCAGTGGACAGCTCGCCATATAATACGATCTTGGGAAGGCGATGGTCCTCCATTCTGGAGACGTGACCCATCCAGCGCAGCTGGATCTTCATAAGCGTGGACTCGATGCTGTCGACCTCTGCCATCTCGAGTACTTCGACGTTAGGGGTGTAAGCGCTCCAATGGATGTTGAGGATGGAGCGGAGACAACGCTGGTGGAAGCGTTCTAGGAGCCGTAGGTGGTGCCGGTAGAGGACCCATGATTCGGAGCCGAACAGGAGTGTGGGTATGACAACGGCTCTGTATACGCTTATCTTTGTGAGGTCTTTCAGTTGGTTGTTTTTCCAGACTCTTTTGTGTAGTCTTCCAAAGGCGCTATTTGCCTTGGCTCTTACTAAGCAGGTATAAGGAGACAATTTAAGAGAGTCACCCCAACAACGAGCAGCATCAACCAGCTCTTCATCCTGGGCGACGCCACTCCTTTTTCCACACAACTTTATTCAAACAGCTGCTACGAGCAAAGCACGACCAAGGCTCTCCACTGGCTGAATATTTGCTCCCGTCTTCACCAAAGGTTTATGTCAGAGAGCATTTACTTTTACAATTTTATTCTTATTTATTTTAATTTTTAAAATTTATTTTCCTCAATATTTTTGCTGGTTGCTTGAGGCTGCCAGTTGCTTGAATTCTGGATACCAGGGGTTTTACTGTACATCACAAAACCTGAGCTATCAGGGTGACTTTGTAAACATTTCATAGCTTTGTCAGAAGTTGGGAGGCTTGACAGTTGACTATTTCTTCTCTCATTCAAGACCATTAACAGAGTTAGATTTCCTATCCTATCTGAGGAGACATTTCAGAGACAGGCAGAATAGTCAGAGACAACATGTTTGCCTCCCTATGGATTATTACAGTAATTCCATGCCAGTAGATTTCAGATTTATTGTCAGAGCACATGCACGATATGAATTCTTTTCCTGCGGGCCAGGCAGAATTCCTGCTTATTGGTAGTGCAAAAAAATACCACACAGCGTGTACATGTAAAGAAATAAAGAAATTTTAAACAGATAACGAATGTAAATAAACCAGTTGCGCAGTATAGACAGAATAAAAGAAAATCAATGAAATGCAAAAGTGAGAGTCCTTAAAGGAGTCCCTGATTGAGTTTGTGGTTGAGGAGTCTGATGGTGGAGGGGGAGCAGCTGTTCCTGAACCTGGGGGTGCAAGTCTTGTGGCATCTGTACCTCTTTCCTGATGGTAGCAGCGAGGACAGACGGTGTGCTGGGTGGTGTGGATCCTTGATGATTACTCCTGCTCTCTGATGGCAGTGTTGCCTGGAGATGTCCTTGACAGTAGAGAGGGTTTTGCCTGTGATGTCCTGGATTATGTCCACTTTCTTTTGCAGGGCTTTATGCACAGGGGTACTGGTGTCCCCATACCAGAGTGGACCAGAGAGGACTAGTCAGCACACTTACCACCACACATTTGTAGAAATTTGCCACATCAGTGGTTAGATTTATCATTATTTAATAGCTGAATTTTAATTGCCTTTCTAGGTTCTGAAGCCACATCCTTAGTCCATCACCCCAGGTCTCTGCTACACTCCCTTAATTCGCTCTATTTGAATTAACTAAGATAATTATCTTGAATTTAACAGTCTCTCAATCCCATATAATCTCCTGTGCTTCCCGTATTGCTAGACGTTCAATAATGATGAAATGGAAAGATGTTGTCCCTCCTACTTATACTCAATGTCTATCCGATATGATGCCATGTGTAACTTTAGAAAAAAAAAAGGTCAGATGCTCTACCAATGTAACAGGTTTGATTTTTTTAAAAATTATCAACTATTTTCATAATTTATAAGATTATTCAGATATGGTTTTGTGATTTTAGTCCTCTCTGAATGGTAGTAAACAATATGCAATGACCAACAACTTTGGAAGAGAATGGTGTAGATTTTGTCTTTTGTCTTTTTCAATTGGACATTTTATATTTGTTTAAGTGTGTAGAATATGTTTTTGCCTTTCTTTTAGTTTTTTTCCTGCATATAATTACTACACATGCATATTCCTTTTTACATGTTTACTCAGTTTAAGGGCTTTTTCTTGTTTACCACTATTGAAAACTAATAAAAATATAGAATAAGAAAATGGACATGGAGTCCAAAGGGTTAAACTATTGCATCTGCTGTCTAAAACTAGAACCAGAGACATTTGCCAAGCCTTTTCTCGGTTTTGTAAATTGCTCCCTGTCTGACTGACTGCTTCCAGGACTTTTAGCTTGGATTTGAGGCCAATTTAGTTTTGTACAAATTACCATGTCTCACAGCCACTCAGCTTGTTACATTCCACAGTGTGCTTCAAAAAAAATCGGAACAGGTGATGTTTACTAGAAGGTGCTGCAAATGAGAAAGAGTGTCCTGATCTGAGGAAATTACTGATTAAAATAACAAAGAGATTCCCACATGACGCAGACTTGTTAATTAAGATGCTGGCAGCTGTTTCACACATTCAGCAGCAGGATTCCAGCTGTTGTGTGCACTGTTCAGTGGGCAAGGCCAGCTTCGAATCGAAAAAGGCCCCATACATACATAGGACAATTAATGCAACACCTAGAATGTCTGGCACTCTGCAGCCTGCTTGATTGACACTCCAAATTACTCTCAAAGCATTTGCTCTCTTCGTCCCTAATGCCCTCTGGTCCCCGTTTGTACCACAATCTCCATCACATAATAGCCTGAAGATGCCTGAGATTGTCTGATCTTGGAAGCTAAGCAGGCTCAGTACTTGGAGGGGAGACCGCCCAGAAACACCAGGTGCTGTAGGTTTCTATGAGGGCACTGGGCAAAGTGGTGACTCTCTGTCTGCCTTACAGTAGTCAAAAGTTAAAGAATTTCATGCATGTTACAGTCTAAAAATGTAGAATTATGTGACGATAATGGAACTTTTACCTTTACCTTTAGTACCAGAGCACCACAGGGCTGCATTCTTAGCTCCCTGCTCTACACACTACACAACAATACAGTCTGCAAATTCACTGACAATACCACACTGGTGAGTTGTTATAAAAAGGGGTGATACACAGGAGGGAGATTGAAAACTTGGCTGAATGGTACACCAACAACAATCTCACACTCAATGTCACCAAAACCAAGGAGCAGATGTTGACTTCAGGAAGGGAAAACCATAAGTGTACAATCCAGTGATCATTGGGGGATCAGAGGTGAAGAGGGTGAGCAAATTTAGATTCTTGGGAGTCACTGTCTCAGAGGATCTTTCTTGGACCCAACACACTCATGATATAATGAAGAAAACACATTAGTTCCTCTACTTCCTGAGAAGTTTGCAGAGGTTTGGCATGACATCATACACCCTGGCAAATTTCTATAGATGTGTGGTGGAAAGTGTGCTGGTCTAGTGTGGGTCACCAATACATCTGAGGATAAAGCACAGGACATCACAGAGCAAACCCTCCCCTCCTCACCATCGACAACATCTACAGGAAATCTTGATCAATGTATTATGATCTTATATTTGAACAAAATTAATCATGCCTAATTATAACATAATTAAGTTTTATGTACAGTATAAGCCTTTCAGCTCCTGTTGGTGTTGTGTCTTATAAACCTTTATAAGAGACCATGGGAAAGAGGCAGCAGAAAGAAAAGAGTGCGTGCTGAGTGGTGAGGATCTTTGATGATTGCTGCTGCTTTCTGGTGGCAGTGTTCTCTGTAGATGTACTCAATAGTGGGGAAGGTTTTTGCCTATGATGTCCTGGGCTGTGTCCATTACATTTTGAAGGGCTTTACACTCAAAGGTATTGGTGTTTCCATACCAGACCATGATGCAGTTGGTCAGCACACTTTCCATTACAGACTCCCAAGAACTTAAATTTGCACCCCCTCCACCGCTGATTCCCCAATGATCACTGGATTGCACACCTCTGGTTTTCCTTTCCTGAAGTCAACTATCAGCTCCTTGTTTTTGGTGACATTGAGTGCAAGGTTGCTGTTGGTGCACCATTCAGCCAAGTTTTCATTCTATACACTGACTCATCCCCTTCTTTTATACAACCCACAACCATGGTATCGTTGGCAAATTTGTCAATGGTGTTATTGAAGTATGGAGCCACACAGTCATGAGTGTAAAGTGAGAAGAGCAGGGGGCTAAGAACAGAGCCCTGTGGTGCTCCGGTAGTGATGGAGATTGTGGAGAAGTTCTTGCCAACCTTAACTAATTGTGGCCTGAAGGTGAGAAAATCCATGATCCAATTACACAGTGGGGTGTTAACTCCCAGTCTTTGAGTTTGCTGATCAGTTTTACTAAGCAAAAGGTAAAGATATTTAACCAACCTTTCAGGCTTGTCCCCATCATCAAAGTATGGAAAAATGTCAGCAGGTGTCCAAACAAAATGGTAAGGAGGAAATGCAGGGAGAGGAGCATAGACCCAATGGTAGGAGGTAATAGGTGGATAATGGAGGGAAGAAACAGCAGCAAGAATGGGGAGGGAATGCCATCCGGTTGGAGAGTGCCCAGACGGAAAATCAGGCGTTGTTCTTTCAATTTACGGGCGGTCTTGGTGAGATAGTATATGAGGCCATGGACAGACATGGGAGTATGGGAGTGGGATGCAGAATTGAAGTGGTTGGTACTGGGTGATCCCTGTCACCCAGCTCTCATGCTGGGTGTTAACTGATCTTCCTTTTATTTCAAATTCCTAAATGTGCTCTATGCATGGCTGCATGAATGTGAGAGATAACCAGTTAGCCTGTTCATAGAAGAGCCCACCTCACTCTACTAGGTATAATGTGACAAATAAACTTTAACTTAGTCATAGACTCTTGCAAAACAAAAACAGGTCCACAGGTCCAGCTTGTCCAAGCCGAACAATATATCTTCTGGCTTTAGTTCCACTTGCTCGCATAAGGTCCATACCCCAATCCCCTCACATTCAATGTTAACTGAAGTGTTAAACGAAGAAACTAGCGTTTCTCAGGATCGTCCTCAATTTTGAATGATCACAGATTCCCATGAGTTGTTGAGGATCAGATTCAGAATTTATTGTCATGAATGTGACAAAATTTGTTGTTTTGCAGCAACGTCACAGGTGCAAATATCGCTATAAGTTACATTTCTTTAAAAATAAATAAATTAGTGCAAAAGAAGAGAAGATGTGAGGTAGTATCTCCATTCAGACATTTGATGGCAGAAAGGGAAAGAAATTGTTTTTTTTTCTGTTGACCATCACCTATTTACATTAATCCTACATTAATCCCTTTTTATTAATTTGCATCACCTTCTCCCTGAATTCAACCTTCACTGGGAATAATGGACAGTGGCCAGTGGGATGTCTGAGGAAGCCACAGCACCTGGAGACCACCGACATGGTCACAGGGAGAACATGCAAACTCCACACAGACAGCACCCAAGGTCAGGATTGAACCCAGGTCTTTGGCACAGCGAGGTAGCGGCTCCATTAGCTGAGCCACTGTGTCACCCAATGGTTTTGGACACTGTTTATTTTGCTTTCTTTAGCAAAGTTTGACAAATTAATGGGGTTTCTGTCCCTTACAAATCATTGTGGTGCATCAAATTCTTCTGGGCCACATCTCACCGGTAAGGCCAGATGTCAGCAAAAGAGGGCGATGCTGGTGATGTAAGGCCTGCTGAGTTTCTCCAGCACGTTCTTGTATATTCACTGCCAAACCAACCCCACCACACACTGGAGAAATATCACCTTGTATTTTGTCTCAACAATCTGCAACCAGAGGGCAATGGCATCGACCTCCAATTTCCATTAACCCCTCTCTCATGAGTCCCTCTCTTTCCTTCCTTCTCCTATCAGAGAGTCACTCTCTCAAACAGATTAGCAGAGTATGTACCAAAAATGGTAAATCTAGACCAAACTGGATTTATCAAAAAAAGATGCACAACAGACAATATTTGTAAATTTATTAACTTAATTCATGCAGTAGAAGGGAATAAAGCACCAACAGTAGCAGTTGCTTTAGACGCAGAGACGGCCTTTGACAGAGTAGAATGGAATTATTTGTTCAAAGTATTGCAAAAATTCAGTTTACCGGAGAAGTATATTAATTGGATTAAAGCATTATATAAGGGACCATTAGCGAAAGTGACAGTAAATGGACATGTATCAAAGCAATTTAACTTAAGCAGGTCAACACGGCAGGGATGCCCACTATCACCTTTATTGTTTGCGTTAGCTATAGAACCACTAGCAGAATTGATAAGAACAGAAAATAATATAAAAGGGATAAAAATAAAAGACAAGGAATATAAAATCAGTTTATTTGCGGATGATGTTATAGTATACTTAACAGAACCAGAACTATCAATAAAAGAATTATATAAGAAATTGAAGGAATATGGAGAAGTGTCGGGTTACAAGATCAACGTAAATAAAAGTGAAGCAATGCCTATGAATAATGTGGATTTCTCAAAATTTAAGAAGGAATCACCATTTAGATGGCAAATGCAAGCAATAAGATACCTAGGTGTACAAATAAATAAAAATCTCGGCCAACTATATAAACTCAATTATTATCCACTAATGAAAAAATTACAGGACGATTTAGAGCATTGGAAAGATTTACCACTAACACTAATAGGAAGGATAAACTGTATTAAAATGAACATTTTTCCAAGGATATTATACCTATTTCAGGCATTGCCAATACAACTAACAGAGAAATTCTTCAAGGAGTTAAAGAAAATAATAAGGAAATTTTTATGGAAAGGGGGGAAACCGAGGATAGCACTAGATAAATTAACAGAATGGTATAAACAAGGAGGCTTACAACTGCCAAACTTTAAAAATTATTATAGAGCCGCACAATTAAGATACCTATCAGATTTTTATCAAACAAGGGAAAAGCCAGATTGGACTAGATTAGAATTAGATAAAATAGGGGAAAAGATACCTGAACACATATTATATAAATGGGATGAAAAATTGGTACAACATAGAAGTTCTCCAGTATTACATCATCTCCTCAATATTTGGAAGAAGATTCATGTAGAAAGAAATAAAACAAATTATCAATTACCAAAACTAATATTGACGCAAAACAAGTTACTCCCTTTTACAATAGATAACCTTTCCTTTAGAGAATGGGAGAAAAAAGGGATTAAAAGAATAGAAAATTGTTTTTCAGGAAATAGATTATTATCCTTTGAACAAATGAAAGATAAATACAATATAACTCAAGATACAGCGCTGGCATATTACCAATTGAGATCCTACTTGAAGGATAAATTAGGAAGCAGTTTGAGTTTGCCAGAGGGAAGTAACTTTGAATATGTGATTACAGATACAATGATAATCAAAAGATTTATAACAAATATGTATATTAAACTGCAAGAAAAGGTGAATGAGGAAACAAATGGTAAAACTAAACAAAAATGGGAACAAGATTTAAATATAAAGATAAAAAAGGAAACATGGGAGAAGTTATGCTCTGGAACGATAAATACGAGGTTACGTATGATACAATATAACTGGATACACAGGCCATACATTACACCTCAAAAGTTAAATAAATGGGACCCAACAGTATCTGATAGATGTTTTCGATGTAAAAAAGAAATGGGAACAACAATTCATGCAATCTGGACATGTGAGAAAGTAGAAAAATTTTGGGAAGATCTAAATCAGATATTAAATAAAATAACAGAAAACAATATACCAAAGAATCCAGAGATCTTCCTCCTAAGTAACATAAAAAACAAAGAACTTGGAATTGATTTGGAGGATGCACAAAAAGATTTGTTAAGATAGCTCTAGCCATAGCAAAAAAATGTATTATGTCAACCTGGAAATTGGAAGATAATTTGAAAATACAACAATGGTATATAGAAATGAATAAATGTATTCCATTAGAAAAAATAACATATAGTTTAAGAAATAATATTGAAATATTCGAACAAATATGGGAGCCTTACATGAAACACAATAGCGAAAACCTACCGGGGACAATCACTACCTAAGTTAACGGAAGGAAAAGGAAATGAAAAGAATGGACTCAGTGGAATTTCTGGTGTATTTTTATTGAATGACAACATTGTCTGACTGGTTTAATGTATCCTAGATTTTGTACCTTAAATGGACGGGAGGGGGGAGGTAGGGAGGGTGGGATGGGAGGAGGGAGGAGGGGGGGAGAAAATGGCACTGTATATGTGTGAAAAGGAAAAAGTGTGTATCATGGTTAATGTGATTTATGGTGTGAAAAATAAAAAATTTAAAAAAAAAGAGTCACTCTGCCCTCTCCCCATCACTTCTCAGCCTTTTCCTCTTCTACCCTCCCACCTGTATCCATGGTAACCTCTTACCTGTTAGTCCGTGCTCCTTCACACTCTCATTGCTCCATCTTTTCCTCTCCTCGCCCCTCTTGCCTCCCTTTTATTCAGGCAGGCCCAAAGCATTGGTTACCCTTTAATCAAATCATTCCTGTCACTGAAGGACCTAGAGAAAGTTATCCATGCCTTCGTTTTTCTCCCGTTTAGACTACTCCAACTCTCTACATACAGTAATTAGTTAGTTATCATTATCCCGTCTGCAACTTGTGCAGAATGCTGCAGCAAGGCTCTTGATAGGAGCCAAAAAGAGGGACCAGATCACTCTTATTCTGGCCTCCCTTCACTGGCTGTCAGTAGGCTCAGAATAGATTTTAAAGTTCTCCAGTTTGTTTACAAAGCCATCAATGGACAAGCCCCCTCCTGCATCCCTGATCTCCTCACGCCCTATTCCACTTCAAGAACCCTCAGATCGGCCAATTTAGGGCACTTAGTTGTTCCATGCTCAAATCGCAAACTCAGGGGAGATCGCCCCTTCGCTATTTCAGCCCCCTAACTGTGGAACAACATTCTTCCCTCCATCAAATCAGTCCCTTCCTTTAACTCCTTTAAATCCAGGCTGAGGTATTTTTACTTGCAAGTATTTTTTTTATTTTTTTTATTTTTCACACTATAAACCAAACTAACCAAAATACACACAAAAATTTCCCTCTTAAATATACACAGTGTCATTTTCTCCCCTTTTCCCCCCTCCCTTCCCTCCCTCCTTCACCCCCCCCCCTCACCCACTCAACTTTCAACATATATGACCCATTAAACAATGTCATCACACAATGAAAATAAACAAGAAATTTGTGTCTTCTACTTTTACATACTGGGTCAGTTCATTTCGTCTTCTTCTTCTGTCATTTTAGGCGGTGGAGGTCCGCGTAGGACTTCTCAGTTGTGTTCCATGTACGGTTCCCAAATTTGTTCGAATACTGAGTATTTTGAGGTGATTGTTGATTACTACCATGTTGTATGTACAATTCTGAACCTCGGATACTTGTTTTATTCTGCACTTTATGATCTGTACAGCACTTTGGTCAACGTGAGTTGTTTTAAATGTGCTATATAAATAAACTAAACTTTACTTACATGATCTGTTGAGTTTCTTCAGCACTGCCTGGAAATAGTAAACAGTTCTATGATCCTTTCCAGCCTAATTTCTCTGCATTTTGCTTTTATGCCATCTCTTTTCAGCTGAAGGCATTTCATATTCAGCAGGATTTCAGTCCTTCCTGATGAACTATAAAGAAAATCATGGAAGTAAATGCTTTTGAACACAGGAGTTTCAATAGATGTTAGGGCAATGTTAAAAGTGGGTTACCACCATCCATAGGATTCAAGGATGGACAATCACAAGGTCTTAAAAAGGGGCTGAGACTTTTGGGACCCCTCATCCTTTAGCAGTATAACCATGAAAAACTGGCACATATTAATAAGCTCTTTAAACATAAGGTAATACTCTATCTATTTATAGCAACAATTCATTATATTTCCAAATGCCTGCGGGTACATAAGTAGAATGTGTTAGTAAATGGAGAGTTGAAAATTAATCCCCAACCCAGTGTCAGAACCTTATTGAAGCCCTTCAAGGTCAGAGAATGAGGACTGGTGAAGATACACTGGTAAAGTCGTGCAGAGACATTTTGTAACTTTCTTCCTTTACAGTCGTTGATCTCAGTCTGTTATCATGCACCAGACCATAAGCTGTTAATGCGTCAATAAAACTGGACAACACATTTTTTCCAAAAGGTTTGCTTCCTGAAAATACATTGGGGATTATGATGTACAACTTCAAGCTCAACAAAGATAATGTCAGATTTATTGTACTGCGTTTAAAGTTGGAAAAACATTAAATTAACTTTTATTGAATTTAGCATATTTAATTGCCAAGCTCTCAAGTTGACAGCACATGTTGCACAACAAATGTGAGGAGCCCAGGGTTTGTTTTGGTCACAAATTTTACAATCGATGTAGAGCTCGTAGGGTTTCTTGATAAGTGCAGTCATGCTGTGTCTTTGAGCCTTAAGTGTATACTTGCCACAAATGTAACAGAATGTATTGCATCTGTCACGACATTACAAGATATTTCTGCTGTATTGAATCTTCCTGAAAACAATAAATGCTATTGTTACGTAGTCTCATTATGCTATTGCCTGAAGAATGTGCGCATCAGCATGCATTCAATTGATATCAATGTAATCCATAGCATCTGTATATATGAGCTGCTTTTAGAGTCTATCTGCATCCATCCTGACTAAACATGCTCAGGCAAAGACAACATTTGCATAGCACCTGCCATGAGTTCAAGCCAAGGCCTGCTTGGACTGACCAAAACAGCTTGCCTTGTGGGCAATATACTAGTAAACTTAAAATATAACAGGAAATTACAAAAAATAGGTTACATCTAAAAATCTGTACATGATAGGAAAATTTTAAGATGATTTTGGTGATCAAAATCAGAATCCGAATTCATAAAATATACTCAAAAGTGTTCAGGAAGCAAAAATTTGTTGTCCAGTGTAATTGACAGTAGATTTCTCTCAGAGAGAAACTTGGGGGAATAACATAAAGGAATGGGGCTCTCCTGGTACCAGTTTGTAGAGTAAAACCTTCCATGAAGTTGGATATCCTGTCCATCACTTTGCCCCATCCCAGTCTCACCTTTTCGTTTGTGGTACTTCCTTGGAGAGGGCCAAGAATGGTGTGTTAGCAACCTAGAACTCAACATGGGCTCAAAACCATCACAGAGCTCATTTTCTGAATTCCATGTTTGTACCCTTTAAATTTCACTAGGGCTTTTCTCTTTGGAGTGCAGAAGGATGAGAGATGACTTAATAGAGGTCTACAAGATTCTGAGAGGCATAGATAAGGTAGAGAACCAGTGCTTTTTCCTCAGGGTGTGAGTATCAAACACCAGAGAACATCCATACAAGGTGAAGGTAGGAAAGTTTAGGGGTGACATCAGGGATAATTTTTTTTTCCCCAAGGAGAGTTGTGGATTCCTGGAATGCACTGCCAGGGATGATGATAGAGGCTAAAAGTTTAGGGGCATTTAAGAGACTCTTAGACAGGAATATGGATGAAAGAAAAATAGAGGGTCATGAAGTAGGGAGAGTTTAGGTTTTTTTGGTAGGAATATATAGTTCGGCACAACGTCAAGGGCCCACAGGCCTATACAGTGCAATAGCATACTATGTTCACCAAATTATTCCAGACAATTCAGACTCGTGTGTTGTCCAACTATAAGCTTATTGTTTATTCACCAAGAATACAGACATAATAACAAACTTCACTTCTGTTTGAGCTTCTACTGTCCTGTTTCATTTTCTCTTAGGTCATGGAAAGCCATATGGTCCATTGAGTCTCAGTTCCCTAACATTTTCCTGTATCCCAACCCATCAATTCCACCCTGAGCACTTTCCTCAGAGACTTCTCAAAGGGGCTCTCTTTTGCTTCTCTTTGTCTTAACTTAAAGGGCACCTTGCAATGCTCATGGCAAATCTTTTTACCTTCTGGCAGACTAAAGGAAATTCCAATGTAATATTAAATTTTCTGTTTGATATATTGAATCTTGAAATGTCTCTACTTATACCTCCTACCAGATTCCAAAACTTTGAAGCTATGCTCTGAAATAGTGAGGAAATTAATTCCCCCAGACCAAGCACACAGGCTGAGATATAACGATAAGGTACAGGAGTTACCCTGGAAACTTTCTCTCTCAGATCTGCTGTCTCACATTCTTTCAGCTTACTTCAACCTGACAAGGTTTCAGGACACTAACAATTCCAATGGAAAACTTAACTTAGATACAAGTATTAGAAATGTAAAATCAATTCCAACAGATGTCCATCCATGCTTCTGGCCTCAGCCCACCCCAATTTGCACCCTGGGCAAGTCAGAAACGAGTGTACACAGAAACTTCATGGAATCAACTCCCTTTTCCTTTAGCCTTGATGAACAGTTCTGACCCAAAATGTTGACGACGCTTTCCACCCATGGATGGCTCCCTGACTCTCAGAGTCCCTCCAGCAGATCATTCCAGCATCTGCAGTCCTTTGTGCTATTCTAAGGGGAAACCTTACAGTGACCAATTACCAACAGAGTGGGCATCAGAACAAGTCTAATGAGGAAGGGGGAAGGATTAGAGTAACCATGAGGGGGGGCATTAGGGTGACTGTGGTGAGAATGAGCATTAAGGTAACCACCAGGGGGGATTAGGGTAACCGCGGTGAGAATGGTGCATTAGAGTAACCACCAGGGGGGATTAGGGTAACCGCGGTGAGAATGGGCATAGAGTAACCACCAGGGGGGATTAGGGTAACCGCGGTGAGAATGGGGCATTAGAGTAACCACCAGGGGGGATTAGGGTAACCGCGGTGAGAATAGGGGGAACCAGCAGGGGGCATTCGGTGGAACCAGCAGGGGGCATTCGGGGGAACAGCAGGGGGCATTCGGGGGAACAGCAGGGGGCATTCGGGGGAACCAGCAGGGGGCATTCGGGGGAACCAGCAGGGGGCATTCGGGGAACCAGCAGGGGGCATTCGGGGGAACCAGCAGGGGGCATTCGGGGAACCAGCAGGGGGCATTCGGGGGAACCAGCAGGGGGCATTCGGGGGAACCAGCAGGGGGCATTCGGGGGAACCAGCAGGGGGCATTCGGGGGACCAGCAGGGGGCATTCGGGGGAACCAGCAGGGGGCATTCGGGGGAACCAGCAGGGGGGCATTCGGGGGGAACCAGCAGGGGGCATTCGGGGGAACCAGCAGGGGGCATTCGGGGGAACCAGCAGGGGGCATTCGGGGGAACCAGCAGGGGGCATTCGGGGGAACAGCAGGGGGCATTCGGGGGAACAGCAGGGGGCATTCGGGGAACCAGCAGGGGGCATTCGGGGGGAACCAGCAGGGGCATTCGGGGAACCAGCAGGGGGCATTCGGGGGAACCAGCAGGGGGCATTCGGGGGCACCAGCAGGGGGCATTCGGGGGCACCAGCAGGGGGCATTCGGGGGCACCAGCAGGGGGCAATTCGGGGGCACCAGCAGGGGGCATTCGGGGGCACCAGCAGGGGGCATTCGGGCACAGCAGGGGGCATTCGGGGCACCAGCAGGGGGCATTCGGGGCACAGCAGGGGGCATTCGGGGCACCAGCAGGGGGCATTCGGGGCACAAGCAGGGGCATTCGGGGCACCAGCAGGGGGCATTCGGGGGCACCAGCAGGGGGCATTCGGGGGCACCAGCAGGGGGCATTCGGGGGCACCAGCAGGGGCATTCGGGGCACAGCAGGGGGCATTCGGGGGCACCAGCAGGGGGCATTCGGGGGCACCAGCAGGGGCATTCGGGGGCACCAGCAGGGGGCATTCGGGGGCACCAGCAGGGGCATTCGGGGGCACCAGCAGGGGGCATTCGGGGGCACCAGCAGGGGGCATTCGGGGCCAGGGGCATCGGTCCAGCAGGGGGCATTCGGGGGCACAGCAGGGGGCATTCGGGGGCACCAGCAGGGGGCATTCGGGGGCACCAGCAGGGGGCATTCGGGGGCACCAGCAGGGGGCATTCGGGGGCACCAGCAGGGGGCATTCGGGGGCACCAGCAGGGGCATTCGGGGGCACCAGCAGGGGCATTCGGGGCACCAGCAGGGGGCATTCGGGGGGCACCAGCAGGGGGCATTCGGGGGCACCAGCAGGGGGGCATTCGGGGGCACCAGCAGGGGGCATTCGGGGGCACCAGCAGGGGGCATCGGGGGCACCAGCAGGGGGCATTCGGGGGCACCAGCAGGGGGCATTCGGGGGCACCAGCAGGGGGCATTCGGGGGCACCAGCAGGGGGCATTCGGGGGCACCAGCAGGGGGCATTCGGGGGCACCAGCAGGGGCATTCGGGGGCACCAGCAGGGGGCATTCGGGGGCACCAGCAGGGGCATTCGGGGGCACCAGCAGGGGGCATTCGGGGGCACCAGCAGGGGGCATTCGGGGGCACCAGCAGGGGCATTCGGCAGCAGGGGCATTCGGGGGCACCAGCAGGGGGCATTCGAGGGGGAGGCATTCGGGGGCACCAGCAGGGGGGCATTCGGGGGCACCAGCAGGGGGCATTCGGGGGCACCAGCAGGGGGCATTCGGGGGCACCAGCAGGGGGCATTCGGGGGCACCAGCAGGGGGCATTCGGGGGGCACCAGCAGGGGGGCATTCGGGGGCACCAGCAGGGGGCATTCGGGGGGCACCAGCAGGGGGCATTCGGGGGCACCAGCAGGGGGCATTCGGGGGCACCAGCAGGGAGGGCATTCGGGGGGCACCAGCAGGGGGCATTCGGGGGGCACGCAGCAGGGGGCATTCGGGGGCACCAGCAGGGGGCA